>NC_056731.1:1961572884-1962252884 GCF_019279795.1 Protopterus annectens
CAGCACATGCCAATAACAGCAAAATTATATGGAAATGAAATTCCTGGTGTAGGGAAGGCACAGTGATTATACAAACAATGACATTAAACATGCAAAATGATTCAAAGACGCGTAACTCAGGTGCACAGTGCCACTACATAGGCCACTTCTCCTGGTACTGATAAACTGACCAGTGGCACAAACATATTGGATCTGGTCCTCACGAATATGAGAGAAAGAGTCACAGCCCCCTAGTGTAATGTCTTCTCTGGTAAAGTCAGACCCCAAAATCATCTCCTTTGAAGTAAAAATACAACCCAGAATGCCAGCTAACTCTGGAATATTCAGGAACTACTATAAGACTAACTTCCTACTATGAAATGATAACCTGGCAAAATCCAAAGCCTCCATAAACCCTGAGAACATTCCTGCCTACATGGAACTGTTCACAGAAACACTATACAAGCATGTTAATAGGTGCACAGAGGCAGCTGTATCCATCAGAAAGGAGTTCAGAACTAACTCAAAAAACAATCCAGCCTGGTGGAATTACAGCATCAATGGGGTGTGTAACAGAAGGAAGAAAATCATGGCAAAAATTAGGAGGAGTAACACCCAGCAAGGTAGAAGCATCCTCACCTAACTAATCAAACAACTCAGAGGACAAATAAAGTTGACCAAGGCCAAGTCTGAGGTATATGTTGCCTCCCAGACCAAAGACATCCACAAGAGATTCTTTAGCCATGTCTGCAACCTCAAAGGCAACACACAATTGTGTGTGGAGCTCATTGTTAATAGAGCTGCCTATACTGAGCCAGAAGATATTGCAAACCTATTGGCAGACAAATTCAGCTCTAACTTTACCCATTTCTCCCCCTCAACCTCCCATCAGGAAATACCATCAAATATAGCTCCCCTACTATCACTAGTGAACAGGTCCCCAGTGTTCTCTCTGAGGCCAAGAGCACTGTATCAATGGGCCCAGACAATAGCCCAAGATGCCTTCTAAATAGCACGCATCATGACCTATCTGGCCCTCTGGAATTGCTATTTAACTGTAACCTCCAAACAGGCTTTGTGCCTCACAAATGGAGTATAGCAGCAGTCATCCTCTGCACAAAGGTGGACCATGTACAGACCCTAGAAACTACAGACCAGTAGGTCTTGATAGTCTCACAAAACCATGGAAAGAAGTATAATGGAAATGGTCAGTAAAAACATAGGAAACCTCCAGACACTGGACCCAACCCAATTTGGTTTCATCAAGGGCATGTCATGCCTACTTAACCTGGTAGAATTATTTGAAAAAGCCACCAAAGCCATAGATAAGGGCAAAACAATTCACACTGCCTACCATGACCTAGCCAAGGCATTTGACACAATACCCCACTTAGGCATTGTTGACAAACTCAAGAGTTTAGGTATAAACCCTTATGTCACCCAGTGGATAGTCAGCTGGCTCACAGAACCCAGGAAGTGAGAATTGGGGAGTCCACTTACACAAAGAGGCCAGTCTCAAGAGGAATCCCTCAGGGATTGGTCCTGGGACTACTCCTTTTTGGCATTTACTTCTCTGAAGTCAAGTCGAATGTCAAGGACCTGTAGCTGAATAAATCTCCAGATGATTGTAAATTAGGAGCAGTTATAGAAACCCCCACTGACACAAACGTTCTCCAGGAAGGGCTGACAAAAACAAATAACTTGTGTCAGAGCAATGGACAAAAATTAAATGCCAAGAAATGCATACTAGTATCCTTCAGGAAGTTATCCACCCCTGGTAACTATATTGACAACACATCCCTAAAAGTTGACCCAGTAGTCAGGGACTTGGGGAACACAGAGACAGTAATATAGCCTTTGACCATCATGTAACTATACTAGTGAGTTAATAATTCTATGTTTTGCAACTTATAAACCAAAGTATGGCATCTAGGTCCAATGAGGTCATTGTTTCACTGTATTTAACATTTGTCAGACCAATCACTGAGTACAATGCCCCCTTTGGTATATACCTAACCAGGCACATCCAGCAATTGGAGTGTCCACAGAGGTTCCTCTCTGTATCTTGAGGGTAGGTCTTTGCCTGGCTTATATGAGACATTGTCAGACCCCACCCTGATGGACCTCCTGCATATCTGCAAAACAAACAGCACCAGAATTACCCATTTTAAAGTCTTAAACCTTGCCTGTGATATAAACAGGACCTGCTGGAGAGACAGGTATGTATCTCAGAGTCTATCCCTTCTCTGGAACAGGCTCCCCATCCATGTGAAACAGAGTTCCTCCTTAACCCATTTCAGGTGCAACTTGGATAATTGTATAGGGAACAGAAAATTAATTTCTGGTTTGTTAGCTATGTCTCTAATGGACACAGGCAGCCTGTAAATGGTTCATCTGCCAACCCCCTGCCTCCACTTATCAAGGGTACCAGAACTTGTCAGAGATTTGGAAAGCATGGCTAATCTTAAAAATGCCATTGTGGTCATTAGCCTGGTATACACCCAAAAACCTATGAATGTATAGTGCTGGGAATTGTATAATATTTGTGACAGCAGCAGTTATAGCGAGTCAACACATATTAGTGTCTAGTCTTGGAGCCAGTGCCCAGTATGTTGCATGTGGCAGCCTTCTTAGCCAATGCAGATGGTGCCATAAGTGTCTAACTTCCCAGCAAATGACCAAGCAGCAGATCATGGATAATTTCTGCTTTGACAGAGAGAACATATGGGAGCTTGTCAAATTGTGTCACCCACAATTGGCCTGAAATGGGAAACAGACTGTATATCAAAGTGGACACTGAGGAATATGTAGATTTAACCTTTCAGCACTCTGTCCTACACAGTTTCCCCACATAATACTGCAGCTTGTGAAGGAAAACATATGGTTCCTAGAGGAGAGAACCACCTTTATACGAGTGTTTTATGGTACAACCCATTTCCCTGAAGTTCTGAGAGCCACTAATTGCACAAACATTGCCATCAAGGTCCCATCTGGTCCACAAAGTGTCAGATAAGCTGAGGCCTTCCACTCCCTCATCTGCCAGGTGATGTGCAATACCCAGGGCACCAGTCAGGAAGTTTCTATGATTCACACACGTGGCACATGTCTGACCTGTACTTGTGGTTCATGCTGGGTGACTTCCCATAGGGTCATCAAGTTGGCATGTGCACAGGTAGGTGGGAAAAGAGGACAGTATATACAGTGGCCATGCAAGCAGGTAGCAGGCCATATATCATTATGTTGTTGTGGGTTGTAAGTAATGCCAGATATGCACTGTAACAATGGCTGATGAGCCAAACTGCAGTCCCAGACCACAGCAGGGATGGCATATATCCCTATATATGCAGAAACATTGAATACAGTAGAATATGATTTCCGGCAACTGAAGGGATGCTTCTACTACTTTGATGTGTCTGGTCAAGCACAGCAGTATTCTCCAGAGACCTGCAGTCAAGCACTGGGGGATTTCCCACAGGGTCATCAAATTGGTAGGTGCACAGGTAGGTGAGAAAAGAGGCCAGTGTATACAGTTGCCATGAGACCAGTTAGCATAATGGTTAAGGTCTTTGCCTCCCATGCACAAGGTTCAAGGTTTGAGCCTGACATCTGGCCAATGCCTAAATGGAGTTTGTATATTCTCCCTGTTTCTTTGTGTGGATCCTCCCACCTCCAAAAAACATGCTGAATGTTTCCACATCAAATTTACCCAAGAATTAGGTTATAGGCAGCAGCACAGGGTCTGGATGGGGTCCTATATAAGGAAGGTTGTATAGCCCAACTGCTTTGAGCATCAACTGTGATGCGCAGTACCCTCAAAATAGGAGAACATGGATCACAGACTGCATGCTATGTCAGGATTAGCCACTCAACTTTGTAACAATTGGTTCTAGGTGATTTGGTTGTGTTAACTAATGTCGCCAAAAATGGTCATGGGTATTTGCTGGTGATGAGTGGGTTGAGTACCTGGCCTACTCTGACCTACATCAGGGACATATGCTGATGGTGGGAGGAGTGTATGTGCCCCTATTGGGTAGTGTGTGGTCACCATAAAGCCCAGCATCCTTGGTTCAGTAAGCTAATATCTGTCTGCTGTCCAGTTGCCCAGCTTAGGTTACCTAGGGCATTGAAAGCTGGATGTAAAACCAATCAACCTGACAAACATGAATTAAGGATTGTGACACTCGGTCTAGGTTCACTTATAGCTTGAAAGTAGATAATATGGTGGTAAGAAGTACGTTGGAAATCCACTGTATCCAGGAGAAAATATAGAAGGGCAGTGCAGCAAAGACACTTGCCTTGAGATTTTATTTTTTTATTTTATTTTTTATTTAACATTTGTTAACCGGGAAAGTCCGACTTGGAATGAGCCAATTTTCAGCGGAGGCTTGGGGAGAAACGCTCCAGATGCATGTCTTTGTAATGTGGGAGGAAACCGGAGCACCCGGAGGAAACCCACACAAATGCAGGGAGGACATGCAGACTCCACACAGAAGGCACCCCAGCCGAGAATCAAACCGGAGAACCTCTTGCTGTGAGGTGACAATGCTACCGCTGCACCACTGCACCATCCAGGGGATGGTCAGATTAGAAAAGGTGTGGGATTTGTTGTGAGGGAGAGGCTTCCAAAGACAGTGAGGAATGTCATCACACTCCCGTGTAAAGATAGGGCAACTATTCATAATCTCAGCCTATGCCCCACAGCTGGGTTGTGATAATGAAGAAATGAGTGCATTCAGGCAGCAGCTGTAGGACCTACCAGATAAAGCAGGACAAGATGAATTGGTGCTGATAATGGGTGACTTAAATGCACATATCAGGACAGACAGAACAGAATATGAGGACTGTGTTTGTCCACAAGGGTAAGACAACAGAAATAAAGAAGGAAATGCCACTCTAGACTTTTGTCTGGCAAATGGCTTAACCATAGTCAACATGGTTCAGCAAGACAGACAGTCACAAGATCACATACAACAGTAACCAACATGCAACTCAGGTAGACTTCCTCCAAAGAAAAGGGTACTGAGATCGAATCCGTGATTGCAAAGTCATCCCTGATGAAGCAGTCTGCCCACAGCATAAACCACTAGTTGCCACAATAAGCTGCAAGCAGTAGTCTGCAAAGGCTCTAAGGTCAACAGAGGCTAAGCTGAAGACCTATAAACTGACTAGAGAGAGAAAGCACAAGAGTTTGAGGAATTACTTGGAGCTCTAGCATCTCAGGAAGAAGAGGAAATAGAGTTGAAGAAGAATGGCAGCACCTCAAAACAGCACGCGTAAGGACTATACAACAAATAAGCAGCCTAGTCAGGTATGGAAGTAAAGTACATAAGGAAAGCTGCTGGTGGCATGCAGAAGTCCAGTGAGTCATAAAAAGAAAGGAGTGCAGGAAAAAGAGGGGAAAGAAAAGACAGTTAACAGGAAAAGGACCAGCACGAAGGTAAACCAGGTCTGCAAAACCTACAGAACAAACACTCAATGAAGATGAAGCTTTTAATATTCCACAATATTTACAAAGCTTTCAGGTATAACTACCCTTCCTCAGTGTGATAACAAAAGAATACATTTAGCACATTTACTTCAATATATAGTTAATTAGCAAGATCACAATACAGCCAAGAAAATTCTTACAGAGCTAGCACACTCATCACATGCAAAGATAAATGCATTCAAAATGTGCAGAAAAGTACATATAAACAGAAATGAAAAATAAAAACATATATAAAATACATTTAAAATTACATGCAGGGAAATACATTTAAACTGGGTATAAAATACTAATAAACCACTAGAGTAAAATATCCTGTTTCCTTCTCAGTATAGGTTTTATACTAACTTTTGCATTAATTCCTGGTTCAGAGTCATCTAGCAGCTATGTAATCCAGTTATATTCAGATACCTCTAATTTCTTATTCAGGTCTCCACCTCTTGTACTCTTTGAAACAATTTGTATCACCCTGAACTTAAATTAATTTTTCCTCCCTCTTTCTAAAATATGTTTAGTTAATGCGTTGGTTATAACATATGTTTGTATTTCAGAAGTGTGTATGCCGCAGTGGTACGGCGGTAGCGTTGTTACCTCACAGCAAGAGGTTCTCCCATTTGATTCTCGGCTTGGCTTGGGATTGCCTTCTGTGTGGAGTCTGCATGTCCTCCCCGCGGTTGGGTAGAGTTCAAAAGACATGAGTGCGTAAATGGGCGTGCCTTTGTTGAAGGTTGGGCGTCAAGCTGGCACCTCGATGTTTCGTAAAAAAAAAATCTACTGCCAATCATTAGCGGACCGGAGTTCCGCTGTGGCGACCCCTTATTGGGAAAAAGCCGAAAGACAAACAACAAGTTCAATTATATGATCTTTAAGCTTTTGTGTGCTTTTGCCTACATAAAATGTAGGACAAACAGTGCATGTAGCTAAGTAAACAATATTTATGGTATTACAAGTAGCACAACAGCTGAAGCTAAATGTCATATTTGTTTTTGGGTGTATAAAGCTATAATTAGTTGTAATATAGGTAAAGCTCACACAACTGTAACATTGAAAAGTTCCACACTTACTCATTTTAGGATTAATTTTAGTTATGTTATAAGAAAAATCTTTATAACATAAACTCTTCCTAAGGTTAGGACAATTCCTGTATGCAAAGCTAGGTATTGAGCCAATAATGGCTTTAAGCTCTGGCATACTCTCAAGAATGCTCCGATTATTTGACATGATATTTTTCACTCTTTTCATCTTCATACTGTAGGTTGTAGTATACATTAAGTAATTTTGTTCTCTCCTCTGTGTTGAAACATTAAAATACATATTCTCTCCACCAAAATAAGGTCTAGCTGAACCGCTCCTGTCTCTCAGAACTTCCAACTTTACCCCTTCCAAGAACTTGCTATCATAAACTCTTTCTTTAAATTCTTTGATCATTTCATCCACCTGTTCAACGCACATCTCATCACTGCTATTCGGCCTACTTACTCTTAGCAACTGACTTCTAGCTACACCTCTAAATGTATGGGGACATACATACTACGTCGATGTGTATACCTATTCGCTTGGATGTCCTTCTTATATATAGCTGTACTGATATTCTCATTTGACTTAACTAATTTCACATCCAGAAAGCAAATCTCAATGGCAGAAAAGGTACATTTAAATTTAAGAAAGGTAGTGGTTCTATCCAAATAGTCTATAAAGCTAGTCAACTCACATTCATTACCCTTCCAGATCAAAATAACATCATCCACAAATCGCTTATAAAAGGCAACCTTGGACCTGAACTCTTGTGGTGCATCAAACACAAGCTGTTCTTCCCACTGATGTAAAGTAAGGTTTGCATAGGTGTTTGCAACTGATGTGTCCATTGCTACACCAGAGAATTGGAGGTATAACTGTTTGTTAAATATGAAAAACTGTTAGTCAGCACTAGCTCTAGTAATTCACAAGTATTTCAACTTCTCTATGCATACGTCACTGATATGATTAAGAACCCATAAGAACACGTATAGCATCTAAGCAATAGTCATTAGGGATGTAAATAGAGAGTTGATGTCTAACATAACAAACAGGAAGTCATTATTTCCCTCACAGATATGCCAGTGATAGAATTTGGTTAAAAAATCTTTAGTATCTTACATATAATAACTTTTTACTTTAACAAGATATTTACTAAGCACAGACTATAAGTAAAGAGATAGGGGTTCAGTAATTTGCCTCCCGCCAGAAACAATAAGGTGCAAAGGGGGGTGGGTCAGACTCTTATGAATTTTAAGCAGACCATAGAGGATAGGAATTACAGGATAGGGTACAGTAATTAAGTTGAGTAAATCAATGGTTATATTATTCATAAGCTGTAAATCATAAATAGCCATGTTGATATTACTTATAAAAGTCACCACACTAGAAAATTAAATTCTCTTAATGTTTTAATGTCTTAACGTTCTCTCATCTGCTAGGAACTCATACATGAGAGATATGTAGTAATTCTTATCAAGAATGACAACAGCACCCCCCCCCCTTATCGGCCTGTTTAATAACGGTGTTAGTGTTATTCTGTATCTTAATAAGAACTTCATATTCATTATGTGTCAAGTTGTGAAATCTTCTCTTGGTTGTGTCATGTGATCTTGTTAATTAACTATATATTGAAGTCCTTTTGCTAAATGTATTCTTTTGTTATCACACTGAAGAAGGGTAGCCATACCTGAAAGCTTTGTGAATATTGTGGAATATTAAAAGCTTCTACTTCATTGAGCGTTTCCAGTGTCTGAATACATTTGTTGGATAGAAAGGACAGAGCAAACTAAGAAGGAATAGTAGCTGGACTAACAAAGAGGCTAAGAGAAGAATTGCAGTAGCAAAGAGCAATACACTAGAGGTAGACTACTAGTTTCTGGAAAGTGACTCACTAGATGGCACAAAGAAACTCATTTAGGTTGCATGGCAACAACAGAAAGGTAAATAATATAGTCATACACCCTTTGTAAGGGACATCAGCAACAACCTGCTCAGCAGCCCACAGGACATCATACGCAGATAGAAGAAGTACTTCCAGCAGGTTCTGAATGAAGAAACCCCCACAGATACTGTACTGCCCCAGACACGGCCTACAATGAGAGATGAAGAGACCCCACCCTAGAAGAGGTTAACAACTTCAAATATCTGAGAGGGGTGGCTGAGGAGAAGGGAAGTCTGAATGAGGTGGTCAAAGCTAAAATCAGAGGGGCTCCAGCCAGCTATCACAGAGCGTCAGGGTAGTCTATGACAGAAGAATGTAAAAGAAGCTGAAAAGGTAAGGTGTACAAGACAGTGCTGTGACCAGTACTACTGTATGGTACAGAAACCTGGGCAGTAAAGGCAGAGCAGTTGAGGAAGCTAGAGGTGATGGAGATAAAGTGCCTGAGACAGGTGGTTGGGTGCACACTATGAAGCAGATGAAAAAATGAGAACATCAGAGCAGAAGCCATAGTAGCTCCAATTGCAGAGATAGTCAAAGAGGGTAGATTATGGTGGTTTGGATACATGTGCAGAAAAGCAGAAGACAAACTGCTAAAGATGATTTGGAACAGACTGAAAGAAGGGAAGAGGAAATGAGAGCGTCCAGCAAAGAGATGGATGGATTGTGAGAGTGAAGACTTGTGACAGTCACACATGACTGTTGTAGAAGGCAGGAGAGTGGCACTGAATTGACAGAGATGGCGACAGTTGACACAACACCCCAACCCCATGCAGAAAATGGGAAAAAGGGAACTGATGATGATGACCTCCAGTCAAAGAGTAGGGCATATGGTCAGAGAATGAACATGCAGCAGCAGCAGTATCACATTCTAGGCAAAGGTGAGTGCAGTGGATCATGACACTAGTTATGAGGTGGCATCTTGCCCACAACTATATTTCATAATACAGAGTACAGAATGAAATGATTCATGCATATATAGGGACTGGCCATGATGTGTGCACAATCATTATCATCTGCACAAGGTAGGGGGCCACAGTGACAGGAAAGTGATGGCACAAAGAAACTCTATCAGGTTGAAAGGCAAAGACAGAAAGATAAAGAAGATACTCAGACACCCTTCGTAAGGGACGACAGCAACAACCTGCTCACCAGGCCTGGGTCATGGGTGGTGGATGTGTTATTCATGAAGTCTGATAGCAAGTTGTGAAGAATCAAGGATTCCATCCTCCATTGACAGAGTGCAGCTACTATGTCACAAACATTAACAATGTGCCTGATGTGGCCTGTCATCTCATGGCTCAATTATGTCCGTGGCGGGGATGGCACAGTACTGCAGCAGCATATGCCTGCCCCTTAACATGTTATACCTCATCAGTTGCCAACACATGTATGGCATCCAGAACCCAGGCAACAGCCATGAATAGGCATGATGCTCTGCCCAAAGTGGATGTAAAATGATGGTGTAGGACTTTGGGACAAAGCCCATGTGACCTGGAGAGGTGCCAGGGGTGGAGCATAAGGAGCATCACTGGCCTTGAATGTGACATTAACCACACACACACACACACACACACACACACACACACACACACACACACACACACACACACACACACACACACACACAAGTGGTGGTTTCTGTGGCCAGAAGAAACAGTGATGCTGTCTCAGAAATGGTCTGTGTCATCTGGGTCTGCTTGGCCTGTGACTGGCAATCTTGCTTCCCAACCCTCCCACAGTCACAGACAGCACATCCTCCAGAGGCAGACTGAATGATGCCTGCCATGTACCTTATGGAAGCACCAATTCTTGCAGTGTTAGTGACCAGTAACCTGAACATCACCTTCTGCTCTTTATTCCTATACTCCATGCTACTGTGAATGTATTGCACATCATCCTGCAGGCCACACAGGTACTGCACATCATCATGCATGTGTGGATTTAAAACTGGGCTCTAATATTTTAGCATGATGATACAAGAGTAACAAATTCAGCATAAACTTAAACAAGACAAAACAATTGACAGTCATTTCACTCAGAACATTGCAAGATATGGGATATAATTACCTCTATATATTAAAAATTCTGTAATCAGAAATCCATTTAAGAGGAATTTAGACAGCTGGGGTGGAGATATGACATAGATCTTAAGAAGACAGAGTTCAGGAATGGCTCTCAAGCCTGAATATCATGAAATGAATTTATGAACTTATGCAGACCAAACAGTACACTGACCACCTCCACAATTCTGTGAGTAGCAGCTACATCTGCCTGGATCACTGACCAGCACATCCATTGATTAATGTCAAGTGTTGCACCAGGTCAAGGAGAGACCTGGAGTCATGGTGGCACCACAGAACAGCACGCCTCTCCCCTATGGGGTGTACATGCAAATCAGAATCAGTGTGCCTCACAGATATCATCCTGACAGAGGACTGCTGTGCGGCCAAGGTGGGGCTAACAGTCAGACGATCTCAACCAAAGACTTTTAAGGTTATTTCAGCCTGTCCTTCTACAGGTTCACTTCACATGAGGGATGTGTGTGAGCCCTCTCAAATCAGTGTTTCTAACAGTACCATTATATCATCAGACTGTACCATGTGCACCTAAAAGTTCCACTACATTACCAGACTGCACTATGTGCACCTAACAGTACCACTACATCATCAGACTGTACTGTGTGCACCTAACAGTACCACTACATCATCAGACTGTACCGTGTGCACCTAACAGTACCACTACATCATCAGACTGTACTGTAGACCTAACAGTACCACTACATCATCAGACTGTACTGTAGACCTAACAGTACCACTACATCATCAGACTGTACCGTGTGCACCTAACAGTACCACTACATCATCAGACTGTACTGTAGACCTAACAGTACCACTACATCATCAGACTGTACCGTGGACCTAACAGTACCACTACATCATCAGACTGTACCTTTTGCAGCTAACAGTACCACTACATCATCAGACTGTACTGTGTGCACCTAACAGTACCACTACATCATCAGACTGTACCGTGTGCACCTAACAGTACCACTACATCATCAGACTGTACCGTGTGCACCTAACAGTACCACTACATCATCAGACTGTACTGTAGACCTAACAGTACCACTACATCATCAGACTGTACCGTGGACCTACCAGTACCACTACATCATCAGACTGTACCGTGTGCACCTAACAATATCACTACATCATCAGACTGTATCATGTGCAGCTAACAGTACCACTACATCATCAGACTGTACCATGTGGGCCTAACAGTACCACTACATCATCAGGCTGTACCATGTGCACCTAACAGTACCATCGTCATCGTCAGCCATAAGTGACCTTTAAGACACCAAGCATGTACTGTTGTGCTGGACCCTCCACCTGTAAAATCTGTGAAAGCATAACACAAGATATCTATGACAGCACTGAAACATCTGCACAAACCCACCCATGTCAGGTATACTGTTACATGACACAATATATACCTTGTTTTGCAGTGTAACAGAGTTTCAGCCTGGACGTACCTGGGGGATGTATAAGCAGAAGCCTTTTTCTAAATAAGTCCTGACATACATGCAGCTCTGATTATTGTGGGAATGTAACAGCTATTATTACCCTGGTACATCCCCTACAAGCACTTGGGTAGTCATTGCCAGCCTAGTTCCCACATTCAGACTACCTCTCCACAGACAAGGACACCAGAAACTCCTCAACCTTTGTAATCTGCTTCTGTGATGGAGGTCCAACTCTTGTGGTGGACATGTCGTTGGCAGTGTTCTAAGCATTGTTCTTTACAATCAGTATAAACTCCATGTTAATGTACAGACACTACTGGGCCACTGAAGGTAAACACAACACATGACACCAGCAACAGAGATTACTTATGTATATCTGAGTTGACCTCAATCTGGCATTACGATATACTCGGTCCTATTTCCCCATCTGGTTGTTCACCCTGCCTTATGTGTCATTGCCATCAATTTTTGGTTGTGCACTCCTCACCATCACCAGATGTCTACCATCTGTCTTTGTTCATTTTCTGTTGTCCCCACCTTTTTGTGTCACTACACCCTTCTCTGCCTGTGACTGCATTTTATGTTTATCTGCCAATGTAGCGCTCCATTCTCCTGCTATCTCTTCCATACCTGTTGCAAAGTTCTGATATGGCCAGCCACAGCACAGAGGTCTGGCACCACTGCCTGGTTACAATAAACATTGTCTGTTTTACCTTTGACCAGCTTGTGCATTCTGTGTGTGGTGGACTTGTAGTACCACCTCAGCCGTTACCTTTCCTGTGGGCCCATAGCAAGATGTGTACACCTGGGGATTCCACATATCAGTCAGTGCATGTGCATTGGCTTTTGAAGCCACTTGCCTATTACCTGTTGTGTTGTGAACATTGCCCCTTTCCTATACAAATGGCAGCAAAGGGCAAGTTATCATGACTTACCTTCCTTCATAACCTTATTGAACACCAGTAGTGTTCTGCACAGTATGTGTTGCCATACATCAGCCTATGCACAGCGGCCATAATAACCTGTGTGGCATATCTTTCCCTAAGTTCTGATAGTCCAAAGTGCCCTAACCCCCACCCCACCAAACGTGACATGACAGTATCATGCCATTGTGCTGTGTTCCCACTCCCACACACCACTTCCTCTATGTCCTTGGTGTTGCCATTCACTGTGGGTGCAGGGTACACTGCAAGCGTTCATTACCAGACATCTTATCTTTCTTCAGCATGCCTATCACAAAGTTCAAAATCTTATAATCTGTAAAGTCCTGATTCTGTAGTTGTTCATCTTAAAGTAATCTCAAGCAAAATGACATCCCTGCTTTATGTCATGCTGATAAGGGTCTGTTAGCAAGCTGATTATTCTAATGAGGGAATTTAACCTAGCAGTTACTGAATCACTACCATAATACAATGTGCTATCCACACTGGATAGTGTTACCATGCTCATGCCAGGGGTAGGGTCACATATGCACACTGTACTCATGAATGAAGCTTGTTTAGCTCATAGCACTGTGGTCCTGCACTTCTGAGACTAGGCAGTTGTATGGTGCACATTAATTGACATCCAAATGTATAACCATGCACACAGGCAACCATTTTGCTCCTCAAATGAACCTATGTTTGTGGACATGGCTTCCTAATGTCTTATCTGACATAGATCAAGACTTTCTTCTTCTTCTTCTACAATGACCTGCTGCATGATTCTGATGGCCCACTGTGCAAGCTTACCAGGATGTTGAGCGATGCCACAGATATCACATGTTCTGGAAGAGGGGGCAGTACATGCATCATTACAGTGACCCTACAATAGCACCTCCATGACCTGCTTAGAGAGCTGGAAGTAGAGGATAAGAAAATACCAGAGTTTCTCTTTAAGCACTAATTTTTTCCTATTCTTTTAACAGGACCATTAATGTCCTGAGTTCTTCCTACTTAGTTTTACAGTAGCCAAGGAATGACAAGCCAACATGGAGGAATATCACAGAAAGCATGAGCACGTCTTGCAGCTGTGGGACGCATGTGCTGTATGACACTCTTGCGCTATTCAGCTGCAATTTTATATGCAACATACATGTTTACTAATGTGTTCTCTTTTTTGTCTTCTTTCTGCAGGTCCAGTTGTTGTTATGGCAAAGTAGTGATGGCATTCACTTTGTCCTACACCAGCCAATGTCTCTAACATTGCATCACGAATGGCCACCAGGGCTGCCTCTCAACATGAGGATGGAGGTCACCCTGATAAATTCAAATAGGAGGACCCACTCAGGAGGGGACAGAGGTTTCTCTTCTAATAATGGCCCCTAATAATGGCCCAGAGGGGTGCACTGTGATTTTCTGGTAGTTATCACAGAGGCTTTTATCATTAAAGGTGCACTCATAGCTGGATACCAGTCTCGCCATCATGGAGTTTCTCCTGGCATGGCTGTTTGAGTCACACATTTGGTAGAACCCAGCCATCAGCCATTGTAGGCACAGGCTGCACATGACATCAGTCACAGAGGTGACTGATCTTTATGCACGTTAGCCTCTGTGTCAGTCTGGTATACACCATGTACCCTGTCCTATCCCCCCAGCCAGGTATTCCCATGCCTTATGTCTCAATCCTATTCAACTTGTGTTGCCCATCTCTCCCCTTCACCAGGTGTCCACCTCTGTCTGTGTTCATCCACTGTTGTCCCCAACTTTTATGTCACTACACCCCTGACTATTTGTGACTGCATTTTATGTTTGTCTGCCAATGCAGCCATCTCTTTTCCTTTTATCCCTCCCACAACCAGTTCTCATTACCTTTCTGAGCTTCTCTTTATCTTCTTATATTACAAATGAGAGTCTTTCACTCCACAAAATCCCTTTCGTCCTCACCTGTCATTCCATATCATTACCCCTGTGTGTTTTCCTCTGCTTGCTATTCCCCTTTCCTAAATGTCATTATCTTTCCCTTTTATCTCTATTTATATAATGACTTAGGATGGCACCATAGCTCATAATTACACAGATTTTCACAGAATGTTCAGATTTTTGACTCATATTTTTGGTCATATTTCTAGCACATCAATGGCAAAGCACTGAGACTGAAGTCAGAAAATAATAACAGGCATTTGAGTTTCAGACTTCATATCCTTTAGAAAATGCATGCTAATGCAAAAACCCATTAGTCTATCAATGTTCTATGTCTGTAAGAACAATGTTTAAAAATTGTCCCTACTTGTGTGCCTTTGTCCCCCATTATTTATGGCTTTGCCAAGATTTCTTGATCTAAGAGGATGAGAGGTATGGCTGGCACTTTGCTGTTTTGACTGCCACTGTGCATTTGGCAGCAATCTGATGCTTAATCGTGTATGTGAGAATACATAACCTCCAGAATGCTCAGGCACACTCGTCTGATTTCCTGTGATCCTACAGACTCTAACCATGCACGCATTGTTAGCATAGCTCCTCCTCTGCACCTCTCTACTTCTCACTGAAATGTGGCTCCCCTAATTTACTGTTCAGTCCTTTTCTCAGAATATCAGTAATATGCAAGCCCTTCCACATATCTGAGCAACTTTGGGCCATGTTGTGCTATGGGCACCCACTGGCACAAAGCAGTTATCTATGAATCCCAGCTCATTTCTACTTTTAAGAGCACAAATAATTAGCAAGAAAAGACTAACCCTGGGAATAAGAAATAAATAGTGCAGTGCTATTAGCTCAACTGATTAACTTATGTAGCAGTGTAAAGGGAAGTTGACTGTTGGTGGGGTCAAAACCCATGCAATCATTATTAGGGTGGGGTGTTGGCATAAGGCTCCAGAGAGCACCCCTGCAATACCAGGCTACAAGTCTTGCCACACTTTTCGGCCACCAAACCAGGACCAAAACACTAAAGGTGGAGCAGTGTCCATATTCACCAAGGATATTCACAACACCAGACTAGTTGCCCAACACAATGCGTCTGAAATTCTCCAAGTACAACTAACACAAGGTAAGACTGCAATCTAAATTGTAGCTTGCTACAGATCCCCCACCATGCCCCAAGATTCTCACTACACCTTTCTAAACATACTGAAAAATATTAAGATACAACCAAACACCCTAATACTGGGTGATTTCAACTACCCTCCCATTAACTGGGAAAACTACTCATGTACCAACACCTTTGCCCAACGGTTCTTGGAATTCATAAATTCCAACGCCCTGGATTAACTAATCCTTAGTCCCACCGGGGGCTCCAGTATCCTAGACCTGGTCATTACCAACATGGGAAATTGATGCTCCACACCTATGGTCACCCCCTCTTTATTCAGGTCTGACCATAAGCTAATCACCATTGACATCCACATCCCACCCCCACCCCCCAGTAAGGAAACTTCTGTAAAAACTTCTCCAAAGCCAACTTCATGCTACTCAAGTCAGAAGTGACAATCTTCATGACACCCATCCAGATGGGAACTGAAAGTTCGAATGCTGAATCCTACACTAAGGCACTGCACGACCACATCCACTTGTGCATGAATCGTGCCATCCCCAATAGAACCAAGATGCTCTCCTCCAAAAAAAGGAAGCCAATCTGGTGGTCCCTTGCCATAAACAAACTTTACAACAAAAGGAAGAAACTGTTACAGAAAAGAGGAAAATCACAGGATGCAAAAAAACTCCCTTTACCAGCCTCAGTAAGAAGCTGAGATCCCTCATAAAAACACTCCAAAGCTAGTTATGAAAATAAAATTGCCAAGGATTCCAAAGACAACAACAAGGCATTCTATAGCTATGTCAAGAATCTAAATGGCAATACTCAGATCTGCTCTGAACTACAACAGAATGGCATTAAATATACTGATCCCAAGGGTATTGCCAACATCCTGGCAGATCGATTCAGTGCAAACTTCACCCCCTCTCACCCCCTAAATATCTCAATACTGAAAGACTGCCAAATTCCGGTAATAACAGCCACATAGGTAAAAAAAACACACTCTCCAAAGCTAAGAATACAGCATCCATGGGACCAGATGACATCCCAGGCTGTGTACTACATGAACTACAAAATTAACTGGCACCTCACCTAAGTGTCATGTTTAATCATAGCCTCACCTCAGGCTTCTTGCCCATTGAATTGCGCACAGCTACAGTTATCCCACTCCACAAGGGGGGATCCACCTTGGATCCCAGGAACTACCACCTCATCAGTCTGATGAGCCTGATCTGCAAGGCCATGGAATGTATTATCATTGAACTTATAAACAAAAACATTGGCAACCTTCAAACACTGGACCCCACACAGTCTGGGTTTGTGAAGGGCCAATCTTGCCTCCTGAACCTGATTGACTTCTTCAAATCAGTCTCCAGAGCCGTGGAAAAGGGTAAGGTGGTCCACACAGCCTATCTGGACCTCACCAAGGCCTCTCAAGACATCTGCAACAACTGGAAAGGCTGCAGAAATACCTCACTAAAAGAATCAATGAATCCTTCAAGACCCAACTTTTCTTATATCTGTCATCCAAATGTAAATGTTCCTGCTTTCACCCGATATAAATTCTAGGGATTTTCCCCTCTGAGCTCTCTATACTCCTGCTCCACTCTACTCTCAAGCTTTATTTCTATTCCTCAAAAATAGACTTAGCTGACTTTCACTTGACTCTAAGTATGTAAATATTGTAAATATCTGTATTGCCATTGAAAAAAAAAATCTGTATTGCACTGTCTTATGATGTACATTTATGCATTTGCATTTCCTGACTGTATGAATTTTACTTGTATTTTACCTTTAACATTATGTAACCTTTATTGTAGCGTATTGCTTATGGAGCTTTTCTCCCCGGGCCTCCACTGAAAATGGGCACTTCTTGGCCCAGTGGACTTCCCCGGTAATCAAACTGAAAATAAATAATAATAAATAAATAAAATTACAGGCCTAAAGCAGATGCCCTATGCTGACCATCTAAAAAAACTCCACCTATAATCTGTCGCATATCGTCTACTCAGAGGCGATCTCTGCTTAACATACAAGGTCATGTCAAACCCAGAGCTGTTGGACATGCTACACTTAAAGAAATCCCAATCCCTCAGAGACACATGCGCCAGGCATCTAAACCTTGTCATCACAATGAACAAAACATGGTGGAGACATAGGTTCCTGACCCAGAGACTCCCCAGACTCTGGAATAGACTGCCGATACATGTCAAGCAGAGCGCCTCTTTGGCCCTTCTTCAAAAGGAACCTTGATGATTGGATGGGAGATAGGAAATTCACCCTGGGGATCACGTCAGTTGACCTGCTAGACAGGGGTCCAGGGAAGTAAATACTGTGGGAAGAAATAGCCAGGGAATTGTTATGGCTAGGCTTATATAGGCCCTAGGGCTGATAGCCTAGTACCAACCTATGAACCTATAATTGCTAAGGTGTTTACTTAAGAGACAAGAGGTAAAAGGGTTTGATTTTCACTGAGGGGAACTGGCTAGGCTTAAAATGGCCCACAAGAGCAGCTAGCCTAATATGCACCTATGACCCTATAAAAACTGCATGAAGAGCAGTAGTGTGCAAGTCAAGGCTGATTTAAAGACACAGGAAGTGTCATCATGCAACCAGGCAAGATTGCACAGTCAGCATCATATACTAATAACAGTATTATAATATGGAAATGAGCAACCTTATATTAATGAGCCTTAATATCAATGCAAATTAGTGCAAACAATATGGTGGTATGATAAAGAAACATAAAAGTAATGTATGTGCAGCAAGATTTTTGGGTAAAGAGGGAGAGAGACCACACTATGATGTTAAGTGCAGCAGGTGTCATAGCTGCACAGCATATATTAGTGGCCGTTCTTGCAGCCGTTACAGTCTCTATTTCAGAAGGATCTGACTGCACTTTAACATATCATCATTTGCATGACAAGAACATAGTTGACCATTATTGTATGGACAGAGACACCATGCAAGAACTAGTAGACGTGCAGTCCTCACATGGAATTTAATGGAATGTGTGGAATACTGATCACTGTGGACACTATGGTATGTGTATCTGTAAATAATCTCACTACAGAGACATCTTTAGCATAATGTTGCACCATAGTCCAGCTGGGACAAGATGGATGTCTATCAGGCATCTGATGAACTACTCCAGTTAAACACGAAAGTAAAAGCGGCTGAAAGTAATCCCAGCAATGTAAGAACAACAGAATGTTCCGAACCAGCAGGATTATGGAATTAAAATATTTATTAAAAAGTACAAGCCCACACAAATCAGAAGCACTTTCGTCTCCTGAAAAGAGACTTCATCAGATAAAATACCCATACTCCTTCCTTCCTTTTATACATTATGCCACAATTAATTTCAATTAATTAATTAAACAAGTTACTTTGTTTCTTAAACAACCCCTCATTCCCTTTTAATATTAAAGTCCAAAAGGTCTATTTATATACCCAACAATGCTGAGCCAAAAAATGTAACTTAGCTTATAATAGAACTTTCAAAAGTTACTAAAACCACTTTTTAAGTTAAAACATCAGCTTTCTCCCTTTATATTGGTGCAATGAAAACTTGGTCATTGAGCCCTGCTAATAATGTGGTATTTAATCTTAACTACCACATTAGTTCCCTCTTCATAAGCAATTTTTGCCAGTTACCATCCCTAGAGTTACATTTACCTTCTCCAAAATTCCGAAGGAAAAACATTTAAAATTTTCACATATATTAGAATGTATAGGGCATTTGAATCACTCTTTTTACTTATTCATATAAATGTTCATATATTCTTACTTTTAATGCCCTTTCAGTTTTCCCTATATAGAAGGCTGTACAATTTCCACACCTAGCTAAATAAACTGTTTTACTCATTGCACAATTTCCATAAGCAAAACCGACCTTGCTTTGTAACGTATTGGCCAATACTATGCTTTTTTCTTTTACTATATAACTACACTGGCTACAACAGCCACAGCCAAATTCCGGTAATAACAGCCACATAGGTAAAAAACACACTCTCCAAAGCTAAGAATACAGCATCCATGGGACCGGACGATATCCCAGGCTGTGCAATACATGAACTACAAAATTAGCTGGCACCTCACCTAAGTGTCAAGTTTAATCATAGCCTCACCTCAGGCTTCTTGCCCATTGAATGGCGCACAGCTACAGTTATCCCACTCCACAAGGGGGGATCCACCTTGGATCCCAGGAACTGCCACCCCATCAGTCTGATGAGCCTGATCTGCAAGGCCATGGAATGTATTATCATTGAACTTATAAACAAAGACATTGGCAACCTTCAAACACTGGACCCCACACAGTTTGGGTTCATGAAGGGCCAATCTTGCCTCCTGAACCTGATTGACTTCTTCAAATCAGTCTCCAGAGCCGTGGACAAGGGTAAGGTGGTCCACACAGCCTATCTGAACCTCACCAAGGCCTTCGACACCATCCCCCACTCTGGAATCATAGATAAACTTACTAAGCTGGGCATTAATCCGTATGTCACTCGATGGGTTGACAACTGGCTTACTGACAGAACCCAGACTGTAAAAGTAGCCGATTCCAAATCCAGCTCCAGACAAGTGACAAGTGGAGTACCTCAGGGTTCAGTCCTGGGACCGCTCTTGTTTGGCATCTACTTCTCTGAAGTACAAGCCAACAGTAAAGGACTCTGGCTAACAAAGTTCACAGATGACTGCAAACTGGAAGCCATTATTGAATCCCCAAATTATGTGGATATTCTACAAAAGGGCCTTACAGAAACAGATGATTAGTGCCAGAGCCATGGGCTCAAGCTCAATGCCAAGAAATGTATAGTTATCCCCTTTAGGAAAAAACATGTACCCATGAATTACCACATAGGTGGCAGTACACAAACACAGGAAGTGTGATAACAGACTTAGGGACACAGGTGGACAGTGGTCTCACCTTCAATAACCACATCGCCACAACAGTCAGGAAATCCTTCTATGTGGCACACCTCATCACTAAGGGCATTTCATCCAGAAAAAAGGAGGTCATTGTCCCACTATAGTCATCCCTCATTAGACCCATTATAGAATACAACACCCCATTTGGTATGTACCTCTCAAGACATCTGCAACAACTGGAAAGGCCACAGAAATACCTCACTAAAAGAATCAATGAATCCTTCAAAACCTGACTTTTCTTATACCTGTCATCCAAATGGAAATGTTCCTGCTTTCACCCTGTATAAATTCTAGGGATTTTCCCCACTGAGCTCTCTATACTCCTGCTCCACTCTACCCTCAAGCTTTATTTCTATTCCTCAAAAATAGACTTAGCTGACTTTCACTTGACTCTAAGTATGTAAATATTGTAAATATCTGTATTGCCATTGAAAAAAAATCTGTATTGCACTGTCTTATGATGTACATTTATGCATTTGCATTTCCTGACTGTATGAATTTTACTTGTATTTTACCTTTAACATTATAGGTTCATACTAGGCTATCTGCCCTAGGGCATTTATAAGCCTAGCCAGAGTGTGTTTGGCTTTCGCCACCCATTTTAAATTAATTTTGCTATGCCCTTTTTCGAGGTTAGTATACTATGCCTCTGTCTAACAGTGACACAGAAGTGATACCCGGGGTAAACCTATGATCCCCCATCCACTCATCAAGATTCCTCCTGAAGAGAGTCAATGAGAGACTCTGCCTAACGTGGCCTGGGATTTTATTCCAGAGTGAAGGGAGCCTCTGGGTTATGAATCTGTCCCTCCAGCATGTCCTATTTATTTCACTGCTGAGGTTCAAGTCTCTCGAGCGCGTAGCTCGATGGGATTTGGATTTTCTGAGGTGCAGCATGTCCATTAATTCCTGGTTGGACATGGCTTTATACGTCAGGCACAGATCGCATCTGAGCAGGTGGCATGCCACTGAGTAGAGCTGGAGTTTCTTTAACCGGGCAGCATATGGCATCTGTTTGAGCAGTTTGATCCTCTTGGTGAGGTACTTTTGGGGTCTTTCCAGTTGCTGCAGGTGTCTGGTAAGGTACATCCCAAAAGGGGCATTGTACTCAATTATGGGCCTGATGAGGGATGAGTAAAGAGGCATGATGACCACCCCTGATCTAGATGTGAATCCCTTCATGATTAGGTGGGCTATATAAAATGTTTTTCTAACCACTTTGGCCACGTGGTTATCAAATGAGAGATTGCTATCAACTTGGGTCCCCAGGTCCCTAATTACTTCTTCCATACTTAATGGATTACCACCTATGTGGTAATTTGTGGGCACTTTGTTTTTGCCAAAGGGGATGACTATACACTTTTTGGCGTTTAGCTTGAGGCCATGGCTCTGACACCAGTTGTCTGTTTCTATGAGGCCCTTTTGGAGGATGCTTGTTTCGGCTGGAAAGTCGATTATAGCGCCCAGTTTGCAGTCATCTACGAACTTGGTCAGCCACAGTCCTTCCGTGTTGGCCTGTACCTCCGAGAAATATATACCGAACAGGAGCGGTCCCAGGACTGAGCCTTGTGGGACGTCACTTGTAACTGGTTTGGAGTCTGACATGTCTCCAGCAATTCTAACCATGTGGGTTCTGTCCTTGAGCCAGTTTGCAACCCATCTAGTGACATAGGGGTTTATATTTAAGCTGGTGAGCTTATCTATAATGCCCGAGTGGGGTATTGTATCGAAGGCTTTTGCAAGGTCCAGGTAGGCTGTGTGGACCACCTTCCCCTCGTCAATGGCCTTGGTGACTGTTTCAAAGAAATTGACCAGGTTTAAGAGGCAGGATCTGCCCTTAACAAAGCCGAACTGGGTAGGATCCAGTGTCTGTAGGTCCCCAATATCTTTTTTGATGAGGTCCATGATGATCCTCTCCATAGCTTTGCAGACCAAGCTAGTTAGGCTTATGGGGTGATAGTTTCCAGGATCCGTTGAGGCACCACCTTTGTGGAGAGGGACCACTGTTGCTGTACGCCACTCTTTGGGTACATATCCTGTGGTAAGGCTGAGATTGAACAGTAGTTTTATGTTTGGGTTTAGCTCTTCTTGGAGTTCATGTAGGACGCAGCCCGGGACACCGTCTGGTCCCATTGATGCTGTGTTTTTTGCTTTGGAGAGGACGGCTCTTACCTGAGCATCTGAGATGTCAGGGGGGAAGCACTCTCTGGGATAGATATTTGCCCTTTTGGTGGGGGGGGGGGTTGCACTGAACCTGTCAGCTAGGATGTTGGCAATGTCTGTGGGTTCGGTGTATTTTTTGTCATTTTGGACTAATTCTGAGCATATCTGGGAATTCCCACCCAGGTTCCTAACATAACTAAAGAAAGCCTTGTGATTATCCTTAGTGTCCTGTGCAATTTTTCTCTCGAAGCTAGCCTTAGACGATTTTATGAGTGCCCGTAGTTTTTTTGCTAACACTGATCAGTGATGCCTTCCCTTTTTGGGATTTTGCTCTATCATGTAGTAGCTTCCTCCTTCTATTGTATAGTTTGTTTATGGCTGGGGTCCACCAGACAGAACGTCTGCCTTTGGAGGATTGGGTCTTGGTTTTATTTGGGATTGCATGATCCATGCATTCCTGAAGGTGTTCATAGAATGCGTTTATAAAGGATTCTGTGGTCTGGGCCGTATTTTCCACAGGCCCGGGGGCTTTGAAGGATTCCACCTCAGTTTTGAGGAGTGTGAAATTTGCTTTAGAGAAGTTTTTCACTGTGGTTTTCTGGGCAGGGGGTGGGGTCGGGATGTAAATATCCAGTGAGATTATGTAACCTTTATTGTAGTGTATTGCTTATGGAGCTTTTCTCCCCGGGCCTCCACTGAAAATGGGCACTTCTTGGCCCAGTGGACTTCCCCGGTAATCAAACTGAAAATAAATAATAATAAATAAATAAAATCACAGGCCTAAAGCAGATGCCCTATGCTGACCATCTAAAAAAACTCCACCTATAATCTGTCGCATATCGTCTACTCAGAGGCGATCTCTGCTTAACATACAAGGTCATGTCAAACCCAGAGCTGTTGGACATGCTACACTTAAAGAAATCCCAATCCCTCAGAGACACATGCTCCAGGCATCTAAACCTTGTCATCGCAATGAACAAAACATGGTGGAGACATAGGTTCCTGACCCAGAGACTCCCCAGACTCTGGAATAGACTGCCGATACATGTCAAGCAGAGCGCCTCTTTGGCCCTTCTTCAAAAGGAACCTTGATGATTGGATGGGAGATAGGAAATTCACCCCGGGGATCACATCAGTCTCCCTGCTAGACAGGGGTCCAGGGAAGTAAATACTGTGGGAAAAAATAGCCAGGGAATTGTTATGGCTAGGCTTGTATAGGCTCTAGGGCTGATAGCCTAGTACCAACCTATGAACCTATAATTGCTAAGGTGTTTACTTAAGAGACAAGAGGTAAAAGGGTTTGATTTTCACTGAGGGGAACTGGCTAGGCTTAAAATGGCCCACAAGAGCAGCTAGCCTAATATGCACCTATGGCCCTATAAAAACTGCATGAAGAGCAGTAGTGTGCAAGTCAAGGCTGATTTAAAGACACAGAAAGTGTAATCATGCAACCAGGCAAGATTGCACAGTCAGCATCATATACTAATGACAGTATTATAATATGGAAATGAGCAACCGTATACTAATGAGCCTCAATGTCAATGCAAATTAGTGCAAACAATATGGTGTTATGATAAAGAAACATAAAAGTAATGTATGTGCAGCAAGAATTTTGGGTAAAGAGGGAGAGAGAGACCACACTATGATGTTAAGTGGAGCAGGTGTCATAGCTGCACAGCATATATTAGTGGCCGTTCTTGCAGCCATTACCCTCTCTATTTCAGAAGGATCTGACTACACTTTAACATATCATCATTTTCATGACAAGAATGTAGTTGACCATTATTGCATGGACAGAGACACCATGCAAGAACTAGTAGACGTGCAGTCCTCACATGGAATTTAATGGAATGTGTGGAATGCTGATCACTGTGGACACTACGGTATGTGTATCTGTAAATAATCTCACTACAGAGACATCTTTAGCATAATGTTGCACCATAATCCAGCTGGGACAAGATGTATGTCTATCAGGCATCTGATGAACTACTCCAGTTAAACACGAAAGTAAAAGTGGCTGAAAGTAATCCCAGCAATGTAAGAACAACAGAATGTTCCGAACCAGCAGGATTATGGAATTAAAATATTTATTAAAAAGTACAAGCCCACACAAATCAGAAGCACTTTCGTCTCCTGAAAAGAGACTTCATCAGATAAAATACCCATACTCCTTCCTTCCTTTTATACATTATGCCATAATTAATTTCAATTAATTAATTAAACAAGTTACTTAGCTTCTTAAACAACCCCACATTCCCTTATTAATAAAGTCCAAAAGGTCTATTTATATACCCAACAATGCTGAGACAAAAAATGTAACTTAGCTTATAATAGAACTTTAAAAAGTTACTAAAACTACTTTTTAAGTTAAAACATCAGCTTTCTCCCATTATATTGGTGCAATGGAAACTTGGTCATTGAGTCCTGCTCATAATGTGGCATTTAATCTTAACTACCACATTAGTTCCCTCTTCATAAGCAATTTTTGCCAGTTGCCATCCCTAGGGTTAATTTTTACCTTCTCCAAAATTCCGAAGGAAAAACATTTAAAATTTTCACATATATTAGAATGTATAGGGCATTTGAATCACTCTTTTTACTTATTCATATAAATGTTCATATATTCTTACTTTTAATGCCCTTTCAGTTTTCCCTATATAGAAGGCTGTACAATTTCCACACCTAGCTAAATAAACTGTTTTACTCGTTGCACAATTTCCATAAGCAAAACCGACCTTGCTTTGTAATGTATTGGCCAATACTATGCTTTTTTCTTTTACTATATAACTACACTGGCTACAACAGCCACAGGGTATCACTTAGTTGCTGAATGAGGACCCTCTCCCTCTAACTACTGTTTGAAATTTTTCCTGGTTTTATGGGAAAAAAACGATTCCTGTCCCACTATTCCATGAAATCTCCTTATGAGCATTTTATCAAATATCCCATCTCCCTGAGATTCTATGGACCAAAATGCACCCACATCTCTATCAAGGTCCCACCCGTTCAGTATGTACAACAGTACCTCAAACGGAAGGGCTTCCATGCCATCAACTGCCTGATGTCATGCAACACATAAGATATCATATACAATGTATCTTCATGCCATCAAGGCAGTTCGCATGACTCCCACATCTGATGCATATACGACCTATACAACTGATATGTGCAGGGTTACTCCCATAGCAACAGCCTATTGGTGATGACAAATATACCCTAGAGCCATGACTCTTGACAGAAATATGAAACCTACAGAGCATGACTGAGATGGCATGCAACTCTACACTTTTCCACACCCAAATATCATGAAGCTTGTGTTGAAACTTAATGAATGCCAACTTCCACTGCCTAGATTCCTCTGGTGGCATGCTGCACTATGCTCTGAAGACATGTAGCAAGATATCTGCTGTCTTAACAATGCTTCACAACATGACTGTACAAAGATAACTAGAGCAGGGGGATTGCCATCAGAAGACAAAGCAGACAAGAGCTATTGATGACAAAGGTGCCAGCTTAGGAGCCACTGGAGAGACCAGCTGCAGAGAAAGTCCATGCAAGACACAGGTGAGTGCAATACATTGTGACATAGGCAAAAAGGCAGTGTTTGGTCCACAATTATAGGCCAGATTAGACACAACAAACACTTTAACTAATGCATACAATACTACACCCATGATATGCTCTACAGTGCATTGAATGGACACACTGTGCATCAGACATCACCTGCCACATGACATAGCTTTGAGGGCAGGGCACAGTGGTCATCATATGCACAGATGGGGAGGGGCATAGTGACAGGATTCAGCAATGGGCACAGAGAAAGGTGAGGGTTACTGAGGATGTGAGTGTGTGATATGGTCAGAGAATTGTGGGTGGTACTTCTTGAGAGGGATACGTGTCTAGCAGTACTGTGCAAGTGTTCAGAATGTGTTGGGGACACAGCTCCTGTAGGTGCAGGTGCACTGAGTGTATGTATATGTGTATGTGATATGCACTGTGGGACCTCAGATGGGAAGAATGCAGCCCATGGACATCCCTGACATAGTTATGTCCCATCTATGGAATGGCACAGGCACTGGCACCAACACATGTTTGCAGAAATGACAGTGAACCATGAGACCATGACCACCTGTCTGTTACTTGCGCCTGACCATCTCATATTCCGCATTATCATGGGTGCCAGTGCCATATTTCAGCAGGCATCCTGCCAATGGGTGGTCTGGAAGAGGTAGCAGTACATAAAAGTGGCCTAACCAGCCTGTGGGATGCACCCATAGTGGAGGCAGATGAGTGGCAGCTACAGGAACAGTACTGACTATGGTGTGTAGAGGCAGTGTAACATCCAAGTACCTGTCAGATATACCTGTGCAATGTGCTGCATATTGAAAGTCATCATGTACCTCATCACTCAGGCCATGTAGTGCACCTATCATCTCTGCCATGACTGTGGTGATATCTGCCCTTGCCTGGATGACTCTGCCTTGAACATCCATTGTATAATAGCCATTGTGACACCCATTTCAAGCAATGACTGGGAGATATGACAGTAATTACCACTAGCCTGCCTCTCCTGACCCCTGCCAAAAGGGTTTGTGGATGCAGAATTCCCCACTGTGGGTGAATGGATAGAGGACAAATGTGCCTCCTGAGTAGGTGTTCCAGGCATGAATTCTACTTCTGTGGATTCTGCTGAGGTGGGCCACATTCTACAGGCATCAGGGCTGTGTCTCTGGATGTGGGTGGTAATGTGTCAACCACAGTTACCATTGTTGACAATGGCACTCTGCCCAGTGACTATGCTTCTGTAAGTCTGCCATCACCATCAGCGACTGATGCACTGACATCAGGCATGCCCTGTTCCTCGATAGAGGACACCATATTCACAACCCCTGTGAAAGGACACAGATAAACATCCATATGTAACATTACTTATACGTGGCAATCTCATCACCTAGTGATTCACCAATGTAAGTGATTATTGCTAAGTAAGGAATGTAAACACATATACCTTGAGTGGTATGCTATCACGTCTGCATTGCAGATGTACCTGTAGAGGAGATATAGTGTTGTTGAGTATCCCTGAACTTATGGTACTTGTGTGCCCCTAAATTGTACAACTGACATACAGTAATCACCAGCAGAGATGTGGGAAGATGTATCAAGAATGGTTTCCAGGCCAGGTATAAAACTCCATATTGTCTCCCCAGGCAGCAATAGAAACCTCTCAATGGCAGTCAGTTTTGTATGTGATAGCGGACCCCCACCCATGAACATCCTCTTCCACACAATGACATGGGCCCTCTAGAGGGCATGTCAGATCATGTCAGTGCCCCTTCAACCGACCCATTACATTGCCCCATTGTGACTACCTATAGCATTAAAGTCTGCCACTTTCCAATTAATTTACTTTTAGATGACCACTGCGATGATTGTGGCTGTTTTTATCATGCAGGCTTGAGACTTGTAGCATGGAAATTATGCTAACGAAGCAATTTAGGATACATCTTTCTGAATTGCACTTTTAATATAATGAGTATCAGCCTGGATTATGCAATAAGGCTCATGCCTGTCCATATATTGAATAAATGGCTGCAAAGCAGAATGTGCATGCATGGCATGTCCTTGACCCCTACCAGGACAGTGGTTTATTAATCTGCCTCTGTGGTTATGTCAAGGTACTTGGCTCTGTCATGCTGACCTGCTTCCAGTCAGTGCACATTATGTGGTACCCACAAAATGCATTGACATGACTTTGCTACCATTTCCTCTAGCTTGCAACCTGTGAACTGGCCACGGCTTTTGAAAGTTCTAAATGTGGAAGGGCTTCAATGTGGTACAGGAAGAACACAAAATATTTTTGTACCCTCTACGTAGGGACAACCTGCTGGATGACTATTATGAGGGTCACCAGTATAAAGTAGATGCCTTGCACTGCCTTGCTATGGGTATCACCTGCTCTGGTGAGCAGTGGAGGCATAGTTACTTTGAACTGAAGAGAAGCTACCCGGACCTTCTAAGCAAATAAAAAGAGGAGGATAGAGAAAGTACTCCAGAATTTTATAGTAAGTAATACTAACAGATGTTTACCTGTGATTATTTTGGCATGTGTCCAGCCATATGAAGGGTGTGTGACTGAGTCATGAATATCTTTCCTTCTCTTTCCAGTTTTTCAGCTCCTGGTGTGATACAGGACAGCTAGTTGGTATGTTGAAAGTATCTGGCAAGACTCCCCAGATATAGGGGCACATTTCTGCATATTTTTTAAAATATCTGTTTTATTTTACATTTTTGCATTGCTGTTACTTACTTTAACCACCGTATACAGTTTTTATATGCCTGCTGTAACACACACCCCTCATCAGTGTAAGTTGATGTATTCTAATATCCGTCCTTCCTTCAGCAATTACCACCAGTGGCTTGATAATGATGACAGGCCTGATAGTGGGTGTTCCATCACTACCCTGGGTATCATTCTTTACTTCATACATACTTCTTGTCTTGCAGCATTGCCATGTCCATAACCTTACCCCTACCATTGATACATGGCACCCTGGTCTGCCGGCCCAGCATTATTCTTCCATTGTCCACTCAAACTACCTTGCCAGAGCTAGTTACACCTGGCATACCATCGGCCTGTACTGGACAGGCTGACAGTTGACGTTTACTAGTGGCAGTCCTATTTTACAGTACAAGAGTACACTAGGCGTATGTGACCTGTGTTTATGGAAGTTTCATTTCTGTGGTTTTTCCCCCTATAGCAGGGTTACCGTGGTGCCATACAGGTCACTGAGTGATAGGCTTTGTCTTCTACATGACTGCAGTTCTTTTCTGGCTTCTAAGTCTGTGTAGGCCAGATGCCATGGTCTTTGTGGTTACAGCTGGATCCAGCACTAGGTGATCTAGGTCATCGCCTAGGGCCTGAGTTGGCTGGGGGAGCCCTGTCTTCCCCAAAAAAATCTCCTTTAAATAAAAATCCAAAACAAAACTTCTGTCACTACATAGCACCAACATTATGACCTTGAAGGAGACTTAGCATAGCACAACAAGCCCTAGAAACTGCAGCATTAGGATGCCATAGGTTCATAGGTAGGTACTAGTTTAAGTTTCCTTGTGGGCCATTTTAAGTCTAGCTAATTTCCCTTTCATGAGAATCAAACCCTGTTCTTTGCATCTGTGAGGTAAATACGTTAACCCCTCCTTAGATAACACAACCCTCATTAGAAAATAGCAAGAGATTTAAGACATTCAACTGGTAATGGATTTAAAGCCATGAGTACACAGATACAGAGCAGCAGGCATGCCCCAGACCTCTCAGCACTAGAAGAGTGTGCACAGACTGGCAACCCAGCTCAATTAGAGCTGTGAAAAGATGCATACCTCTCAAATCTTAGCACTGGGGGAAGGTGAAATGCCCCTGTTAAGGGCACTGTCTAGTTCAGTGACTTTGCTCTGAGTCAAACCCTGATCTTCATTATTGGCAAGCAAGCACCTTAAACCTCCACACCAGTTGCCTATTACCAGGTCTCCTTTAATTTAATTTCTTTTGTTTTTGTAAATCACTGAGAATTACAGTCTATCAATTTCAGGCATAAAGTTTCACAAATCAGTTGTTCGGTATCAGTGGTGCAACAGGTAACATGCATTGTATTTGGTGCAGAAGGCTGTGGGTTCTCTTCCCACACTAGGTAGATTGATTGCTTAAATGCCCCTTTTTAATGTAACATAGGCATTTTATTCTTCAAAAGCAGCAGACACTGAATTTGTAGATGAAACTCTGAAATGCAAAGTTGTTTGCCAACAGCAACCTCTTCATTAATTACAGTTATATTTAATGTGGAATTATTCAGATGACTTTTACTTCTGCAGAGATTGTGCATATTTACTGAAATTGGTGGGTTATAATGACAGCAGTTTGAATGTCCTTTTGTTCCAAAATGGGTAGTTTTATCATTATTGGTTCATACATTTTGTTTCACTGCTTACTGGAAAAATGTTAAAAACTACAAATTTAAAAGACACTCTACCAAGTGGTGCTGTATTAAACAGGGAATATAATTTAATACAATCAGTAAGGTGAATTAAAGAACACATGCATTTAAGCATGGTCCAAAACTGTGTGCAGGGGGCCCATGGTTTGAAAACAGCCCAAATGTACACTTAATCCACCATTGACCAGATGCATTTCCTATGAACGTGGGTTTCAGTGCAGTTTCACTGAATGTGAGTTTCAAGGACAGAGATGTTTATTGTTGCCCACAGAGATGTTTATTGCTGCTCATGCTAAGTTTGTTTTCATTGTGAGACTGCATTGTTTTGTTTAGCAAATGATTCAAAAATTTGAAATAAAAGTTTTAAATTAAATATAAATATCTGTGATCATTGTAGAAGTAAATAAGAAAATAATATACACACTAACAGGTTTGAACAGTGTTTATGGCAAATGGGGTAAGATGGCCAAGTAATGGGACACTAGAATGGCTGGGGCCCTGACCCATTACCCTGTATTGGAATCCATTTTATCATAATCTGGCTCTGCTTGTGGTTACTCATTGCAACTCTTTCACCGTTCACATGCCCTAGACATAAGGGAACTAGTTATCCAGACATATGTGCTGCTGTAGCACCCATTTGGCTGGGTGACTCTGAGTGGCAGGTTTATTATAATTTGTTTGCCATAACAGCATTTTACTCCTCCAGGGATTGTTCTGCAAAATAGTGTAGTACACAATAGTGATACTTGTTTTGCTTTTCTCTTTCCCTCCCTCTCTCTCTCTTTCTTTATTTCTGTCCTTTTTATGTTTTATTTGTTGTTTGTCACTTTGTTTCTCCGTTTTATGTTCATATTTTTGCAGGGCCTGTTGCTGCAGGAGAAGTATTGTAAGAGACACCACCACCCCTTCCACCTAGCTTGTTATCACCTGCTGAGTCCCTAGCTGTCTTAAGGCCACCCTCTCTGCAGATAGATATAGATTATCCAGTGGAAGGTGACCTGGAGGGTTCCTGGTGTATTCTGGTGGTCTTTCTGTACTGAGAAGGTATAAGCTCTCCATCAGGGCACCATCAGTGAATTATAAATGTCACCAGCAGGAGATGGTAGGCCTGGTGATGGTCTTGGTGGTTCAACAGTAGGACACCTGCACTGGCACGCTAGAGTGCATCCCCCTGCAACCAGTGACTTGGTGCAGCCTTGAGGGCAATCAGAGAGGTGATTAACCTCTGACTGGGTGCAGAAATGGACAATGTGCCAGTCAACTGTCACCCCACCTTATTCCCCATCAAGGTGTTCCCTTTCCTCATATGTCACTTCCCTCTACATTTTTAATCCCCCCATCACCAGTTGTTCCCCTTTCTGTTCTCCCCATTTGTCTCAGTGCCTCCTCTGTTGGTCTTTGTCTGCCTTTTGGGTTTGTTTGTCTGCCCTCCCTGACATCCTTATATCCTCTTTACTGCCCACATTTCTCACTTGCTACCTTCCCCTCTACCCTTCTTGAATAAATTAAAACATACTTTTTTTTTATTTATCCTTTATTACCAGATTAGTCCCACTAGGCTAGTGGCATCTTTTCAGGGGTGACCCAAGGCAGTATTTATGCCACTAGGGAAAATTTGGCAAGGGCATCAGGGAACTTCCCCTACTCTTCATTGTTGTGAGTGGGAACCATTTTGGAGGAGTACTTCCTGTTTCCATTCTAGGTGCAGAGGCAGCCCAGAGAAATGGAAGCCAGATAGAGAGAAGGAGATAATAGAGTAGTGAAAGAAATGAAGGTGAAATCAAATATTGAGACGAGAATGTCAGCAGGATTCTGAGGAACTGTTTCAAAGAAACCTGTTTGATGGAGATGATTCAGCAATGATGGATGTATAATTACAACCTTCCAATCTAGAGGGTTGTGGGATGATTTACTTAAAGAAATGGTGGTGCAGAGTGAGTCATAAAATGGTGAAATATTTCCTGGGGAGACATTGTGGAGAAAATACAAAAGGAGGATGCAGAGACGATGTTGAAGAAAGGTGGTGAGATGGAAAAGAAAACACATGCAGAGAAAGTAAAAGAAGACAAAAGTGGAATATCAGAAAAGAAGGCGGAAGAAAATATAAACAGGAAGTACATGGTAGGCATTCAAAGTAAAGAAGACAAAGAAATGGACAGGTATGAAATGTGGCACAATTTAATAACACATTTGGGTGTAAAAGCACATGAGGTAAGAGCATTAATTCTTATTAACAAAGAGACATTTTGTAACATTTTATTTGAGACTGTTTTTCCAATGGAAAATTTGCTTGGAGAATATGAAAAAAGGAAGACTGTTACTCATGGAATTTTTATGTGATAAAAGTATTTAACAGGGAAACAAAAAAGAAGATTCATGTAAATTTTAAACACAGGTAGAAAGAGAGAATTTGAAAGAACCTTTGAAAGCTTTATGTAAATAAATACTGGACATTGTGAAAGTTTATGGCAAAAGGGGTTTGGGGACTGGTGACTGGAATTGTAATATTGTGTTAGTTAAAAATAGAAAGAGAAAAAAATTGTACATATATCAAGCATGATAAATCTGGAGGAAAATAGGAGTGTTGCAAAATACTGGAGACAGCCCAAAACATGTTTTTTTTTTTTGGTGGTAAAGAAAGACATTTGATTTGATAAGTAACTGTGACAAAAGAAAATCCTATATTTGTGGGGAAATGGGACATGATACAAAAACGTGAAATGAAATGTTATAAATGTAACAAAAGTGGACATGTATGGATGGACTGCAAAAATGAAAATAGCAGTAAGGGGAAAAAAAGAAAGAGAAGAAAATGAACAAAGAGAGCAAATTTCATAAGTAGTAGAAATTGAAGAAACATTAGATGACAAAAATAATAAAGAGGACACTGAAAAAAATTCTGAAATAAGTGATGACATAAACTGGGAGGTAGAAAAGGAGAAAAATGAATTATATTGGTAAAAGGGTAAAGGACAGAAAAAGAAAAATGAAAGGGAAATGTACAAAATAAAAAAAGAAAGGAAATAGATGAAAAATAATATATACAGCTAAAGATTGGGGCCAGACACAGGGTACAGAGTTTCATTCTTCATCTTTAGCTATGAATTTATGAAATCATGAATCTAAGGAAAAGGGAAAATGAAATTTTTAGAGTGGTTTCTGTATATGTACATAAATAGTATTAAGAATATAGTAAGAAGAATAGGAATTTTGGAGTTGTGTAATACATGTGATGTAGATGTAATTATACTAGAAGATATACTATTTTTAACAAATGAAGAAAGATTACAGAGAAACTATGAGGAGAAAAGATATTCTGGAATTTGGATAATGAAAGATGTTCTGGAACAGCTGTATTTTGTAGAAATACAGCAAAAATATTAGATGCAACTTTAGCAAAAATGGGAAAATTAACCATTGTAGATTTAAAATGGAAAGAAAACGTCTATACAATTATAACACTGTATGCTCATTGCATACTTATACTAACTGTAAAGAAAGTGAAAGGTTATTTCATCAAAATTTAGACTATGTAGTAATAAATATGAATATTATAATAGCAGGAGACTTTAATTGTGATTTAAGAGACAAGCGTAAAAGAAAGGAAATGATAGAAAAATTTTAGAAGTTATAAGATTTGGTAAGTTAAAATTGTGGGACAAAAATGTATGGACTTACAAAAGGGGTAAGTATAGAACTGAAATAGATTATTTTATAGTATCAGAAGGTTTAGATATAGGAGAAGGGGAGGTGGTTGAGACAAGATCTTCTGATCATCTTGCAATATGGCTCAAGATAAAGGAAACAAGGAATATTTAAAATAGGCAAAGGAAGAAAAAAGATACACAAGAAAGTGTAGTAATGCAGTTATGGAAAGAACATATTGCTATGAGAACATTTTATAAAAACTGGTCTGAATGGCAGATATTTAAGGAAAATTTTATAAATGTTTTTACAGTTACAATATGATGTGAGAAAGAAAAATATAAAAAACACAAAATGATGCACTGGAAGATTTAGAATATAATGATAAAAAGTACTTTGACAAAAAAAAAGAATTATATGAAAGAAATCAAGAAAATGCAATAACTGTTATATAAGCAAAGGTATGTTTTACAATAAAAAAAGAGAAGTGTCAAGTTACTTAAGCAGATTAGTAAAGGAAGATGGTAGTGTAATGAAAGAAATAAAAATGTAAAAGGAGAAATAGAAAGAACTCGGGAAAAGATTATGAATAGTGTAGTACAATATATACAAGAAATGTTTAAAGAAAAAAGAAAGTAGTGAAAAAATGTAGAAAGTAAAAAAGTCAACAGAAAAAGTGAATAGAAAGTTGGAAAAGATTTCTTTAAATGAGCTAGATAAAGTATTAGGACAAGTACAAATAGATTTGGCTGCAGCCCCAAATGCAATAGAATATGAAATGTATAAAAATTTAATGGATTGGCAAAAAACATTTTTTTTTTTAATTTTGAATGGTAAAAAGAAGGTTTTATTATAAAGAATTATGTAGTGGAATACTTAAATTCATATGAAAGAAGGAATATAGAGGAGAATTAAAAAATGGAGACCAATAATATTGAATAATAATGATTATAAGATTTTTTATGAAATAATACAAAATAGATTTGAAACGAAAATGGGAAATATTATGGAAGATAGCATATATAGTATAAAGGGGAAGGGTTGTCAAGAATTATATTATAAACAGAAAAGAAGAAGTGTAATTCATGATAGGAGACCTTAATAAGGCATTTGACACAACTGGACTTGAACTCTTATGGGTAGTAATGAAAGAATATAAGTGAGAAAGTAAGGAAATTATGTATGTCAGCATATAGTAATAATAAAGTAAAACTACTTGTAACTAGCTGGTTAAGCCAAGGGGTACATATGAAGAGTGGTGCAAGACAGGGCTTTCCAAAGAGTTGCATATTCTTTTCATTAGTTATGAATGTGACAGTATGTGAAATATATTACAGAATGAAGGAGGCAGGATATATAACACCTGAAGGGTTGAGAATTCCAGTTCTGTTAAAATATGCGGATGATATTATAATAATTGCAAAATACAATATTTTGATAAAAGTAATAATTTGCACAAATAAGTGTTTAGAGATGATAGGGGTGGCTTTGAATAAAAAGAAAAGTAAAGGTTTAGGTGATGTAGTAAAGATAGGGGGGTATATATTTTACAATTAATGAAATTTCTGTGTTAGGTATAACATTTGAAAATAAAGATGTAAGTTGAATTCACTGGGGAAAAAAACAATGGAAGAAATAAAGCAAACATGTCTTTTTTGGAGAACATATAAATTACCATTCAGAAAAAAAGGCTTATTTGATTAATTCAGTACTGATAGGAAAAATATCATACTTAGCAAGTGTATTTAAGTTGCCATCAGTATTTGAAAAAGAATTATTGCAGATCATTTTTTTCATGTATATGGGGTTCTAGGTTAAACTAGGTAAAAACAGGAATTTTGTATGCAAATAAAGAAGAAGGAGGTTTAGGGTTAATTAACCAAGCGGTATACGCTGCTTCATTAAATTTGTACAAAGTGTTAAAGTGGATAAATGAAAAAGATGCAAGATTAGTAGTAAAACTGCATAAATATAGGTATGATAAATGTTGAGGTATGGTAAAAAAAAAGTAAAAGAGAAAAAGAGTGTATAAATGAAGAAACAAAATGTTACCAAGAAAAAACATTTTTGTGGAAAATAAAAATTTATGATATAGAAAAAGATATGTATGGTATAATAATGTAATGATAAAATATTACTATGTAAACCATGGGAAAATCTAACAGATGAAAAAATTAAAACTATAAATATAAGAAGCAAATGGTATATTCAGAAATTAGAATGTAAAGATTTTTTTGTGGAGATTGGTAATAGATAAATTACCATTAAAAGGAAACATCCCATATAAAAAGAAAAGTGATAGAATACATTTGTATTCTCAAGAAGAAGAAACTAAGGAATACGTGTTTCTGAAATAAAAAGAGTAAACAAGTTATGGGGAAAAACTATGTAAAAAGATTTTTTGAAGATATAAAAGAAGTGAACAAAATAAACATGGATATCATTAAATACGGATATTATAAGAATAAAAGTAAAGAAAATGTTAGAAGAATATATAAAAAGCTATGTTATATGGGTTCATAGATTAGAATGAGGCTAACTGCCCTTGTGAGCCATTTTAAGCCTAGCCAATTATCCCTTGTGAGACTCAAACCCAGCACCTTGTGTTTATAAGGCAAAAACCTTAACCATTAGGCCACCCTCCCAACCCAATTATATGGAATGAAAGAATTAATGAAATTATATTTAATGGTAAATGGATTTTAGTAACAATATTAAGTAAAATCAGAGGGTGGTTATGGAAAAAGAAGTAAGGGTCTAATAAGGATGAAAATTTGGCATGCTTATATAAAATCTTCTGAATATGTGTAAACAGATTTGTATATTTATATATTTGTAAATATGTAAAAATTTGTAAATATGTAAATATTTTATAAATAAGAGTTATTTTTTTATATATAAAGTTAGGATCCCAATTCTTTTAAATAAGTGCCATTGGATCTTTTATATCCACCTGAGCTATCATCAACTCAAGCACAGGGAGCCACTGTTTAACATCTCATCAAAAGGATGCTTGCTTCCCAGTCTTCCTGCCCCTTGTCCTTCTGTGTGCAGTTCTGCTTGCTGTTCCCACTTTTTGACTGTCCTATATAACTATTTCCTGCCCATTCATAATGAAAAAATAGTAGCAACTCAGCATATAAAGGCTCCCATTTGTGCTTAGAGCATTGCATTGATGGCATGTGAATGTCCATCATCAGGAGCATACTACATGTATACTGCTGCACTTAGTCATGTGACTGCCATTGCACAGCACTAGTAATTATGTGACCTATACTGTAGTCACCATCTTATTCCCTAACTAGTTTTACTTTATATCATACAATGTCACTCCTGCTACATTGCCTATTAGCTTTAGGGCACACTGCACTACTTTTACTGGACTATTTTACTTTTACATGGCCATGTAGGTGATTTACCTGAATCCACCCAAAACTATACTAAAATGAGTTATGAAATAAAGACTTAAGTACCTGAACATGCAGCTATACCTTATGCAATGAACAATTAGCTGTGTGTGCGCGTGTTTATATATAAAACATACTAGTAATACAATTTAATGACTCTATCTAAATCAAAATATATTATTAAATAACACAAACCCTAGAACTCAAAATATTTATTAAGACCTGGTTTATAAACAGCACCAAGATTAATAATCCACATCTTTTTCTTTTTTATCTAAAATTTCATGCTTATATTCCAAAGACAAAACCAACAACAACACAATCAAGACCAATAAAAACAAAATGTGCAGCAACATGTTATGTTCATACAAAGCACATCTACCTCACTTACATTTTAAATCAATTAGAAAAACTACAAATAAAGTCTAGCCAAGCTAGAGTTTTCACTGTGTAATACCTTAAACCTCCTGTAATAGAGGCCCATGGGATATATGCAAATGACCCCATAATGATATCAAGTGTTTCAGCTATATGGCTTCTGAATGTCCATGATGTTTTGTTTTTTCTTTTTAAGTCTTTGTGGAAACTTTCAGGCAAATAAAGCCAAGGGGCATAGGTGGACTGTAGAATCAGGGGGTTTGTGGTCCTTTCGCAGAGAGGTTGTTACAAAAATAAAGTTATCCAGCAGTTCCCCTGAGACCGGTCAGAATCCAGAGTCTATACATTTTAAATCACTCAAATAAACAGCAATACTTTGTTTCCAAGGTCTTGATGTGTGACCCACATAAAAGGCACCACAGCAACATACTGCCATATATATAACCCATTTAAACCTACAAGTAATCAAATATCTAATGGTATATATTTTTGATGCATTTATTAATGTAAAACACTTAGTTTTCGATACAACCTTATAATAAACACAATTGTCACAAAAAGTGCAACCATGCATTGTATTAATCACTAAAACATGATCTTCTACTCTACCTTTCCTCTTTTGGACTAGGATAAACATTCCCCAATATCTCTTGCCACATTGAAAACTAAATCTACATACCTTATCAAGACATTGATCAAAAAATGGATCAGCTTTGAAGAGGTACCAATACTTATTCATAGGATTATAGGAGGTTACTAGGCTAATTACCCTGGGGCCCTTACAAGCCTAGCCAAGAGTTTATCCCCAAAAAAGAAACCTCAGTCAGCACCTGTCATCCCTGTCAGTGAGGGACACAGGTGGAACCCCTGGAACAAATTTGTGGTCTCCTATCCACTCATCATGGTTGCACTTGAAGAGGATCAATGAGGTACTCTGTTTGACATGTATGGGAAGTCTATTCCAGAGACAGTGCAGCCTCTGGGAGACAAACCTGTCTGTCTAGCAGGTTTTGTTAATGTTGTATATTAGATTTAGGCCTTTTGAGTGGGTAATGTGCAAGGAATTAGACTTACAGATTTGGAGCATCTAGTAGAGCAGGGTCCAAGATTGCCTTGTTTGTGAGACACAGCTCTCCTCTGTGCAATATGTACGATACTGAGTAGAGTGATAGTGATTTGAGCCTGTCCACATAGGACAAGTTTTGGAGGCCATGAATTCTCTTTGTGAGGTATTTCTGTGGCCCTTCCAGTTGGTGCAGGTGTTTGGAGAGGTACATACCAAATGGGGCATTGTACTCAATTATTGGCCTAATGAGGGAGGAGTACAGATGGGTAATAACCTCTTTTTTCTGGATGCAATCCCTTTACTTATGAGATGAACCAAGTAAAAGGCTTTTCTAACCACTGCCATTACATGATGGTCGAATGTGAGATTGTTGTCAACCTGTGTATCCAGGTCTCTCATCACAGGTTGTGTGCTTACGGGGTTGCCAATGATGTAGTAATCAGTAGGGGACATGTTTTTGCCAAGTGGTATGATAATACGTTATTTGTGTTTAACTTAAGGCTGTGACTTTGGCACCAGTCATCTGTTGCTATGACACCCTCTTGTAGTATGTTAACATCATTTGGGGAGTCAATGACAGCACTCAACTTACAGCTGTCTGCAAACTTAGTCAGCCACAGGCATTTTGTCTTTTCCTGGACCTCTGAGAAGTAGATGCCAAACAGTAGGGGTCCAAGTACAGATCCCTGGGGAGCACCACTAGTGCTATCAGAGGTGGAGGCACCTATTTTGACCTTGTCGGTCCTATCGGTAAGCCAGCTGGCCCCCCACCTGATGAGATAGGGATTTACGCCAAGTTGTGTTAGCTTTTTGATGATGCCTGAGTGAGGGATTGTATCAAAGGCTTTGACCAAGTCAAGGTAAGCTATATGTACTGACTTTCCCTCATCCAGGGCCTTGGTGGCAGTCTCAAAGAAGTCAAACAGGCTCAACAGACAAGATCTGCCCTTGACGAATCAGAACTGGGTGGGGTCAAGTGCTTGGAGATTGCCTATGTCCTTGCTTATGAGATCCATACTAATATGCTCCATGGCTTTACAGACCAGACTTGTCAAGCTAATAGGGCAATAGTTTCCAGGGTCAGTAGTGGAACCACCTTTGTGCAGGGGTATGACAATGGCAGTTCTCCACTTTGCTGGAATGAAGCCTGTATTTAGGCTGTGGTTGAATAGGGTACTCAATGGCAAAGCTAGTTCTTGCTGGAGATAGTGCAGAATACGGCCTGAGATACTATCAGGTCCTATGGAAGCTGAGTTCTTTGCCTTGGATAGGGCCTTTAATACTTGATTTACAGAGATATGAGGTGCGGGACAAGTATTGGGGATGTCGAATGGACCTTTGGGGGGAACGGGGGGGTGAAGTTTACACTGAACCTCTCTCCTAGCAGGTTGGCTAAGTCAACAGGATCAGTGTAAGTGGTATTGTTAAGTACTAATTTGGAACAAACCCAGGCTTTGCCATGGAGGTTTCTGATGTAACTTAAGAAGGCTTTGTGGTTTCCCTTTGTTCTGGAGGCTAGTTTCGATTCATAATTGATTTTGGAGGTTTTCACTAGTGATCCAATTTGCTTGATGAGGCTAAGGAGGGAGTTTTTCCAATTGGGAATTTGTGCCTCTTTACCCTTGGACAACAGTTTCTTCCTTTGTTGTAAAGCCTGTTGACAGAGCACATCCACCAGATAGGGTTGTGTTTCCTTGAGAAGCAGGTTTTAGTTCTGTTGGGTATGGCTGAGTACATGCAGTTGTACAGGTGCTTGTATACTGCATTGACGTACTGTTCAGCATAATTGTCTGCATCATCTGAGGGGGTGGTGGTGTGAAGCTACTGATACCCTCCCTTAGGAGGTTGTAGTCAGAGTTTGAGAAGTTTTTTTAGCCTGGTTATGGCTGGAAGGGGGTTGGGCGGGATAGAAACTTTGAACGAGACAGATCAATGATCTGAACTCACCAGGGAATAACTTACTATGGGAGTGGTGCAGCTGTCACCAGTGTTGGTGAGAACCAGGTCCAGAATGTTATCTCCCCTTGTGGGGGATGAAACAAGCTGGTCTAGTGCATTAGAACTGATGAAGTCAAGGAATAGCTGGGTGAGTGCATTAGTGCAGGAATAGTTCAGTCAATCTATAGTGGGGTAGTTGAAGTCACTAAGGATCGGCGTGTTAGGAGGTACCTTGATGGAGTCAAGTAGGTCCAGGTAGGAGGAGTGGGTGTCCTGAGTCATGGATGGGGGTCTTTACCTGGCTATAACTTGGATGGATATCTTGCCAACTGTTAGTTGCACCTGGAGTAGTTCTAGTGCATCATGCTGGCAAACCAGTCTGGAGGTGTGCCTGTCCTTAATGAAGATAGAGACCCCACCACCCTTAGTCTTCTCGACCTTATTTTTGGGGCAGAATGTGTGGAATGAGGTATAGCTTGGTAAGGCAGGGGTGCTCTCTGAAATCTTGAACCAAGTTTCTGTGACTGCACAGATGTCGGCATCTTCCAGTGCGAGGAGAGCCTCCAATGAGTGCATTTTCAGGTTAAGACTCCTAGCGTTAAGCAGCATAACCTTCAATTTGCTTTTTGACAGATCTTTTATGTTGGAAGATTTGTCTTTGGGACATTGCCTAAAAAAAGGCACAATGGGGGAGGCAAGAGCCTTGGCCAGAATCTGGAATCCCAGCGGGGACAGATGGAGGCTATCTCTGGCAAAGCATCGAGACCTGTCAACCATGTCATCCCAGGCAGACAGAAACTGGATCCCCTTGGAATGACACCAGAAACTAAGCCAATTGTTGAAGTCAATTATTTTTTGTTGGTATTGTGGTATAATTGTTAGTGAAGGTAGGATGCTGCTTAGAGCTAGAGTCATACCTGCCTGGGACACATATTCTGAGAGTTTACCATGTCTCTCTTCATATAGTCCATGGAGGTACCAATCTCAGTTGTGATTTATTATTACTACATCCAACTGTCAATCCAGGCCAAAAAAAAAATATATCCCTTGAAACATTAGCTCACATCATGTGCTTGTTCAACAGTACATTCATCACAGCCCCTATTCAAAATCTGCTGTCCATTTTAATAGCTTTTGATCAAAGTTTTCCACTGAACTACAAGTATGACATAGCCTGAAAAAGTGTGCCTTGGGAATATTTCTGATCATATGTTTAGGATGGGGAACTGGTTGCAGTAAGTAATGAATTTTTAGTGAATGGTTTACGATATAAACTAGTCAACATAGTACCATGAATTTAGTAACACTCATGTCCAAAAAGTCAACATTAAACAAGTCAAATTTAGCCACAAAAACCATACCAAAAGAATTAGAATTGAAATAACAAAAAAATGTTTTCAACATCTCTATTGAGTCAGTGTAAATTAACCAACATTCATCCAGATATCAACACCACATTTCCATATATTGCCTAAAGATGTTACTTTCACTATAAATCAAATGTTCCTCCAAATAACCCATAGAAAATATCAGCATGAATCAGAGCAAAAGTGGCATCCATTTCTGTTCTCTTTATCTGTAAATAACAACTATCCTAATATTGGAACACATTATGTTCCAACACAAGACCCAACAGTTTTAACAAAAATTCACAAGGTTGATCAGAATACGAGTGAGGCCGATATAACCAATACTTAACTGCCTCTATGCCGCCATCATGTGGAATATTGCTATATAAATACTGTATATCCATCGCACACATCCATGCATGATTCAAAATCTGTACATCAGCCATTAATTTCAGAAATTCACTTGTATCCTTCAAACGTGCCATATACATATTTTTAAATTAATACTGTAAGGAAAGCATGTTACATAAATGTAAATATTTATTTGTTTGCTTATTTGTTTTTTTTTTTTTCATGTTTTGTTGATTAGGTTAGTCCCACTAGGCCAGTGGCCTCTTTTCAGGGGATACACAAGATGATATTCATACTGACTAGTGGAAATTCTCCTACTCTTTTTGGTAGAGGGCAATTGCTGTTTCCTAAGAAATGGGTGATGGTATTATTCTGTGACCAGTCAGAGGATGGAGGTACAGCTACTGTAATGAAAGAGAAAGTAGGCAAGGAAATATTATCAAAAGCTTCACTTGCTATAACTAAACAGGATGGAAGTGGTTTAAAGGCTATTGTGTTAAAGCAACTGATGAATGAGATGCAACTCAGGGAGAAGTCTGCCCTATTAAGTCCAGTATGGTATTGCAGTTTCAAACAGTTTTAAAACGCAGATTTTATTAATAAACCAAGTTGTTCTTTACAATGTGCAAATCTCTGTAAAAAATAAACTGTTTTCTGGATTTTCTCTCCTTTACTTTAACAAGCTGGTTGTCAATATGAGAAAAAAATCTGTAGATGATTCTCTTTATAGAAACTATAATTCAAGTCGTTGGTAATAGTATTATTTAAGGCAATGTAATATGGTAATATTAGACTATCTGCTAGTAACTGTTTAAATGTCAAGGACTGGTTAAATTTGTACATTTTCTTTTCTGCAAGTTCCCCCAGCTACCTAACGATTTGAACTTGATTATAATCTTTTTAAAATTAAAAAGCTTCAAGTAGAAAACATATTTTTTTGAATGTATAAAATTCAATATAGTTCCTAAAGGACTGAGGTTTTGGAGTACCCATCGGGCCTAGAAAAGGACTCATTTCATTATGAGGAACTTTTAGATCTGGTGAAGTAACTTTTTAGAAAGCCGTGAAAGCGCTTATCTGTGTTTTAGCCTTGGTTTTATGGTTTTATTTTCCTTCTTTGAACAAAATCCATGATTGTATGCAGCAACTACCGTGGCTGACTGGTTGGATTTACTTGTTTTCAGCTTTTAGCCCTATTTAACCATCAGAGGTTAGAATACATGGAATGTTTGATTAAACATAACACCAAGGTCATTGAAGGCTTGACAGCAGACACCACTGCCTTAAATAATACTATTACCAAAGACTTGAATTATAGTTCCTATAAAGGGGAACATTTACAGATTTTTCCCATACTGACAACCAGCTTGTTAAAATAAAGCAGAGGAAAACCAGAAAGCTTAACAATTTATTTTTTACAGAGTTTTGCACATTTTGAAGAAGTTGGTTTATTAACAAAATCTACATTTTAAACCTGTTTGGAGCTACGGTTTACTTCACTGCCTTCCATCCTATTTGGTTCCTAGTTCACAGCAGTTTTCCTGTGTTTTGGTATTGCAGTTTGGAAGGGCCAAATGAAAAGATAAATAACTTTCAAATACAGGTGCTAGAAGTCTCAAGATCCCCAAATTGTACTGAAAATACAAAGTTTAAGGCTTAAATAACAGACTGCCATGACCTTCCATGTGACACCTTCAAATCGTGATTTTACAGCTTTCTTATTTTTAATACTAGCTACAGCTTTAAGGTGTGAAGCAGACTACAACCAATTACGAGCCAACAATGGTGAGATGAGGGCAACAACAAGACTTAAAGTTCAAAAGAGCGAGAGTAATATCAAGCAGCTGAGTTGTAGGTATTGCGATGTAACTCTCGCTTGAACAGCGGCGTAATAAGTCCTGATAATACCTGCTGATAGGTAATGTTACAATGGAGCATGGTGTGTGTCTTAGTGAGTGCCCAGTTAAAAGATGTTGCTTTCTCTTTTTGCATCTGCCATCTGCCTGCAATAATTTAGAGTAGAGCCATGACTGTGTTTATGACTGATCGTGATTTTAAGGATGATTCTTGGTTCCCACTTCCTACTACAATTACTGATGGAAAAAAGGCAGTGTTTTTTTTTTAATTTCTCCAGATCTTTTGGGTTTCTAATACTATGATGGGAATGGGCCCCATTCCTAAGACAAAGTACAATTAAAGTTCATGAAATTAGTATTGTTTCTGTCTTTGACGTCAGCCAAAAGTGCTCATCGCAACACTTGCAATGTGCCCAGTAATGACTCCTTTTGCAATTCGTATGGGGTTACTTGGATTGGTAACATATCTAAATAAAATTGTAGATTCTTTTTTATAAGACCTGTTTCTCCAACTACTATTGGAACTGTCTGGGTATCTTTCTTCTACATTGCTCTCATTTCTGCCCACAGATCCTGATATTCTATGACTTTGTTTCTCTCTGTACGCAGGACACTGTAGTCACTGGGTGTGGTGATTTCAATGATCAATGCTACTTTTGTCTTCTTTTCTTGGACCACTGTATCCAGTTTTCTAGCATCTATCTTTTGAAGTGTTGGTAATGGGTGATTCCTGGGATATAAACTTTATCATTTTCTATGATCCTTTGTGGCTCATGTTTTCAGACTTTTTCAGCCATGTCAATACCATACTGTTTGCACAATCCCCAGTGCAACAGTCTTTCCACATTATTATGCCTTTCAGTATACAGTCCTTCTGCCATTAGTATATCACAACCAGATATGAGGTGTGCAACTGTTTCCAATTCGGTTTTACAAAACCTGCATTTGTCTGTTTCTCCCACATGTTCAATGGACTTTGTAAACCAGCGTGTACACAGCCCACTATCTTGGGTTGCAAATAATAACCTTTCATCTCTTGGCTTGAATTTGCCTTTCCTTAACCATTCCTGTGTTCATTCCTGATCAACATGAGGTTCTTCCAGAATTTTCTATACTTGCAACTATATTTATGCTTTTTCCACATTTCTTGCCTTCTCATCTGGTCCTGCACCTTATATTCTTTCTTTTGTTTTTTGACACATTCAGTTGTTGCCTGATTTTAATTTATTTCTGGTTTGATTTCCATTCCTGCTTTGATTCCGACATGCTTCTGGCAGAGAAGTCATCTTAGATTTATTCTCCTCATGTTTCAACACTTTCACTACATTTGGGTCTTGTGAGGTCAGCAGATATGTGTGGAGTCCCATGATTGCAGATATATACATGTAATCAATTTCAAGGAGGCGCATCCCTCCTTCAGAATGGAGAATATATAATCTTGGTATACACTGATTTTTATGAATCATTTGGTGAGCATGAAGCATCTTTCTTGTTTTCCTATCTAATCTATCCAACACGATTTGGGGCCACTCAATCATTCCAAAACTGTAAGTTAGGGCAGGAAGAGTAAATTGGTTTATAGTTTGGATTTTGTTCCTAGATACAAATGCTGTTTTCAGAATTAATTTAAGTATTCTAAAGTATTCCTTGCTAAGTTTTATTTGCATTTGTTCATGTTTTATTGTTGACCCTTCATCAATTTCCAGATATTTATGCACTCCCTCTTGCTCAAGTTCTTTTATAACACATTCTTGTCCCAAACTGATATTTTCCTGGTGCTGCAGTTTTCCTGCTTTAAAGGTTGCTTTTGCACATTTATCAAGGCCAAATGACATTCTTATATCATCTGAGAAAGTTTTGACAACCTGCAGGTTTGCTTTCAGTTCCTCATCGGATGAGCTATACAGTTTTAAATCATCAACAAAGAGAAGAGGAGAAGTCTTCACACGTTGTTTTTTAAGAGCCAAATTGTAGCCATAGCCTAAATTGTTAAGTAAACAGCTTAATAGATTAATGGCAGGGCAGAATAGCAATGGTGACAGAGTCACCCTGGAATATCCCCCATTGAATTTTTATCCCTGGGATAATAATCTGTCCTTTATCATGGTTTAATTGCAAAGTGATCTGCCACTGTTTCATGGTCACTGTAATGTAGTCGATCAGTGTAGGGTGTATTTTATACATTTTTAAGCACTCTTTTATCCATGAATGTGGGATACTATCAAATGCTTTTTTATAGTCAATCCATGCCATACTTAAATCCACCCCCATTTTACAGTTCTCCAGTATGACTTTATTTAACAACAAATGATCCTTTGTTCCATATGACTTTCTTTTATTGTCCTTTTGTTCTACTGCCATAATTGAGTTTTCTTCTAAATGACTATAAACTTTGTCGGCATCAATTCCGTGTATAGTTTATATGTCATCGGAAGGAAAGTTATTGGTCTATAATTTTTAGGGTAGCTTGCAGGTTCACTCTTAAGAAGGAGCATTGTTTTGCCTGTTGTTAGCCAGGTCAGTGTCTGTTCGGGCTGCGCATATAAATAGTTCCATTGTTTCATCAGTGTTTCCTTATACAGATCTTAATGCTGCTAGAAGCATTACGCAGAAACAATGTATCACTGTGTACTGCATGTGAAAAGCCTGGAAATTAAATAATTGAACAAATGGATTGACAAATTATTAAATTATTCAGTAAGAGAGTAGTATTTATGGGCTCCCTTTTGAAATATCAACACTCGAAATTCTGAGTGCTGACCAGCCAGGAAAAAAATCCCCCCATGTGGGAAGCAAGCTCCTAGCACTCTACAGACATATATATATATATATATATATATATATATATATATATATATATATGCACCTAATCCAAGATCGCCATACCTTGGAGAAAAGGCAGCATTCTGAGAAATGGCATCTCAGACTTAGTACATGTAAGTCTGATTTTTTTAGCCATTCATTCTCCATATTTCAGGACTTGTTCTAGGGGTCCTAACATTTCAAATGGTTACCATATTTTTATCCTAGTAAATATATATGAATAGGAGTAAGGGTTCATTTGTGTTTTCTCCATCTTATAGATACATGACTTAAAAGTGAACATTATTAAATTCATTACTTACTCACTGATTAAATCAATAAATGATCATCCCGTTTGTTTTATTTTTTCATATCTTTCAAATCTGATATTATGCATTTATTAGTGTATTCCATGGTCTAAGCAACAATTGCACTAAAATATGTTTAGCATTTAAATTAAAGGAGAATGCAGAAGCATGCCTGCCAACTCTAAAAATTAAAAATTTGTGGGTTGTAATTAAGTTTTAACAACAGTGCCACTTTTTTTTTGCCTTTTTGAGCCATGCCATGTGCTGTGTTGATGACAGTACAGGAAAGACATTGGCGATGATAATAAAATGTTCCCGGGTCTGGGACTGGATTGCTTTATACAAATTTAGTTTGTTACTATCAGTGTAAGACTGAGATAATTTAATAGCACAAGGTTTGTAGATTTTAGAAAAGCATGCTGGATTCATGCTAAATTGTGGTTTGGGTTGAAAAAGAAAAATGCATATATGCTGGAGGGGTACTTATATTCTAGACTAAAAATAATTACAGCCTGTTTATCTTTCTCTGCTGGATAAGACCATTCAGACTTGGAACAGTGCAGTGAACAACAGTCAGATGATGAAACATAAATGTCTATGTTAATTCAGACAGCATGAGTCTTGGGATGTTGAATAGTGGAAAACATTGTTGGATACCACTCTTTTTTTTAAATATGCCTTTGAATGGTGGTATCCCATAATCCTACTGGAACTGGGAGGGTGTTATACGGTTAGGTATGTAAATGAAATGCTAATTAGCTGTCCAGATTTATAGCCAGATATACTTACTTTTCAAGAGCCTTTGTTCAGATTTTCAATGTCTGCAGTTTGAGAGTTATAGCTCTGATAAGGCTGCAGGAAGCACATGGGAGTGTGTTGACATGAATGCAATTTCAAGTACTGAGGAAGAAGAATGGAAAAGTTCTGTGGCTGTCACTGTAGCTGTAAAGCAGATATTAGGGGGAAAAAGACATCCAGTGGTTAAGAATTGCTATTAAAAAGTCACTAAAACATACTATTTTGTATGGGGCAATATAATGACTAAATTGGTGTTTAGTGAAGTTAATGTTTATTATTTACTTCATTTGAGTGGAGAGTATTGTGACATAATGTTTGAAATGTTGAATTCATTTATGACAAACCTGGACACTAAAAAATCTTTACCCATCAAATGAATATGTATTTACAAGCACTAATAATATTATTCCAGTTTAGGACAGACATTATTAGAGAAAATGAAATGAGACTAAATCTGAAAAAATATATGTAAAAAGGTTCATTCTGTTAAACAACATTGTTGATGAAAGAGGCTTATGGAATGCTGATTGAGAAGGGTGGGATTCCATAAATTAAGTTAATAATAATGGACAAATCTGCCATGTATTATAATCATTTTACAGGAAGTACATGACATATTGAGGCCAGTCTAGTACACCTTCCCCCTTAGGGGCTGAAAACAATACCTCACATCAAACTGCTAATGCCTTTAATACTTTTTTTACTGACACCATTAATTCACTAGCCAGTCACCTTTCCATAGATAAGTCTAGCCTCCCCACCTCCACATCTCCTAATCTCCCTATATTCCAACTACAACCCATCTCTACCACCTATATCCTAAAACTTATCCAAAAACTCAAACCTTGTACCCCCTCTGCTGATCAGTTACCATCTGAATATCTTCAAAAAGCAGCTGAAGCAGTTGCCTATCCCATATCCATCCTTATAAATAGAACCATCATTGAAGGAACCATCCCTGCAATCTGGAAAATCTCCCACATTATCCCTTTACATAAAGAAGGTAACTCCAATGAGTATTCTAACTACAGGCCTATAGCACTCTTATCACCCTTAGCAAAAATTATGGAAAAATGTATTCACCATCAGCTAATGGACCACTTAACTCAATATAACCTACTAGATAACTGTCAGCATGGCTTTAGGCCATTTCATAGCACCACCACAGCTCTCCTATCTTTTACCGATTGCATCAATAGAAACCGCAATAACAACATCCTCTCATCAGCACTCTTTATAGACCTGTCAAAAGCCTTTGATATGGTAAACCACCTCCTGCTCATAAAAACCCTAGAATCTCTTTCTCTAGACCCCAAGGCTGTTCATTGGTTCACTTCCTACCTTAGTAACAGGCAACAGGCAGTTGTCTGGGAAAACAAACTTTCATCCCTTCTGCCAGTCTCTCTTGGGGTCCCTCAGGGCTCCATTCTAAGACCTCTTCTTTTCTCTTTATTCATAAATGACTTACATGCAGCAATACCTCAAGCTACATGTATTCAATATGCAGATGATTCTACGCTCATATGTTCTGCTAAAACCACATCTGAACTACAAACACTAACACAGAATGTATTTAGCACAGTTGAGGCATGGTTCTTGAAACGTTGCTTCCTTTTGAATGCCAAAAAAAACAAACTTCTGCTCTTTAGGCCTAATAGTAAGTCCCCCCCCCCCCCATAGAATTCTCTATCAAATCCAATAATGGCACACATATATCCCCTGACTCTACCACCAAGCTGTTAGGTATTATAATCGACAATAACCTCACTCTTGATAATCACATTAATAACACAATTAAAACCGTAAATAGAAAACTGGGCTCCTTCTATAGAATTAAAACATTTTTTAACTCCAATAGCCAAAACTACACTTGCTCACTCTCATCTTATTTCCACTCTTCTTTACGCTTCACCCATATATACTAACCTAAAGAAAAATAATCTCACTAAACTAGCAAACACATACAATAGCATTGCTAGATTTGCTACTGGGAACCCATTTAGAACTCACCACTGTCAGAATCTACAGCAACTAAACTGGCTTGGACTAAAAAACATGCTGACACTTTCCCAACTTACCTTTGTACATAGGATATTTTATCAACCTAAAAATACCCCTATACTTTCTAACCTTATCTCCCCGTATACTAATCTAAATTCATTACGCTCTTCAAGCAAACTTCTTGTGAGGTTAACTAAGTCTAACAACATCACTGGTGACTCCCTATTCTCCAATACCATAGGTAAATATTGGAATCTTCTACCTACTGCTCTAACTTCTTTTCCCTCCCCCTTCCTTTTTAAACAAAAGCTTAAAAAACATCTTAAAACACACTTGTTATGCCCATGCATCGATCCTGACTAATCTTGTGATTCCACTAATTATTCTTTTATACTACCTTCTTTTACTTCTCTCTACTGATTCCCCTTGGGAAGCTGATTTCAAAAGCACCTTTGCAAGTAGCCTCTGTTACGAATTATTATAAAACTTTGGATGTGTAAATAATTGCTGAATGTATTTATATCTTCACGAATATTTTACTAAAATAGAACTCTCCTATCTTGTATTCTGAAATAGAAATTGGGTGATGTCCTTCCTAGTATATATTCATGATTAGTTTAATCTAGTTTAGAATCATGTATTTGCCTGTTATTTTTCTACCTCCTTACTTTGCTTTTGTAAATAATTTCTCTGTGTTTGTTTCTATGTGGAGCTTTTCTCCCCGGGCCTCTGCTGAAAATGAAAAATAAAAATAAATAAATAAATATTGAGGTACTTTGGACAACTGAAGATGTCTTATCACTGTGGAGATAGTAGGCATTTTATTAGTGATTGCCCTAAACATTGTTGCAATTAATGTGGCCAGTTTGGTCATACTGCAAAGATCTGTAAGGTGATATGCTAAAATCTTAACAAAAATGAATAGGTATTTGTGGTATGAGTGAAAGGCAGCTTGCAGCTCAAAAGGGAAAAGGGCACTGCAGTAGTATTTACAGTAGTATCTGGGGATCAGGACCAAAGTGGATAAGAACAGGGGTGCATGATGTACTTGCACTAATAAATAAAGTTGTTCAAGATGGTGAAACACAAGAGTCAAACGATGATGAGTATTGCGAAGAAGAAGGTGAGAATGAGTTTATGAAAATCTTGTGAGACAAAACAGGTACAGTGCTTTACAAACCAAAATTAGACTGAGGAAAATTTTAGTGCAGATGCTCAAGAAGAATAGAAAAACAAAACATGGTTTTGAGACATAAAGCCACAAAGGAAAGAAAGGAGAAGTTTTTCTTTCATGTCACTAAATGCAGACAGTATTAAAATTTGGAAAGGTGATTGTAATATAATGGCGTCAAAAAGTTAAACAAGTCACAATTTGGTGGGATCAAGATTATTGAATAAGGAACAAAAAGGGTAGTCTCAATAACAATGGGAAAGACAACTAGAATGGAGTTGGGGGAAGAAATAAATTCAGGAATTGCAGTTTAGATAGTATTTCATGTCAAAATGTTAAATGTGTATAAGGTAATTCCAAGTAGAATGCAAGTATTGAACGGGAACATAAAAGGTCAGTGTATTAGAATTACTTCTATATATATATAAACAAAGCACTGAAGAATAGATGTCAGATGTCTGAATACATTAAAACGGTTCCCCTTCAAACCATTGAATGTTTAAAACATCGAAGTTCAGATCATCAAGACCAGAACATCGAGTCTTAAAACATCAAAGGTTTGAAGGGGAAGAAAAAGGTAAGTGTAGGTGGGAGAATATTTGTGGTTTTGGAGGGCACCAAGGTGCCCTACATACTGTGTGTGTCTATGTGCCATCTGTGTGATGGCACTACAGATAGGGTACGGAAAATCTTCTGTTTAGTGCTTCTGCATATAGCGCTAAACAGGAGATTTCCCTTTAATCCACTGTAGTGCGGTCTCATAGTTGGAATATTAAAGTGGGGGGGTGGTACAAGGGGCTGAAGCCCCCTGCATACAACTGTTAAAATTTTCTTTTTCTTTTTTTATTTTTTTGGTTACACTTGTAACCTTCGATGCTTCATAATTCGATGTTCTGGTCTCGATGATCAGAATTTCAATGTTTTAAATTTCGATGGTTAGAAGTGGAACCCATTAAAACGTATATGGTAATAAATATTGACGCTATTATTATTATTATTATTGTTGTTATTAGTATTATTATTATTATTATTATTATATGACTTCAATTCTGATCTAAGGGGAAAAAGAAGGAAAAGTAGTCAGGATGTAAAAACAGGTAAGGAGATTATCAAAAATTATCAGCCGAATATTGGAAAAATCGAGAGATGTACCTATAGAACAGAGATCAGTTTTGCACTTAGCAGTAATAGATTAATAAAGTGGATGGTGATGGTGAGATTGTAGGTCCCTCAGATCATTTGGCGATATGACAAGACTTTGTGATAATAAGCAAGTTATAAAGGAGGGTAGAGGAATTAAGAAATTAATGGATGATTGCAGTAGGTTGAATGCAATGAAAAGGCAAATAATTATTTCATCAACAAAGATATGATTTCATAAGATTTAGACTGAGTGGTGGTTGTTACATAAAAGAAAATAAAGAGATGAGTCTCTAGAAGTAGAAAAACTGTGGTATTTAAGTCAGAAGTAGTATATGAGGAAATGTATATTAGCTATAAGGAAGAATTATATAGGGAGACATGGAACATAAGAAGCATAATGAGACATATGAATTACCTAGAAGGGGAATCGAACAAGCTTTACAGAAAAATATTTAATCAGAGGTTAAAAGGAAGAGGTTAGCCCTTTTTAGGCAAAATATATAAGAATACTGGGAAAATACCTCAAGAGTTGTAAGATTTGGACGGAAGGATTGTTAAAACTAATCAAGAAATAATTGGCATAATGGTGAGATATTTGAGAAAGATGTATAACAAAAGTGAAGTGCATAATAAAAAATATAGGAAGTGAATTGCATTGACATTATTAAGAAGGCATTACAGAAATAGATTACATTATTACAATTAAACGGGCCTGTTGCTGAAGGAAAAAGGATTCTTTACCTGATATAAATAGAATTGAATATGACTATTATAAAGAGATGGGAGAGGAAGAGTTAACACTTTTTGGGAGTTCTTAATAATTGTTTTTAAGAGCACAGCTGATGAGGAAACGTGCATAGGATTGATAAAGTGATTACAAAAAAAATAAGAATAAGAAAAACCTAGGGATTTGGAGCCCAGTAATAATATTGGATATAGATTATAAAATAATGGGTATCTTGCAAGAAAGGCTTGTTGGAGGGAGGTTTTAGTAAAGGGAATGTGTAATGTTAGAGGAAAGAAGTATTCTTATTAAAGAGATGGTAGATAGTATAAGAGGATTCTAATGAAGTCTCCGGATGGGAGATGAAAACGCTAAATCCAGCAGTTTGTGTTTTGTTTTGTTCCTTTTAACATTAAACTTTGTTTTTTATCTGTGGACTGACTACCCTTATTATCCAAGTTTGTTTTGGAGTAATTTGTGTTTTGGGGTGAATTGTGGAGCTGCAGGAGGGACAGCCTTTATTGGGGCCAGCGTTGAAGGTTTCAGTGTTATGCCTAATATTTCCTGTCTCTCTCCCTCATACATCATGCCTGAGGTTCTTGATATTTGTTAAAATAAAAGTGTTGCACTAACTTCTCGGTTAGCAAGGCAGGTTAATGCAGGGAATTTGTGCATTAAGGGTGCAGGAATCAAATGCCTTCACCCTTTGTACTTAGATTTTTTTTCACCAGTGTCTATGTCATAAGATGTTTTTTTTTCTGGGTATCCTTGTGCTATTATAGTCAATGATCTTTTAGTAGGAAGTAATGGTGAAGCTGAGCATAACAGAAACCTCAAGAAAGTTTTGGAAAGAGCTCATCAAGTGAATCTTAACCTGAATCCTCAGAAGTGCAAGTTCAGGTTTTGAGAAGTCACTTATGTTGGTCATTTGTTTACCAGGTCAGGCTTACGACCAGACCCTTCCAAGCAAACAGCTATTCTTGAGATGCCAGTCCCAGACAACCTTCAAGCCCTTCAACACTTTCTTGGCATGGCTAACTATGTGGGCAAATTAATTTCAGACTTAAGCCAACTAGCAGCACCGCTTAGACAGCTGACACATAAAGATGTATCCTGGTCATGGCTGGAACAACACCAAAGATCACCAACTCTCAGATACTATAATGTTCACAAACCAGTTATTCTTTCCTGTGATGCTTTGAATTTTGGTGTTGGTCTTCAAGAGGGTCAACCTGTTGTTTATGCATCCAGATCTCTAACCCAAACTGAAATGCAGTATGCTCAGATAGAGAAAGTGCTCTTGGCAATTGTGTTTGCATGTTCAAAGTTCCATAATTATATTTATGGTCGCCCTATCCAGATCAAAACAGACCACCAACCTCTAGTCAGTATTTTGAGAAAACCTATACATTCAGCTCATAGGTTCATAGCTTAGTGCTAAGCTAATTGCCCTTGCGAGCCATTTTAAGCCTAGCCAATTATCCCTTGAGACTCAAACCCTGCACCTTGTGTTTGTAAGGCAAACACCTTAGCCAGTAAACTCCTCAAATGGATACTTATAGTTACTGTGCAATATTTTCTATGTCCTACTTATTATCCCTTTTTAACAGCAGCTTCTGTTCTAGATTCAACTAAAAACTCTACCAGAGCAGGTCTTTCATTTAGGATTGCCCTATTGTTTTATCTTTGCCTGTAGCCTACAGTCCAAATGTCTTCTTAACTTCTTTGAATTCTGTTACCTTTCACTCTCTTGTTATTTATTCCAAATACCTTGGCTCCATTGCCCATTTTCTCTGGTAAATTCTAGCCTCCTCTTGCTTATTCTCTGTACCCCAAATTACAGTCATCCCTATTGGCAGAATCTCTTTTCTCAGTTTTTGCATTGGCTTAGTTCTTAGAAGACTTTCTGCTACTTTATGAATATAATATTCTGTATGGCTGTTGTTATTTTCCTTAAGGATCTTTATTCAAAATCTTATTGACTCTCCTTATATCTTGAATTTCCACCATGCCTCATCATCTTCCCTTTCCACTTTGAATTATAGCTTTCTGCTTGTGTTATGTATATGAGCCTTAACTGTGCAGTACTAAAGTATCCCTTCACATCAGGTAATGCTAAACTGCCTTGTGCTATTGAAAAGATCAACTTATCCCAATTTACCCTTGCCCTCTTCCCCTTGCAGATAAATTCCTTCAACTCTTTTATTGATTATCATCCAAAATCTCTCCTCTGGTTCTTAAACATGTGCCTGGCCTATATATAAAATTAAAGAAAATAAAAACATGTTCACTGCTTGTGTCTTGCTATCCACATTCATAAACAAAAGCTTTCAATTTCTGTGTTATTTTTTGTTTATTCTCATCCGACATATCCTTAGTTGCTATAACAGAATCATTTTTAATCCATACTCCTAAATATTTCATTTTATTGTGTCCCTATAAATATGTGTATTGCTGAACTAATTCAGCCTTTGTTTTATCTTCATTAATTCTATATCCTTAAAAGACTTGAAACTGTTTCAAAATGTTCCACGGCACTGAGATATCCTTTTCTGGTTTTATCAGGTATAAAATAATATCATCGACAAATAAAACCAACTTTCCTTGAATTTCCAAGTCCTTTATTTTCTTTGCCAAAGGCTGTAAATAGAAAGCAAATAACAAAGGGGAAAGGGGACACTCCAGCCTGGTTTCTCTGTTCAGACACAACTTGTCAGACAGGAAACTTTTTGACTCTGATCCCTCATGTAACCTCCTAATTAACCATATTATTTTATCTGGGAATGCAAATGTTTTCATTGCCCTACTCATAAAATCCAAGCTTACTCTGTCAAATTCTTTCTCTGTATCAAGATGTAACAACATCTATGGTATTTTCTTACATTCTGCTTCCCTCTGGATCATCATTGTTGTATTAATGCTGTCAAATGTTTCCTCCCCTCCACAAAACCACATTGATCCATATATATCAAATTTAGCAACACCTTTTATATTAGCTATTATAGACATGAACACTGTATAATCGTGTTTTAAAATTTAAATGGTCTTATATGAAGCTTGGTCTGATGGGCCTTTGCTGACTTTACATATTACAGACACCACAGCTTTCTTCCAGGATGTTGATGTTTCCCCTCCTTTTAAAATACTGTTAAACAAAACCTTCCAGATCCTTATCACATTCTTCCCTCAGACCTTCCAAATTTTTACAGGAATACCATCTTTTCCCAGGGACCTTCTTGCAGACTGATTATACGTCACCATTTTTATCTCATCTCCTCCTAACTTAACCATTAATTGTTCAGAATCATCTATCTCCAACAATGGAATTCTTAAGCTTTCCTTTTAAAATACTGGTAAGCAAAACCTTCCAGATCTTTATCACTTTCATCCCTTCTAGATTCCAAACTTCTACAGGAATACCATATATTCTTGGAGACCTTCCTGCAGATTGAGTATATGTCACCATTTTTATCTCATCTCCTCATAACTTAACTGCTAATTGTTGAACATCATCTACATTTAACTTTGGCATATTCAAGTCTTCCATAAATATTTCCATTAGTGTTCTTTCTTGATTTCCACATTTCTCTGCTTTATATAATTTTTCATACAATTTCAAAACTATGTCTAATATCTCTACATGATCTCTGGTTATTTTTCTTCTTATAGGATCCCTAAGTTGGACAACAACCCTTTCTACTTTCTGTTGCTTAAGTCATTGTGCTAAAAGTGTTGGTGGTCTGGAGTTATTATCAAAGATAGTTGCTTAATATCAAATTTTCTAAACTCATGCATATTATCCAAATACTCTCTTATTTTCTCTTTAGCACTCTGCAATTGTGCCTCTTTTTGTTCTATGAAATTCCCCTTATTCTGTAATACTTTCACCTTTGTCAGACCTCTCTAAATAATTCCTGTTGCTACTTAACAATATCTATTTTCCTTTAGTTTTATCCTATTTTTAAACTCCACTTTTGTTTTATCCCATTCACTAGCTATAATGTCTGAATAAATTTCTATCTTCTTAATAACTCTTGAATAATTTCCACTATCCATTTTTTAAATCCTTCCTTTTTAACAGATAGGTGGGGAAGCTCCAGTGTATCATCATTTTACTTCATTATCCTACATTTTTATCTTAGTTGTTATTGGTGCACCATCTGAAATAGTTATTGGATGTTTGTCGAAGTTTTCAAGTAAATGCACATGTTCCTGTGAAATATAATTTCTTTCTAGTCTAATATAGTTATTGTACCTTGGGGAATAGTATGTAAATTATCTCCAACTTCCTACTACTGAATTCACATATTTCATACCAAATATGTTCATAAATTTCTTCAGAAATCTACCTTATTTCCCTTCTAGGGCCCCCCAGATATAGCCTCGCTGTTGCAAATCAAGTTCCAGCCCCCACCTATAAGTAATATTTCCTGATGAAAGCTGATTATTTCCCAAATATTTTCTTAAGCGCCATAGTAGCAGTTTTAGGTGGAATATGAAAACATGCCAGCATAATTCTCCTCCAGTAGCCCTTTACTACCACAAATCTACCATTATTAGCTTTTTCCCTCTTCTATCACTATAGGTGCTCATCTAGCAATTAGTACATGTACTCCCATTTCCTTTGTCACTGATAGTCTGCTGAATTTCTATCCTAAATTCCTTTCTTTATCAAAATCATATGCTTACTTCTTTTCAAATGTGTCTCCTGTAGCATTGCTATTTGTACTGTGCATTTCTTAATATAATTCAGTACTCTTACTTTTTTGTCTATATCTGTGAGGCCATTTACATTCCAAAATAATATAGATAGTATAGCCATTATGATAAGAAGTTATTATTCCCACCTATTATATATGACAGCTTTTTAAATGTCTATTTCCAGCTTTTGTGTTAGGTTGATCTTTGATAATGTTGTTTATTGTCGACTCCATTTGATCCATGTCACATTTTACAAGACTTTCTTTTAATGAAACCCCCTAAAAAACACACACCACAGAACATCCCATAACCTATTAACTTAAAACAAGCACACAAAACTATGCACATATTCAAATAATGAATACATATATGAACAATTTCCCATATCAGCAGCTATACCCACAGGCATTATTTAACCTAAAATTAAGGTTATCCATGCTGAGGCACATGTTGCAGCCTGTGCGCCTACTTATACTAATTGCTGTCTGTTCTTGCCTTATCTTTATTCCCCTCCCAGATGTTAAAATCAGCTTATATGCTTTCAGAAAACATTATCTTTTAGCCTTAGGAAAAAGTGCACTGTCAGTCTTGAAATAAGACTAAATAAATTTTTTTTAATAAACGCACTGAAGTACCAAGGTACCAGGAAACTGCTATCTCTTATTTACTTCCAATAATTTCAAACTTTATTTTTTACTAAGCTGCTTGCCTCTTTACCATTTAATTTTACTATTCCCTCAGCTAACAATGCCCAGAACTCTTCAGATTCATTGCCTTCACCTGTAGTCAGCTTTGTCTCCATGGAACCATAAGAAGAGAATGTACAATTGTCCTCAGCTGCAGACTTCTCAACTCACAAAGAACACTTATTTGCTAAAGAAAAACTTATCTTTATATTCACAAGGTTTTCTTGTTTTTAAAACCCCATATGCTTACACAACATTCGCCTATGCAAAGGTAAGAAAAAACAACTCAACTCCAAATATATTATAATCAGTGCACTTTTACACTCCATCCCCTATCCCATAAGCCCAAGATTACAGCATGTTTAGTTAGACCTACTTTTGTCCAGCCTTTCTTTTCTTTTTCATTGTAATGTGAGTTTAACATTTTGGTATTAATAGGGATACTGGCATTGGTACAAGGGCCAGGTTGGGAACATTCCTCAACCAGAACAGATTATTGATTGATGACCAGAATGTTTTGAATTTTCCAATCAAGTCTTTTGTTGTCTTTGAGGGTACTTCTTATTATAAACATCAGTTTGAGATTTGGTCATGTAACATAGGTGACAGTATGCAAGCAGCATATATAAAGAGGATAGACCAAGACAATCGAAGCCAACCAAACGAATTCCAAATAGATTCCAAAGGCAATTTTATTAAGACAATAAAAAAAGTGAGCACTTTCACGTCTGCCAGGACGCTTCATCAGACTTAGCTATACATCTCAATTAGGTGACAGTATGCATTGTAGTTGTGTTTTGTCTTATTTGTATGACAAAACTTCAGTGTTTTGTCTGTTTCCTTTATTAGCTGTTTTGCATCCTTTGTTAGCAAGGGAGTTGTTTTTTTACCCTCATCCTTCTTGTTAGATATGAATATAAGGCTGAAATTAATTCTGTTGTAAATATGCTAAAAGATAAAGCATAGAATAAAAAGTTTGCTTGAATATATGTATAGAGTTTAGCAATGTAAAATGTGCATTCATACTATATGTATAACAGACAGGCTTCTATTCTCAGCATCAAAAAGAAAAAAACCCAACAAAGCAATATTGGACATGATTTTCTCATGTTTGCAGAACAAATATCTATTAACATACATCCTTTTTTATAAACTCAGCAATATGTGATGTTTTTTCAATAGGAACAGAAATCTCCAGCTTTACTCCGTAGCATATCGCCTACTCTGAGGTGATCTCTGCCTAACATATAAAGCTATGTCAAACCCAGAGCTGCTGGACATGCTACACCTAAAGAAATCCCAATCCCTCCGAGCTACACGCTCTAGGGACCTAAACCTTGTCACCATAATAAACAGGACATGCTGGAGGGATAGATTCCTGTCTCAGAGACTTCCTATACTCTGGAACAAGCTACCCATCTATGTCAAGCAAAATTCTTCATTGGCAGTCTTCAAGAAAAATCTTGATGAGTGGATGGGAAATAGGAAATACACCCCGTGGATCACTTCTGTGTCTCTGCTCGACAGTGGCACAGGAAAATAACTTTCTTGGGTGGAGCAAGCTATGGAACCTTGCTGGCTAGACTTACGTAGGCCCTTGGGCTGATAGCCTAGTACCTACCTATGAACCTATGAACAGCTTGTACAGATGTTTTCTTTGAGAGTTCTGTTAATGGCATCCTCACATCAGGAAAAGTACTTACAAGTAAATCACAAAAGGACAATAGAAAAGTCTAAAAACAAACATTATGTGACTTCCCAAAGAAGGACAAAAAAGATACTAAGAGGAAATAACATCTATGTGTGTGACTAGCACTCTATATAACAATTGTAGTAGTTCAGTCATATGAGAAAGGGACAGAAAGAGGTATTTTGTAGAAGTCATCATTCATATCTGTAATGAAGGAAAACTTTGTAAATATATGCTACAAACTAACAGAAAGAGTACGTGTCATTTGTTACAAAATAAGTTATCTGTAACTGTGCTTATAGCTGCAAAATATATTTCTTTATCAATGTGCAATTTGAAAGGCTTATTGCTTTAAACAGACTATAGATGGAGTCATGCAAAGCTCTGTGACTGATTCAGCAGTAAACAGCCAGCAAGACTGTGTGTCTTAAGAAGACTTTGGATCCAGCATAGCAAAGCATGCAAATTAAAAAACATTTTTCAATGATGAATCTACTGCCAATCATTAGCGGACTGGAGTTCCACAGTGGCGACCTCTAACCGGGAAAAGACGAAAGACACAACAACAACCCTAACGAACATTCCTAGCCTGTAACCAAAAACAGGGGGAGTGAGTAGGTAATGCCTTGTATAAGGTCACTCCTGTAAAAGCACAGTAACTAACGTTTATGTGAAGTACTTCAGATTTCTACAGTTTTCTACAGTTTGCAGCAATAATACAGTTCATTAGACATCTAAATCCAGTAAGACTGCATTGCAGCAAGGTGAGCAGTTACATAAATTCTCCAAAAAAGGTACAATACAAAGTTCTAAGACTGAAACTGCCAGTTTTGCTGTACCAACATCACAAGTTACTACAGAGACTTGTCAACCATCTACAGTAAAGCAGCTTGGCCATCTGCCTCTCTGCTGACTGGTAAGAAAATGTTTCTGGGTTACATACAATATGAATGCCATAGAGGTAATAATAATAATAATAACAGAATGAAATGTTGTATATACAGCATATTAGCAAATCTAAAACCTTATTAGGGCAAGTCAATAGTAAGGCATTATGCAAATGGATTGCAAGTTAATAGTAAGGCATTATGCAAATGGATTACAATATGTGACTGGTAAGTGAAACAAAATCATGTGTGGTATAAAAAAATGTTTATTGTGTGCACAATGGCATAAAAATACAGTGCATGCCACTATTCAAATGTTAGACTGTACAGACAAAAAAAGTAATGGTAAAGAACCAAGAAAGGTTAATATGCTGACATTATATTCAGATGTTAGACAGTTATGTTCTGTCACCAGATGTAAAAGGTTTATTTCACAGTTGCAACAACAGTCAAATCAGTTAATGATAGAACCTCTAGTACATTTTGTTACAAAATAATGTAATAAACTTCTAAGAGACAGAGACAATGAGTTCAGGAAACTTAGACAAGTTATACATGCATATTTTCAAAAGTGCATAGGAGTTTTAGATTCAGCAGAACAGGTTACTAAAGAATGTCAGAAAGACCATGCAACATTACAGAAAACTCAAACAGCAGTTGCAGGATAAAGGAAATAAATTAGCTGAACTGACAGAGACTGGGGACTTCCTCCATACACAGCTAATCTGTACAAAAGAAATATATTTTATAATATGTTTATTTTTTGAAAATGGTTAATCATACATGGTAGGATGGTAGAATCTGGACAAATCATTCTTAAATATTTTACTTTCATTCAGTTAAAGCAAGACATTTATCAGTAGCACAGTAAAGTAGACCATATAACTGCTATTCTAATAGCATAGTCAAAAGGTACACAACAGTTTTAGTGTATAAAAATTAAATAAAAATAGTTACATGAAACAGTTCTAGTGCATAAAATTAAATGAAAATAGTTAATAACAGTAAAGATATATAAAGTTACGAGACTGACATGCATGTTTTTTCTTTTCATCTAAAATACATCTGTTACAATGCACAAGAATAACAGGCAGACAACAGCAAATATAAATAATGTAAATATAAACATATGTTAGTTAAGCTAATATCTATTTGTTTTTTATAATTTGTATATAATTGTATAGTAACACTACACCAAACAGTTAAAGTTCTGAATTTTAAAAGGAAATGAAATCACAAATGGTATTAGTCAAACAGTTTTTGTAAAATTAATGGTAGGCAGTTAAATACATAAATAAATATATAAATATTGAAATCCATGTAAGCTAATTTTAAAATATTGACTATTTATGTAGTATAAATGCATAGTTATGCAAATCACAAATACTTATTATATTTCTACTAATATCAAATTGCAAGTGTATAGGACCTTCCTAGACTAGATGAATAGTTACAGGAAATGTTGGAAAGATAAGATAAACAAGACTGATTGCCAGACAAGTAGCTTGAGTTTTTCTAAAGCATTATTGTTATTAAAACATAATTGTTAAAATGTTTACATGCAACCCTATTTGGTAATTGTAATAAAATGTCACAATTGTGCATAGATGTCACTGATAATCTGTTTGCAAGTAAATGTTAAAAGAAAAAAAAAACTCAGTTGCATCAAGTACAGCCAGCAAATGGGCTGTAGTATACATACAGTTCAAATCAATTATGCAGGAGGGTATAAATACCTACTAGTGGTAATAAACAGCAAACGCTTTATCAAATCAGACAGGGGTCTATAGTTTGATAGCCTAGTGGAGCAGATGTGTGGCCAAAGTATTGGGCTGGTGTACATTCTAAAGCAAATAAACAATACTGTAGTATACTACAGGGGGAGGGGCATGCTTTCAGTTTTACACTGACTGTATAAGCAGTACTGCACAAGGGTCTGAAATAGAGCTACAGGAAAAAAATAATATTTCATTCCTTCTTGACAATACTCTTTTAGGGGGAGGGAAAACAGGTATTAGTGTATTAGAAATACTGGTAAACTGGATTAAACCTGACAGGATAAGATATTTTACAAATTGTTAATAGCTATCATAATGGTTATTATTGTACTGTTTAGTATTAAATTGTATTTACAACCTGTTAAACTGTAAAGCTATACAAGAAATGGTTTAAAAAACAAGAGATGGCTTAAAATTGCTTTATTACAGCTATACAAGAGATAATAAAGATATGTAAAAAATTGAACAAGACTGGTCACTATTAACTATTTTTAATATGTTTTTGGCAAAACAATGTTGGTATAAAAAGCATGAATGTTTCTAAAATAACAGAACATATGCCTTTGGTGCCAATTCCACTAGATATTTCTAAAGAGACATAAACATTTTCCAAGATTTTGCTTAATATTAATGTTATTAAATTTGTAAGATTAGACTAAATGTACTTTATAGTCTTTGTATGTACAAATGCAGAAAATTCAGTACAAATGATAGTCTTTGTATGTACAAATGCAGAATTCAGTACAAATGAAATTAATGTCTAGTAATGAATATGTGTAAAAAAACATGTTTAAAAAAATGGGCCCAGGGTACCTACTAGACTGAAATGTATGAATACCAAACAGTCTGTGTAAATATATACTGTACTGGTTTTAAGTTGGAGTCTTATTATTGGTTTTTGGACCATCATTTTATCTGTACTAGTATTGGTTACCCCAGTTAAAGGAAAATTAAATATTGTATTTATACATCTAATGGACTAATATGTACATAGCATTCTCTAGTGTATAAATCATGTTTTTTTTAAATCCTCAAGTATTAAATATACTGAAATAATTGCATTCAAATATTTATTATCTAACCCCAGTTCAGTATTTTACCAAGATGTTAATGGGCAGTTCAGAAACATGAACACAATATTATGGTTAAAATGATATAACTGTATATTTTCAGCAGTGTATAAATGTTTGCAGTAGCACATACTTTTTGTCTCTTATAGATATTAGTCTATTTCTAATCTTTTGATATTAATAAAAGTAAAGAGTTAATTCAACAGTTGCAAAGAGTTAATAAAAGAGTTCTAAGTCATAAATTAAATTATGTGATTGCAAAAGAATAAATTAAAAAATAAAATTAAAGCAGACATAGCTCATAACTGATAAAATATTTTCACAGAATGGTCTGCAAAAGAAAAAGTTATTAGATGCATTCAGTTTTGATAGCAATACATGTTTTCATTGTATTAACTGTGTCAAATTTCATTTTGGCTTGTATCAAAAAAAGACTAAAGGTTTTGTTTCTTAATATGTTTTCTATATAATGTGATCAAAATACATATCAGTATAAAGTGTTTTGAGTATGTTTAAAACAGAGGGACTTGTTAGATATGAATATAAGGCTGAAATTAATTATGTTGTAAATATGCTGAAAGATAAATTATACAATAAAAAGTTTGCTTGAATATATGTATAGAGTTTAGCAATGTAAAATGTCCATTCATACTATATGTATAACAGACAGGCTTCTCTTCACAGCATCAAAAAGAAAAACCCTAAACAAAGCAATATTGGACATGATTTTCTCATGTTTGCAGAACAAATATCTATTAACAGACATCCTTTTTTATAAACTCAGAATTAACAACCTGTATTCAAACTGGAACCTTAGTTTGAGAGACAGCCTTACAGAACTATCTGCAAGTATATAGAGCTGAGTATATTTTCTGTGTTATTCTGTATTATAGAGCTAAATTGTCTGCTTGATATCTGTGTCTTACTGCTCTGCAAATATATAGAAAACAGTATATATTTTTTTTATAATTTGCACATTCCTTACATCTGTGTTGAAACTGTTTCCCCACCCCCCTCATTTCCTGCCTTGTCTTTCAGCTGATATAATTTAGCTAGTGCTGTGTCTCCTTTTAATTAACAACCTGTATTCAAACTGGAACCTTAGTTTGAGAGACAGCCTTACAGAACTATCTGCAAGTATATAGAGCTGAGTATATTTTCTGTGTTATTCTGTATTATAGAGCTAAATTGTCTGCTTGATATCTATGTCTTACTGCTCTGCAAATATATAGAAAACAGTATATATATATGTTTTTATAATTTGCACATTCCTTACATCTGTGTTGAAACTGTTTCCCCACCCCACCCCCTCATTTCCTGCCTTGTCTTTCAGCTGATATAATTTAGCTAGTGCTGTGTCTCCTTTTAATTAACAACCTGTATTCAAACTGGAACCTTAGTTTGAGAGACAGCCTTACAGAACTATCTGCAAGTATATAGAGCTGAGTATATTTTCTGTGTTATTCTGTATTATAGAGCTAAATTGTCTGCTTGATATCTGTGTCTTACTGCTCTGCAAATATATAGAAAACAGTATATATATTTTTTATAATTTGCACATTCCTTACATCTGTGTTGAAACTGTTCCCCCACCCCCTCATTTCCTGCCTTGTCTTTCAGCTGATATAATTTAGCTAGTGCTGTGTCTCCTTTTAATTAACAACCTGTATTCAAACTGGAACCTTAGTTTGAGAGACACCTACAGAACTATCTGCAAGTATATAGAGCTGAGTATATTTTCTGTGTTATTCTGTATTATAGAGCTAAATTGTCTGCTTGATATCTGTGTCTTACTGCTCTGCAAATATATAGAAAACAGTATATATTTTTTTATAATTTGCACATTCCTTACATCTGTGTTGAAACTGTTTCCCCACCCCCTCATTTCCTGCCTTGTCTTTCAGCTGATATAATTTAGCTAGTGCTGTGTCTCCTTTTAATTAACAACCTGTATTCAAACTGGAACCTTAGTTTGAGAGACAGCCTTACAGAACTATCTGCAAGTATATAGAGCTGAGTATATTTTCTGTGTTATTCTGTATTATAGAGCTAAATTGTCTGCTTGATATCTGTGTCTTACTACTCTGCAAATATATAGAAAACAGTATATATATTTTTTTTTAAATTTGCACATTCCTTACATCTGTGTTGAAACTGTTTCCTCACCCCTCATTTCCTGCCTTGTCTTTCAGCTGATATAATTTAGCTAGTGCTGTGTCTCCTTTTAATTAACAACCTGTATTCAAACTGGAACCTTAGTTTGAGAGACAGCCTTACAGAACTATCTGCAAGTATATAGAGCTGAGTATATTTTCTGTGTTATTCTGTATTATAGAGCTAAATTGTCTGCTTGATATCTGTGTCTTACTGCTCTGCAAATATATAGAAAATAGTATATATTTTTTTTATAATTTGCACATTCCTTACATCTGTGTTGAAACTGTTCCCCCACCCTCATTTCCTGCCTTGTCTTTCAGCTGATATAATTTAGCTAGTGCTGTGTCTCCTTTTAATTAACAACCTGTATTCAAACTGGAACCTTAGTGAGAGACACAGCATTACAGAACTATCTGCAAGTATATAGAGCTGAGTATATTTTCTGTGTTATTCTGTATTATAGAGCTAAATTGTCTGCTTGATATCTGTGTCTTACTGCTCTGCAAATATATAGAAAACAGTATATATTGTTTTTATAATTTGCACATTCCTTACATCTGTGTTGAAACTGTTTCCCCACCCCCTCATTTCCTGCCTTGTCTTTCAGCTGATATAATTTAGCTAGTGCTGTGTCTCCTTTTAATTAACAACCTGTATTCAAACTGGAACCTTAGTTTGAGAGACAGCCTTACAGAACTATCTGCAAGTATATAGAGCTGAGTATATTTTCTGTGTTATTCTGTATTATAGAGCTAAATTGTCTGCTTGATATCTGTGTCTTACTGCTCTGCAAATATATAGAAAACAGTATATATTTTTTTTATAATTTGCACATTCCTTACATCTGTGTTGAAACTGTTTCCCCACCCCCCTCATTTCCTGCCTTGTCTTTCAGCTGATATAATTTAGCTAGTGCTGTGTCTCCTTTTAATTAACAACCTGTATTCAAACTGGAACCTTAGTTTGAGAGACAGCCTTACAGAACTATCTGCAAGTATATAGAGCTGAGTATATTTTCTGTGTTATTCTGTATTATAGAGCTAAATTGTCTGCTTGATATCTGTGTCTTACTGCTCTGCAAATATATAGAAAACAGTATATATATTTTTTATAATTTGCACATTCCTTACATCTGTGTTGAAACTGTCCACCCCCCCCCTCATTTCCTGCCTTGTCTTTCAGCTGATATAATTTAGCTAGTGCTGTGTCTCCTTTTAATTAACAACCTGTATTCAAACTGGAACCTTAGTTTGAGAGACAGCCTTACAGAACTATCTGCAAGTATATAGAGCTGAGTATATTTTCTGTGTTATTCTGTATTATAGAGCTAAATTGTCTGCTTGATATCTGTGTCTTACTGCTCTGCAAATATATAGAAAACAGTATATATATTTTTTATAATTTGCACATTCCTTACATCTGTGTTGAAACTGTTTCCCCATCCCCTCATTTCCTGCCTTGTCTTTCAGCTGATATAATTTAGCTAGTGCTGTGTCTCCTTTTAATTAACAACCTGTATTCAAACTGGAACCTTAGTTTGAGAGACAGCCTTACAGAACTATCTGCAAGTATATAGAGCTGAGTATATTTTCTGTGTTATTCTGTATTATAGAGCTAAATTGTCTGCTTGATATCTGTGTCTTACTGCTCTGCAAATATATAGAAAACAGTATATATTTTTTTTATAATTTGCACATTCCTTACATCTGTGTTGAAACTGTTTCCCCACCCCCCTCATTTCCTGCCTTGTCTTTCAGCTGATATAATTTAGCTAGTGCTGTGTCTCCTTTTAATTAACAACCTGTATTCAAACTGGAACCTTAGTTTGAGAGACAGCCTTACAGAACTATCTGCAAGTATATAGAGCTGAGTATATTTTCTGTGTTATTCTGTATTATAGAGCTAAATTGTCTGCTTGATATCTGTGTCTTACTGCTCTGCAAATATATAGAAAACAGTATATATATTTTTTATAATTTGCACATTCCTTACATCTGTGTTGAAACTGTTTCCCCACCCCTCATTTCCTGCCTTGTCTTTCAGCTGATATAATTTAGCTAGTGCTGTGTCTCCTTTTAATTAACAACCTGTATTCAAACTGGAACCTTAGTTTGAGAGACAGCCTTACAGAACTATCTGCAAGTATATAGAGCTGAGTATATTTTCTGTGTTATTCTGTATTATAGAGCTAAATTGTCTGCTTGATATCTGTGTCTTACTGCTCTGCAAATATATAGAAAACAGTATATATTTTTTTTATAATTTGCACATTCCTTACATCTGTGTTGAAACTGTTTCCCCACCCCCCTCATTTCCTGCCTTGTCTTTCAGCTGATATAATTTAGCTAGTGCTGTGTCTCCTTTTAATTAACAACCTGTATTCAAACTGGAACCTTAGTTTGAGAGACAGCCTTACAGAACTATCTGCAAGTATATAGAGCTGAGTATATTTTCTGTGTTATTCTGTATTATAGAGCTAAATTGTCTGCTTGATATCTGTGTCTTACTGCTCTGCAAATATATAGAAAACAGTATATATATTTTTTATAATTTGCACATTCCTTACATCTGTGTTGAAACTGTTCCCCCACCCCTCATTTCCTGCCTTGTCTTTCAGCTGATATAATTTAGCTAGTGCTGTGTCTCCTTTTAATTAACAACCTGTATTCAAACTGGAACCTTAGTTTGAGAGACAGCCTTACAGAACTATCTGCAAGTATATAGAGCTGAGTATATTTTCTGTGTTATTCTGTATTATAGAGCTAAATTGTCTGCTTGATATCTGTATCTTACTGCTCTGCAAATATATAGAAACAGTATATATATATATTTTTATAATTTGCACATTCCTTACATCATTTCCTGCCTTGTCTTTCAGCTGATATAATTTAGCTAGTGCTGTGTCTCCTTTTAATTAACAACCTGTATTCAAACTGGAACCTTAGTTTGAGAGAGACAATATACAGAACTATCTGCAAGTATATAGAGCTGAGTATATTTTCTGTGTATTCTATGTTATAGATAAGAAGCTAATTGTTGATATCTGTATCTGTGTCTTACTCTCTATATATATAAAGAAAACAGTATATATATTTTTATAATTTGCACATTCCTTACATCTGTGTTGAAACTGTTTCCCCACCCCTCATTTCCTGCCTTGTCTTTCAGCTGATATAATTTAGCTAGTGCTGTGTCTCCTTTTAATTAACAACCTGTATTCAAACTGGAACCTTAGTTTGAGAGACAGCCTTACAGAACTATCTGCAAGTATATAGAGCTGAGTATATTTTCTGTGTTATTCTGTATTATAGAGCTAAATTGTCTGCTTGATATCTGTGTCTTACTGCTCTGCAAATATATAGAAAACAGTATATATATTTTTTTATAATTTGCACATTCCTTACATCTGTGTTGAAACTGTTTCCCCCCCCCTCATTTCCTGCCTTGTCTTTCAGCTGATATAATTTAGCTAGTGCTGTGTCTCCTTTTAATTAACAACCTGTATTCAAACTGGAACCTTAGTTTGAGAGACAGCCTTACAGAACTATCTGCAAGTATATAGAGCTGAGTATATTTTCTGTGTTATTCTGTATTATAGAGCTAAATTGTCTGCTTGATATCTGTGTCTTACTGCTCTGCAAATATATAGAAAACAGTATATATATTTTTTATAATTTGCACATTCCTTACATCTGTGTTGAAACTGTTTCCCCCCCCCCCCCTCATTTCCTGCCTTGTCTTTCAGCTGATATAATTTAGCTAGTGCTGTGTCTCCTTTTAATTAACAACCTGTATTCAAACTGGAACCTTAGTTTGAGAGACAGCCTTACAGAACTATCTTCAAGTATATAGAGCTGAGTATATTTTCTGTGTTATTCTGTATTATAGAGCTAAATTGTCTGCTTGATATCTGTGTCTTACTGCTCTGCAAATATATAGAAAACAGTATATATATTTTTTTATAATTTGCACATTCCTTACATCTGTGTTGAAACTGTTTCCCCACCCCCCCTCATTTCCTGCCTTGTCTTTCAGCTGATATAATTTAGCTAGTGCTGTGTCTCCTTTTAATTAACAACCTGTATTCAAACTGGAACCTTAGTTTGAGAGACAGCCTTACAGAACTATCTTCAAGTATATAGAGCTGAGTATATTTTCTGTGTTATTCTGTATTATAGAGCTAAATTGTCTGCTTGATATCTGTGTCTTACTGCTCTGCAAATATATAGAAAACAGTATATATATTTTTTATAATTTGCACATTCCTTACATCTGTGTTGAAACTGTTTCCCCACCCCTCATTTCCTGCCTTGTCTTTCAGCTGATATAATTTAGCTAGTGCTGTGTCTCCTTTTAATTAACAACCTGTATTCAAACTGGAACCTTAGTTTGAGAGACAGCCTTACAGAACTATCTGCAATTATATAGAGAGGAGTATATTTTCTGTGTTATTCTGTATTATAGAGCTAAATTGTCTGCTTGATATCTGTGTCTTACTGCTCTGCAAATATATAGAAAACAGTATATATATTTTTTTATAATTTGCACATTCCTTACATCTGTGTTGAAACTGTTTCCCCACCCCCTCATTTCCTGCCTTGTCTTTCAGCTGATATAATTTAGCTAGTGCTGTGTCTCCTTTTAATTAACAACCTGTATTCAAACTGGAACCTTAGTTTGAGAGACAGCCTTACAGAACTATCTGCAAGTATATAGAGCTGAGTATATTTTCTGTTATTCTGTATTATAGAGGAGCTAAATTGTCTGTGATATAGAATTGTCTCTTACTGCTCTGCAAATATATAGAAAACAGTATATATTTTTTTATAATTTGCACATTCCTTACATCTGTGTTGAAACTGTTTCCCCACCCCCCTCATTTCCTGCCTTGTCTTTCAGCTGATATAATTTAGCTAGTGCTGTGTCTCCTTTTAATTAACAACCTGTATTCAAACTGGAACCTTAGTTTGAGAGACAGCCTTACAGAACTATCTGCAAGTATATAGAGCTGAGTATATTTTCTGTGTTATTCTGTATTATAGAGCTAAATTGTCTGCTTGATATCTGTGTCTTACTGCCTGTGATACTGCTCTGCAAATATATAGAAGCAGTATATATATATTTTTTTATAATTTGCACATTCCTTACATCTGTGTTGAAACTGTTCCCCCACCCCCTCATTTCCTGCCTTGTCTTTCAGCTGATATAATTTAGCTAGTGCTGTGTCTCCTTTTAATTAACAACCTGTATTCAAACTGGAACCTTAGTTTGAGAGACAGCCTTACAGAACTATCTTCAAGTTTATAGAGCTGAGTATATTTTCTGTGTTATTCTGTATTATAGAGCTAAATTGTCTGCTTGATATCTGTCTCAAATATAATATATATACAGTAGTATATATTTTTTATAATCACAGCATTCCTTACTGTGGTTTGAACTGTTTCCCCCCACCCCTCCTTTTAATTAACAACCTATTCAAACTGGGAACCTTAGTTTTGAGACAGCCCCTACAGAACTATCTGCATATTCTGTATTATAGAGCTAAATTGTCTGCTTGATATCTGTGCCTTACTGCTCTGCAAATATATAGAAAACAGTATATATATTTTTATAATTTGCACATTCTTTACATCTGTGTTGAAACTGTTTCCCCACCCCCCTCATTTCCTGCCTTGTCTTTCAGCTGATATAATTTAGCTAGTGCTGTGTCTCCTTTTAATTAACAACCTGTATTCAAACTGGAACCTTAGTTTGAGAGACAGCCTTACAGAACTATCTGCAAGTATATAGAGCTGAGTATATTTTCTGTGTTATTCTGTATTATAGAGCTAAATTGTCTGCTTGATATCTGTGTCTTACTGCTCTGCAAATATATAGAAAACAGTATATATATTTTTTATAATTTGCACATTCCTTACATCTGTGTTGAAACTGTTTCCCCATCCCCTCATTTCCTGCCTTGTCTTTCAGCTGATATAATTTAGCTAGTGCTGTGTCTCCTTTTAATTAACAACCTGTATTCAAACTGGAACCTTAGTTTGAGAGACAGCCTTACAGAACTATCTGCAAGTATATAGAGCTGAGTATATTTTCTGTGTTATTCTGTATTATAGAGCTAAATTGTCTGCTTGATATCTGTGTCTTACTGCTCTGCAAATATATAGAAAACAGTATATATATTTTTTATAATTTGCACATTCCTTACATCTGTGTTGAAACTGTTTCCCCACCCCCTCATTTCCTGCCTTGTCTTTCAGCTGATATAATTTAGCTAGTGCTGTGTCTCCTTTTAATTAACAACCTGTATTCAAACTGGAACCTTAGTTTGAGAGACAGCCTTACAGAACTATCTGCAAGTATATAGAGCTGAGTATATTTTCTGTGTTATTCTGTATTATAGAGCTAAATTGTCTGCTTGATATCTGTGTCTTACTGCTCTGCAAATATATAGAAAACAGTATATATATATTTTTTATAATTTGCACATTCCTTACATCTGTGTTGAAACTGTTTCCCCACCCCCCTCATTTCCTGCCTTGTCTTTCAGCTGATATAATTTAGCTAGTGCTGTGTCTCCTTTTAATTAACAACCTGTATTCAAACTGGAACCTTAGTTTGAGAGACAGCCTTACAGAACTATCTGCAAGTATATAGAGCTGAGTATATTTTCTGTGTTATTCTGTATTATAGAGCTAAATTGTCTGCTTGATATCTGTGTCTTACTGCTCTGCAAATATATAGAAAACAGTATATATATTTTTTATAATTTGCACAATCCTTACATCTGTGTTGAAACTGTTTCCCCAACCCCCCTCATTTCCTGCCTTGTCTTTCAGCTGATATAATTTAGCTAGTGCTGTGTCTCCTTTTAATTAACAACCTGTATTCAAACTGGAACCTTAGTTTGAGAGACAGCCTTACAGAACTATCTGCAAGTATATAGAGCTGAGTATATTTTCTGTGTTATTCTGTATTATAGAGCTAAATTGTCTGCTTGATATCTGCCTCTTACTGCTCTGCAAATATATAGAAAACAGTATATATATTTTTTATAATTTGCACATTCCTTACATCTGTGTTGAAACTGTTTCCCCACCCCCCTCATTTCCTGCCTTGTCTTTCAGCTGATATAATTTAGCTAGTGCTGTGTCTCCTTTTAATTAACAACCTGTATTCAAACTGGAACCTTAGTTTGAGAGACAGCCTTACAGAACTATCTGCAAGTATATAGAGCTGAGTATATTTTCTGTGTTATTCTGTATTATAGAGCTAAATTGTCTGCTTGATATCTGTGTCTTACTGCTCTGCAAATATATAGAAAACAGTATATATATTTTTTATAATTTGCACATTCCTTACATCTGTGTTGAAACTGTTTCCCCAACCCCCCTCATTTCCTGCCTTGTCTTTCAGCTGATATAATTTAGCTAGTGCTGTGTCTCCTTTTAATTAACAACCTGTATTCAAACTGGAACCTTAGTTTGAGAGACAGCCTTACAGAACTATCTGCAAGTATATAGAGCTGAGTATATTTTCTGTGTTATTCTGTATTATAGAGCTAAATTGTCTGCTTGATATCTGCCTCTTACTGCTCTGCAAATATATAGAAAACAGTATATATATTTTTTATAATTTGCACATTCCTTACATCTGTGTTGAAACTGTTTCCCCATCCCCCCTCATTTCCTGCCTTGTCTTTCAGCTGATATAATTTAGCTAGTGCTGTGTCTCCTTTTAATTAACAACCTGTATTCAAACTGGAACATTAGTTTGAGAGACAGCCTTACAGAACTATCTGCAAGTATATAGAGCTGAGTATATTTTCTGTGTTATTCTGTATTATAGAGCTAAATTGTCTGCTTGATATCTGTGTCTTACTGCTCTGCAAATATATAGAAAACAGTATATAAATATTTTTATAATTTGCACATTCCTTACATCTGTGTTGAAACTGTTTCCCCACCCCCCTCATTTCCTGCCTTGTCTTTCAGCTGATATAATTTAGCTAGTGCTGTGTCTCCTTTTAATTAACAACCTGTATTCAAACTGGAATCTTAGTTTGAGAGACAGCATTACAGAACTATCTGCAAGTATATAGAGCTGAGTATATTTTCTGTGTTATTCTGTATTATAGAGCTAAATTGTCTGCTTGACACGGCACTCTTGTCATAGATAGTACCCCAAAAAGGCAAACCCCCATTTCTGTCACCCACGTCCCCCGGAATCTTTTTCAAAGTTTTTGTCTATTCCTTCTAGCATGTCGACGAATCAGTTGCTAGTGTCCTCTCCTGCTCAGCTGGTGAACCTGGGAATTTTGAGGCAATGTTACAATTGCCTCATGTACACAGACAACCCTCTCCTCCTCCCACAAAACACAAATACATGCGAGAGATGCAACTATACGGCCAAACTGGAGGCTGAGCTCTCTCAACATAGGACTGGCAAGACCAGTCAGGAGGAGAAGGTTACCACACACACTATAGACCCAGTCTCACATAGTACCATCACAACCTCAAATCATACACATAAACACACAAAGACATACTCGGAGGCTCTGAACAAAAATCTACCAAAACAGCAGAGGCCACCTAAGCAGACACCCAAACAACCACCACCTCAGAACACAGCACCTGCAACACATAGACCTCACAGTCAGAGTGTCAAACAGTCACAGCCCTTAAGGCCAAACACAATGCCAGACACACTAGTCATTGGTGACTCCATAGTCAGACACACTGATGTTCCGCTCACCAGACTGAGTAAGGAGAAGGTCACAGTAAGCTGCCTGTCGGGCTAGAATCCGCCACATAACGCAAGCACTCAGGTCTCTCAACAGCAGGTACAAATATGACTCAGTCATTGTCCATGCTGGTGTGAGCGACCTGAGGCGTACCTTGGACTACATGAAAGAGACATTGAGGAGCTCTCTGATTGTGTAGCCCAGGCAGGTATGACCCTGACCTTGAGCAGTATCCTACCTTCACCAAGAATGATGCCACAATACAGAGATAAGATGATCAGCTTTAACAATTGGCTTAACCACTGGTGTCATTCAAAGGGGATCCAGTGTCTGTCTGCCTGGGATGACATGCTGGACAAGCCACGCTGCTTCCCAAGGGACGGCTTGCACCTGTCACCCCTGGGATTCCTGATATTGGCAAAGGCTCTTGCCACCCCATAGTGCCTTTTTAGGCAAGGCTCAAATTCTAAACCTACCACCCTAGAACACAAAAAGGAAAAAACTAAGGGTAATGCTGCTCAATGCCAGAAGTCTAAATCTCAAAATGCACGCACTCGAGGCCCTTCTCAATATGGAGAACATCGATGTCTGTGCTGTGACAGAAACCTGGTTCAAGGCTCCTGAGAGCACCCCAGCACTATCAGGTTTTACCTCATATCATGCGTTCCGCCCCAAAATCGGACAATACCAAGAAAGGAGGGTATCCATATTCATCAAGGACACCCACATCTCAAGACTGGTGGCAACGACGATGCATCGGAGACCATCCAGGTGCAATTAACCATAGGCAAGACTGCTCTGCAAATTGTAGCATGTTACAGGCCACCCTCACAAACTCAGGAACCTCACATGGCCTTCCTGAAAACACTAGAGGGATAAATGTATCACCAAACACCATCATACTAGGTGACTTCAATTACCCTAATATAGACTGGGAACACTACTCAAGCCCAAACACCCTAGCCCAAAAGTTCCTGGAATTCATAAACTCAAATGCCATGGAACAACTAGTCACCATCCCCACAAGAGGAGATAACATACTTGATCTCATCATCACGAACATGGGAGCACAATGTTCAACACCGAAGTATACCCTCACTGGTGAGATCAGATCACAAACTAATCTCGCTGGAGGTCCTCATCCCACCCCACCTGAAATAAAGAGGACCACAGTAAAACACTTCGCGAAAGCCGACTACACACTTCTAAAGACTAGTGTGGTCTCCTTTAAGGACCCCGAGTCATGGAAAACAGTACTCAAGCCGCTGAATCACTCACAAATGCCTTCTACCAGCACCTGCAGGACTGCATGGATAAGGCAATCCCAAGCAAAACAAAGACTCTCTGTACCAAAGGCAAGCGTCCACTCTGGTGGACCCCAGCCATAAACAAACTCTACAACAAAAGGAGAAAGCTACTACAAGATAGAGCAAAATCCTTAAAGGTAAGACACCCTTGATCACTATAAGTAAAAACTAAGAGCCCTCATAAAATCATCCAAAGCAAATTTTGAGAGAAAAATAGCTAAAGACTCAAAAGACAATCATAAGGCATTCTTTAGCTATGTTAGAAACCTGGGAGGAAACTCCCAGATATGCTCAGAACTAGTCAAAATGATGTGAAGATTACTGATCCTACAGACATTGCCAACATACTGGCTGACAGGTTCAGTGCAAACTTCCCCCCTCCCCAAAGGAGAGATATCTATACCAAACAATTGCAGCCCCCCAAACATTTCCAACGCCCAAGTTAAAACTGCTCTCTCCAAAGTAAAAAACACAGCATCCATGGGACCCGACGGTGTCCCCGGCTGTGTGCTCCACGAACTCAATGAGGAATTAAACCCACAACTAGGACAGCTATTTAATCAAAGTCTTACCTCTGGATATGTACCCAGGGAGTGGCGCACTGCAACTGTGGTCCCACTTCACAAAGGCGGTGCTTCCACCGACCCTGGAAATTACCGGCCTATTAGCTTGACAAGCCTTATCTGCAAAGCCATGGAGAGGATCATAATGGACCTCATAAATAAAGACATAGGGAATTTGCAGACCTTGGATCCAACCCAGTTTGGCTTTATCAAAGGCAGATCATGCCTTTTAAACTTGGTTGACTTTTTTCAAACAGTCACCAAAGCCATTGATGAGGGAAAGGCAGTCCATACAGCCTACCTGGATCTGGCAAAGGCCTTCGATACAATACCTCACTCGGGTATCATTGAAAAACTCAGCAGCTTAAATGTTAACCCATACATCACAAGATGGGTTGCAAACTGGCTGAGTGACAGAACCCACAGGGTCAGAGTTGCTGGCGCCATGTCAGACTCAAAGCCTGTCACAAGTGGGGTCCCACAGGCTCAGTCCTGGGCCCACTCTTGTTTGGCATCTACTTTTCCAAGTACAAGCAAACACAGGAGGGTTATGGCTGACAAAGTTTGCAGATGACTGCAAACTGGGAGCCATAGTAGAAAACACATCTGACACAGATATCCTTCAGAAGGGTCTCACAGAAACGGATAACTGGTGCCAGAGCCATGGCCTAAAGTTAAATGCCAAAATGCATAGTCATACCCTTCGGGAAAAACAAGGTTACCCCTAGCTACCAAATAGGTGGCAATCCACTGAGCACAGAAGAAGTTATCAGGGACTTGGGGACCCAGGTTGATTGTAGTCTGTCATTCGACACCCATGTAGCTAAAGTAGTTAGGAAGACCTTCTACATTGCCCACCTTATCATGAAGGGATTCTCATCTAGATCAAGGGAGGTCATAGTCTCCCTTTACTCATCACTCATCAGACCAATGATTGAGTACAATGCCCAATTCGGAATGTATCTGACCCGACACTTGCAGCAGCTGGAGAGACCACAAAAGTTCCTCACCAAAAGGATAAAGGGTCTCAAAATCTGTCCTATGCTGCCCGACTGAAAGAACTCCAGCTCTATTCAGTCGCCACCGCTTGCTTGCTCAGAGGTGACCTTTGCCTAACATACAAGGCCATGTCAAACCCAGATTTGATGAATATGCTTCACCTCAAAAATCTAGATCCACCAGAGCCACAAGGGCGGAGACTTAAACCTCGACACGGCTATTAATAGGACGTGCTGGAGGGATAGATTCATCACCCAAAGACTCCCTATGCTGTGGAACAAAATCCCGGTATATGTGAGGCAGAGCACCTCGCTGGCCTTGTTCAAGAGAAATCTTGACCAATGGATGGGAGATCGCAAATATACCCCAGGGATTACCTCAGTGTCACTGCTCGACAGAGGCACAGCAAAATAATGGGTATAGTTCCCCATACTTAAGGGGTGGCGTAAGCCACAAAACGATGGGCTAGGCTTGTAAATGCCCTCGGGCAGATAGCCTAGTATGAACCTATGAACCTATGAACCTATGATATCTGTGTCTTACTGCTCTGCAAATATATAGAAAACAGTATATATATTTTTTTATAATTTGCACAATCCTTACATCTGTGTTGAAACTGTTTCCCCACCCCCCTCATTTCCTGCCTTGTCTTTCAGCTGATATAATTTAGCTAGTGCTGTGTCTCCTTTTAATTAACAACCTGTATTCAAACTGGAACCTTAGTTTGAGAGACAGCCTTACAGAACTATCTGCAAGTATATAGAGCTGAGTATATTTTCTGTGTTATTCTGTATTATAGAGCTAAATTGTCTGCTTGATATCTGTGTCTTACTGCTCTGCAAATATATAGAAAACAGTATATATATTTTTTTATAATTTGCACATTCCTTACATCTGTGTTGAAACTGTTTCCCCACCCCCATTTCCTGCCTTGTCTTTCAGCTGATATAATTTAACTAGTGCTGTGTCTCCTTTTAATTAACAACCTGTATTCAAACTGGAACCTTAGTTTGAGAGACAGCCTTACAGAACTATCTGCAAGTATATAGAGCTGAGTATATTTTCTGTGTTATTCTGTATTATAGAGCTAAATTGTCTGCTTGATATCTGCCTCTTACTGCTCTGCAAATATATAGAAAACAGTATATATATTTTTATAATTTGCACATTCCTTACATCTGTGTTGAAACTGTTTCCCCATCCCCTCATTTCCTGCCTTGTCTTTCAGCTGATATAATTTAGCTAGTGCTGTGTCTCCTTTTAATTAACAACCTGTATTCAAACTGGAACCTTAGTTTGAGAGACAGCCTTACAGAACTATCTGCAAGTATATAGAGCTGAGTATATTTTCTGTGTTATTCTGTATTATAGAGCTAAATTGTCTGCTTGATATCTGTGTCTTACTGCTCTGCAAATATATAGGAAACAGTATATAAATATTTTTATAATTTGCACATTCCTTACATCTGTGTTGAAACTGTTTCCCCACCCCCCCCTCCCTATTCTTGGTTGTAGTTTAAATTTGGTGGTTTTTGCAGTGCCCGCCCCACTGTAGATTTGATCTAAGACACTCCCCCAGGACATCTCTTTACCGTATTCTACCTAATAAACCCTTTCTGCACTTGCTTTTAGTCCTTTTTAATTTAATTACATTTTTTCAAACTGTGTGTGGACTAATATTGCTACATATTCAAGTGTGCCAGCTTGCACTGCATGAGAATTGTATTTACTACTGCTTTTGCTACTTTTCTAAAAAAAAAAAAAAAAAATTCATCTGCTTTTACTGTACTTGTGTTTCTTCCTACTTTATTTTGCTTTTGCGTCATCTTAAAAGTTCTCAATTGTATTTATTACTGCTTGGTGTAACTCATTCTAAGCCTTTTAGTTTAAACACTTGGGCTTCAGACCAGTTGTTTTACATTGAGAGGGTTTGTGGTCTGCACTGTAGTGGCAGAACAGATAGCTTACATCCTTCTAAGTTGGGAACTGCTGATTGAGGGCTCAGTGTCTGTTATTCTAAAAGTATATTAATTCTGGTTTAAGCACTTGGGCTTTCAGGCCAGTTATTTTACATTAAGAGGGTTCATGGTCTGCACTCTTGTGGGAGGAGAGGCTGGATTCTGCCCTTCTGAGCTGGGAATTTCTGGTTGAAGGCTTATAGTGCATGCATATCTGAATTTCGTCTTACTGAAATTGGTACACCTTGTTTGCTATAGCATAGACTAGATCCAGGCTTGCTGAATCTAGCTTTGTTTGTATAACGTGAGCACTAATCCAGGCATTATTTAAAGTATTCACTTGTATTTATTACTGCTTGGTAGTAACTTGGTTAAAGTGTAGCTATCATTCTAAGTCTTTTGGATTAAGCACTTGGGCTTCAGACCAGTTGTTCTACATTAGGAAGGTTTGTGGCATGCACTGTGGTGGCAGGACAGGTAGCTTTCATCCTTCTAAGTTGGGAACTGCTGATTGAGAGCTCAGTGTTTGTTATTCTTAAATTGTATTAGCTCTGGTTTAAGCACTTGGGCTTCAGGCCAGTTATTTTACATTAAGAAGGTTCGTGGTCTGCACTCTTGTGGGAGGAGAGGCTGGACTCTGCCCTTCTGAGCTGGGAATTTCTGGTTAAAGGTTTATAGTGCCTGAATATTTGAACTGTATCTTACTGAAATTGGTACACCTTGTTTGCTGTAGCATAGACTAGATCCAGACCTGCTGAATCTAGCTTTGTTTGTATGCTTGTTATTTCCCTGGAACGCTAATTCCACCTAAAACGCGGCTTCTCAGCTTCTGTGGATCCCTAGTGATATCTGCATTGCTTACTGTACTTATTTCCTTGCTTCGCTTGAAAGAAAGTTACTGTTTGTCGTTTTTGCATTTAAGTTACCTGTAACACATTGCACTTGTTACCTGGCACTTGCTCACTAAAGCAATTATAAGTCAGCACAAAAAATAAAAGCACTACACCCTCGCTCCCCATTGGCCCTTGTTTTCAATTATAAAGGAATTCCCAATATTATTCTAGCATGTCCAAAGGTCAGTTGTCAATCTCCTTTCCGGTCCAGCTGGTGAATATGGGAATCTTGAGGCAATGTTACAACTGCCTCATGTACACAGACAACCCTCTCCTCCTCCCAACAAATTCCAACACATGTGAGAGATGCAACCATATAGCCAAACTGGAGGCTAAGCTCTCTCAACTCAGTACTGGCATAACCAGTCAGGAGGATAAGGAAACCACACTCACTACAATTCCAGTCTCACATAGACCTACCACGACAGCAAACCAAACACATAATCACACAAAAACATACTCAGAGGCTCTAAATAAAGATCTGCCTAAGCAGCAGAGACCTCCAAAGCAGACACCCAAGCAACCGCTACCCCAATACAAAACACGTGCAACACATATCTCACAAAGCCAGTGTGCCAAACAGTCACAGCCCTTAAGGCTAAACAACACACCTGATACACTTGTAATAGGTGACTCTGTCGTCAGGCACACTGACGTCCCGCTCACCAGGCTGAACAAGGAGAAGGTCATGGTGAGCAGCCTGTCTGGCGCTAGGATCCGCCACATAACACAAGCACTCAGGTCACTCCAAGGCAAGTACAAATATGACTCAGTCATTGTCCATGCTGGTGTGAATGACCTGAGACGTACCTCCCTGGACTACATGAAAAGAGACATAGAGGAGCTCTCTGAGCATGTAGCCCAGGCTGGTATGACCCTGACCTAGAGTAGCATCTTACCCTCACCAAGAATGATGCCACAATATGAAGACAAGATGATCAATTTCAACAATTGGCTTAAGTATTGGTGTCATTCAAAGGGGATCAATGCCTGTCAGCTTGGGATGATATGCACGACAAGCCACGATGCTTTGCTAGGGACGGCTTGCACCTGTCACCCTGGGCTTTGGATATTGGTAAAGGCTCTTGCTACCCCATAGTGCCTTTTTAGGCAAGGCTCAAAAGACAAACCCACCTCCATAGGTATCACAAGGGATAAGAAACTAAGAGTAATGCTACTCAACGCCAGAAGTCTAAACCTCAAGATGCACGCACTCGAAACTCTCCTTAGCATGGAGAACATCGATATCTGTGCAGTAACAGAAACCTGGTTCAGGACTCCCGAGAGCACCCCAGCACTACCAGGTTATACCTCATACCATGCTTTTCGGCCCCAAAACTTGGACCGAACCACAAAAGGAGGGGGAGTATCAATATTCATCGAAGATACCCACACCTCCAGGTTGGTGGCAAAGCACGAAGCATCAGAGACTATCCATGTGCAACTAACAATGGGTAAAACTGCCTTCCAGTTTATAGCCTGCTACAGACCACCCTCCCAAACCCAGGAACCCCACTCGGCCTTCCTGAGAACACTGGAAAATATGAAGGTCTCTCCGAACACCATTATATTGGGCGACTTCAACTACCCAAACATAGATTGGGAGCATTACTCTAGCTCCAACACCCTTGCCCAAAGGTTCCTAGAATTCATAAACTCAAATGCTATGGAACAACTTGTTACCACTCCCACAAGAGGGGAAAACATACTGGACCTGATCATCACCAACATGGGGACTCTATGCTCCAGACCAGAAGTGTATCCCTCACTGGTAAGATCAGACCATAAACTGATCTCACTGGATATTCACATCCCGACCCCACCCCCTGCCCAGAAAACCACAGTGAAAAACTTCTCTAAAGCAAATTTCACACTCCTCAAAACCGAGGTGGAATCCTTCAAAGCCCCTGGGCCTGTGGAAAATACGTCCTAGACCGCAGAATCCTTTATAAATGCATTCTATGAACACCTTCAGGAATGCATGGATCATGCAATCCCAAATAAAACCAAGACCCAATCCTCCAAAGGCAGACGACCTGTCTGGTGGACCCCAGCCATAAACAAACTATACAATAGAAGGAGGAAGCTACTACATGATAGAGCAAAATCCAAAAAGGGAAGGCATCCCTGATCAGTATTAGCAAAAAACTAAGGGCACTCATAAAATCGTCAAAGGCCAGCTTCGAGAAAAAAATTGCACAGGACACTAAGGATAATCACAAGGCTTTCTTTAGTTATGTTAGGAACCTGGGTGGGAATTCCCAGATATGCTCAGAATTAGTCCAAAATGACAAAAAATACACCAAACCCACAGACATTGCCAACATCCTAGCTGACAGGTTCAGCGCAAACTTCTCCCCCCCCTCCCCACTAAAAGGGCAAATATCTATCCCAGCAGAGTGCTGCCCCCCTGACATCTCAGATGCTCAGGTGGGAGCCGCCCTCTCCAAAGCAAAAAACACAGCATCAATGGGACCAGACGGTGTCCCAGGCTGCGTCCTACATGAACTCCAAGAAGAGTTAAACCGAAACATAAAACTACTGTTCAATCTCAGCCTTACTACAGGATGTGTACCCAAAGAGTGGCGTACAGCAACAGTGGTCCCTCTCCACAAAGGTGGTGCCTCAACGGACCCTGGAAACTATTGCCCCATAAGCCTGACTAGCTTGGTCTGCAAAGCTATGGAAAGGATCATCATGGACCTCATAAATAAAGATATTGGGGACCTACAGACACTGGATCCTACCCAGTTTGGCTTTGTTAAGGGCAGATCCTGCCTCTTAAACCTGGTTGACTTCTTTTAAACAGTCACCAGGGCCATTGATGAAGGGAAGGTGGTCCACACAGCCTATCTGGACCTCGCAAAAGCCTTCGATACAATACCCCACTCGGTCATTATAGATAAGCTCACCAGCTTAAATATAAACCCCTATGTCACTAGATGGGTTGCAAACTGGCTCAAGGACAGAACCCACATGGTTAGAATTGCTGGAGCCATGTCAGACTCCAAACCAGTTACAAGTGGCATCCCACAAGGCTCAGTCCTGGGACCTCTCTTGTTTGGTATATATTTCTCGGAGGTACAGGCCAACACGGAAGGACTGTGGCTGACCAAGTTCGCAGATGACTGCAAACTGGGCGCCATAATCGACTCTCCAGCTGACACAAGCATCCTCCAAAAGGGCCTCATAGAAACAGACAACTGGTGCCAGAGCCATGGCCTCAAGCTAAACGCCAAAAGTGTATAGTCATCCCTTTGGCAAAAACAAAGTGCCCACAAATTACCACATAGGTGGTAATCCATTAAGTACAGAAGAAGTAATTAGGGACCTGGGGACCCAAGTTGATAGCAATCTCTCATTTGACAACCACGTGGCCAAAGTGGTTAGAAAACATTTTATATAGCCCACCTAATCATGAAGGGATTCACATCTAGATTAGGGAGGTCATCGTGCCTCATTACTCATCCCTCATCAGGCCCATAATCGAGTACAATGCCCTTTTGGGATGTACCTTACCAAACACCTGCAGCAACTGGAAAGACCCCAAAAGTACCTCACCAAGAGGATCAAAGGGCTCAAACAGATGCCATATGCTGCCCGGTTAAAGAAACTCCAGCTCTACTCAGTGGCATACCGCCTGCTCAGAGGTGACCTGTGCCTGACGTATAAGGCCATGTCCAACCCGGAATTAAGGGACATGCTGCACCTCAAAAAATCCAAATCCCATCAAGCTACACGCTCGAGAGACTTGAACCTCAGCACTGAAATAAATAGGACATGCTGGGGGGACAGATTCATAACCCAGAGGCTCCCTTCACTCTGGAATAAAATCCCAGTTTAGGTTAGGCAGAGTCCCTCATTGACTCTCTTCAAGAGGAATCTTGATGAGTGGATGGGAGATTGTAGGTTTACCCCGGGTATCACTTCTGTGTCACTGTTAGACAGAGGCACAGTATACTAACCTCGGAAAAGGGCATAGCAAAATTCATTTAAAATGGGTGTCGAAAGCCAAACACACTCTGGCAAGGCTTATAAATGCCCTAGGGCAGATAGCCTAGTATGAACCTATGAACCTATGAATGTGATAATAAATTACATATATTAATACAAGACAAAAGAAAATTCAAAAATAATAGGGAAAATCTGAATGACACTGAAGTTACGTGAATATATATTTAAATTGTTAAACATCTATAATGGTTCTTCTGAAAGGTATTTCCATTAACATTAATGGTTTAAATAACCCATGGAAAAGAGGAAATTTGTTTAGATATCTGAAATTACATAAATCTAATATAATTTACTTGCAGGAAACTCATCTTCTAAAAAAAGATATATCCAAAATAGATTCAAATAAGTTTATTATTTTATCTAGTTCTGAACATTCACAGAAAAAAGAGGTGTAGCTATACTATGGAACAAATCATTACCTATTCCTAATATAATAAACACATATCAAGATGATAAAGGAATGTTGTGTTTGGTTATAGTGGAAATAAACAATAAAATCTTTACCTTAGTCACTGTTTATTGGATACCAGGCATAGGAATAAATACTGTTAAACAACACCTGAATCAAATTGTTCTGTTTGCAAAAGGAAATATTATAATGACAGGTGATTTCAATTGCATCTTAAATGAAAATGAAACCAGTATTAAAGGCAAAAGAAAGATATCATCACAGGCCAAACATCTAATAGACTTTATGAATTAATTTCACCTAAATGATATAAATAACCTAGCAGATCCCAAATCATTACCCTATTCCTTCTTCTCTAGCACACATGGTTCCTTTCCTAAAATAGATACAGAGTTCTTATTTCTAATCAATTAACTAATTATATAACTAAATCTATAGTTATCTCATGTCCAGTATCTGATCACAATTCTATAACTTTTGAATTAAATATCAACTCAATATTCAATGTACAATTCAGAAGAATTCCAGCATATATTATTAAATTAGAAGAATTCAAGGAGTTCTTAATAAATGAAACACAAAATGTTGTGGAAATAAACACCACCCCTGATACATCAGTAATATATATGTGGGATGCCCTTAAAGCATATCTTTATGGGAAAATAATCAAATGGTATAACAACAAAAGTAAATCTTGAGATACAGAACTGAAGGAGCTATAGGAAAAACTTGATAACCTTAAACTAAATCAAAAAGATAGTAACATAAATAATGACATAAAAGAGAAAATTATCATATTAAATAATAAATATTTAGAAATTATTAGTCACAAAACTATGATATGTCTAGAAAAACACAAATTTCTGGCATTTTCAAACAACCCCAAATATTTAAATAGACTTAAAAATAAAGCCACAAGAATCAGCAAACACAACCATATTAAAGAAATCTATTATATAAAGAAAAAGAGAAATGTGTATAACATGCAAGATATACTAGATGACTTCAGGGACTATTTCCACAGAATGAATTATAAAGAAGTCAATATGGAATCAAAAGAAAATATAAAAAGATTCATAAACAAATACAATAATAAATGTCTTAGCAAACAGCAAGTAGATTTAATAGACAAAAATATTTCATTCACAGACATCCACACTCAAATTAACAAACTTAAACTAAATAAAGCTCCAGGGAATGATGGAATTATTCTTGAAATATATAAAATAATGCCCAGAAATGCTGTAATATTATTACAAAAAGTGTTTTCAACATCTCAGAATGATGTTATTTGCTCTCCCTCGTGGAAATATACATTTATAGCTCCTATCATAAAACTAAATAAAGATTCAACAAAATCCTTCTCTTACAGTCCCATTTCACTATTGAACGTAGACTACAAAATGTTTATGAATATATATATATATATATATATATATATATATATATATATATATATATATGCAGATAGACTGAAAATCGACAATGACCAAACTGATTTCATAATAAATAGAACTACATTTGATAATATAAAAAGAACACTTTCTTTAATAGATTACTCAAATAAGGAAAAAAAAGACTTTAATCTTAATAAGCTTAGATATAACTTCTGCATTTGACTCACTGAATTGGGATTATTTGTTTATATTACTTTAAAATCTAACCTTTTCAGATAACTTTATAAACTTAATAACATATTTATACAAAGGCACCCAAGGATATATAAAAATAGATACATATATCTCACAAAACATCCCAATATTAAAAGGAACCAAACAAGGTTGTCCTCTTTCCCCTTTGTTATTTACTTTAATAAAATGAACCATGGGGCTAGTGCCATTAGAATGAACAAAGATATAGAAGGATTCAATATAAACTCAAAAATAACATCTAAAATTCAGCTCTTTGCACTAAATGAGAATATATCAATTTCTGCTTTATTTGCTTCCATGGATAACTTCCAAAAAATATCAGGCCTGACGTTTAATAATGAAAAAACAAAGATACGTCCCATTTACCCTAATTAAAAGAATCTAGAAAAAGAATACCATAAATACTTTCCAGATTCAGGTCCGTTTACCTATTTAGGCATAAGACTAACCAAGGATATAAAAATATAATACATTTCAACAATAATAACATAATGAATAATATTCAATCTCTAATAACTAAGTAAAATAAAATCTTCTTTACAATGGAAGAAAGACTAACAATAATTAAAATGATCATACTCCCAAAAATATTATATATTATTCAGTCAATTTCATTACTCCCTTCAAAACAAACAGAAAACTAAACTCAATTATGTCAAGATTTCTATGGTATCCAAACAAACCTAGGATAGCTCTAAAATATCACCTAAGTAGCTGGACGAAAGGAGCCTTTCCTGATCTAGAGTTATAGTCTATTTCCCCTATAATTAAAACCATTTCTTTACTAGTGAATCCTACACTTCCATGTCTGTTCTAGCCCAATTCAAGAAATGCCTAAAACAGTATCTAAAAATGAGATGGCTTTGCCACTGTGCTAATTCTGACTAATGCCTTCAATATAATCAAGTCATGAATAGGTCTTTTACCATTGCTATATTGTTTTTCTAGTTTGAAAAAATAGAAACACTCTACTTTTGTATAATTCTAAAGAAATTGATCTCTCAAAGTAATCACTCTATTCTCTTTCTAAAGCCCTGCACTTGCTCAGCTCTTATAAGGAAACACTAACTAACTAAAGCACTACACCCTCCTTGACTTCTCATAAGTATTAGACTCCCGATTTGTCCTTCCTGATCAAGTGAAAAATCAGTTCCCTTCCCTAATCTGATCAGTAAAAAAACAGTTCCCTATACTAATCTGGTATGTCCAAGGGTCAGTTTCAAGGTTACTCTCCAGTCCAGCTGGTGAATCTGGGAATTTTGAGGCAATGTTACAATTGCCTTATGTACACAGACAACCCTCTCCTCCTTCCAACAAACTCTAATACATGTGAGAGATGCAGTTACACAGCCAAACTGGAGGCAGAGCTCTCTCAACCCAAGACTGGCACAGTCAGTCAGGAGGAAAAGGTAACCACCCACACCACAAATCCAGTCTCACACAGACCTATTGCATCTGCATACCCAACACATAAACACACAAAAACATACTCGGAGGCTCTAAATAAAAATCTGCCTAAACAGCAAAGACCTCCTAAGCAGATATCCAAGCAACAGCCACCCCTCAACAATACCCACAAATCACATATCTCACAAAATCAGTGTGCCTCACAGTCACAGCCCATAAGGCCAAACAACACACCAAATACACTTGCTATAGGGGACTCTATTGTCTGGCACACTGATGTCCCACTCACCAGAATGAACAAGGAGAAGGTCACTGTAAGCTGCCTGTCAGGTGCCAGGATCTGCCACATAACGTAAGCACTCAGGTCACGCCAAAGCAAGTACAAGTATGACTCCGTCATTGTCCATGCTGGTGTGAATGACCTGAGACGTACCTCCCTGGACTACATGAAAAGAGACATAGAGGAGCTGTCTGACCATGTAGCCCAGGCTGGTATGTCCCTGACCTTGAGTAGCATCTTGCCCTCACCAAGAATGATGCCACAGTATAAAGACAAAATGATCAGTTTCAACAATTGGCTAAAGTATTGGTGTCATTCGAAGGGGATCCAGTGTCTGTCAGCCTGGGATGACATGCTCGACAAGCCACGTTGCTTCGCTAGGGACGGCTTGCACCTGTCACCCTTAGGCTTTCGTATACTGGCCAGGGCTCTTGCCACCCCCATAGCGCCTTTTTTAGGCAAGGCTCAAAGGACAAAGCCACTTCCATAGACAACCGAAAGATAAAAAAACTAAAGGTAATGCTACTCAATGCCAGAAGTCTAAACCTCAAGATGCACGCACTCGAGACTCTCCTCAGTATGGAGAAAATCGATGTCTGTGCAGTAACAGAAACCTGGTTCAAGGCTCCTGAGAGCACCCCAGCACTACCAGGTTATAACTCATACCATGCGTTTCGGCCCCAAAACTCGGACCGAAGCACAAAACGAGGGGGAGTATCTATATTCATCAAAGATACCTACACCTCCAGGTTAGTGGCACTGCATGAAGCATCGGAAACCATCCATGTGCAACTAACAGCGGGCAAAACTGCCTTTCAGTTTGTAGCCTGCTACAGAACACCCTCCCTATTACAGGAACCCCACTTGGCATTCCTGAGAACACTGGAGAATATGAAGGTCTCAACAAACAATATGTTATTGGGTGACTTCAACTACCCAAACATTGACTGGGAAGACTACTCAAGCCCAAACACCCTCGCCCAACGGTTCCTTGAATTTATAAACTCTAACACAATGGAACAACTGGTCACCACTCCCACAAGAGGGAACAACATACTGGACCTGGTCATCACCAATATGGGGACTCTATGTTCCACACCAGAGGTAAACCCCTCATTGGTAAGATCAGACCATAAACAAATTTCCCTGGACATCCATATCCCACCCCCACCCCCAACCAAGGAAATCACTGTAAAGAATTTCTCCAAACCAACTTTGCACTTCTCAAGACTGAGGTGGAATCCTTCAAAGCCCCTCGGCCAGAGGATAATACAGCCCAATCCGCAGAATCCTTTACAAATGCATTCTATGAGCACCTGCAGGAATGCATGGATCGTGCTATCCCAAATAAATCCAAGACTCACTCCTCCAAAAACAGGAGACCGGTCTGGTGGAACCCGGCCATAAATAAGCTATACAACAGAAGGAGGAAGCTACTACATGACAGAGCAAAATCCCAAAAAGGGAAGGCATCTCTGATCAGTATTAGCAAGAAACTTCAATCCCTCATAAAATCATCAAAGGCCAGTTTCGAAAGAAAAATTGCCCTAGACACTAAGGATAATCACAAGGCCTTCTTTAGTTATGTCAGAAACATGGGTGGAAACTCCCAGATATGCTCTGAATTGTTGCATAACAGTACAAAATATACCAAACCTACAGCCATAGCCAATATCCTGGCAGACAGATTCAGCGCAAACTTCTCCCCCCTTCCCCCCAAAGGAGCAAACACCTATCCCAACTGAATGTAACCTCTCTGACATCACAGATGCACATGTGAAAGCTGCCCTCTCCAAAGCAAAAAACACAGCATCTATGGGACCGGACGGTGTCCCAGGCTGTGTCTTACACGAGCTCCAAGAAGAACTGAACCCTCACATTAAGTCACTGTTCAAACTTAGCCTTACTACAGGATATGTACCCAAAGAATGGCGTACAGCTACAGTGGTCCTACTCCACAAAGGTGGTGCCACAACGGACCCCGGAAACTATCGCCCCATAAGCCTGACTAGTCTGGTCTGTAAAGCTATGGAGCGTATTATCATGGAACTCATAAACAAAGACATTGGGAGCCTCCAGACACTGGACCCTACCCAATTCGGCTTTGTTAAAGGCAGATCTTGCCTCTTAAACCTAGTTGATTTCTTTGAAACAGTTACCAAAGCCATAGATGAGGGCAAGGTAGTCCACACAGCCTACCTGGACCTCGCAAAAGCCTTCGACACAATACCCCACCTGGGCATCATAAATAAGCTTACCAGCTTAAATATCAACCCCTATATCACAAGATGGGTTGCAAACTGGCTCAGAGATAGAACCCACATGGTCAGAATCACAGGTGCCATGTCCGAATCCAAACCAGTTACAAGTAGCATCCCACAGGGCTCAGTTCTGGGACCTCTCTTGTTCGGTATATACTTCTCTGAGGTTCAGGCTAACATGGGGGGATTATGGCTGACAAAGTTTGCAGATGACTGCAAACTGGTGGCCATAATCGAATCTCCAGCTGACACAAGCATCCTCCAAAAGGGTCTCACAGAGACAGATGCTTGGTGCCAGAACCACGGCCTCAAGCTAAATGCTAAAAAGTGCTTAGTCATCCCCTTTGGGAAAAACAAGGTGCCCACAAATTACCACATAGGTGGTAATCCATTAAGTACGGAAGAAGTAATTAGAGATTTGGGGACCAACGTAGATAGTAATCTCTCCTTTGATAATCACATTGCCAAAGTGGTTAGAAAAACCTTCTATATAGCCCACCTTATCATGAAAGGGTTCGCATCTAGATCAAGAGAGGTCATTGTGCCCCTCTACTTGTCACTCATCAGGCCCATAATTGAATACAATGCCCCTTTTGGGATGTACCTTACCCGACACCTGCAGCAACTGGAGAGACCCCAAAAGTACCTCACCAAGAGGATCATGGGCTACAAACAGATGTCCTATGCAGCTCAACTAAAGAAACTCCAGCTCTACTCAGTTGCTTACCGCCTACTCAGAGGCGATCTATGCCTGACGTACAAAGCCATGTCAAACCCAGAATTAATGGACATGCTCCAACTCAAAAAATCCAAGTCCCTTAGAGCTACACGCTCCAGGGACCTAAACCTCAGCACAAAAATAAATAGGACATGCTGGAGGGACAGATTCATTTCCCAGAGGCTCCCCTCACTCTGGAATAGAATCCCAATTCATGTTAGACATAGCCCCTCGCTGACCCTCTTCAAGCGAAATTTGGACGCGTGGATGGGAAATCGCAAATTCACCCCTGGGATCTCTCCTGTGTCCCTACTAGACAGAGGCACAGTAAACTAATCTTAAAAAGGTACCTTCTGTGACCTACCTTACAGAGGCACAGTAGGCTAATCTAATAGGGAGGCGGAAGCCAAATACACTCTGGCTAGGCTTATAAATGCCCTAGGGCAGATAGCCTAGTATCTACCTATGAACCTATGATCTGTGTACCTGGAACTATGATTTTCACTATGTATATTGTCTCTAATATGTTTATTGTTTTTAATAACTTTGTGTAACAATTTTTAAAGTTATAAGTGAAGCTTTTCTCCCCGGGACTCCACTGAAAATGGACATGTACCCAGTCGGACTATCCCTGTCAACAAATGTAAAATAAAATAAAATAAATAAATTTAGCTAAAAGAAAGAATATTGGAAAGTAATAAGTATGGCCACATTTATTAGACCCCAAACTTATAAATTAAACACATTAAACAATCCTTTCATTTGGATATTAAAAGAACTTTTTACAACATACATTACTCCAAAACATTCATCTAGTTATAGTTCAACTATAATCATAAATTTTAGAAACTTTATATATAAATACCCAATATATAAAGAATGGTCCTTCCTCTTATACCCTTTAGCCTATACACAAGGAATCATTCCCTCTACTGATTCCACTAAAATACTTTTATTTAAAGAAAAAGGAGTAATATATTGGTTTCAGCTGATGATAAATAATGAAATCAAAACAACAGACAACTTAATATATGAGTTTAAATTAGATAATAATCTCTGGCTAGAATTACAAATTTATAGGCAATTCCTCATAAGTTAGAATTTATAACACCTACTAATAAAGAAGTTGTTCCAACGTTGAAGAACTATTTAGTTATGCATACAACATAAAACTGTCCAAAGGCAAGCTATCACAAATATATAAGATAATAAGAGATGAAACATATAGCTGCTCAGAAGGCTTTTGGAACTTTTATATTTCTGTTAACAATGAACAACCAATTGATCAAGATAAGAAGAGTATCTTAGAATCTGCTAGTAAAACAATTGTCTTCACTTAGATGGAAGTTATATACATGGAAAATTATGTATAGGGCATTCGACACACCACTTATAAGATTACTAAAAAAGAAAATGTATGCAAAAGATGTAAACTAAAGAAAAATGCTGATTGGACACACATGTTTTATGACTGCAAGGAATTAAAATGTTATTGGGAAAAAGTAAATAACTTTTTACAAGCCATATTTACTGATAACTTTACTATAACTAAATCTATGGTCCTCTTTCACACACCTATACATTGTAACATTAAAAAATATTAAACTTCCTTTATTATGGTCAATACTGGCAGTGGCCAGAAAAACTATAACTAGAAATTGGATTTCAGATACACCACCTACATTTAATGAATTTAAAAATAACATCACAGATGTATGTCATATGGAACTTTGGACAACTAAGTCAAGAACATCAAGAAAAAACATATTCATATAATACGTGGGTTGTTAGTCTCCAAGAATTATTAAAAAAGGAATATATTACAACATGAAACCTTGATTTTAATATATGTTTTTGAAATATATATATAAATGGATGTCTTTGTAAATACTTTAGTTATGTTGTGCTTTTTATAAACTATGTACTAGATCAAAGTTAAACTCATGCATAAAGTATATGTTTATTTTCTTTATTTGCAAAAATCAGTAAAATTATTTAAAAAAAAAAAGAAAATTCATGCTAATGCAAAACCTGTTATTCTATCAATGTTCTAGGTTTGTATGAGCAATATTTAAACATTGTCTCTATTTTTGTGCCTTTGTCCTACTTTTATTGATGGCTTTGTCCAGATTTCTTGCTCTAAAAGGTTGAGAGGTATGGTGTATGCATGTGACTCTCTTCAAATATAGAGGGTATTGCATGGGTCATGGAGAATTGGTTGCTATGTCTAAGAATCACACAATACTGCTACATTTGATTTATATGTTACAGGAATGCCATGCCTTGGATCCACAGTAATGTATGTGATCCAGTGTGAGGTTTGCCTTTGTGGGCTATGTAGCTAAAAATAGTGGTCTCTGGTTAAAAGACACTAAGATTAAAAAAAAAAAAAAAAAAAAAAAAAAAAGGCATACACAGTTCGGCGGCCATATATGGCCACATAACTGACGTACTGTTATGCAGCCCAGCTATCTCTTTAGTTACTCATTAACAGCAAAGCACCTTGTATTTTTAAACTGAACTACATGTTAGTTTTCTTTCTTTGGTGGAGGTACAATTCTCCCCATAGCAGTGGTACTTCATAGTGTTTCCCGTCAGAGGAACATGTGTACTGCTAATCTGAAATGGAAATAAATAGAAACAATGTGATATTTCCCTGAGAAAACTCCCCTGCAGTAGAAACCGATAGACCTATTTGTGTGTCTAGCTTTGTAAGTTAAAAATACAGTACTAGTCCCTGACTAAGTAATGCCCAGGTCATTTGTTCATAAGAAACACTGTTTGTAGTTAATAAATAATGAAAACAGATGGATAAAAGTAGGGATAAGTGGAAGGGAGAGAGAAAAAAAAAAGATGTAGAAAGTGTGAAGGGAATGAAAGAAAATTATGCAGAAGGTGATTAGCAAGATTAAGGGAAGCTTGGACCATGTAAGTAAAAGGACAGTACAGAAGGAAGAAAAGGTTAGAAAAGGGTCTATATTAGAACATCGAAGTTTCAAAACTTTGAATGTTCTAATATCGACCTCTATTCAGCAAAAGCTGAAAATATCAAAGCAGCAGAAAAACAAATTTTTTCCTAAGGAAAGAATTCAGTTGTCCGTTTCTGTTGCTTGGGTATTTTCCGCACTGTGGTGGAAAGCTAAGGGTTGGGTTCAGGTAAGTGTGTGATTGAGTGCGGGTTAGGTTAGTTAGTTAGGGTTAGGGTGCGGGTTAGGTATGTGTGCGATTGTGTGGACGTTATGGTTAGGGCAGGTTAGGTGAGTAAGGGTTAGGGCACGGGTTAGGTATGTGTACGGTTGCGTGGATGTGAGGGTTAGGGCGGGTTAGGGTTAGGGTGCGGGTCAGGTAAGTGTGCGATTGTGTGGATGTGAGGGTTAGGGTGGGGTAGGTGAGTTAGGGTACGGGTGAGGTGAGTGTGCGATAGTGACAGACTTTAGGGTTAGGGTTTGGGTTAAGTTAAGTGGATAGTTAGTGGTGTGTGTATAGTTTAGTGTAGGGCTAGGTGTAAGATTTTAGGTGTATGTGTATGGATTGCTGTTTGTTTGGCGTGCTTGTGTTGTGTGCATGTGTTTTGGAACAGCAAATTTTGTCCCTAGGAAAAAATTTGCTGTTCTGTATGTTCGATGTTTTCAGCTTTCGCTGAATAGGGGTCGATATTAGAACATTCGAAGTTTTGAAACTTCGATGTTCTAATATAGACCCATTAGAAAAGGCTTTCAATGAAAAGAGGACAATGTAGAAGGAAAACAATGAGGCTTAGAAAAGTATATGGAGTGAGTAAAGAGCAGTCCAAAAGGAGAAAACAAGGTTTCAAAAAGTTAGAATCAAGTGATTAAACATAGTTATAGAAAACCTGGAGTTGGAGTAGTAGGCCAAAGGGAGGGGAGAAGGTAAAAAGTGACCTGTGGAAAGATAAAGATGGTGGGTATTAAAACAGTATAATGGAGGTTACTGTAGAAGATGCAGGAAGGGCATGAGCATAGGGAAAAGAAACCCACAAGGAGGGAGCTAAGGAAGGAATCTCAAAACACCATTTGGTGAAAACTCCAAGTGGGCAGATCATAACTGCAATATAGATGTGTTGACAAAGTTTGATCTACTATTTTGAGTCATTAGCATGTTTGGTTAGAAAAACACCTAGGTCTTAGTAGCAGCAGCAGTCTAGATGAAGGCTTTTATTAAGATTAAAGGTGTTTTTTGTGGGAGGAGCATTATTTATTTAGATTACCTTACTAAAAGAATACAAGGCCTAAACAATGTGTCCTACATGGACCAGCTCAAAGCCCTGTAACTATACTCTGTATTCTACAATCTAGCATATGAGGCATCCTCTGACCTTACTGATGGATTTACTGCACATCAGCAAGTCAAATGACATCAGAAATACTCACGTCTATGGATCTAAACCTCTTCTGCAACATCAACAAAATGGTTTGGAGGGACAGGCACATTTTGCAGAGGATACTCCTGCTATGGAAGAGATTCTCCAGCCACATAAAACAAAGTTCATCTCCATCCATTTCAAGTATGATTTAGATTTATGGATGGAAACAGAAAATTTACCCCAGGACTGACCCCTGTACTACTAATGGACAGATGCAGCTACTAAATGTGTTTGTTATCCCAGTGCATGGGTCCCCTCAAATTGGGTCTAGGACTATTGAATGAAAGTTCAGTAGTCCGAAACCACATCTACTGAACACACTTTAGCAAAAGTGCTTTTTACCGAAAAAGCATTTTTGCTAAAGTCCCTCAAAAAAGTCAGAAAAAAAAAAAAAACACACAACTAATGCTGTGCCCCCCCACACCCCCTACTTTTATATTCTCACTCCGAGATCACACTATAGTGGGGAAAAGGGAATATTCCCTTATCCCTACTGTAGTACGATCTCAGCAACATCCATTCCCCCACGATTTCCCTTACTTTTCAGCATACTTCCGTGAAAGTGCTTTTTCAGTGAAAAGCACTTTCGCGAAAGTATGCCCAGCCATTTCAGTTTTGGTGAAACGGTCATTCGGAGAACAGTATTAGACCCCTCAAATTATCTATGGTATAATCCCAGTTATTCTTATTAGGAGTAATATATAAATATCGACCATGAAATGGGTAAGGCCAATCTATAACCAAATGGGATACATTATTTTGAGCACAAAAAAAGGAAACTGGCTGGGCTTAAAGTGGCCCACAATGCAGCTAAACAAGTACTTACCTATTATGAACCTATATGGTGATGAAAGTATGAGAATAAGTATATAAGTATAGTTTAGTGGAGGAGGTGAGATTAGAACTTGTAGAGCAGTGTAAGGATGATAATAGTACACAGAACATTGCTATTTACTACTGAGGAATGGTGATAAAAAGTTAACATACAGCTAGACTAAAAAAAGAGAGAATAAGATGAAGAGGCTAGCATGAAAATACAGATTGCAATGGGCAGACGAAGTATAAAGGAAAACGAAAGGGGGAGGGGGAGAAAGGATAGGCATAGGGTTTTCACAATAAAAAATGATTATGCAGAAAATAGAATAAAGTAAGCAAGTGACTTTCTACTGAATTAGGTTGCTATTGTTAAGAAGAGGGAGACTACCTGATAGGGAGTGTGGCAGAGATAGGGGAGCAGCAAAGGTACAGGGACAGTGAAGTAACATACCAAACCAAATTGATAATGTCTCCATAAAAGGCCCTGTATAAGCATACACTGCCTACCTGTTTAGTACAACATGCAATAATACAGTAAACCCTCAATAATGGCCAACCATTGATAATCCCTAGGTAGTATTAATATGCCATTACAACGAAATTAAAACTAAGGATGTAGTACATTGTTGCAATCCTGTGACTACAACAGATTTATTACACATGAACACTTAGCAGTGAGCAATAACATTCACTGGTCATACTTAGGCTACCTTGTGAAGAAATACAAAAATGCAGAGATGTCATATTACTAAGCTATCAGCTCCTGTGATTTACAGACTACTACATTTGTGACCAACTAAGGTCAATAGTCAAAAGAACATGTGCAAAAAAAAAAAAAGTGTTTATGCAAGCAAACATAAATATTCCATAATGATATAAAGTGAAATAAAGGTTTAAAATAGAACAAAGATAGCTGTTTCAATCAGACCTTTAATACACTGCAGACAGTAATTTTAATCAGGCATATAGGTAGACTATGTGCAGCGCAAATGTAGTAGCTGTATCTGTAACCTGTACTAAAGGTGGATTATTAGCAGACTATGGTAATGGAGGATTGGGGAGAGATTTCAAGTTTCAGGGCACATACTAAAAGGATACAGCATGAGGTAGGGATGAGGTAGGTGTTTCATAAATATATACATGATAAAATTCAAGTAGAAAAAGAACACAAACTTTTGTAAAGCATATTAACCAAATCTTTGTTTGAGGTCCCTCCAAAACTACTAGCAATGATATTTAACCTACAGATGTATAACCCAAAAGTGGAATAGATTCATAGATTAGTACTAGGCTAGCTATTCTTTATGAGCCATTTTAAGCCTAGCCAATTGCCCCATGTGAGAATCAAACCCTGCACCTTGTGTTTATAAGGCAAATACCTTAATCATTATACCAACCTCCCTCAAAATGCATCAAAGCTTCCCTGACAGGTAATCAAACCAAGGTCACAATGGTGAGAGCGCCACATCTTAACCATTAGTCCGCCGTAAGGAAGTATATATAGCAGACATTCTAAGTAAGCATATTTAGTACCCAAACATAACTGTTAGAAGTAGAAATAAACATTCTTTGGGCAATTCTGCAGTTGGCAATGAAAGGGGGAAAAAAGAATTATTATACTGACACTGACTAATAGATGTAGTTGCTGAATGATTTTACAATAAGAGTTTGGCCTGTACTAAAATCTCTAGTAGGGGAAAACATTCATGGTAGAAATTATTTGTAACCAAGTCTTAATGTTCGGTGATGACAAAATAATAGTTAGAATTCCCTTCCCTTAGTATGACAATATATACATAAAATATATTATTTCTAAACTATGGCAAATGACCCAACTATTTGCAGGCAAAGATACAAACTAATTTTAGTTCATTGCAGACCTGGATATCCCAAAGTAATCTGACAATCAAAGCCAAAAATAGCCGTCATGATCTTAGCAACCCCATAAATACTACACCCCCGCATACATTTTAGTAAATGACCCAAATGAGGGAGAATATAAGCAGGTACTTGAACAGAAGTATTGTGGACTTACCATGGGCCTCACAATATCATCTAGACCCATGCACTGTCATTCTTGATTCATAAGGAGACAACAATCATCAAAGTAATTAAACAACTAAATCTTTGTTATAGAATATCAGATTTGCTATCTTCTCAGACAAAAAGGCATTATCCAGAAATGTATTTCTACCCAAGTTACGTTCTGCTCATTATATCCTTTTCTCATCTATAAACACCACATTAATTTAAATAACTGTTCACAAAAGACATTTTCTCTTGTTTTTTTTGTTTTTTTTTCTTCAGACTTTAGGATCCACCAACAACTTATGCAAAAGACAGACTGATTTCAATGCTCTCTACTTCTATGTTCAAACTAGACAAGAATCATGCTCCTAATATCCTCAAAGATGACATCAAGAAACCCCTTCTATAACCTCAGATCAAATACGTAAGAAGCATTTGCAGTCATAAGACCACCTTTTAGGCCGGCTTTTGACAAGAAATCATTTTATAAAATTGAGCCAGCCTGCTACCTGTGTACATAAAAAAGCAACAAATGCTGCAAAACCTCCAAACTAAACTCAAAGACCACCTGCTTAGACAGAATAAGTGCTGTTGCTTTAGGGATAGGGGCTAAATAAGTAACAATAATAGATGCCTTCTGTCTTGGCCTGTTCTTCTATTGCTAGCTGTGTGGTAAGAGCTGAACATTCATTTCATAACAAGTAGCTTAAGAATGCATAAAGCTTGAAATGTCATTATCTGATGTATTAAGTAGTAAAAGAGACTACAGCTGTTCCACAGAACAAATGAGATACATCCTAGAAATTGTATGTGATTTGAGTAGAGTATGCTCACATTGATAGAATAGGAGATGGAGTTTTTTTTTTATTTTGTAGCATATGCTCTTAAAGAACCAGTCCATGTGTGCACATAAAATTCCCCAGTTGAGAGGCACTGTCCAGTTAAGTGATTTAACTCAGATTCAAACCATGTGCCTTGGTTACAAGAGGCAGTAGTCTTAATCCGACTGGCAGACCTCTATTAACATTTTCTTGGTAAATCACCCAGGATTACAGTGTCAATGTCAGTTCACAAAATGCATGTTGATGCAAAACGTGTTGTTCTGTTAACTTGTTAAGTGATTTAGAATAGTCTGCTCTTATCTATCTGTCTCCATTTTTGCAGAGCATCTCTGATTTTGCATCATATTTATGCCCTGTACTTAAGCAAGTCACTTAACTAGACAGTGCTTTGGGGGTGACTGGAAATTTGGACTAGGCACCTCAGTGGTCTTCCGGACTGCTAGCCTACTAACTTTCTATGAACCAGAGCCGTTATGGAGTAAAGGAAGGAAATTGATTGTAGTAAACAGGAGCATCATATGAGCCATGTTCTTTGGATGTAATCCCTGGTTTCCTTATTGTTGACAGTGTGTTTATTATTTATTATGTGAATAAACTGGACAGCGCTGAACAGTTACTCTAATCGTTCATTGTTGGCAACATAATTTTAGTATTCACTGATTTTGTACTGTCGATTTCTATATAATGTTTTGTTTTCTCATGCGTTTTTGTTGTACTGCTTGTTATTAAACCCAGACCATAGCTGAAGAGGGCCCTGCAGCCAACCTACCTACCAGGGTAACAGAAAAATCAAATAAAATAAAGAGGTCCCAATAAACTGAGAAGAAAAATGCTTGACAAAATACATGAATCACATCTGGGAAAGTTAAAGCGCAAAGAGAGCGAGAGTAATAGACAGATGTAATATGCTGGCAAGGAATGCTGACTCCGATAACGCGAGTAGTACAGAGCTCCGGGATCTGCCATACATATGCAATACCAGTCCATCTGTGGAGTCAAGTGGGCACTGATTTGTCTTAGTTCAAATAAACAATATATCCAATTTGAATAGGTTATTTTTCTAGGTGCCTTGAAATAATCAAACTGATGGACCTTAGTAAGTGTAAGTTTATGCATTAAAGTCTATATTCTTGAGAAAGGAGACATGCTGTCATATCTGAAAAAGAAATGCAGTACAAAAGTTAGAAATTTAGATTGTGAGCATGAGTGGGAATTTACACACATATCATCCAGTCCACACTGTTTACATTCTACTGGAAAAAATAAGAAAACTGGTATACAGGCAGTGAAAACTCTCAGGAGAAGGACTGCATTTTCCCAGTGTTAGAAAATAGAAATACTTCACTGAAGAATCTTATTTTCTCACTAGAGTCACTGTTAATGAGCAGAATATTGAAAAGAAAACACTAACATTTTTAATTAAAAAGTGATAAAAAGGCAGAGTAACTACTTCAGCTAGTTTACTGATGACTAAAGATAAACACAAACTAAAGGAAAATGCTGGAAGAAAATCAGCAGAGACAGAAATATTATTATGACAGAAATTCCAGAAAGACTACCAAGTGGTAGGCCGGAGATAAAATAACAATGCAAAAGTCATGGGAACATCTACAATCTGAAACTGACGTATTTGGCCATGTAATGGACTCAACATCATATGTTATCCATGAAGATGATGGAAAGCTGTATTGAAAAAATCTGAGAGATTTGTAAAAAACATAAATCCATCAAAACTGAAGGAAAATGAGCAAGCAGTACTACTGCAAGAAAACAGCCTGTGATAACTGTGCTAGTCAAGAGTTACGGAGAAAGGCTTCTGAAGTTGTGACTCTCCAGGTCAGAAAGAACTAATTCAATAGGAAAATCAGGCATCCATAGTGAATTTTCTAATTAAATTCACTAGATCAGTAAGGCCACTGAAGAAACCAGCATAGGTGGTGCAATTCTGGAAGACACTGGGGCATGTGCCCCCCAACACTCCCTTCCCATGAAATTGTGTCCACTGCTGAGTGACCCAGTCCCTGAAATAGTAAAACTTAAATATTTTTTTAAATAACACCCTCCCTGCATGTCTGTTCTTGATCTGCATTCCCTGACTTGTATTCAAGCCAATGAAAGCCTAACGTGAGAGCCTTTTAGAAGGAAGACTGTGCCTTTTGTAAGCCTAAAGGAGTAGTAAGGAAACCTTTTAGAGTGCGTTTGTGTGTATGTCCCTAACTAAGGATAACTCACTGAGAATTAAAATGCTCAAAAATTTTTAGTCATTAAGAGTTTCATAATTAATCACTCAGAAAACACCTATATACCTGTTAACTAGGTAAGACAACCCAAGAGTATTGTCTAGTTAAGTGACTGCTCAGAGGCACACAGTGGGCAAATTGAGGTAGAAAAAAATCAGATCCTGCAGGTTTGAATAAAGAAGGCAGCTCATTAAGAGCTTGAAGCCTTAGTCCTACACACCTGCCATACCATCATTAACATCTGTTTTGGTAAATCACTGGGGATTACATTCAGCCAATAATGTCAGTCATTAAGAGTTCCATTGTTCCTATTGCTCAGAAAATACATTCCCATGCAACATCTTGTTGGTTTGTTAACTTTTTAAATAAATTAAAGTTGTCTGGCATTTAAGGTTTGGGGCTGTAAATGAACTGCTTCCTGTAGTCAAAATAGCCAGGGATTGAATGCTTCCACCTCCGTTTGCATATCAGTCGTTCTGGGTCACCCCTGAAAAAGATAATATTATTCAGTAGGTGGAAGCCATGATGGTGCAGCGGTACCATTGTTGCCTCACAGCAAGAGGTTCTCCCGTTCGATTCTCGACTGGACCGCCTTCTGTGTGGAGTCTGCATGCCCTCCCCATGGTCGAGTGGTGTTCGAAAGACATGCGTAGCATGGGCATGCCTTCGTTGAAGGTTGGGCGTTGAACGGGTACCCCGGCACCCGTAAAAAATCTACTGCCAATCATTAGCGGACCGGAGTTCCATTGTGGCAACCCCTAACTGGGAAAAGCCAGAAGAAGAAGATTTACCTGGCTAACAAATTGATAAAAGAAAACACTATTTAAAATATTCAGTGGCATCTTCCACACTTGCCTTTTTGTCATCCTTCAGATAAGACCTTAACGCAAGGTCCCATCCACTTGAGTTGGTGGTAGCTCAGGTAGATGTAAAGGATCCCCTGGTACCTATCAAAAAGAGTAGAATTTCCCTGATGCCCTGACCAAATTTCCCCTAGCACTATACATATCACCTTGGGTCTCCTCTGAAAAAGGCAACTAGCCCAGTGGGACTAACTCAGTCAACTCTCCCCACCCTATTATTTTTGGCTTTGTCTAGAATTCTTGAGCAGAGAAGTTAAGAAGTATTTTGGTTGTTTCTTGTAAAGTTTGTCGCTTCCTGGCAAATTGTGATGGATTGTAGTCACTAGATAATGACATGCATTTGAATTTCAGACTTTGTATCCTTTAAAAATACTAATTCAGAACTTATTATTCTAGCAACTTTCTCAGAATATCACAGAAATGTTTAAAATAAGTTTTTGGTTTTTAGGTTGCCATTACTGATTCTTGAGCTAAGAGGTTGGGAGGGCATGTGAGGTGCAATAGAATGCACTGCATATTTCTCACAACACTGAGCTGAAATATGATTCTGTCATTATTTATGTATTTGTTCATTCATTTTATTGCAAACAAACACCTAAATGTACACAGTCATACAAGGGGCTGTAATTGATGGTGACATCTATATGTTCGTATTTGTGTGAATGTTCTACATTCCAGATTAGACCTGGTAAAATGGAAGGAATCAATTGTAGCAGACAGGAGCTTCATAAAATGAGCCATGTTCTTTGGGTGCAATCCTCAGTTTCTTTACTTTATTGACTGTTGATAGTATGTTTATTATCTGGCTGTGAATAAACTAGACAGCATGATGCCTGCAAGTTTAACGTTAAAATATTAACATTGAATTAATTTTTAATTTAACTTCTTTTTTGCAGGCATACGGGTGTGAAATGCAGTGTGTTGGGCTGCAACTGTTTGTTTGGCACTTAAAGAGTAAGACTATAAGCATTAATGAGCTGCTTCTTATAGGGCAGTATTTGATTCCCTCAGCTTTTGTCTAGTGTGACTTCGATTAAGTCACTTCACCAGACATGATCCTATGTTTTCCATGAACAGGGACACTTGTGTCCAATAGATTGTCCCAAGCTGTTACCAAATCCATTACACATTTGTCCTTTGAATTCCTGTACCTTTCTGATAACCACTAAGTGCTTCAGTATATGCTGTTTCATCGTGAATCCCAGCATGTCTGTTGTGTCTTAATGGATCGCTAGATGCATTTTCAATAAATGTGAGTTTCAAAGAAGGAGAATTACTGTAGCTTATGCTAAAGTCTGTTTTCAATGTAAGTGTGTTCTGTTTTGTTCATCAGATGGTTGTTTATGTGCTTTTGCTGCAAATTTTTTAATAAAAGTTGTAAATAAAATCCAAATCTCTGTGATCATTGTAAAAATACAGAGAAAAGATAGTATATACACTGATATGTTTGAACAGTATTTTATAGTAACTGGGGAGAAATAACCTAGTAATGACACACTGAAATGGCTGCTGGGGGGGGGGGGGAGTTCTGGCTCATTACCCTGACAAGAACCCTATTCCACCATGATCCAACTCTGTTTTTATTGGTCAGAAACTGCATGTAAGCATTTTGCTTCATACTTATAACCTATTTTATATATATTTTTAAACCAGGTAAAGGTACAACCTAGGAGCATCGTCTGGTAATTTGCTCAAAATCACACAGTAGCAAATAGAGGCATCTCACGAATAGCTTGGAGTTTTAATCATCTGCATTAACTGCCAGATCTTCATCAATGTCTTTATTTTAATAGGCCCTGAGGATTACAGTCAGTCATAAATGCCAGTTGTTAAAGTTTCTTGGTTCGTGTTGTTCAGAAAATGCATTTGGATACAAAATCTGATGTTTTGTTAACTTTTTTAAGCAAATGAAAGTATTCTGCCTCTTATCAGCCTCCTATTTTGCAGAACATCTCTGATTTTGTCCCATGTTTATGCCCTGTTCCTTATTTACTACTTTTTTTCCTGATAAATCACTAATGTTTACAGTCAATTAATAATGTCACTCAGAGTTTCAGTTTTTCTATTGTTCAGAAAATGTATGTCATGCAATACCTATTGTTCTGTTAATGTTTTTAAGTGAATTAGAGTTGAGTGGCACTTAAGGCTCTGAGCTGTTAATGAACTGTTTCCTGTAGTCAAAAGTACAAGGCTTAAATCCTTCTATCTCCATTTACCTACTCTGTGACTTTCAGCAAGTCACTCAGACAGTGTTTCTGAGTTGTCATTGAAAAGTTACACTCTGTCTGGTGGGCCTGCATGGTCTAAGGCTAACCTCCTGCTATTAAGAGAGAATCTGACAAAATTTCAAGCCCCCATAAACCCTGAGAACACTTCTGCCTATGCAGAACTGTTCACAGAAACCCTGTACAAGCATGTTAATAACTGCAGAGAGGCAGCTGTACCCACCAGGAAGAAGTATAGAACTAACTCAAAAAACAAGCCACCCTGGTGGAATCACAAAATCAATCAGCTGTATAACAGGAGGAAGAAAATCATGACAAAATTATGGGTGGAACACCCAGCAGAATACAAGGACTCTCATGAAACTAAACAAACAACTCAGAGGACAAATAAAGTCTACCAAAGCCAAATTTGAGGTACATTTAGCCTCCCAGGCCAAGGACAACCACAAAGCATTCTTTAGCTATGTCCGCAACCTCAAAGACAATACACAATTGTGTGCAGAGCTCATTGTAAATGCAGCCACCTATACTTAGCCAGAAGATATAGCAAACCTCCTGGCTGATAAATTCAGCTCCAACTTTAACCCTCTCTCCCCATCAACCTTTCCTCAAGAAATATCAAGTATAACTCCTCCTACTATCACTAGGGAACAAGTCCTTAATGCTCTCACTAAGACCAAGAACACTGCATCAATGGACCCAGACAATATCCCAGGATGCCTTCTAAATAGCATGAAACATGCCCTATCAGGGCCTCTGTAATTACTATTTAACTGTAGCCTCAAATGGGCTTCGTGCCTCATGAATGGCGAAAGGCAACAATCTGCACAAAGGTGGGCCATCTACAGACCCTGGAAACTACAGACCATAAGTCTCACTAGTCTTATATGTAAAGCCATGGAAAGAATTATCATGGAGGTGATTAACAGAGATATAGCAAACCTCCAGACACTGGAACCAACCCAGTTTGGTTTCGACAAGGGCAGATCATGCCTACTCAACCTGGTAGACTTCTTCAAAAAGGTCACCTAAGCAGTGGATGAGGGCAAAGTCATTCACACTGCCTACTTGACCTGGCAAAGGCATTTGACACAATACCAGAGGGTATTGTTGACAAACTCAAGAGGTTAGGTACAAACCCATATGTCTCCCAGTGGATAGCCAACTGGCTTACATACAGGACACAGGAAGTTAGAATTGGGGAGTCCACCTCTATAAAGAGGCCAGTCACAAGTGGTGTCCCTCAGGGATCAGTCCTTGGACTGCTCCTTTTTGGTATTTACTTCTCAGAAGTCAAGGCCAATGGCACTGGTCTCATTTGCAGATGACTACAAATTAGGAACGGTCATTGAATCTCACACCGACACAACTTTTCTCCAGGAGGGGCTGACACAGACAAACAACTGGTGTCAGAGCCATGGACTAAAACTAAATGCCAAGAAATGCATAATATAATCCTTTGAGAAGTCATCCATCCCTGGTAACTATCATACTGACAACACACCCCTTGGAGCTGACCCAATAGTCAGGGACTCAGGGACACACATAGATAGTAATCTAGCCTTTGATCATTAAGTGTCTACAGTGGTGAGGAAATCATTCTATGCTGCACAACTCATAACCAAATGTATGGCATCTAAGTCCAAGGAAGTCATTGTTCCACTGTATTTAGGATTCATCAGACCTGTCATTGAGTACAGTGTCCCCTTTGGTATGTACCTAGCCAGACATATCCAACAACTGGACTTTCCACAGAGATTCCTCACTAAAAGAATACAGGGCATAAGTAATATGTCCTATGCAGACCAACACAATGCCCTATCCTATGTATTATGTCTCCTACAGGGGTTTAAGGGGAGATCTATGCCTGGCATAAAGGGTATTATCAGACCCCACTCTGATGTACTTCATGCATATCCACAAAACATACAGCACCAGATTTACCCATTCTAAACACGTATACCTTGCCTGCGATATAAATAGGACTTGCTGGAGAGATAGGTATGTATCCCAGAGACTACCCCGTCTATGGAACAGGCTCCCCATCCATGTGAAGCAGAATTCCTCCCTAAACCCAATTCAAGTGCAACTTGGACAACTGGATGGGAAACTGTAAATTTATCCCTGGTTTGCCACCTATGTCTCTAATGGACAGAGGTAGCTGTAAATTGTTCATCTCTCAGGCCCATGCTTACACTTATCAAGAGTATCAGAACTTGTCAGAGATCTGGGATGCATGGCTAGGCTTAGAAAGGCCCTTGTAGTCGTTAGCCTAGTAAACACCTATGAACAAATAGCTAAAAGAAAGTAATACTTAAAAATTGTCCCTTTTGGGGACTTTGTCGTCCACCCATTATTTTTTGGCTTTGTCCAGAATTCTTAAACAAAGAATAAGAGAGGTATTTTGGTCTGTTCCTTGTAACTTTTGTGGATTTTTTGGCAAACTGTTGAGGGCTGTAGTCACTAAATAATGACAGGCATATAAGTTTTAGACCTTGAGACTTTCAAAAAAGCTTACTGATGCAAAGTTTGTTATTGTAGCAACATTCTGATTGCATAAGAGAAATATTTAAAATATGTTCCTGATTTTTTCTCTCTAGTTCTTGAGATAAGATGTTGGGTGAGCATAATGGTGCAGTGGTTTTCTCACTGCAGTGAACTATCATACACTTGTCATTCACAAGCAAACAACTAAATGTAAGCAGTCATACAAGGGGCTGCAATAGATGGACATGTGTGTGTTTGTTCCTAAGCATATCCCTAATATCTGCTACCATGTTGTATAAGGACACCACTGAGACCAATTGCATCAGACAGCCATAAAGGGTAATATTCTGTCATTAGAGTTCTTATAAATCTCTCTCTTTTTATTTTTTGCATACTTGTTAACTCACCTTTCAGGAGCACTCTCTGGTTAAGAGACATAATCAGATACAATAGGAAAAAGGAGGTAGAAAGAATCAAACCCTGTACATCTGACTACAGGAAGCATCTCATCAAAAGCTTTGAGCCTTAATCCTCTGCATGACCTTCTAGACCTTCACTCGTGTCTTCATTTTCTTTTCCTCTTTTTCTTAAACACCTTTACTGAATTAGCACAATTAGTAATCAAACCATATTAACAGGTTCACATTTACAAACATTATAAGATATATAGCAATATATGTGATGCATAGTCAAGCAACATTATATAAATTATTCAATTCCTGCCTTATCTTAAACATCATTCCTCCTTCAAAGCATTTTTCAGCATGTATTGTTCCCGCGATCTCCATTTTTTATGTAATTTACTCCTAACCCTTTTCTACATATCCCACTTTCTGTTCTTTTATCTCCATTACAATATTCACTACTTCAAGTATAGTTCATTTAGATTCAGATTTCCATTTTCTAGTAATCACTTTTTTGGCAGCCACCAGAATTAAACTTAACAAGGCCTTGCTGTGTCAAGGCAATTCAGAACCTGTATCCCAGCTCAAAAAAAATCATTTCCCTACTTACACTACTTTGCTCACCTAAGTATTCCTTACAGAGTACTCTGTAGCGGATTTTTAAAGTTTTTCAACTCATTACACTCCCAAACCATATGTTGCCAGTTACCCCTATCTTCCCCATCATACCTCCAACATTTGCCATCTACCTGAGGAAAAAATTGTTGGAGTCTGCTTGGGATATAAAAGTATCTATGCAAACATTTCCATGTAAAAATCCTAAATCTTCTAGACTTTGTTGCATATTTGGGAGCCATATGTATGTGCTTCCATTGTTTCTTTGTGAACTGCATATCTCTCTTCCCGTTCTTTTCTGACTTCTTCTGATTGGTTACTATAGTTATTGTGCAATAAGTCCTATTAATTATCCCTTTTGTAACAGTAGTGTCTGTTCTATATTCAGCTAAAAACTCAATCAGTGCAGGTCTTTTATTTCGGATTCCCCTATCTCCTTCTCTTTGTCTATATTCTGATACTAATCCCTGATAGGGAAGGCAATCATTAAGGGTCTATATTAGAACACTGAATATTTAACAGTTCGAATCACTAAAGGTCGACCTTTAGTGATCGAACTGTTAAAACATCGAATGCTCAGAAAAAAAAAAATAAAAACAACAAAAAAAAAAATAAATGGAGTAGGCAGGGGGGCAAGCCCCCCTGCACCCCCACACCCCCCATTACTTAAATATACCAACTCCGAGACCGCACTACATTGAAGTAAATGGAAATCTCCCCTTATGGAGATTTCCGTTTACTTGTTCGATGTGCTGCATTTTCGCTATGCTCGTGTCAACAATGTCAGATTCGACATTGTCAGCTTTCGAGAATTTAATATAGACCCCATTTACCTACACTTCAAATGTCTTCTTGGACTCTTCCCATTCTATTACCTTTCCTTCTGTAATTATTTGTTCACAATACCTTGGTTCCTTTCCAGCTTCCTCCAATAATTTTCCTGCCCTGTATTGTCTATTCTCTGTGTGCCACTAATTACGGTCATCCCTATTGTCACAATCTCCTCTCTCTATTCCCATGTTGGCTTAGTTCTTGGTATACTTTCTGCTACTTTATGAATATAATATTCTGTATAATTGTCATTATTCTCCTTAAGAATCTGCATCCAAAATCCCATTCTTGCCTTATTTCTTGAATTACCTCCCTGTTTTATCATCATCCCTTTCTACTTTCAATTGTAGCTTTCTGCTTGTGTCAAGCATAAGAGCCTTAACTGTGTAGCTCTGAAATGTCTTCAAATCAGGTAATCGTAAACCTCCTTGTTCTGTTGGCAGGATCAACTTATCCCACTTGACCCTTTTCCTCTTCCCCTCACAAATAAAATCAGGTACACAACATTTCCTCTGGTGATAAAAATATGCCTGACCTGCATATAAAACTAAAGGGACTTCCAAGATAACTGCACATTGAGTAACAGCTTAATTTCATCTCTCCCATTGTGAAAACAGAAATTCAGAAGAGAGAACCGGTGAACTATTTTTTTTTCTTTTTTGGGGTAAATTTCAGTAAATGGCTAGTAAGTACACTGCCTGAATGCCAGCAAAAAAGAAATTCAGGGAACCTGTAAGAAAATCAACCACAAAAGATGAGGAAAAAAAGACTGACTGGGAAGAATTCTGCAGCTGATCAGAAAAAAAGCAGTGAAAGCTCCAGCTTTGGTGTAAAACATGACTTCCAAAAACCTAAAGAAAAAAAGTCAAATATACTAAGAGCTGATTAAAATAAATGAAACACTGATGGATTATATCAACTCAAATAACAAAAGGCCGGATGAAATGGAAGAAGCTTTAAACAGATATTCAGGCGATATGATAAAATTGCAAAAATTGGAGGTTGAAATGAAGAAAACTCTGGCTGAATATGAGAGTGCTCAAGAAGAGATGTTTCAAAAAATAATGGAGTTAGAGGACAGAGCTGTACCAGTGAAGCTGGAAGGAACAGACTGTATTAATTTTATGAAAGCACAAGTAAGCTACAGGACTGGTAATCCGCAGCAGGAGTTATTAATTGAAAGGGCACATCATGTATAGGCTCCAAACCTGGCCATGAGAAAGCAACCTAGACCTTTAATAGTAAAGATTCAATCTTGCCAGTAGAAGGAGCTGATGCTGACCAAACTGTGACAGAAAGAAAAAGTACTAAAAGTGAGAGACAGTACAGTGTTTGTGGAAAATGATTACTCACTGTACACCAGACAGAAGACAAGTAAATTTATTCCACAGAAATAAATTTATTCCACTAATCAGGGAAAATCAAGAAGCAGGCATGAGATTCAAACTGCTATACTCAGCTATCTTCAGAATACTTTTTCCTGGAGGGAGTTATTAGGGAAGATAGAAATTTCTTCAGAAAATATAGCTAGGGACTGGGATAAAACTAAAGTGGAGTTTAAAAATAGGTTGGAAATAAAAAAAGAGATATGGTTAACAAACAACAAGAATTGTTTAGAGCAGTGATTCTGAAACTGGGGTCCGTATGATCATTTCTAGGGGTCCATGCGGTTGCTGCACCCAGCTGGATTTCACATCCTGATGTCCAACCTTGCTGTAATTAAAAAACAAATAATAATTTTCCATTATGGTTATGGTTACGCATTTGCTACTCACCCTCAGTAAAAAGTAAACAAAGAGACTTCCGCATTCAGAGCTACAAAGAGACTTCCGCATTCAAAGCTAAGTAGCTGCTTACCCTGAGTTTAAAAAAAGTTAGAACTAATAACTTCCATGTTTGAGGGTGAGCAGCTGCTTGCTTTTGCCCTGTGTTCTGTCTGCAGTTGGAAGTTGGAGGGAAATTTTAAAACTGTTTCTGTGGCTTTATGGTTCACATCTCTCCCTTTTGCCAGAAACTGGTCCTGCAGTGCTGATCCTGTAGATCTTATTCAAAGACCCCAAAAGTAATTTTTTAAGCAAGACTTGAATAAAAAAAACATTGCACTGTCCAGATTTTTGCCTCATATTTTTGATCTGTTTGTCATAAAATTATGTTTTTCTGGCAAATCCCTGGGAAATGATTGAGGATTGAAGTCAGAAAATAATGGCAGACTTTTGAGCTTTAGACTTCACATCCTTCAGGAAATTCGTACTAATGCAAAACTTGTTGTTCTATCAACTTTCAAAGTTTGTAAGAGCAATATTTAAAATGTGTCCCTAGTTTTGGGACTTTGTCCCCTCCCCATTATGATCAACTTTGTCCAGACTTCTTGTGCTACAAAGTTGAGAGGTATGGTGTGTGTGTGTGTGTGTGTGTGTGTGTGTGTGTGTGCAAGTAGTAGGGAGGTATGTGCGTGTAAGTAAGAGAGAGGTTGGGATGTGTGTAAGTAAGAAGGAGGTAGGGGTGTGTGTGTGTGTAAGACAGGGGATGCATAAGAGATAGGTAGCATACCCCTCAGCTGTTCAGGTTTTTGCAGAATGTCTAGATTTTGCCCCATATTTTCGTCTTTTCCCTTTTTAAGCAAGACTTGAATAAAAATCTCAACTGCCCAGATTTTCACAGAATGTCCCGATTTTTGCCTTATATATTTGGTTGGTTTCTCATAAAATTGTGCTTTTCTGGCACATTCCTGGGAGATCATTGAGGACTGAAGTCAGAAAATAATGGCAGACATTTAAGCTTTAGACTTCATTATATCCTTCAGAAAATTTGTAGTAATGCAAAACTTGCTGTTCTGTCAACTTTCAAAGTTTATAAGAGCAATATTTAAAATGTGTCCCTAGTTTTGGGCCTTTGCCCCCCCCCCATTATGATAGGTTTTGTCCAGACTTCTTGCAATAAGAGGTTCAGGTGTGTGTGTGCGTGTGCGTGTGTGCGTGTGCGTGTGCGTGTGCGTGTGCGTGTGTGTGTGTGTGTGTGTGTGTGTGTGTGTGTGTGTGTGTGTGTGTGTGTGTGTGTGTGTGTGTGTGTGTGTGTGTGTGTGAAATGCCCTAGTTAGGGTTAGCAGGTGGTTAATAATTCGCTGAGGCTCAAACCCTGTACCTTAGCTAGAGGAACCAAGACCCTGAATCCTCTCTACCCCAACTATCAAGCTGCATTTCTCAAGGAACCCAGTTCCATGTGCATTTTCCAAGGAATTTAATTTCAAGTGCATTTTCAAGGGAGTGGGAGCTTCAAGGGAAGAGAAGTTTACTGCTGCTAATACTAAATCTGTTTACAACATGCAGCTGTTTTGTTTAGCAAATGATATATAAATTTAAAACAGTGTTAGTAGCACAACAGGTAACATTCTTGTGTTTTGATGCAGAAAGCTGTGGATTCCACTCCCATGGCATATAGATGGATTGCTGATACTGTGTTGGATTTTAAGGGGGGGGGGTGCTGCAGTCCTGAGTACGTCCTCCTTTGGATGAGATGCCTAGCAATATTACCCGCTTACCATTTTTTTAATATAACATAGTTGACAGTTTATTCTTCAAAGACAGCAGGCACTGAATTTGTAGATGAAACACTGAAATATAAAGTTGTTTGCTAGCAGCAACCTTTTCATTAGTTACAGATCTCTTTGATGTGGAATTATTCAGAAGAGTTTTACTTCTGCAGAGATTGTGCATATTGACTGATAATGACAGAGGTTTGAGTGGCCTTTTATGGTTGAAATGTTCTGAACTGAGCAGTTTTGTCATCATTGGTTTATATGTTTTGCTTCATTGCTTACTGGAAAAATGTTCAAAACTATAAATGTAAAACATGCTGCAACAAACGATTATGCATTATATAAGGAGTATAATTTAATTATTATATATTGTAATTTAATTATGCAATCAGGAAGGTGAGTCAAGAGAACCTTTGCACGGGCCTAAAAATATGTGCAAGGAGCCTACGATTTGAAAACAGCCCAAAGGTAAACTTTATCCGCTACTTGCCAGATGCAATTTCTTTGAATGTGAGTTTCAATGCTGTTTCAGTGAATGAGATTCGAAGGCAGAATTTTTTTAATGCTGTCTGTTTTCATTGTGAGTGTTTGTAGTATAAAATTTGAAATACAAGTTTTAAATTAAATCCAAATATGTGTAATCCTTGTAGAAGTAGAGTAGAAAACAGTATGCACACAGAGTTCTGAACAGTGTTTATGGCAACTGGGGAGAAATAGTCAAGTAATGGGACAATGAAACAGGTGTGGGGGAGGGCTAATTGGGGGTTGATCCAAATGTAATGTATGCATACTGCCACCTATAGGGGTCTGCTAAAATATTTACTTTATAAAAGGGGTCCTTCAGCTTGCAAAGTTTCAGAACCACTGGTTTAGAGGGACTGACAAATGTTAAAGTATTGCAGAACAGGGAGAATCTCAAAGACCAAGAAGAGGAGCAATTGTAGAGTGCTAAGCAGAAAATAAAGGATTGCCTGAATAATATGCATGAGTTTAGAAAGACTGCCATTAAGCAACTGTTTTTTAACAATAATGTCAGAGCACAAAAACTTTTAGTGCAATGACTCAGTCAACAGAAAGCAGAAGGGGTTATTGCCAAGCTTAGGGAGCCTATAACAATGAAGATAACAAGAGATCCTGTAGAGGTACTAGAAATATTTTGGAAATTTTTTGAAAGTTTATATAAAGCAGAGAAATAGGGATATCAAGAAAAGGTCCAAATGGAAATGTTTATGGAATAATTAAATATCCCAAGGTTAGAGGCAGATGAGACTCAATTATTAATAGTTAGGACAGGAGGATATGAGATAAACATGGTGATGTATAACCAATCAACAGGAAAGTCACTAGGAATAGGTAGTATTCCTGTGGACGTTTGGAAGCTAGGAGGGGAAAAAATGAAAAAGATCTGGAAGGTTTTGTTTAATTAGAAGTTATGTACTTACCGTAACTTGGCATCTGTGTTGTCCATTTTCATTCTTTCTCCCTACTGGGTCACAGATCCGATCCTCAGATCCGACTCTGCCACATTTTCCAGAACTGGATCCTAGCCTCGAGCTTCTCCCTCTACCCATAATGCTCTATATCAACCCTAGCTTCCTCAAATCAAGTTTGCTGCCTTACTACCTATAGGATATAGAGACAGTATTGACAGAACGGAAACATAGCAACTCAAACTAGGAGCATTAAGGTTCCTAACAAGACCATAGATCCTCTAGGAGCAACTAGTTTGGTGGATGGTTGGGAGAGAAGGTGAGGAAGAATGAAAACAGACAACACAGATGCCAAGTTATGGTAAGTACATAACTTCTAAATCTAATGTTCTCCTTTTCATTCTTCCTCACTATTGGGTCTGAGTCCCCAGTTACTTAATTCTTGGGTGGGCTCAAGGAAGGATATGATGGATCACTGTTGACCAAAAGAAATTCTACTTCTGAAGGCAATGTCCAATTTATAATGTGTCACAAAGGTATAGGCCTTTGACCAAGTGGCTGCAATACAAATATCATCAATCGAAGCCCTTGAGGATAAGGCAGACAATGTAGCCGTAGGTCTAGTAAAATGAGCTTTAGGAGGATGGGGCAATTCCAGACCATGATTAGAGTACATCAGAGAAATGCAGTCAGTAGTTCATTAGGCTAAGGAAACTTTGGAGACTGCTTGGCCTAAATGGTTAGGGGATGTCGCTCGTCCCTCTCTAACATAGATGGCAAGCAGGCGAGGTATTTCATTTAGATGCTTTAATACATAGAAACTCTTCAAGATGGATAGCAGTATCATAAAATATAAATTAACTGATAACAAACAGACCTTATATACATACATGCTTACATCTCAACAGCGTACTACAAAATGGCTGTCTAGCTTGCATGTCCTCGGTATTTATACACTTGTGCAAGCCTTTGGATAGCTTCTTAAAGGTGCATGCACACAGTGATCTACATCCTCCCTCTTAAAAAGATTGCCCTTTGTAAAAACAATATTAGAGTTAGACATGCATTCTTATACAACAAAACACAATGTTCATATCCAAGTTGCTGTGTATCTATTACATGGTTACAATCTGGACTAAATTTAGCAACAGGGAGAGTCTTCGGTAAATAATTAACTTCTGGATTCATCTCAGGAACGGAAATATTCTCTGGAACTTCCTTTGGAACTGGAACATGGGACAACTCATTCTGAGATAAAGAGTCTTTTTCACAGGCTATGTGCTGTGGTATAGGCTCGGACACTGGTCTTAAATGTTTCCGATTCCATCTAAACTCGGCTCCTTGTGATTCCATAATGTATGATCTCGGCTCTGAGCAAATATTCCTCATGACACCAGTCCGATCATAACCTTTGGACATTTGCATCCTTACCATTTCTCCTTCTCGTAATGGATTGAGCGATTTGCTGGTCTTATCGTAGTAGGACTTCTGGGTTAAGCACTTCTTCAAAAGATTGGCTTTCACTGACCTGTTGTTCTTGACACATGGAACCAACAACTGACTACTAATTGGTAATATGGTTCTGGTTTGTCTCAACAGAAGTCTCTGAGCAGGTGAACCAACATATTTATCATGAGGAATATTTCTGAGATTCAGGAAAACATCACTATTACCTTGTATCTTGTTTTGACTTTTTTAGTAACTGTTTTGCACTTTGAACTGCCAAACCATTTGACTGCAGGTATTTAGTGCTACTCGTGATGTGAGTACAGTCCCTTTCTTTAGCAAATCTTTTGAACTGTTGGCTTGTAAACTGTGTGCTACTGCCAGAAATAACTTTGTACGGCCTACCATATACTGCAAAATGACTCCATCTTAGTAATGACTGTACTGGATGCTAGATTGGAAAGTAGGTCAATACTGAACCAATTGGAGTGAGAGTCTACTAACACCAAATAATGACCATTCCACTCAAAGATACTGGTGTGGCTTTCCACTATTCCACACAGAACAAGATAAAAGTGCTCTCTCAATGTTTTGTGACATAGAAGGCCAAAATACTAGACCTCTCGCCCTTGTTTTGGTAGAGTCAGTTCCTGGGTGACCACGATGCAAGATTGTAATATACTGTTGTTGCAAGGACTTTGGAACAATTATTTTCGGATGTTTCATAATGATACCATTGTCAGACAAAATCTCATCTCAGTATGGAAAATAAGGTTGCACTTCTTGAGGCAAACTAGATTGCTTTGACGGCCACATCCTTGATTTATAAAGTGGTTGACCCTTTGTCAAACTGGATCTGTGGCTGTGTGATCTCTCAACTCATCAAGACGTGTGAAAGAAAAAATTCTCACTTCCGTGACTTCAAAATCAAGGTTCTTATTCTTGTGCTGTTTTGCGTTGTTTCTGGGCAATCTGGATAATACATCAGCAAGATAAAGAAGTTTGCCTTTCTTGTATACAAGAGTGAAATTATACTTTTGCAATCTCAGCATCATCTGAAAGAATATAACAGGTTAGAAGATGGATTTTCTGTTCTGATGCCAAGTCTTAAGCGATCATGGCTAGCCTGCACAGGGTCTAAGAATGTGTGCCATTTGTTGCTGTACTATATAAATTTGGTACTGACCACTGAGTACTCCAGGCCTCAAGACTGGTTAAAAGGCCATAAATAATACCTAGTATATCTCCTTTATACTTATGTACTGTCCATATCATTATTATTTCAGGAGCCTTGGACATTTAGGACACGTGTGTGTGTGTGTGTGTGTGTGTGTGTGTGTGTGTGTGTGTGTGTGTGTGTGTGTGTGTGTGTGTGTGTGTGTGTGTGTGTGTGTGTGTGTGTGTGTGTGTGTGTGTGTGTGTGTGTGTGTGCGTGTGTGTGTGTGTGTGAGAGATTATTTACGCTCAAAGACATGTTAACTCTTATCTGAGTTTCTCACTTCATCAGTTCTTTGAGCATTGGGGTAAACTTAATATCTAGGATGGCCCTCAGGAAGGATTTCATTTGAGAAGGAATGAGCCTGAACCCCTGCTAATTTAGACATTAAGTTCCAGTCCCCATCCATAAGTAATATTTCCTGCTGAAAAATGTTTTTTTTCCCCAAAATTATCTTAAGCTTCAATAACAGCAGTTTTAGGTAGAATAAAAGTGCATGTCAAAATAATCCTCCTCCAACTGTCAAACTCTTACTACCACAAACATACCATTATGATTTTTGCTTTATCTTCTGTCATTAGTGGAGCCACTCTAGCAATCAATATAATTACTGCCCTTTTCCTTGTATCCTGCTGAACATCCACTCTAAAATCTTTTTTCTCAAATTCACAAGTTTATTGCTGTCAAAATGTGTTTCCTGCAACATTCCTACTTGCATTGCACCTCTAAGGCTACTTACATTCCCTTTTCTTCAAGGTATAGAGAATCTCAGAGTTTGTATCTATAAGTTCAGGGGTGTGGGAGGTTTATCACTCACACTGGTGTTGCAATGGGGCTTGTCGCCTTTACAAAACACTTTTTAAGGTGAAGGACAATGTTCAAGATTCATTTTTCTGTGTTTCTGGTCTTTTTACTTTTTTTTTTCTGGTGTTCTGAGACTCAACAATCCAAGTCTCAAAATTTCAAAGGTGCACTGATGCCAAACTGACTACTGTGCAGATGTTATCTGTTGTAGAATACATGGTTTCTGTCCTTGCACAGCAAGCCATCAGACTAGCCAGGAGCTCCCTTCCTCCTTATTTATAACTATACTTGATACAGTCCTCAATCCACTGAGAAAGCATGATTTTGGATATCTACATGCCTTTCTCTATGGACAAAATGAGACGGTCTGATTTTGTAACATCTTTAGTTCTGTTAAAATAGAGTTTCAGTATCTAAACAATGTAACAGGTATTCATTCCCCTCTGATTTAATAGTTTAGGAAAAACCATTGGGAGATAACTACCTGACCATTAACTGGGAAAACTACTCATGTACCAACTCTTTTGCTCAACGTTTTCTAGAATTCATAAATTCCAGCGCCTTGGATCAACTTATTCACACCCCCACCAGGGGCAGCAATATCCTAGACCTGGTCATTACCAACATGGGAAACTGGTGTTCCACACCAGAGGTCAATTCCTCGTTGGTCAGATCCGACCACAAGCTTATCAGCCTAGACAACCACATCCCACCCCCAGCCCCAATTAGGGAAACCATCGTAAAAAACTTCTCAAAAGCCAACTTCACACTTCTTAAGACAGAAGTGGCAAACTTCATGACACCCATGCAGACGGGCAATAGAGGTATGACTGCTGAATCCTACACAAATGCACTTTATAAGCACTTACACAAGTGCATGGATCATGCTATCCCTAATAGAACCAAGATGTTATCCTCCAAAAAAAGGAAGCCAATCTGGTGGTCCTCTGCCATAAACAAACTTTACAACAGAAGAAAGAAAGTGTTGCAAAAAAGAGTAAAATCCCATGACTGGAGGAACTTCCTGGTCAACCTCAGTAAGAAGCTGAGATCCCTCATAAAATCCTCCAAAGCTAGTTACGAAAACAAAATTGCCACTGACTCTAAAGACAACCACAAAGCATTCTATAGCTATGTCAAGAATCTAAATGGGAACACTCAGATCTGCTCTGAGTTACAGCATAATGGCACTAAATATACAGAACCAACTGATATTGCCAACATCCTAGCAGATAGGTTCAGTGCTAACTTTACCCCCCTCTCACCCCCTAGAGGGCCCATCTCTATACTGGAAGAATGCAAAGTTCCTATAATCACGGCTGCACAGGTAAAAAACACACTCTCCAAAGCCAAGAACACAGCATCCATGGAAACTGACAATATCCCAGGCTGCGTTCTACACAAACTACAGAATGAACTGGCACCCTACCTAAACACCATGTTCAATCATAGCCTCACCTCAGGCTTTGTACCCACTGAATGCCACACCGCGACAGTTATCCCACTCCACAAAGGGGGAGCCATGATGGACCCCGGGAACTACCGCCCCATTAGCCTGACGAACCTGGTCTGCAAGGCCATGGAACGTATCATCATGGAACTCATAAACAAAGACATTGGTAATCTCCAAACTCTGGACCCTACTCAGTTTGGATTTGTAAAAGGCAGATCATGTCTCCTAAACCTGATTGACTTTTTGAAGCAGTCACCAAAGCCATAGATGAGGGTAAAATGGTTCACACAGCTTATCTAGATCTCGCCAAGGCTTTCGACACCATCCCCCACTCTGGAATTATAGATAAGCTCAATAAACTAGGTATAAATCCCTATGTCACAAGATGGGTTGCCAACTGGCTCATGGACAGAACCCACACTGTGAAGTAGTGGATTCCAAATCCGACATCAGACTAGTGACAAGTGGAGTACCACAGGGTTCAGTCCTGGGTCCTCTCCTGTTTGGTATCTACTTCCCTGAAGTGCAGGCCAACACAGAAGGTCTTTGGCTAACAAAGTTTGCAGATGACTGCAAACTAGGAGCCATAATCGATACTCCTAATGATGTGGACAAACTAAAAAAGGGCCTCACTGAGACAGATACCTGGTGTCAAAGCCATGGCCTGAAGCTCAATGCCAAAAAGTGTATTGTCATCCCCTTTGGTAAAAACTCTGTACCCATGAACTACCACATAGCTGGTAGTCTACTTAATGCCAAAAATGTGATAACAGACCTTGGGACACAGGTGGACAGTAGTCTCTCCTTTGATAATCACATCGCCACAGTGGTCAGGAAATCCTTCTACGTGGCTCATCTCATCACAAAAGGATTCTCATCCAGAAAAAAAGAGGTCATTGTTCCCCTCTACTCATCACTCATTAGACCCATTATAGAGTACAATGCCCCTTTTGGTATGTACCTCACAAGACATCTACAACAACTGGAAAGACCACAGAAATACCTCACAAAGACGATTACTGACCTCAAACAGATGCCCTATGCAGACCGTCTCAAAAAGCTACAGCTTTACTCCATCACATATCACCTACTCAGGGGCGATCTCTGCCTAACATACAAAGCTATGTCAAACCCAGAGCTGTTGGACATGCTCCACTTAAAGAAATCCCAATCCCTCTGACCTACACGCTCTAGGGACCTTAACCTTGTCACCACAATAAACAGAACATGCTGGAGGGATAGATTCCTGTCCCAGAGACTTCCCATACTCTGGAACAGACTACCTATCTATGTCAAACAGAGCTCCTCATTAGCACTCTTCAAGAAAAATCTTGATGATTGGATGGGAAATGGGAAATTCACCCCGGGGATCACTTCTGTGGCTCTGCTCGACAGGGGCACAGGAAAATAATTTTCTTGGGTGGCGAAAGCCAGGGTACATTTTTTGGCTAGGTTTGTATGGGCCCTAGGGCCAATAGCCTAGTACCTAACTATGAACCTATAAATAATCCGATTTAAATTAATATCTGTAGGTACCTTAGACATGCAGGAGGGATTGGTATGGCTAGTAACTCTGTCCTTATGACAAAGTAACAAGTTTTACTTAAATGGCCTGCAGCTCTGAGCTTTTTCAGGCAAACATAACAATGACATGAACAAGGTCTTACAGGAAAGGAGTTTAAGATTTATGAAAGCAGAGGGTTAAAAAGGGAGGCATTGCTTAACATGTTCTGAACAGTGATCTCTGGGAGGGGACTAGATCTCGGCTCAGTGGTTTTATTTGAAAGACACCCTTTGGTAATGTCTTGCTGTGCATAGCCATGGCCAAGGAAAGAAAATCCCTATCCTGATGGAAGTTAGAGAAAGCTGTGAGGTGGAATTTCAATGAGGAATAGCGGAGACCTTCATCAAACAATTCTGACAAATACTTTACTGTATGGTTGTCAGGGGAAATGCTGCATCTGAATTCCTTCCTTAATGATCACAATAATGAATTTGTCACATTTATCTTTAAATGTTTTCTTACTAGATGGTCACTGAAAAGCTGAAAGGATTTCCTTAGCCTTATCTGGGAATTCCAGGTTGTTCACTACATTTAGAACTGGAGAAGCAATATGGATAGTTTGAGATCACTGATATCTGGGTGAACTCTGGATCCTGCAGAGAAGAGGGACAACACTGGGAACCAGACCAGTGTTTTCCATTAGGGAGCTACTACTATTATCCTTAACTTGTGGAAATTTTCTTGCTAAATTATGTTGAGGAACAAAGGAAGCAGTAGACAGGTAAAGAAAAAGAAATTCAGCCATGTCTGTGTCGTGATATCGCTGTCCACAGTGCTTGACTACAACAGCAGTGACTAAAGGCTCCTGCATTTTGCATTTATCAGAAATGCTAACAAGTCTGCCACTGGCTGGGCTCATCTGTGCATTATTTTATTTACTACAGACTGGCTGAGGGACCATTTGCAGGTAGAATACGGGTTCTCCTGAGCTGGTCTGCTAACACAATGGATTACCCTGAGATATGAAATGCAGCTGGAAACTGGTCATGGTCCAAGAGCCCTAGAGGTTGATACCTTTCTGGCACAAGGGAAAAGAATGGGTTCTGCATTGCTTGTTGATATACCATACCAGTGATGTGCTGTCCATATATACAGCCAGAGTACGTCTGGACAATAATTCTTGGAATAAACTGAGAGCTAAGAGAAATACTCTTATGTTCTGAAATATTGATATATGACTGGAATTCCTGAGGGGGACTACAAATCTTGTGTTGTCTTGCTCTAAAAATGCCCCCACCTGAGTGCAGATGCATCCCTAGAAAGGGCAAGTGCTGGATGAAGAGAGTCAAAGGGCTTCTCTATGTCTGAACAGGTAGAGTAACACCACCATAAAAGCATTGCATGCACACACATGTTAATGTAACCCTATGAGATAGGGATAATCTGTGCTGCTACCATTGCAGAGTTCTCATACACAGTCTTGCATGAGAGAAAGGTAGGCTGGCATATAACCCAACATTCTGAGCACTCGGGCTACAGTGCCACACTCAGTTAACAGTAATTGACTACTAATTCCAGTTTTAGTACTTTGCTTGGTCCAAAAATGTTTTGCAGAGTGTGGTATACAAGAAACTTTTCCACTGAGTGAGGACAAGCTATGACTTCACTATCCAGACAGTAATGCTCAGGAGATTGAACAATCTTGTCAGAAAGGCCACTTGCTCTGCTGACCAAAACCATGAAGCTGCAGCCAGGAGCTAATAGTCTAAACAGGAAAAACACCTTGGTTTGGACTGCATTCTGGTGCCAGTAGAGAGTAGCCTGATCTCATTCTGGGCATTGGAATCACTTCAGAGGATACTAAGTGCAGTTTCCTGATTGACCAGGAGGTCATCTTGCTTATTTGGTCAGTTTCTCTGTTTGTATAAAGTTGTCACATTTGTGAGATGCTGCTTATCACTCAGCAGTGGTTAGCAATGCCCTGTGCAGTTGCAAGTACTTAGAAATGAAATGTTTCCTATAAAACACTTTTCAAAATTTCCTAGGTCTTAGTTCTGCATACTGTTGTTTTGTGCATCAAGTAACACTGTCTCACAAGTTCAGTCTTAGATTAGTCTTTTTTTTAAGACCTTTAATAAATTGGCATTTAAGACATAGGCACACACACATTAATAGAAAAGAAAAAAAAAGTACTGTTTTAATTTACATACATATATATTTTTCTCTACAACAACCTTCATTTAGCCCAGTATTTCATCGAGTGCTCAGTTTCTGCCTTCCCTAACACATCACTCCTCTTGCTAATCATTATTTTTACATCTATTGTTTCCTACAAATTTCATTTATTTCAATGTAATTTGCTCCTTCCTTTTTCTAAAGATCCCATTTCCAGTTCTTTTATCTCTGTAATTTATTCAGTGCTTCAAATATAGTTTATTTACATTTTGATTACCATTTTCTAGTAACTGTTCTTTTAACAGCTCATACAATTACACTTAATAAGATCTTACTATGTCTAATCTAGGCAGTTCAGATCCTGTGTCTCAACTCAAAACAATCATTTCCTTACTTACATCCATTTGGTTCCCTAATATTTCTGACAGACTATTCTGCAGGGAATTTTTTAAATCTGCCAGCTCATTACACTGTATAAACATGTTCTTCCCCATCATCCCATCACACATCCAAGATCTGCTATCTGTCTGAGGAAAAATTCTTTGAAGTCTGTTTGGGGTATAAAAATACCTGTGCAAACACTTCCATGCAAAAATCCTAAACCTTCTGAACTGTGTTGCATACTTGGGAGCCATACACATGTCCACACATTGTTCCCTTGTAAATTGTTTTTTTCCAGTTTCTCTCTTCCCAATTTATTTCTAAAATTCTGTGATTGATACTTATAATTATCATATAGTATTTTACATGCCCTATTCATTATTCTTTTATTCACAGTAGATTCTGTTACAAATTCAATTAAAAACTCTACCAGAGCAGGTCTTTCACTTGGGAATCCCCTATCCCTTTTCTCTTTGCCTATACTCTGATACCAATCCCTCATAGGGAAGGCAGTCTCTAGCCCATAGACCAAACATCTTCCTGGTCTCATCCCACTCTATTAACTTTCCCTCTTTAGTTATTTGTTCCCAATACCTCGGTTCCTTTGCCAATTTTTTTCTAGTAAATTCCAACTCCCACTTGTCCATTTTCTGTACCTGTAACTGCGGTCATTGCTACTGGTAAATTTTCCTTTATCCATTCCTGTGTTGACTTAATTCTTAGAATACTTTCTGCAACATTATGAATGTAATATTCTGTATGGTTGTTGTCATTCTCTTCCAGGATTTAAATGTAAAACCCCACTGTCTTCTTATGCCTTGAATTCTCCCTTTATCCTACTTCATCATCATCCCTTTTCACTTTGAATCATAACTTTCTGCTTGTGTTATGTATATAACCCTTAACTTCATAGCTCTAAAATATTCCTTCAAATCAAATAATCCTAAATCACCATGTTCTATTGGAAAGATCATCTTATCTCACTTAACTCTTGACCTCTTCCCCTCCCATATAAATTTCTTTAGATCTTTGTTAATTATTGTCGATAACTTTTCATTTGGTTGGTAAAAATATGCCTGACCTGTATATAAAACTACAGGAACTAAATCATTTTCATTGCATATATCTTACTACAGTATCCATATCCATATAAAAGCTTCAAGTTTCTCAGTTTTTTTCATTATCTTTTGTTTAGTCACTTCCCACATATCCCTAGCTGTCATAACAAAAGCGTGGTTAATCCATATTCATTAATACTTCATCTTATCATGCCCCCATTAATATAGGTGTTGCTGAACCAGTCTGTGTGTGAGTACATAATTAATTGTTATTGTCTTTCTCCTATCTTCATTAATTTTATATCCTGAAAAGATATCTCAAAAAGTTCCCCAACACTGAAATGTCCTTTTCTGGGTTTATCAAATACAAAGTAATATATGTAAATAAAGCTAGCTTTTCTTGAATACCATGCCAATTATATCATTGAATTTCTGAGTCCCTTATTTTCTTTGCCAGTGACTCAAAGTATAAAGCAAATAAACTGACAAGAGAACAAGCCCGCTCAGTTCCTCTGTTCAAACACAACTCATGGAAGAGGAACCATCCCACTTTAATTTTTGCCTCCAATCCCTACATATCTTCCTAATTAACCTTATTATTCATAGGTTCATAGGTGTGTAGTAGGTAATGGCCCTGGTGCCTTTACAAGCCTAGCCCAAAAAAATTGCCCAACCACCGTGCCACCTGATGTTAGTTCACAGTGCCCCTATCCAGTAAGTCAACTGGAGTGATCCCTGGTGTGAACTTTCTGTTACCCATCCACTCGTCAAGATTTATCTTGAAGAGAGTCAGCGAGGTGCTCTGCTTGACCATGAGTGGGAAGCTTATTCCAGAGTATGGGCAGTCTTTGGGTAATGAACTTGTACCTCCAGCATCTTCTGTTAATTGTGGTAATGAGGTTGTGATCTCTGGAGCATGTGGCACGGGGGGATTGGGATTTCTTTAAGTGTAGCATTTCAAGTAGAATGCAAATGCCTCAATTGCCCTACTCATAAAATCCCAGCTTACTCTGGCAAATGTTTTCTCTGCATCAAAGCCCACCAACAATAGTAATATTTCCTTACATCCTGTTTCCCTCTGGATCATCATTGTGCTATTACAGTTGTCAAATGTTTATTTCCCCTCCACAAAATCATGTTGATCAATATCTAACAACTTTGGCAACACCTTTACAATCATTTTAGCTAGTATGTACATAAACACTTTGTAATCATAGTTTAAAATTGAAATGGGTCTATATAAAGCTGGATCTGATGGGTATTTACCCCTGCTTCAGGTACCACTGCCACCATAGCTTTCTTACAAGATGCTGGTGCTTCCCCTCCTCATAAAATACTATTAAACAAAATCTTCCAGATCTTTATCCTTTTCTTCCCTCCTAACTTCCAAATTTCCACAGGAATTCCATCTGTTCCTGGAGAATTCCTGATTATACACCATTTTTATGTCAATCTCATATTTTCCTATCGTAACTATTAGTTGTTGAGTCAAATCTTCCTCTAACCTTGGCATAAGATTTTTCATAACATTTCTGAAATATTTCTAATACCGTTATAGAATATCTGGTTATTTTGCTTATCACAGTCTCCTTAGGTTTGGCAGCAATCCTTTCTACATTCTGTTGCCCAAATCACTGTTTTTGTGCTCTGGAGTTATCAAAGCTGTACTTGGTTGCATACCGCCTACTCAGAGGTGATCTCTGCCTGACATACAAGGCCATGTCCAGCCCAGAATTGACGGGCATGCTCCACCTAAAGAAAACCATATCCCCTCGAGCCACACACTCTAGGGATCTAAACCTCACCACAACAATAAATAGGACAGGCAGGAGGGATAAATTCCTGTCCTAGAGACTTCCCATGCTTTGGAACAAGATTCCAATCTACATTAGGCAGAGGTCCTCGCTAACATTCTTCAAGAGAAACCTTGACGAGTGGATGGGAAACAGAAAGTTTACCCCGGGGATCACTTCAGTGGCTCTGTTGGAAAGCGGCACAGGGAACTAATCTACGGGGGCGGTGAAAGCCAACACATTCTGGCTAGGCTTATAAATGCCTTCAGGCAGATACCCTAGTGCCTACCTATGAACCAAAAAAATTTGCTCAACAGCTATATTTCTAAAATCACACACAGTACACATATACTTCCAAACATTTCCTTTAGGCTCTGCAGTTACTCCTCTCCTTGTTCTGTGAGATTCTTTTTATTCTGTAATACTTCAACATTTGTTTGCACCACTAAATAATTCATATTACTTCTTAAGCTTATCTCTCTTTCTTATTTCTACCTTGTTTTTCAAATCCATTTTAATTTTATGCCACTCAATAGCTATCCCTTCTGAAGAATTCTCTATCTTCTCTATTAACTATCCTTAAATTCCACTCTTTTTAACAGGTAGGAGAGAAAACACCAGTGTCTTAGTTTTACTTCATTATTCTGCATTTGTATCTTAGCTTTTATTGGTGCATGATCTGCAATAGTTATTTGACGCGTGTTGAAGTTTTCAATTAAATACACAAACTCTTAATGCAATATAAATTCTATCCAGTCTAGCTTAGTTATTTTATCTTGGGGAATTATATGTAAATTCTGTCTAATTTCCTACTGAATTCACATATTCTGTATCAAATATTTTCATAAATTTCTTATCTACCCTCCTTTGTTACATTTTCCCTTCTAGGTCCCCCAATACATCCATTTTATTGAAGTCATGTTGTAGTTCCCACCTATAAGTAATATTCCATGCTGGAAGCTGATTATTTTGCCCCAAATATTCCTAGGCTCCATAATACAGGATTTAGTGGAATGTAAATACATGCCAGCATAATCCTCCTCCCTTGCTTATAGCCGCTTACTACCGCATCTCTACCATTGTTGCCTTTCTTTCCTCTTCTGCCACAATTGGAGCCCCACTCGCAATCAACAGTATTACTCTCCTTTTCCTTTGTCCCTGATAATCTGATAAATATCAGTCCTGAAATCCTTTCTTTGTCAAATTCACATGCTCATTTCTTTCCAAAGGTGTCTCTTGCAGTATTGCTATTTGCACTCTACATTTATTAATATAATTTAATACTCCTTTTTTGTCTGCACCTGTAAGGCAATTTACAATCCAAAATAGTGTGGATAGAGTAGTCATTATGTTAAAAAGCTACTGTCCCCACCTATTTTTAATAACCATTTGTATGCATATTTCCAACTTTTGTCTTATGTGCACACATTGTTTGCCAATGTGTTTTTATACAGCTGTGTTTTTTTCTCATCTCCATTTGAACCTTTGTCACATTTTCAAGAATTGTTGCTTTAATGAAACCCTTCAGACAAAAAATAAATGAATGTTAAGTACAACTCTATCCCATATTATCTTAGAACAAACACAGAAAACTATATATATATTCAGCAAATGAGGATTAACTTTCCAAATAAGAACAGTTGCTCCAAATTGACAGCTGCACCCACCAGGCATTACCAGATCTAAAATTAAGGTTAAATGTGATAAAGTGCATGTTAGAGCCTGTGTTCCCACTTACACTGATTGCTGTCAGTTCTCTTTTCAGCTCTATTGATCTCCCAGGTGTGAAAAACAGCTTGCTTGCTTTCAGAAAACATTAACTTTCAGCCCTAGAAAAGTGCACTGGTTTCCTTTAAATAAAATTAAATTATGCATTGATTTATTAAATGCATTAAACTATTATGAATGCTGGGAGACTACCATCTCTTATTCACTTCCCATAATTTCCGGCTTTATTGCTTGTCATTTTGTACCTTTAAATTTTGCATCTCCATGAGGAAAGAATGTTCATAACTCTCAAGGTGTTATACTTGCACCTGCAGACAGTTCAACTCTAAATAAAACTAGTCAATTGAGGGGAAAAAAACAACTAATAAATCTGCAGATGCATGAAGGAATCTTTATAAATTTGATCAGAACACAATTTACAAAATTTCCCCTGGCTAACTGCCCCCAGCTGCAGACATCATATCTTCCTGTAAGAACATTTGCTAATGGAAAAAAAAGAAGCTAATATATTTGCAGATGCAATAAACTTAGCATCATTCATGCCTTTCATCATTTTGTCTTAATTTTTAAGCATATTTGCTTACTACAACTTAAGCCAAGGACATTGAGTTAGACATCCACCCTTTTAAAAACAATGGAATTATTAACTTAATTCTACATATAATGAACTCAATACACTTCTACTCCCCACCCCACCCCAGCAGCTCAAGATCACAGCATTATAATAACTTAACATTGCTTCTGTCCAGCATTTCTTACTTATAGTGTGAAGCCTACATTTCTTACAACCCTTGTTTACTTTATTTATTTATTTACTTATTGTATTTGTTGACCAGGAAAGTCCACTGGGCCTGGAGGAGCCCATTTTCAGTGGAGGCCTGGGGAGAAAAGCTACACATTATTACACACAATTAACAAAATACAACACTGTAGATACATAAATAAAACAGATGTACTATATACAATTAGTTAGAACAATTGTTGATATATAAAATGTACAAACAGTAGAAAGTATAAGAGAATTGGCAGAGATGACATTCCAATAATACCTAGATGATACATAATCTTTTTTTGTTTGTTTATAAGTGACAGCATAAATGGAAACAGAAGTATGAAAGTCAGAGTAGATGAAGAAAGTCTCTTAGCAGTATATGTGAGTAGAGAAAGATAATAGTATCTACATGTGAGTGAGCAGGATTCAAAGTAGAGGGGTGTAGAGTACTGGGAGAAGCTGGTGAGCGGACTATATCTGGATGAAAAGCTGGAGAGAGGAGGGGTGAGAAGGTACAGAGAAAAGAGTGGGAGAAATTAGAGAATAGAAACAGGGAGGTTCCATAGTGGGAAGTTAGGTGTTGGGATGTTTTAGTGGGGTATACTTTAACATACATAAAAGCCACTGAAAAGACCCCCCACATTTAAAATATGCTTTAGTATATCCTTTCCAGAACTGTTTTACAATATTACATGTAGTTCATATATCATGTAATGTTTTATACAAATACTAATAAGAATAAAAAAATGTTTTATTTACAGTTACTTCTTTTCCCCATTAGTGTCACTCTAAACATTAATGACATAAATTGGGTAACATACTTTACAGTCCCCCCATAGTTTTAACAAAGTAAACACATTTACAGTGTTTCGCAGTCACTTTTTCATGCAAAGCCATATTTCAAAAATGTGATTCACTCTTAAGATAGTTTTGAGTGAAGTGTATACCCATACAGCACCCAAGTAAGCCAACTCTAGACCTAACGCATACCATCCTCTAGTGATCATGACATAAGGATCTGGAACTATGGATTTACATTTTCCTACCACCTCTGTAGCCAGTTTGCTGGATATGGGGATCTTGACACAGTGTAGCAATTGTCTTATGTCTACTGACAACTACCCAATTTTTAAACAAACTGATACTGTATGTGAGAGCTGCAGTTACGTAATGTCACTGGAGGCAATGCTCTCACATACAAACACTTATAATACCAAACATGTTTTCAGAAACGCACACACTACATCCACCACAAATACTCTATTCCTTAACAACCTCAAAAGCACTCTACCAAAACAATACCCACTATGACAGATATAGCCACATCTCATGGCATCTTAACCTCTAAGCCCTTAAGGCAAACAACCCCACAACCCAAAATATTGGTCATAGGGGACTCCACCATTAAGCCCACAGATGTCCCACTCATCAGGAAATGTGAGGAGAGAGAGAGTCATGGTTATTTGCCTGCCAATGGCCAGGATCTGATAGATCATGCACACACTCAGCTCCTTGAACCACAAGTACCAGTATGACCTGAGATGCACCTCCCTGGACTATATTAAGAGAGACTAACTGTGTCCCACGTTGGTAAAACTATTGGGCAGCATTCTACCTTTTCCAAGGATGATGCCACTGTATAAACATAAGATAATTGACTTTAACAACTGGCTTCATTTTTGCTGCCAATCGAACGAGCCACAATATTTAGGATGATCTGGTAGACAAACCATGCTTCTCTGCCAGGGATGCTCTGCACTTGCTCACTTGATTTCTTATAGTGTCTAAAACCATACCCTCCCCTATAGTGCCTTTTTTTAGGCATTTCCAGTCTGGTAAGCTTTCTGACACAGCAAAACCAGCATGAATACCAGTTGTCTAAACAAAAAACTCCACCACCTGCAGGCTGTCCTCACCCTGGAGAATGTTGACATTTGTACGGTTACTGAGTCTTGATTTAAAGCTGCTGAAAGCAACCCAGGAGTGCAGGGTTACAATACCTTCCACACATTTAGACCTCCTAATGCAAAGGAAGGGACAAAAGGTGGAGGTTACCGATTTACATAAAAAACATATGTAAAACATACATAAAAATCAATCTGTATGATGCACCTGACCTTCCCATGTTCAAATTACCATATGCAAGGTCCCATAGCATATCCTTGCAAGCTTCAGATCTCTCTTCATGACCCAGGACAAATATTTAAATGCATCGGAGACACTCCCTATTCAATCCAACACCATATTCATGGACGAGACTTTAAATACCCCACATAGACTGGGAATCATACATGACCTTTAGTATAATGTCAGAGATTTCTGTGCTTTGTAAACATAAATATCCTGGACCAGCTAGTCCATATGTCCACTAGAAGTGCAATCATCTTTGACCTGGTTCTCACAAACATGGGAGATCATTGCACCATCCCTAGTGTACTGTCCTCATTGGTCAGGGTGGACCAAAAAGCTATCTCCTTTGAAATAAAAATAAAACTCAAAACCCTGGAACTTTTAAGAATTATCCTAAGGCAAACTTCCTACTATTAAGTGACACCTTGGCAAAATTCCAAGCCCAACAAACCCTAAAAATACTGCTGCCTGTGTGGAATTGTTAATGAAAACCGAGAATAATCACATTAATAGCTGCATAGAGACACTTGCAGCCATCCATAACAAGCCCAGGACTAACTGAAAAACAAGCTCCTTGTTGGAATCCAAATATCAATAGGTTGTTCAACAAGATGAAGAAAATCATGGAAAAATTAGGAGCTGCAATGCCTGGCAAGGTATAAACAAGCAACCCAGAGGGCATATCATATCTACCAATGCCAAATTTGAGGTAAAAATAGCAGTTGCAAAGCTTTCTTTAGCTATGTCTGCAACCTCAAAGGCAATGCACAACAATGTACTGAATTAATTGTAAATGGAGCTACTTGTACTGAGCTAGAAGATATAGTAAATCTACTGGTCAACAAATTTAGATCCAGTTTTACCCCCACCCCCACCCATCTCCTCTATATACCTCTCTTGAAACCCCTACAACCACAATTCCCCAACTATTACTAGGGAACAGACCCCAAAAGTACTCCCCAAGGGCAAGAACATTGCATTGATGGGCTCTGATAACATCCAGTGATGTCACGTGAATAGCAAGAAACATTGGGCCCACTAGAATCATTATTTAACTCCAAAGAGGTTGTTTGCCAAATGAATGAGTGCACAGGTGATTGGCAATATAACTCTGTATTCATATTCTTTATAACTCCATAATCATATTCTATCACAAACCTGTACCAATTTTTCTCTTTTAACCAATTATTGACAAGAATAAGGCCTACCATTTGCTACAAGCAATGCTAAACTATGCAGACAGTAATACAGCTAAATACACAACTGATACTGCCTTGGTCTACATGGAAGCATAAAAATATTTCTAACCAGAAATTCCTGCTTAGACTTGTGGAAAACATAAGGCTACATTACACCACTTATAATTTGAAACTTACATTATTTTATTATAAATTTGTATTTTGAATGTGTGTGACATAAACTGAAAAGAAAAACTTGTAACAAATCTGTACAAGGCAAGGATACCTGCTCTCCTGAACTATGTCTAAACTTTTCTCTTACCATGTAAGATAGGCATATAATCGCTTGCTATTTTAAGTTTCAAACACACCATATACACTGATAACTTACTTTTGACAGTTAAAAGTAAAAAAAAAAAAAAAACAGAGAAAAGTTCTGTTATTCTGAATGACAAAAAGTCAGACAAAGGGATTTAACGGCATAGAAAATCTAGCAGCTATAATCCTGATGAAAATATAGGAACTGACCCACACATGCCACTTTCACAGAGAGTCACTACTAGAAGAAAGGAACTTTATAGCATATTCCTTCTCAGAAATTTCCTGCATAAACCTGCCTTTGACTGGTATTCCAAAGTAAAAAATAAAAAAAAAATAAAAAAAACTGAAGAAAGTACAGTTGTGTAAAGTAAACTTACCATAGTAGCAGATTTTCACACAGATAACTGCTGCGGTACCCTTTAACTATAGGGGATATATCCTGACAGGGATCAGACCCACCAGCAAGCTTCTAGAACTTGAGGGCACCTTCCAAGCAACCTAGCCATTTGCCTTGCACCTGGGAAAAAAAGAAACCGTGGCTAGTACACCAAAACATTAGAGCTTTCTTGTCTCATAAGACAAATACTAGAATCCTGACAAATGGGATGCTTAGCAATAAAACTCCCACACCCAAACTTAAAAATAGGAATTTGGAGGGTTGAGGGAGGGAACAGATACTGCAGCAGTGATCTATCTGAACAGCTACTGTTATGTTATGTTAACTTTACTTACACAACTGTATTAAGTTCATTGTTAAATCACTGCTACAGTAGCATTAATCCATATGGGATGAGTACAAGACCTTAGAAAACACAGGAGGAGACAGATAAGTTAGAATCACGTAATAACTGGAAATAGTTCTAGCAAGCCTGCATTAGACCTATCAAAAAAAAAATCTAATCTGAAGCAATTGACAAAGATATGTGCAAACACCAGGTTATTGCTTAATGAAGATTGTAGAGACCACCCCTTTCCAATATGTCACAAAAGTAAGCAAAATATAGGTTGTGTCATTGCCTGATGTGGCAACATAAGGTGAGAATAATAACAGGCAATAAAACAGAACGGACAAAATTATAAAATGTCTGCTTAAACATTTCTTGCCCCTTTTGTTATCTTAATAGGCAATAAAACAGCTGATTAGCAACTCCTGAAGGTTTGAGTCCTGTCAGTGTGGTATCTGAGTTATCTAAGGGCATCCACTGCATATACAATTCTCTCACACTGGATTTAAGGTTCTGGAAAGAAAACACTGGGAAATAAATATCCAGGGTAATTAAAGAGCGAATACACCTAAGGCATACATGAAGGATCTGTTGGCAAAGTAATCCTATCCTAGAAATAGGTAAGATGGGAATGTCTCACCATAAAAGTCTAACTCAGATACTGTTATGGCAGAAATCACAGTCATGAAAAACTACAGTTGTGAAAAAACTTACCACAACAGTAGGGGCTCACAGAGTTTTTATTAACAAGTGGGATATCCTGCCAGGGACAGCTGTATGTCTAACAAGCATACAAAACTTAGGCATCTTCTTCTTGTGCAGTACGTCCGACATATGATCAAAGCTTGTCAAGGCTATGTGGTACATAAGGGACCTAGGGAACAAAAATACCTCAGGACTTTCTTGCCCCAACAAAGCAAAAAAAGAAGAAAGATAATTACAAAGGATGTCAATCCAATAAAGGGAAAAGAATGAGAGGCCACTTCAGTCAGAAACAGAAACCAAGAAGGGGGAAAGATGAGTAGATTGCAACACTGCAACAGTCATCATTTGGGCAGCTACATTCTTACAAAACTGTACTATGTGCCGTTAGCATGTCCAGCCTGACTGATCAGAGGGCTTCCTCTGCTGTGTAGGGAGACTCAAGGCTGATTATTTCAGCGGGACCTGATGACATTCCTTTTGTAGAGAGTAAATACTGAGTTCCCTCACTGAGGTATATCTGGGGTCAGAGCCTACTTTGTGCAAGCTCCTCTTCCCTCTAAGAAAAACAAGACTAAGCATACCACTCCTTCTCACCTTCTGTCAGGGATCCTGAAAAGGTGGGGTATGATTTTTCTCAAGAACTGTCTAAATATTCAGTCTCTCAAGCCCCATTTAGTTCTTTTCTTATGACTCCCCTCCTTTCTCTCAACTGAAGAATCATAGGGATACCTCTTCAGATTAAGTCAAGTCTGATTCTGTGGGGGAGGGGGGATTCCTTGGTTTATTCTTCTTGGATTTACTCACCTGTTGGGTTTGAGACTGAAGAGGAGGACACTAAGTCCCCAGATTCTCCTTTAAAGGAGCTTTCCTTTGGGGGATTCAGTGTTAAAATGATAAAACCTTTACAAGTGTGGAGACAAGCATGTGTCAAACATGCAGAAAAGATGGCCTAATCCTCTGTGTATGTGCCTCTAAACAATCCTCCATCTGTCCTGTTCTTTGAGGCATTGCCAAAAATGCTTTTGTCACAGCTTCTATTCACCCTGAAACCCAAGCTACGGCTCCCAAAAAGCATGATAGACTTTATAAAGTCCCCAAGTCCTACAGTTTTTTTTGTAAAAGAACACCATGTTTGACCCGACTGTCATGTCACTGCAATTTGATAAACATACCTGGTGCCCCTCTACTCTTCCCTCATCAGACCCATTATTGAGTACAATGCACCAATTGGAATGTACCTGGCTAGACATCTCCAGCAGCTGGAGAGACCACAGAGGTACCTAACCAAGAGGATTACTGGCCTCAAACAGTAGCCCTATGCAGCACGATTGAAAAAGCTAAGACTGTTCTCTGTTGCATACCGCTTTCTCAGAGGCGATCTCTGTCTAACGTACAGAGCCATGTCCAACCCAGAATTGTTGAACATGCTCCAGCTTAGCAAAACCAAATCTACTCAAACTACACGCTCTAGGGATATAAACCTCAACACAACAATGAATAGAACATGCTGGAGGGATAGATTCCCTTCGCAGAGACTTCCCTTACTATGGAACAGGGTCCCGATCTACATAAGACAGAGCCCCTCACTATCACTCTTCAAGATGAACCTTGATGAGTGGATGGGTAACAGAAAGTTCACACCGGGGATCACACCAACAGCACTACTAGATAGGGGCCAAGGGTGCTAGCTGCTAGTACAAGGGTCTAGGGAACTACTAAAGGGACGGTGAATACTGCACAACGTGGCTGGGCTAATATATGCCTTCAGGCAGATAGCCCAGTACCAACCTATGAACCTATAAACCTATACCAAACTCCTGCTTTTAGCAATGCCCTTCCTAATGATAAAAACACAGCACCTGATAGGTATGGATAGAAGGTTTATACCTTCTCTGCACTTGCTTTCTGTGCTCTCAGCTATCAGATACCTACAACTAGGTCTCTCTTGTCCTTAATGGGTGAGTTTGGAAAGCATTTATCTAATATGTCTAATTCAGAGAACACGTCTTCTACTGTTTCTATACTAAAATCAGCTACCCAGGTAGCTGAATTTAATAGAAAAAGAAATTAAGTACTCACCATAATGTTCCATCTGTGTTGTCCATTTTCATTCTTCCTCAACCGATGGGTTCAGATCTGATCCTTCGGATCCAAATCAGCTGTTGCTAAAGCTTTTGGCAACCAAGAACTCTCAAGCTTCTCCCTTGCCCACAATGCACCAAACCCAAATACCTCAGATCTTGTTTGCTGACTTCAGTAGAAAGGCATATTCGTATTCAAAAATGGAGAAGGCTATATGTAGAACTTATTGTAAAGGACAGAAATGTCCTGTAACCACTCATTCTTCCAGACGTTTTCAAGGACGGGGGTTGGTGGGAGGGGAGTTAAGGAAGAATGAAAATGGACAACACAGATGGAATGTTACTGTGAGTACATCATAACTTCTTTATCTGATGTTGTCAATTTTTATTTTATCCTCAACCGATGGGACAAAGTCCCCAGCTACATAAAATACAGGGTGGACTCAAGGACAGATATATTCCTGAGCACCACTGAGCCAAATGATGCTCTACCTCTGGAGACCATTTCCAATTTGTAATGAGTAACAAAGGTATGGGGGAGTAGCCCAGATTGGTGTTGTGTATATATCCTCAATGGACATTCCAGACTGAAACACTGAGGAAGTAGCCATGAATCTAGTTGAATGGGCTCATAGTGGTTTTGGTAGATTAATGTCCAATTTGCTATAAACAAATGAAATATAGTCGGATAGCCACCGAGATAAAGTGACTTTGGTGACTGGTTTTCCCAGTTTTACTTCTGCAAATGAAACAAAATTGGTCAGATTTTCTGATGTCTTTTGTTCTATGTAGGTTGAAATGTGATTGTCTGTGGACATCCAAAAATGTATTATGCATTCACCCTTGTTAGTAAATTTAGGAAAGAATACTGGCAAATCAATGGATTCATAGATATTAGATTCTGACACCACCTGAGGAAGAAAGGAAGATTAGTCCATAGTGTAACTCTATCCTTGTGAAAAATCAAGTATGGTGGTTTAGAGGACAAGGCTTGAATCTCAGAAAGTCGTCTGGCAAAGGCAACAGTTACCAGCGATTATATTCCAGGAAAGACATTTGAGGTCACATATAGCTACTGGTTCAAAGGGGGATTTAGTAAGAGCCTGTAGTACCAGATTCAGGTCCCATGGAGGAGTAGGATCTCTAAAAGGGGGCCTTAGAACAGTGCCTTTCAAGAAAGCTTTGCTTAATTTATGAGTGGCAACAGAGGAATCATTAAAACCAATGTGAACACTTGATATGGCCACTAACTGAACTTTATTGCTTGATGAACTAGCTCCTTCTTTAGAATGATGGGACAAAAATTCAAGAATACTATATATGGGGGCTGAAAAGGGTTCAGTATTATTTAGATGAACCCAGTGAAAAAATCTCTTCCATTTGCTAGAATAGAGCTTTCTGCTAGAAGGCTTGTGGAAAGATAAAAGTATCTGATGAACAGGTGAAGAGAGCATAGGCTGTCTGGCTAGTAATGGAACTGGAGAAGCCAGGCAGTCAGCCTGAGGCTGGCTATGTTTGGATGAATCATACCTGTTGGGTGAGACAGGAGGTCTGGAGTTGGATCCAGAATCCAAGGTTGGTGAAGCAAGTGAGGGCAAAGGAAGCGGAACCAAATTTGTTGAGGCCATTAAGGTGCAATGAGGATGACTTTGCTTTTCAGAATGGCAGTTTTCTGAAGGAATTTCAGAATTAGCGGTATGGGAGTAGAGCGGGGGCCAATTGTGAAGTAGAACACCCTCTGTGTGGGGATTAGGGCAAAGTAGCTGCTGCATTTTTTGTTTAGAGAGAAGGCAAAAAGATTGCAGCAAGGCTAGTCCCATTGACGGAAAATTATTTCCGTGACATCCTTGTTGAGGGATCATTCATGAGGTAGAAGAATGCACCTACTCAGTTTGTCTGCTATCACATTGGATTTCCCCAGAATATGCATTACTATGAGAAAGTGGTTGGATGAGATCGTCCATTGCCACACTATGAGAGCTTTTTGACACAAGGGATAGGATCTGGTCCTTCCTTGCTTGTTGATGTACCAAAGTACTGACATGTTGTCTGTTTGAACTGCAATAGTCCCCAAAGGGAGAGCATTATGGAAGGCCTGGAATGATAAAAGCACTAAAGTAATGCTATCATCTCTAGAACATTAATATGCAAGTTGGCCTCTGCTGGGGACCAAGTGCCTTGGACAGTTCTCCCCAGAAAAAGCCCCTCCCCACCTCAGCTGGGAAGTGTCCATAATCACTATGGCCTTGGGCTGAGGGGGAAAACAGATGGCCTTGTATAACCTGGTCTGATCGAATCCACTACCTGAGATCTCTCTTGCATGTCTGAGTGATTCGTATCTGATAAGACATGGGCTGGTTAGTACTGACCATTGTATGGCTATGGCACCCACTGAAGAATTCTCATGTAAAATCTGACTAAATGTACTAATGTTATTGCAACTGCCACTGACCCCAGAAATTGAAGGACCAGGTAGGATGAAATCTTGGTACTGCAGCTTATCTTTCTGACCTGTGATCTTATGGTCTGACCTCCAGAGGGCAGTAATGAAGCTATGGTTGACTTTGTGTTGAGTATTGCTCCTATGAATTCCAGACTCTGGGATGGTTTTAGTTAAGACTTTTCGTAGTTTATGGTTATCCCCAGAAGAGCAAGTCTGGAGAACCTGATCTCTTACCCTTATCAGCTGATGTCTAGTCAGAGTGGAAATGAGCCAGTCTTCTAGATATGGAAACACTCAGAATCCTTGCAGTCCTAAGTGAGCTGCTACTACTGTCATGCACTTGGTAAACACTCTGGGGGTTGTGGTGAGTCCAAAGGGCAGAACTCTGAATTGGTAATGACTGGCTCCCAGCCGGAAGCTTAAATACCTTCTGGATCATCTGTTCATCATTATATGATAGTACACATCCTGAAGGTCTATTGAGCACATCTAGTCATCCTTGCCCAGAAATGGAAGAATGAACTGAATGAACCATGGCCATCCAAAACTTTATTCGTTGAAATGAATTGCTTAAATTGGTGAGATCCAAAATTGGTCTCCAGTCCCCTGTTTTCTTTGGCACTGAAAAGAACCTTGAGTATATTCCTGATGTAATCTGATCTGGTGGAACCTCTTGGATGACTCTTTTCCTAGCAGCTTTTGAATATGGATTGCTGCTTGTTCCCATTGGGGATTTTCCTTGAGTTTGGAGGAGGAAGGGAAAAGGGTATTATATAATCTCTGGAAATAGTCTTCTGCACCCAAGTATATTTTGTTAGGCCTACCCAGGATCTCTAGTTCGGGGACAAATGACTCCCGACTGCCTCCAGAGGTGGTCAGTCGGGCCTCCTTTCAGGAAACCTGGTAGGGTCTGTTAAAGAAAGATTCTCTGGACCCCCTGGTTTTGCGGGCCTCCTCTTCCGCAGGGGCATCATCATCCATTAGAGTTCCCTCCTCTGCCTCTGGGAGAACTTTCTTGATGTGTGTCCTGGAATGGACTGGACCCTGAGATTTCTTGAACCACATCTTTTGACCACCTCATTGATTCCTAGAAAAGAATCTTTGAGGGGCTGAAAAACATACACCCATGGTAGACAGGGTCTTTCAAACTTGTATAGTGTCCTTCACTTTGGGCCCAAACAAAGACATGCCATCAAAAAGAGCATTGATGAACAAGGACTTGAAGGGCTTCACAAAACAGCATAAACACATCCAGACATATCTCCTAACGGAAATGCCTGAACCTGTTGCCCTTGAGGTTCCTTCTGCTATTTGCAAAATCAGCCTCATGGAAGAATTCAAAATGGATTGCAGAGTAGTAAAAGGCACCTGAGAGGGTACTTGACAGCTCCTTAATCAAATCCCTCTAAAGTCTTGTGAAATGTGCCAAATAACAAGTGCACACAAGCAGTGAATGGACCTCCAGTAAATCCAAGTGACTACAGCAATTAAAACAAATGACATAAGTCACTGGAAGCACGACAATTGAAGTTTATTCCCAAGTAATCAGATAAAATGCAGTAATCAAATACAAATGTGCACATAAGTCACTGGAATTGAAGTTTATTCCCAAGTAATCCTTTATACTCAGTTCCCAGAAAACAGAGAAGCTGGAGACCCATTCTGGATTTGTCACTTAACTAATATTTCTGAGAATTCCAAAATTAAAAATGCTTACCTGGCAGCCTCTTTCTCATGACTCTTCCTCAAGCTTTCTCTGTAATCATTGATATAAACGATGTGTGCCTTGATACCGCTTAAGGTTCGCTGTTTTGGAATATAATTTTCAATTCTGTGTTTTGCCCTTTGGACTTTCTAGACTGCCTTAAGAGTTTTCACAAAGTGCCTAGATCTGGCTGTTGCTTTCTCTAGGAATACAAATTTTCCATTACTTAGATGACCTTCTCCTATGAGTGAAATGCACCTTATCAACCTCAACTTTACAAAAAGTTCCTTCACTGTCTGGAGTATACCTTAAACTTAAAAAAAAAAAAAAAATCCAAACTAGTTCTCTCACACGATCCAGTGTTTCTGGGTTGCAGGCTCAGTTCTATGTTAATGACTGCCTTTCTTCCACAAGACAAAATGATGTTCCTAAAGAATACTTCCACAATCTCTTCTTCCTCCTCTAAAAGTGACCTCAGCAAGAGGGACCCTGAGGTTTCACTGGTATCAAAAATCCATATGGATACAGCATTGCTATCTCTGAAATCCCCAATTCCTCTCTTGCCATTCAAGAGGGAGCTTCATTGGTAGATCAGCCAGATATCATTACATCCAGGAATGCCCTTCCTGGTTTCTTCCCCTTGCCAAGACCTTTACACAGATTCTTCAGACCTGACTTGAGAAACTTGTTCTTTGACAATAAAAGTCCATAGTGTTTGGTCTAAAAGGGACAGGAAGGACCACATAAAGGGGGAAATGAAGGTGGTGGTTCTAGCCTTACAATCCTTGCATCACCTCTGGTCCACACATCTTCTCAGAATGTTTATAGATAGCACCACAGTTATGTGATATATAAACAAACAAGGTGGGAGAAAATCCTAAAGCCTTTCTAGACATGCAATGACCATTTGGGCCATAGCCATAAAGAACAACCTGTCCTTGCTAGTAGTTTACAATCCTTCAGAGAAAAATTATGTGGCAGATTACTTAAGCAGATCCCCAGTAGTCAAAAATGGATGTTAAATGGATAACTCTTCCTAGACATTGTACATGAGTTTCCTCAGACAGATCACTTTGGCTCTAATCAGGGCAGGCAGCTGAGGCTGCTTTGTTCCAGAATTCCATTTCCTACGGGCTTGGAAAATGGATGCCAGGTCTTTTTTTGGAAGGGGAGTTCCTTGTGCGCATTACCTCCTCTACCCTAAGGTTCTTTTCAAAATCAAGAAAGCCAACCAATACATTTTGCTGGTGATTCCCTTTTGGCCAAGTCAGCACTTGCCCCCACTTCTTTTCATCTGGCCCAGGGCAATCATCACAGGATGGTCCTGCTCACACAGTGATAGGGTTGCCTCATTCATCCAAACCAACAGACCCTGAATTTAACCATTTGAATGATCAGATTTTGATTCCTTTTAGGCACCTGTTTACTGAGAATGTGCTGCAGGTCTTACAACAGGCTAAAAAACCTGCTACTAGAACTTACATTTCCAAATGGAAGAGATTTTTTTTTTTTTTGTGTCAGAAAAAAAAAATCATAACCCTTTCTTACTTAATTCAGGCATGGCATATTCTTTTATTAAAGCTCATTTGTCACCCATATCTGCCTGCTTTCTGTTTTATCCACCTTTATCTTCACATGTTGAAATCAAACAGTTTTTTTAAAGGGCATCCTTTAACTCAGACCACCTAGTAAATCTATTCCTCTTCCTTGGGACCTTTTAGAAAAGCTAACCTTTGCTCCCCTAGAGTCTGCTTCATCCATTTTCCTCAAGTTTTATACTTGTAAGACTCTTACTCCTGCCAAAAGGGTTTTGGAGCTGCAAGCACTCATGGCTTTTTGTCCCCTTTTGGTTTTTCATACAGATAGTTACCTACAGAACTTACCCATCTTTCATGCCTAACATAGTCAAATGAACTCTCTCTGAACCAGATTACCAACCTCTCTGCCTATTTCCCTCCCCTCAAAACAGGGCAGGAAGGATTATGCACTATTTATTTGTTCATAGACAACTTAGGTTTTATCTTGGCAAGACCAAGTCTATCAGAAAATCAGACCACCTTTCCTGTCTTCAAACGCAAAATTTCCCAGTGGATTTCTTCTGCCATCTTATTTTGCTATTCCACACAAAATTTCCCAGTGGATTTCTTCTGCCATCTCATTTTGCTATTCCTACTATTTAAATGAGCTTTCATGTTTTGCGATGGTTCCCTGTGCAGAGCTGTGGCTTCCTTGGGTGCCTTTTTAAAGGATTGCACTAAAGATCTGTTTTAGAGTTTGCTACTTGTTCTTCTGTACATATCTTCATGAGGCATTGCAAAACGATTACATTTTCTGGGGAGAGATTTGAACTCACTAGGTCAGTCTTGCAAGGTATTTTAGATTCCAGCTCAAATTCTCATTTCTCCGCCCCTGACACTTTGAAAACTTTGGGATTCTTCTCACTTGTTAGAAATACTGCAACAACGATCATAAGAATAAGTCTGCTTTCATACATATGAACTTCCTAACAGCTTGATCAGCTGGTTCCAAGGAAACGGTGTAATATTTTCAAGCACAAATGAAGCTCCCAAGAGGAAGCCACCAATTCTCAAGGTAGGCATATATGTAATACATCCTTTTTTTACCAACTACTAAAGTTGGTGTGAAAGGATAGAAAGGGAGTGGGGGTGGGATCTCTGGGTAGACAAGCATATTCAGCTGAGAGGTAAATCTGGGTAAATAAGAAAGATAGGCCAAAGGATAGGAACCCATGATAAATACTATAGCGCCATAGGCATCTAGCCTTAAAATGGTTTTGGTTCCTTGAATTGTACCAACTAAAAAAAGTCTCCACATACCCATCTATAATTTTCCAGTAGAAGGTTATTTTGCCTCCTTTAATAACTACTACTACGTCTTCCAAGATAAAATGGTGCTTAGGAAGTCTAAAGATTGTATCGTCCAGGCAGTCAATTAAACTGAGAGATGGGATGTAGCAAATTAACCTCTGCCTTGTTTGAGAAAGTCGATCCTGTGAGGATATTTGTGACAATTGCTCTTTACCACAGGAAAAATAAGGAAGAACCACTCTAGGTGTGGACCAAAAGGCTGTCTGCATAATGATTTTCAGACAGTCCTTCATAATATTTTAGGAAAAACCCTGGTTATCAGATGAAAAGGTGGAAGATCATAGAGGAACATTCCAATCTGTGGGAATTTAAAAAAAATCTGAATTCCAGGCCTGAATAAGAAATACTAGAGCAGAATTCATTAATTAAATGTTTGTTTATTGGCATTTGTTTACTGGGATGGTCCATTTGGCCATTAAGAGCTCATTTCTCAGTGGAGGCCTGGGAGAAAAGCTCCATAAAACATAGAACAAATAATATTAAACAATGTGAACATTTACACAGAAATATATCATTATACAGACTATATAAAGTATACATGAAAAATAAATGCAAAGGCAGACATTAGCAATGCATTCTTGAGATTACAAAAAGTGAAAATATAAATGAAAAGGGTATAATATGCAAGAGAGAGATGCGAGTATGTACAAGAGGAAGAGTTATGTCAGGTTATGAAGTGGGAGAGGTTTAGTACAGGTACAGATCCAGTTAGTACAGAGGTGTTCAAGCAAAGAAGTTTTGAAAGAAGCACAACTCTGAATGGTATGAATAAATAATGGAAGGATTTCTTTAACTGTCATAGCTTAAGGTAAACTTGTACTTGTGACTATCCCCACAGATGGGCCAATTCCTTGAGCATCTGCAGATTCAAACTATCATTCTGATGCTTTCTCCTGGTCCTGTTTAGCTTGTCTGCAACACTGATTTGCTCTGAGTGAATTGTAATAAACATTAAACCTGTTTACCTCCTGACTGATGTATCACATCATTGTGATATTGTTCATGACCACTAGCAGAAGGTCTGGAGACATTAGACGGCTCATGGAATATAAAACATTTTATTGCAGCCATCATCTCTTAATATTTAAATACTTTTAAAATGTCTTTCCAGTTCTAAAGGGCCTAAACTTTACTGCTGTTGGACATAGTTCCCAAATAAGGGCTGATGTTATGTGGGATAACAGTATACATAGGGAGTAGTAACCAGTGACTGAGTTTGTCATAAGTGAAGGGAAGCAGTAACCACATGACAACAGTCAAGGCCAAGAAATCTAGATGTTTGAGGTATTTGCCAGATAATACTAGAGACTGATAAGAAAATCATAGAAATTGCTTCTAGTAACCTTGCATTTGTCCTGACGAAGGAAAACTATGATATGGGATGAGAAGACATTGAGAAAGAATATACTTAGACAAAACTTCAGTAAAGATTTCTGCCAGTTCATTTGAAATTCCAGACTAAAAGACATTTTCTCTAAAACAATATTTTGAATGACTTGTGAAAAAGTCTGTAAGAATAGGTTGTCTTCAAAATATGGAAAATAAAATGACGTCTCTGTCCTCTATATAGATAACAGGAGAGAGTCAATTTTTAGAGGTGATAACCCATGAAAGGGTAAGCCAGGAACCTGAAACAGTAAACCAAACACACAAAGGGATAACAATAATCTGACAGCTTTGGACTGTGACACTAAAGAAAGGCCTAGAGTCCGTCTGCAAAATTCTTTTTTCTTGGGTTCCTAAAGAAAACATAAAAACCCATTGTCAAATGTAGTTATTGTTGAGATTCTTAATACCCAAGAACCCGAAATCTGCTGGAGAAACAGTTTTGGAAAACCATCTATCATTGTCAGGTGTGGACGGGAATACTTAATAGGGAGGATATCTTGAGACAGATAAGTTAGATAGTCTTGGATCATGCTCTCTACTGGAACCCCCGGAATTCCTTTATAGAAATATGCAACCGTCTTGCTAGACAGCTTATTCGAATTCCTGATAAGGAAGTTTTCTAACATAATTTACTGGGAGAGGAGGAGGGAATTTTTTGGAATAACTTCCTTCTTTTGTCAGCCTTTAAAAAGACTTCAGCAGAGGAAGTACAAAAGAAACAAAAGTAATGTACATGCTGTAACACTAGATCTGTATTGTCTATATCCATTTGGCCCAACAACTGTGCTTTTGGATCCAAATGGATCTGAAATTGGTGCATTTTTTCCAGCTTTTGGATTTTTGGATTTGGGGCTTAGGCTCCTCCCCTACCATAATACCCTACTTCTCTCTGAAATACCATAAAAAAAGAAGTTATTTACTAAGCATAATGTTCCATCTGTGTTGTATATCTTCATTCATCCTTGACAGATGGGTTTGGTTCCGACATTGGAACCGGCTTGGCCGTTACTACAGCCCACGCCAGCCAAAAACTCTCGAGCTTCAGCTCTACCCAGAATCCCGCTCTCTCAATTACGTCAAATGAAGTTTGCAGAAAATTTATAGAAACATGTAAACTATATATAACCTTATATACAGTGTTCAGGTCCAAATAGATCAGTCCACACTACCAAAAAAACTCAGAGGTCGGGGAGGGTGGAGGGTGGGACATCAAGGAGGAATGAAGATATACAAAACAGATGGCTTGTTATGGTGAGTACATAACTTCTTTATCTGATGTTGTCTATCTTCATTCCATCCTTGACAGAGTCCCCAGCTACCTGGAAAAATGTTCCTGAGCACCATTGAGCCAAAGAACGAGTGTCCCCTACAGACCAGATTCAACTTGTAATCAGTAATAAAGGTATGGGGAGTAGCCCAAGTAGCTGCTGCACAAATATCATCCATTGAAGCTCTGGCTTGAAAAACAGCTGAAGTGACTATAGACTTTTTGAATAAGGTTTGACTGGTTTTGTTAGAATCAAATTATTTTTATCTCAGTCATTTCGAAAGAGTAGCCTTGGTCACTGCCTTGCCTAATTTTGATCTACAAATGAGAGAAATAATTGATTAGATTGTCTTATGCGTTTTATTCTGTGAAGATAGAATCGTAATTGTCTATGCACATCTGGTAAATGCAAGGAGTATTCCCCTTTGTTAGAATAGTTACTGAAGAAAACTGGAAAATTAATTCCCTGATTAATGTTTGTTTCTGAGACAACCTTAGGTGAGAAGGAGGGGTTGGTTCGCAATGATACTCTATCCTTATGGAAAATAAGATAAGGAGGTTCTGATGATAAAGCTTTGATCTCTGAAATTCTTCTGGCTGAGGCAATGGCTACCAAGAAGAGTGTCTTCCATGATAAAAAACATTTAGGTCACATTCTGTAGAGGGTTGAAAGAGAGGATGTATCATAGCTTGTAAAACTAAGCTCAAGTCCCAAGGAGGTGTTGGATCTTTATGGGGGGGGGGGGTTAGCAGAAGAGTACCTCTTAGGAATGATTTGCAAAGTCTATGAGAGGCTAAAGATTGTTCATCCGAACCATTATGGAAATTTGAAATAGCAGCTAGCTAAACTTGATAGTGGAAAGAAAAGCCCCCTTATTGACCAGATTGTCTAGAAAATGTAGAACTTTTTCTATGGATGCTGAAAAAGGACCGATTTGTTTTTCAAAGGCCCAAATGGTAAATCTTTTTCCACTTACTCGTGCAAAGCTTTCTAGTGGAACGTTTTTGAACTGATAAAAGGATTTTCCATACTGGAGAAAAAATATTTGGATGCCTGGCAATTAATGGAACTGGAGGAACCATGCAATCAGCTTGAGGTTCATCAGGTTTGGGTGAATAAGACCATCTGGGTGGGACAGAAGATCTGGCTCTGGGTTCAGAATGAATGCCTTCTACAGGAATTTGGGAATTAGAGGTACTGGGGGAAAGGCATATAGGAGACCAGGGGGCCAATCATGGAGAAGAGCGTCTCTGGGAGAGTTTCCCAGAGGAGAAATTGGAGTGAAGTAGTTGTTGCACTTGTTGTTTAGGGGAGAAGTGAAAGATCGCAATAAGACTGAAGATCATCTTCTCCACTTTTTGATTGAGAGATCACTCGTGAGGCTGAAGGATGCATCTGCTCAGCTTATCCACAATCATGTTGGAACTCCCTGGAATGTGCGTTGCTATTAGAAATAGTTGGAGGATATCACCCACTGCCACACTCTGAGGGTTTCTCTACAAAAGGGGTAAGATCTAGTTCCTCCTTATTTGTTGATGTACCAAACCACTGACATATTGTCTGTTTTGCCCTTTCAGGAAGAACTGTTTGAAATGCTTGCATCGCAAAAAGCACTGCTCTTATCTCCAGGACACTGATGTGCAAGTTGGCCTCTATTGGGGACCAAGTGCCTTGGACTGTCTTGCCCAGAAAATGCCCTACACTATCTGGGAGGCATCCATGATCACTATGGGTTTGGGATCAGGAAGGACAAAGAGACAACCGTGAAGAACTTGGTTGGACTGTATCCACCAATGAAGATCCATTTTGCAATGGCTGGTGATCAGTACTTGATTTGTCAATGGATGATGAAGGATAGACCATTGGGAGGCTAGCATCCATTGTAGAATTCTCATATGTAATCTGGCTAGCAGCACCAAAGTTATGGAAGCTGCTACAGAGCCTAGAAGTTGTAGTACTAAATGTGCTGGAACCTTTTTTCGGGAAAGTAATGGTTGTATCTGATTCAGAAGTTTTTGATATCTCTCTGGAGGAAGAGAAGCTATCGATGTCTGAGTGTTTAATAATGCTCCTATACATTCCAAAGTTTGTGTTGGTGTTAAGTGTGACTTTTGTAAATTTACTGTAATCTCCAGATGTGAGCAGATACAGAGTGTGTAGTCCCTGGCTAATTCCAACTAATGCTTGGTCGAAGTGGTAATGAGCCAATCGTCCAAGTACGGAAACACTTAGTATCCTTGCAGTCTCGAGCTGCTATGACTGCCATGCATTTGGTTAACACCCTGGGGCTGAGATGAGTCCAAATTGCTGTGCTCTGAAATGGTAATGACTTTCTCTCAGATGGAAGTGGAGAAATCTTCTGGAGTGCTTGCCCATTTTTATGTGGTAATACGCATCTTGAAGGTCTATAGAGCACATCCAGTCGTCTTTCTTTAGAAAGGGAAGAAAATTGTACCATGACCATCTGGAACTTTGTTTGTTGAACTGATTTGTTCTGTATACTGATATCCAGTATTAGTCTCCCGTCCCCTGTCTTTTTTGGCACTAAAAAGAATCTTAAGTAAATTCCAGATACACCTTGGTCTGGTGGGACTTGTTGGATGACTCTTTTGTCCAGCAGTTTTTGAATTTCTTGTAGTGCTGAATCCCTCCGACTGGGTGGAACATCTGGGATTTTTTTGAAACTGGGGGGTTTGAGAAAAGGGAATGGTATAGCTTCTGGATATGATCCATTGCACTCGGGAATCTGTTATGTCTAGCCAGGTGTTTAGGTGCAAGGATAAGCATCCCCCAATTGCCTCCAGAGGAAGACAATTGGGCCTCCATTCATGAACGCTGAAAGGGCTTGCCTGGGTAGGAATCTCTGAAGTCCTGGTTTTGCGGACCACCTCTGCCACGATGGCAATGTCTTCCATTTTGGTTCCCCCCTCTGCCCCTGGGGGAACTCCCTTCACTCGTGTCCTGGTAAGGCCCTTGGGATTTTTTGAACCAACTTTTTCCACCACTTCTCTGATTCTTAGAAAGGACCTCTGGGGTGGAAAAATGTATGCCCACAGCAGATAGGGTCTTTCCATCTTTCTCACACCTGGACAAAGCATGTTCCATTAAAAGCAGCACTGACAAATGAAGACTTGAATGGTTCCACAAATACACAAAGGCGCATCCAGGTGTGTCTCCTAATGGCTGCACCTGTACCGGCCACTCTGGACACACCTTTGGCTGCATGGGCAATCTCAAGTTGGAAACAGATTCTAGGGTGGCCAACTGAGAAGCAACTTTCTCTTGTATTTTCTCAGCCACAGCTCCAGACAGGGTATCTGATAACTCCTTGGTCAAATCGCTTTGGAGTCTGTTAAAATGTGCCAATTAGTTCAAGGACCTTATAGTGAAGGTCAATGAAGCATATACCCACTTCCCAAACCTTTCCCTATCCCAGGAGTCTCTATTGGGTGAATGAACATAGGAAATTTCCTCAGCTAGTTCCTTTTTGGTGGCTATGCAATGAGCATACCATCGACTGCGAGACCCTTGGTCCAAAATTGCTTGTCTTCAGGAGCAGATAGTATCTTGTCTGGTCTCTTGGGGATGGACTCAACAGAACTGGGGGCTTTCCATACCTGGGAATCAACTGAATGAGATCAGTGGGCGGAGTCACCCAAGAGGTAGACAGATGAGTGCTGAAAGTATGCAGGTAAACAGACTCCTCAGAGGAAGGGTTTTGGGACTTTGTCACTCCTCTATTTAAGGATTTCCAGGATGTCTCCAAATGAGACATCATCCAGGGATGACCGAGGAGACCCCTCCCCCTCATCAAAGCCTGTATCTTCGGTGATTTATTTCTGAAAGGAATCCAAGTTCTTCCTCCTGCACTTCTTTTTGTAAGGGTCCTCCTCAGGGGGATAGTTTGGGGTGGTATCTGAGGATACGAACCACAACCAAAGAATGTAAAAATAGCAAAACCACAAACTGAAGACCAGCAAAAAAGTGATAAAAAAGGAATTTAATAAGAATCCAATTCACGTAAATCTGAATACACATCTAAATGTGTATAATTATAGAATTAATAAAAATAAGAATAAAAATGATAATAGTGAGAGTATTTATTTTACAACTACTTATTCCATATTATCTGATTATATTTTGGAAGAAGTCAAATATAGTTGGAGAGTAGTTAAAAGAGAAGTTATTTTTTTAGAACGTAAGAAATTGTGTTTCTCCTTTAGAAGGGGCAGGAGTATAAAAGATTTTATAGTTCATAGTAGATTTAATATGCCAGATGCTTTTGCTTGTGAAATTAATTGATATAGAGGGCAAAATAGTCTGTGGTAAATGTAGTATTTGCAAATATATAAGTAAGAAATTCACTTATGTTAATGGTATTAGTTTTCAAATGGATGTTCTAAATGCAAAACTGAAAAGGTTATATATGGACTTAAATGCCCCCGTAATAAATTTTATGTCAGAGAGACTAAAAGACAATTTGCTTGCAGAATAAAGGAGCATATTAGGGATATTAAAAATAATAAATAGACTAGCCCTATAGCTATGCATTTTAATAGGTATCATAATGGTAGCCCGGATGGGCTACTAGTAACAGTGTTAGATAGTATTGGGGATAGTAGGTTCATGAATGAGCAACAAATAAAATATAAAATATAATCAGATCCTGCAGATAGACTAGTGGTGGACCGTAGCTGGGATAGCTACTAAAGTTCAAAAAAATGACACGGATATATGAAACTTGAATTATGTCACTGATAAAACAGAACGAAAAAAAGATGAAAAAACACTTCTTTTAAATCCACAGAAACCTCACTGCTTCGCCGAATTGGCAAGATGTTGAACTAAAGTGTAACAAAAAGACTGTTACACACTGATGTTTAGCAGTTCAAAGTTAAGTAGGACTAAATCTGTTTATATCCCAGGCATATACATTCCTATAACTCTTCCAAATGATGCAAAGTAACTTGAACACAACTCACAACAGTCTGTGTGGGGACACCATAACAAGCATAAAAAAGTACCTTAGAATGTTTGTAAAAGCTGATGAAATGTTGTAGAGCAAATGCCTGGTTGCTCAGGAAGTTCTGACTATCCGTTTAGCTTGTGGTAGAGAAACCCCAATCCAATACTTTGTAGTTAGAAAAACACAAGAAGCTTCCCTTTGCAAACTCAATAGTTCCAAACTTGCAGGAAGCAAATGAAGCACTAGAAGCACTAGCACAATTGCTATGTAAACAAACTCAGAAGTTCCAAACTCATGCACTGTTATACACTGATGTTGAGAAGTTCAAAAGTAAAGTAGGACTAAATCTGTTTATATCCCAGGCATATACATTCCTGTAACTCTTCCAAATGATGCAAAGTTACTTGAACACAACTCACAACAGTCTGTGTGGGGAGACCACAACAACCATAAAAAAGTACCTTAGAATGTTTGTAAAAGCTGATGAAATGTTGTAGAGCAAATGCCTGGTTGCTCAGGAAGTCCTGACTATCCGTTTAGCTTGTGGTAGAGAAAACCCAATCCAATACTTTGTAGTTAGAAAAACACAAGAAGCTTCCCTTGGCAAACTCAATAGTTCCAGACTTGCAGGAAGCAAATGAAGCACTAGAAGCACTAGCACAATTGCTATGTAAACAAACTCAGAAGTTCCAAACTCATAGGAAGCAAAAAGGCGCTGTAGACTGAAAATAAATCCTTTATTACAACGATAGCATTCCTTAAGCACTAGTTGAGCTTTCATCTGCACCATCGCAGACTTCATCAGAACTAGTGCAAAACATTTAATTAACTCATTTAAAAACAGTTTTGGCCAAAACTTTGTTACTCAATTTAAAGAAACAGTACTCCATTTGTAACATAACTAATATTGGACCTATATAAAAACATATAAATCTTGGTGATTTATGTATATACATACCAAAAGTAAATACAAATGTATATATAATTATAAATATTGATTTTAAAAGTCACTAAAAATAATTATTCATATGGTATTGTGATTGAAATACTAAAACATGAATTAAATTCACTATGTACTTACATTTCATCAAATATTGCAGCCATAAAAATATTATGTATCAAGAATTAAAAATGGTTTTATACTTATAAAATCGTTAATACCTGGATTCCTAGTGGAATCAGTTAAAATCTGCCACTTGCTTTCTTTACAGGCCAGTCTTGTTTTCCAATCCCTCCAAAAGGAATTTCCTTCACCTCATCTATTATCATAAAGGAGAATGTGTGTCCCTCACCATATTCCTTGATGTGTCTGTATAGGGCATTTTTACTATCCATTTTCCTAATTTTATAATAATGCTCATAAATACGTTTCTTTAACTCTCTTTCTGTTTTGCCTATATAATAGGCTGGACATTTTGCACAGAGCTAAATATACTATGTGCTTGGTGCTGCAATTTCCACCTATGCTCCTAATTTTACTGTGATTAATGTCATTCAAAACAATATCACTGTTGGTGTTTATATGTGTACATTGTTTGCATCTTCCGCACTTTCTGGTGAAAACCTTGTCTTTATTATTATTTCTGCCTTTCCCTAACTTGGAATGTTCCAGTAATCTTTTATGTTGGGACCAGTTTTGTATACTATCTTGGGTTCCTCACCCAGTATATTTTTGTTGACATCTGATACTGTGATAATGTCCCAATATTTCTTTATAATGTCCTTAATCTTGGTGCTGTGAGGGGTATAGGTCAGAACACACACTCTACCCATATTTGCTTTCTGCAAGTTAGCGTTCATCTCTTTATCAAGACCTAGCAGTGGTTTGTATTTTATTCCCCATTGGGATTTGACAAATTCAATGGTGTCACTAATCATGTTGCTGGGATATCCTCTCCTTTCAAATAAATCTGCTAACAGAACCATTTCTCCTTCCATGAATTCTCTAGTTGATGACATTCTGGCACATCTAATGCACTGTCCCTTCATAATATTTTTGAAAATGTGTGGTGGATGTTCACTACCAAAAATAGATAATCATTAGAGAATGTGCTTTTTCTATGTATCTTGGATGTAAAACCTTCCTCATTGGAACCTATGAACACATCCAAATATGAAATACCTGAGTTATTTGTTTCATAGGTAAATTTCAAAAAATTGGTAGTTTCGTTGATGTATTCAATAAATTGTGGTATTGTCTCGTTGGGTCCCTTCCACAGAATGAATATATCGTCCAGAAATCTTACATAGAAGGTGATGTAGCTGGAGAATGCACAGTTGGTAATGAATTCATTCTCCCAATCAGACATAACCAAGTTTGCAAATATGGGGGCACAAGATGCGCCCATAGCAACTCCCTTGCTTTGTCTGAAAAATTCACCCTCGAAAGTAAGATAATTGTGATCCAACACTAGGCCCATCATATCCATGATTAGATTTATTTTATCCCAGGTCAATGTAGAAAACTTTCTAAGACTCCTGGCAAATCTCTCTAGTCCCTCGTCCTTAGGAATACATGAAAATAAGTCACATACATCAATGGTGATGAATGTACATTGTTCTGTCCATTTGTCAGGACTGAGTTTACTCAAGAAATCCCATGAGTCTTTGATGATGAATGGTACATGTGTATAAATATGTTTCATCCATCTATCGATCGTTACTCCTATGTTATATGTTTTTGACTTTGAACCTGAGATGATGGGTCTGAAGGGTGGTTTGGTCAGAGACTTGTGAATTTTCGGTATTCCTATTATGCAAGCCATCACTGGATGATCAACTTTTAGAAACCTATATACTTCTTCTGTGATGCGGTTATCAATAAAGTATTCTTCCAAAGCTATGTCAATTCTTCTAAAACCTTGGTTAATTTGATTGATTGAAACCTGTTGGTAATTCCCAGAATGGTATAAAATATGGTATATCTCAGTGATATAATCTTTTTGGGGATAAATAACTGCCCCTCCCCCCTTGTCGGGTTTCATTATTCTTACGTCTTTTTTATACATATATTCATTCAGTACCGCTCTTTCTTCTTTGGAGATGTTATCTTTTGTTAATTCCTGTTTTTTCCGATATTCTCTTGTGATTTCATGGTTGAGTAGATACAGTTCTTATGGGTAGAGTGTGTGTTCTGACCTATACCCCTCACAGCACCAAGATTAAGGACATTATAAAGAAATATTGGGACATTATCACAGTATCAGATGTCAACAAAAATATACTGGGTGAGGAACCCAAGATAGTATACAAAACTGGTCCCAACATAAAAAGATTACTGGAACATTCCAAGTTAGGGAAAGGCAGAAATAATAATAAAGACAAGGTTTTCACCAGAAAGTGCGGAAGATGCAAACAATGTACACATATAAACACCAACAGTGATATTGTTTTGAATGACTAATAGGAATAGTCACTTTTAAAAAGCAGAAAGTCTGCATCAGTTGTTATTTTAGTATTCAATATTTCCAAATCCTCTAATAATGAACAAGCTTTACATTCATATTCAGAAATCATTAGGTTCAACATTTCCACACCTGCTCTATCAAAAATATCACATAACTTTTCATAGTAAGGAGTACCTGCTTGCACATTATTGGGAAATTTGTAAAACCTTAAACCTTTAGGAATACGTTTAACCCTAGAACATTCTCTAAGGTAATCAATCTCAAGCTGGTTAGATTTGAGCAAGTATAGCTTGTCTTTAAATTCATCAAAGTCTTGTTCAAATTTGGAAAAATTGTGATTGTTTACAGTACCTTTAGAAAAGCCAAACTGTTGTCCAGCCCATCTAGAAAAATTAAAGTCTCTAGGTCTATTCCCAGTTCTGTTGTTCCTTGTATTCTCATTCTCCTCGATTAATTCAAGTTGTTCATGGTTAACTTCATTGTTTCCTCGTCCCCACGTGTTCCTGTTGCATCAAAGGTAGGTAAACCTTTGAAAAGTTCTGTTGTTGCACGCCCAGAGGATGCCTTGCCTCTAGCACCAGCTGCATGCTGTTGATTACAAGCAAATGCTGGTGAAACTGTACCATTAGATTTTAACAAAGAAGTAAGCTCTTTTAAAGCGTGTAAAACTTCATTAAATTCTGTGCGTGTAACAGGAGCTTCATTGTCAGCTCCTTGCAACACCTCCGGTGTTTCCGCAGCATTAAAAGTGTCCAATCCAGTAGCCATGGTGAGAAAAGCAGCAAAGAAGTCAAACAAACAGCAGAGAACCAAACCAGGAAGTAAATGCACACACAGCCAGGAAATGGAACAGCTTGTTGTAAGTTCACCAAGGCAGATTCAGTAAATCCAGGTAGGCACCAAACGAATTCAAATAATTCCTTTATTCAGAACCACAGAATAATAACACACAAGCGCTTTCGCTCAGAGGAATTCTGAGCTTTATCAAGTGACACCATGCTGTTGAATCAGGTGTCTTATATACCTTGAAAATCCTAGGTTAATTAGAAAGCACTACCAATTAACATTTTAAAGAGACTGTGCACTATTCCACATGCTTAAAATTCCTTTAAAACAAAATATATAAAAATATAATAGATTGCTTAAAATAATGCATTAATGCATCTGTCACTACTAAAAATGCTAATAGCTTAAAATAAACAAAACATTGTGCACTGTTACCATAGTGTTTAACTTTGTAATAAAATTTGCTTTGTGCAAAAAGTTGCACTTCTTTTGAAAATTGGGATAAGGTGGAGTGACTTGACGTACCAACTGTTGTTCATGTAAGTATAATATAAGGCTAATGCCTAGTATGGGTATGACAATATTTTCCTTTTCTTGGTCTTGTTGACAACCCTGCTGGAAAAAGAACACTATATCTTAACCAAGTTAAACTATGCTGTACAATAGGTCTTTCCTTAACATAGACTTTGTATAGTGTAGCATTAAGTGAAAATCATGCCCATGTGTATGAGTACTTGCCATAAGTAATTGTGTGGGGAATGTCAAACTAAAGTCTTGCCCTTCTTAGTTTCAATAGCGGCTTGATACTGATCAAACCGTTAAGCCCAGGGGTTCTCCCAGCATCTAACTTTAATTGCCAGAGGAGTTCTCGATATTCTAAAGTTGATTCCCAATCACCCCCCCTGGCATCAGGCTTAACTTGCTCCAGTACCATAAATTTCAGTTTTATGTTTGGACAGGTCAGAGAGTGCTTATAAAAGCGTTGGTTTCCTTCTTTTTGTTTATATCATAAAATGCTCGTATATCCGCTTGCGGAATTCCCTTTCCGTTTGCCTACATAGAAACTGCTGCATGTGGTGCAGAAGCCTAAATAGACCACCCCTTGCTACCACATGTGAAATGGCCTGCGGGTAGATTTTAAACCTTCTGGATGGAATGGTGATACTTTTTCTTCCAAGATGGCATGGCATTGGCTACATGCCCCACATTTAAATGTTCCCTTTCTTGCTGGGTTAGTTTTCCTTGTAATGTTCTGCTTTTCTCAAACATTTCCTTGAGATTGGTACCCTTCTCCTTACAAATGAAGGTTGGTCAGGCAATAGCCCTTTAAACTCTTCAAAGAGGGCAAGTACAGGCCAGTACTTTCTTACAGATTCCTCCATTTCCCTTGAGTGCAAAGAGTAGGTGTAGATAAAACTGTTCTTAAATTCATTGTTGATAACGGAACAGAGCTGGCTGGTATGCCCGTTCCCTTACCCAGAAGGGGTGGATAGACAGCTCCTCTTTTGGAATTTACCTCCTCGACCAGGCTTTTGAAGAGGTCCAGAGGATAGCCCCTTCTAAGAACAGACTTTCCAAAACCTGACCTCTGCCATGTAGTCGTCATGTCCACTGCAAATCCTGCTTGCCCTGATGAGTTGTCCTTTGACAATGCCTTTTTTCTGGAAAAAAGGATGTGCACTCTCAAAGTGCAGAACAGAGTTGGAAAAAGTAGGTTTTCGATACAGCTTAGATTGAAAACTGTTCTCCAAGTAATTTTTGTATATGGTGACATCCAAATAATGCAATTGGTCTGGATCGGTGGAGTGAGTGAACTGCAGAAAATTGGTACTTGCATTGATGTGAGCAAAAACCTCAAAGCTCATCCTCAGACCCTTGCCACAAGATGCAGATGTCATCAAGGTAACGTCTGTAGAGTAGTAGATGTTGCTCCCAAGGGGATCAATACAAACTTGTGCTCCCATACGTGAAGAACCACGTTGGCATAAAAGGTGGCACAGGATGCCCCATTGCTACTCCTTTACTTTGCTTGAAGATTTCTCCATTGAAAAAGATGAAGTTGTTACGTAATACGATTTCCATGAATTCAATGACCAAGTTGCTTAGTCTGTTGTTCAAATCGGTTTCATTGGTGAGAAACTCACCAAACCAGTCCAGACCCTCATCATGTGGAATGCTAGAAAAGAGATCCTTGATGTCAATGGTCACCAGCAACAGGTCAGGAGAAAACTTGGTAGTAGGAAAATCACACAGAAAGTGCCAGGAGTCCTTGCATACATGCGTAAGCAGGGGGGTGAATCTCTTAGTCAAACAATCAATAAATTTACTGATGGGCTCCGTGATATCTTGTGGCAAGGGTCTGAGGATGAGCTTTTGAGGTTTTTTGCTCACATCAATGCAAGTACCAATTTTCTGCAGTTCACTCACTCCACCGATCCAGACCAATTGCATTATTTGGATGTCACCATATACAAAAATTACTTGGAGAACAGTTTTCAATCTAAGCTGTATCGAAAACCTACTTTTTCCAACTCTGTTCTGCACTTTGAGAGTGCACATCCTTTTTTCCAGAAAAAAGGCATTGTCAAAGGACAACTCATCAGGGCAAGCAGGATTTGCAGTGGACATGACGACTACATGGCAGAGGTCAGGTTTTTGGAAAGTCTGTTCTTAGAAAGGGACTATCCTCTGGACCTCTTCAAAAGCCTGGTCGAGGAGGTAAATTCCAAAAGAGGAACTGTCTATCCACCCCTTCTGGGTAAGGGAACGGGCATACCAGCCAGCTCTGTTCCGTTATCAACAATGAATTTAAGAACAGTTTTATCTACACCTACTCTTTGCACTCAAGGGAAATGGAGGAATCTGTAAGAAAGTACTGGCCTGTACTTGCCCTCTTTGAAGAGTTTAAAGGGCTATTGCCTGACCAACCTTCATTTGTAAGGAGAAGGGGTACCAATCTCAAGGAAATGTTTGAGAAAAAGCAGAACATTACAAGGAAAACTAACCCAGCAAGAAAGGGAACATTTAAATGTGGGGCATGTAGCCAATGCCATGCCATCTTGGAAGAAAAAGTATCACCATTCCATCCAGAAGGTTTAAAATCTACCCCGCAGGCCATTTCACATGTGGTAGCAAGGGGGTGGTCTATTTAGGCTTCTGCACCACATGCAGCAGTTTCTATGTAGGCAAAACGGAAAGGGAATTCCGCAAGCGGATATACGAGCATTTTTATGATATAAACAAAAAGAAGGAAACCAACGCTTTTTATAAGCACTCTCTGACCTGTCCAAACATAAAACTGAAATTTATGGTACTGGAGCAAGTTAAGCCTGATGCCAGGGGGGGTGATTGGGAATCAACTTTAGAATATCGAGAACTCCTTTGGCAATTAAAGTTAGATGCTGGGAGAACCCCTGGGCTTAACGGTTTGATCAGTATCAAGCCGCTATTGAAACTAAGAAGGGCAAGACTTTAGTTTGACATTCCCCACACAATTACTTATGGCAAGTACTCATACACATGGGCATGATTTTCACTTAATGCTACACTATACAAAGTCTATGTTAAGGAAAGACCTATTGTACAGCATAGTTTAACTTGGTTAAGATATAGTGTTCTTTTTCCAGCAGGGTTGTCAACAAGACCAAGAAAAGGAAAATATTGTCATACCCATACTAGGCATTAGCCTTATATTATACTTACATGAACAACAGTTGTGCGTCAAGTCACTCCATCTTATCCCAATTTTCAAAAGAAGTGCAACTTTTGCACAAAGCAAATTTTATTACAAAGTTAAACACTATGGTAACAGTGCACAATGTTTTGTTTATTTTAAGCTATTAGCATTTTTAGTAGTGACAGATGCATTAATGCATTATTTTAAGCAATCTATTATATTTTTTATATATTTTGTTTTAAAGGAATTTTAAGCATGTGGAATAGTGCACAGTCTCTTTAAAATGTTAATTGGTAGTGCTTTCTAATTAACCTAGGATTTTCAAGGTATATAAGACACCTGATTCAACAGCATGGTGTCACTTGATAAAGCTCAGAATTCCTCTGAGCGAAAGCGCTTGTGTGTTATTATTCTGTGGTTCTGAATAAAGGAATTATTTGAATTCGTTTGGTGCCTACCTGGATTTACTGAATCTGCCTTGGTGAACTTACAACAAGCTGTTCCATTTCCTGGCTGTGTGTGCATTTACTTCCTGGTTTGGTTCTCTGCTGTTTGTTTGATTTATAATTATATATACATTTGTATTTACTTTTGGTATGTATATACATAAATCACCAAGATTTATATGTTTTTATATAGGTCCAATATTAGTTATGTTACAAATGGAGTACTGTTTCTTTAAATTGAGTAACAAAGTTTTGGCGCCAAAAACTGTTTTTAAATGAGTTAATTAAATGTTTTGCACTAGTTCTGATGAAGTCTGCGATGGTGCAGATGAAAGCGCTCAACTAGTGCTTAAGGAATGCTATCGTTGTAATAAAGGATTTATTTTCAGTCTACAGCGCCTTTTTTGCTTCCTATGAGTTTGGAACTTCTGAGTTTGTTTACATAGCAATTGTGCTAGTGCTTCTAGTGCTTCATTTGCTTCCTGCAAGTTTGGAACTATTGAGTTTGCAAAGGGAAGCTTCTTGTGTTTTTCTAACTACAAAGTATTGGATTGGGTTTTCTCTACCACAAGCTAAACGGATAGTCAGGACTTCCTGAGCAACCAGGCATTTGCTCTACAACATTTCATCAGCTTTTACAAACATTCTAAGGTACTTTTTTATGCTTGTTATGGTGTCCCCACACAGACTGTTGTGAGTTGTGTTCAAGTTACTTTGCATCATTTGGAAGAGTTATAGGAATGTATATGCCTGGGATATAAACAGATTTAGTCCTACTTAACTTTGAACTGCTAAACATCAGTGTGTAACAGTCTTTTGTTACACTTTAGTTCAACATCTTGCCAATTCGGTGAAGCAGTGAGGTTTCTGTGGATTTAAAAGAAGTGTTTTTTCATCTTTTTTTCGTTCTGTTTTATCAGTGACATAATTCAAGTTTCATATATCCGTGTCATTTTTTTGAACTTTAGTAGCTATCCCAGCTACGGTCCACCACTAGTCTATCTGCAGGATCTGATTATATTTTATCAGTTGTTTGTTCTTGCACAACAAATAAAATATATTTTAAGGAAAAAGGAAGCATTTTTGATTATGAAATTTAATACAATGAGCCCTATAGGGCTCAATCAGGAATGTGTGTGGAAAAGTTTTGTATGACTGTATATGCCTTTAAGGCTTTTATTGTTGCATGTTTTACTTAATTAATTGAACTAATGTTAATGATATAATGTATAAATAGACTAGGTTTTTCTAGTCTGATATACTCTGTTAAAGGCAAGTGGCCTAGGCGCTAGAGAAGATTTATGTGAATTGGATTCTTATTAAATTCCTTTTTTATCACTTTTTTGCTGGTCTTAGTTTGTGGTTTTGCTGGTATCTGAGGATGACAAGACCTGTGGCTGTGAATCCTGAGATTTCAGCACCCATTGTCCCAGTGGAGAGGCTGGAGGAACATCAGAAGTAGAGAGGGGACCTGTTATTATGGGCTAGGTGTTGACTTTATCTCTGTGAGAGAAAGTATCCTCTGCATAGCCTTGAAGGCTGGTCCCCATGAAGAAGAAAGGCAGCCTGGAACAGAGAGACTGCCTCGGAACTGGGGTCACTTCCTGCTCCGAAGAACCAACCCTCGAGATTCAAGCCAATACTCCAAGGATCAAGGAAGGCTCCGAAAAACCTGGAGTTGAGACCTGCTCCCCAGAATCCACAGGGAAGCCACAGCCCCAGGTGGTCTCCAGTTCCAATATAACTGAAGAGCTCAAGGTAACAGTCAGCTCAACAGAAGCAAACAACTCTGGAGCCAACCCAGTTGGTGCCAGGGGAACCGAAACAGAGGACTCTAAAGCTTCTGAAGAAGTTTGAGAAGGTGTCGTAAATGGAGTAAAGGATGTCTCGGCACCAAAACCAGAAGGAATCAGTGCCAAAGATGGACCAGTAAGCCCTCTAGCTTACAAAATGTTGTTTGCCAGCCTCTCCATGTTGATTTCTGACAGGCTTTTGGTGGAGCAGACTGAAGGACACTCGGACCTCTACAAAAATACTTCAGGTAGTTCTCCAGTGAAGGGATCTATGGAGGATGAATAAGTCATTCTCAGTAGATGAAATGAAGTCAGTAATGAGACAAGGCCTTCAAAGTGGAAGGACTCAAAGTTTTAATTGGAACCGAAACAGACATTTTCGGCACTGTGGTGTCAGAAGCAGAGGCCTTCAGTGCCAATTAAACTGTAGGAACTGAGGTTTTCAACTTTTTGGACTTTGGAGCCGATGGAGAGGTTGGAACTGAGTGGCTTCTCTTTTTAGTTTTGTCCATGGAGGATGAACAAGAAGCCAAAGAAACATCAGTTTTTGCTTTGTCTCATGTAGATAAGGCTTCCCCAAATGTAGATGACAAAATACCTTTAAAAATCAATTTATTATGCCTCTCAACTAAAGCCTTATGACTAAAAGCATGACATATGCTGCAGTCATCTTGGAGATGGAGAGGGCCAAGGCAATACACACATATGGCATGAACATGTGATGAGGGGATCTTGGGGCCACATTTCTGGCATTTTTTGAAACCAGAAGGAGCCTTACCCTTGTCAGTCATTAAAAAGAGACAGGGAAAAATAAGATTTACCTAAATAAGGGAAAGCTCGTGAATTTCAGCTAAATGCAACCATTTTGGAAAGCGGCAAACGAGATCTGAGGTAACTGAGAGAGAGGGATTCCGAGTACCGCTGAAGCCCAAGAGTTTTTGGCTGGTGTGAGTTGTAGTAATGGCTGATTCAGTTTGGATGTTGGAATCAAACCCATCTGTCAAGGATGGAATGAAAACAGACGTCAGACCAAGAGTTTGCCCCCAATATATTGCATATACCTTAAAATATACCCAGGAAAACATTTATATCCTGCCAATATTGGTAAGTGAGATCAGCTCAAAGGCTGAAGGTATGACAAGGCTCTTGTTCAATCAGCAGAAGCCAAATGTGACAGTTCTGGAAGGGGGATGGAGGGAAATATGTTGAGATGGATAGATAAAGATAACACAGTAAGCACATAACGTTTGCATCCAATGTCTTATCCATCTAACTTGAATGAGACACAGATTCCCCAGCTACTACAACTACAGGGTGGCATCAAGGATGTATATTCCAAAGGATGGTGGAGCCAAAAGATACACAAGATATTGGCTGCATATCCAGCTTATAGTGAGACACAATGGTATGGACTGTAGACCATGTAGCTGCAGCACAAATCTCATCTACAGGAAGTCTGGCAAAGAAGGCAGTGGAGGCTGCCACTGCTCTGGTAAATGAGCCTTAGTTTTATGTGAAAATGTAAACAAAGGCAATGCTATTGGAGAGCCACCTGCACAATGTGACTTAGAAACACCTTGCCCCCAATTCACCCTTAGAGTACAGAATAAAAAGATTATTTGTTTTTCTGAATTCCTTGGTCCAATGTAAATAAAATCACAACTGACAATGAACATCCATCAAGTGCAAGATATATACCTTTGTTAGTAATATTTACAATGGAAAAAAAACTGTTAGTCTGGTTGAGAAAGGTTTCTGAAGATAACTTAAAAAGAAAATTAAGGTTAATGTAAAAGGACACCCTGTCCTGTGAAAGATCAAGTAGGGAACTTTGCATGATAAGGTTTGTATCTCTGAAACTTTTTTCACAGAAGAGATAGCCATGAGAAAAAATGGGTTTCCAAAACAAAAACTTAAAATCCACAGAAGCTGCTGATTCAAAAGGAGGTTTGGTCAAGGTCTGAAGCATTATTACAATATATCATGGAATAATGGAATATTTGATAGCCCATCTTAAGTTTAAAAGTTTGCTGCACAAAGTTAAACAAGGAGTACTTTTTTTTTGGTGTTTGTGGGGGGTGCTTCCATAGGTGTTTGAAAATCCAAGGGGTGGAGCATGGGAGCAGATGGTTGAACTTTGTGAGTTACACTGGCAGTTAAAAGTTGAGGGTGGACCATCCACCAGCATTAAATGAATTGTCTATAAATGAAAGGCATCAAATGTTGATTGAATTTAATCAATTTTAAAATCTTAATGGTCAGTATTGTTTTGCATAAGTAAATGTTATTGATACTGTTCTGATGAACTGCATGCAAAAATGCTAGTTTTTCTCTACCAATGTTCTAGATAGTTGTCAACAATTACAACTACTTACTATAACATAGAAATGAATCCTTCAACAAATTGTATTAATTCCCAAAGGTCAGACTGTATTACAGTTATCTGCATATATTTTTGATTTCCTCTGATAATGTCTAAATATTGACATATGTGTCTCTTCTCATGATACTGCAAATGTTACTCACGATTACTGATTGTAATGTTGGAGCTCTTCTTCCCGGGCCTCCTCTGAAAAACGGATTCTTCTGACCCAGACGGACTATTCTGATCAATAAATAAACAAACTGATTTTTGATTTATTAGGTTTTAAATGTTTTATCAAGTGCTTATGATTCATTATTTTAAACCTGGATGGGGAATTTGTTGTTATTCTTAAATCCTGTTCATTACATGAGATGATTGTGCTTAATTCTTTAATAAATGTGGTCTCTGTGAGGGCCAAGTTTGCAGAGTGTTTTTTGGTTATTAAGGTTATAGTGATTCTAAAGTGTTGGGAGAACTGGAGCAACTCATTCCTGTACTGAATCAGCCAATCTTTGGTGGGAGCGGTAAGGTGCCAGTCATCTAGATATGGGAACACTTGGAATCCATGCAGTGTTAGGCAAACTGTCACAACTGCCATGCATTCAGTGAGCACACTGGGGAGCTCTGGTGAGACCACAGGGCAATGCTCTGAACTGGAAGTGAATGGCTCCCATAAAAAAGTGGAGAAATCTTCTGGATTGCTTCATTATCTTTACATCCTGAAGGTTTGCCAAGCCCATCTAGTCATCCTTCCTCAGAAAAGGTAAGATGGACAGCACTGTGACCATCCAGAACTTTGGCTAACTGACAAAATTATTTTGGTGGCTGAGTTCCAGAATGGGCCTGAAGTCTTTTTTTTTTTTTTTTTTAACCAAAATATCTTGAATATACTTTGGACCCTTGCTGATCTGTGGGACCGCCAGGATGGACTTTTCCAGCAGTTGTTCTACCTCTGCTGCTGCTACATCTCCCTGACTGGGTGGAACACTGAGAATTCTCTGTTTGCTGGTTGGCAGAAAAGCAAAGTGAATAATGCAGCCTCTGGTAATTATCTTCTGCATCCAAGAATCTTGAGTTATGGGTAGCAGGTATGCGTGTGTGTGCGCGCACAGAGATAAGCTCCCCTGACTGCCTACAGAGTGTGGCAGTCAAGCAACTGCTCAGGAGCACTGGAAGGGTTTCTTGAAGAGACCTCGAAACCCTTGATTTTGTGGATTACCTCCACCCCTGCCTGCTTGCTCACTTTTGGGGAGCATGTCTTTTACACTGGATCTGAAAAGAGTTGACCCATCATTTGATGAAAGATGTCTTGAAAAGTACACTTTTGTACCTACCATAAATGTAGATGTTCGAGTGTTCACACTGCTGCAGTCATCACACTTGGGTTATCTGCCATCAGGCGGTCCCGCAGTCGGCCCGAGTTCCAAAGTCTTGGTCCGGCATTGGTTGCTGACGCTTCTTCCCTGACGTCAGTGTGACAGGGGTATAAAGGAGGCAGCCTTCTTGCCCAGCATGGGAAGAAGTTGCTGTAGTGTGAGCATCTTGAATTTGGGTACTTCCAGGTATGTGTTTAGAATTGAAAGGTCCAGAATGGGTCTCCAGGCTTTGTCCTTTCGGGTAACCAGAAAGAGTCTTGAGTAAAATCCTTGTCCTTGCTCCTGTGTAGGAACCTGTTGAATGGCTCTCATGTCCATGAGTGCTGTAATTTGTCTTTGAGCCTCTGCACGTTGATTTGATGGCAGGTTTGGCATTCCTTTTATCCTTGGTAAAGTGTGAAAGTGGAACCTGTATCCTTGAGTTACAATATTTAGGACCCATTTGTCTTTTGTGATGATGTGCCAATTGTCTGCAAAAAGTGCAAGTTTTCCTCCCACGGGAGCTGCCAAGAGTGATTTGCTTGGCAGTCTGAGGGGTAAGTCATTGTGATTGTCTTCTGATAGTTTGAGACCTGTCTTCTCCTCCTTTCTGGGTTGTGGCACCCCATTGTCGTGGCTTGTAAGAGCCTTGTAGCTGACCTCTGCCCCTGTATTTGCCCCTCTGAGGTCTGTCAGAAGTTGGAAAGGACCAGGTTTTGGTTGGTCAATTTCTGCTGAAACAAGGGGGTTAGACCTGTAAAAAATCCTTGACCGTCTGCATAGATTTTGCCTTATCCTCCATTTTCTTTAAAACCTCTTCTGCTTTCACACCAAATAAAACATCCTGCTGTAAGGGTGCATCCAATAACTTTGCTTTAACATGATCAGGTAAAGTTTGTTCTTTTATCCAAGCATGCCTACGAATGACAACCCTGTTACAGCTGCTCTGCAAAAAGCTTCCAATGAATCAAATCCACATTGCAAAGTATGTTTTCCCACTTGTTCTGCTGCATGCAACAAATCTTGCATTTCCTTGTAATCAGGCTGCTCTGTATGTGTGCTAATTTTTTGTTTTAATTGAGACATCAAATATTGTTGATATTTCAGCATGTGAAACTGGCAATTTAAGGCCCTCATAGCTAGAGTAGCTGAGGTATATACTTTCTTTCCCCATCTGTCTAGTGCTCTAGAATCCCTTTCAGACGGTACAGGATTTTTAGCAATAGAGGCCTTAACCCCTTTGGGACCCTGGGAAATGGTTTCTGGGTCAGCAACAGGGCTTTTATATAGGAATTTATGTGAGTCAGGGACTCTGTAGTATCTGTCTGGTTTGGCTGGTGCAGGAGGTAATGAATCTGGGTTAAGGCTAGATTCTGAATAAACATCATCCACAATGTCTAATACAGGTGGAATAGCAAGGGGTCTGTTCTGGGGTAGTAAGAGGAACTCTCAGAGCCTTTTCTTAGAATCAGAGTAATCCTGGCCTTCCCAGTGGAAATGTTCCCTCATGGTATGTAAAGTATCCCCAAAAGAGTAGTCTTCTGGGGGAGATGCTGAAGGAATAGACTCTTCAGCATCAGAGTCTTCATAAGGGGGAAAAGAGTACTCCTGTTCCTCAGAAGAATCTGAGGTAATGGAAACCTGGTCAGAGGAAGCGTAGTCCTCCTCCTGTCTAGGCCTTTTGGCAGGTGGGGGATGGGAACCCCTGATTAGTGTAATTAAGTCTTCGCCCATCTTAAGCATCTGTTTCTTAGGCATGGGGCCTTGCACTGGAGACTGCTGTACAGGCTTCCTTACTTTTAATGGAGTTTTCAGTTTTGCAAAGGATTTAATAGTAAGTGTAGTCAGTCTGAAGACACCTTCAGCAACTGACGGCCTTTCAACTGCACCGGAATCCCCATCAGCCATGGAGTCAGAAGGGCCTAAAGATAAAGGCTCTGGAGGCCCTGCAATCTTCACTTGGGAGTCGGATGCAGGCTGGGGTTCTAAATCAGCGGTCGTCAGGGGCTGCATAGGCACCTCACTGAAAACCGGAGAACTGGCGACTGGCCTAGCAGAGGCCTCGGTGTCTGGTTTGGGTATCGGCTGCCTGTCCTTATCTTTGCGCTTTTTTTGCATCCCGGTCATCGGTTGCTCCGACGGCATGGTATAATTAAATTTTCTACCAAAATAATGTCGGGCGAAATCAAACCGACATTTAATAGTTCGTTTGTTAAACCTAGCACAAAACCGACAACCTGTGATGTTGTGGTCTGGGCCTAGGCAAGGTATACAATAAGAATGAAAATCCTTATGAGGTATTTGCTTCCCACAAGAAATGCAATTATTAACTTTTTCTGACATCGGACTGAGGCAAGAAAAGGTTCCCCAATGGGGTACTTAGCTTTATTGAAAACTTCGGTCTGAAATTCGATTTGAAAATCTCTGAGGAAAGCTGCAGAGGTGGAGGTTGCTCTGGTAGAATGTGTCCTGACCCCCTTAGGGGGAGGTTTCCCATTTTGCTTGTAACAGAAATGGATGCAGTGTGCTATCCATTTGGAAATGGTTTGTTTGGATATGGCTTTGCCCTCTGCTACTGCAGCAAAGCTGACTAACAATTGATCAGTCTTTCTAAATGATTTAGTCCTGTCTAGATAGAATCTGAGCTGTCTGTGCACATCTAGAGAGTGCAGTATCCTTTCCCCCTTGTTTTGTGGGTTAAGGAAAAAGGTGGGCAAATGAATGTATTGGTTGAGAGTCACACTGGACACCACTTTTGGCATGAAGGATGGGTTAGTCCTGAGGGAGACCCTGACAGCATGGAAAATGATGAAGGGCTCTACAGCCATTAGTGCTTGTAGCTCAGATACTCTTCTTGCTGAAGTGATGGCCAGAAACAAGGCTGTCTTCCATGAGAGAAACTTTAACTCTGCTGAAGCTGTTGGTTCAAAGGGGGGCAGGGTGAGCGTTTCCAACACAAAGTTTAGGTCCCAAGCTGGAGTAGGTGCTCTTCTGGGTGGCCTCAAGTTGTTAGCCCCTGTTAGGAACTGTTTGATGAGAGGGTGTAAGAAAAGAGGTGGCTCTGTGTTGAAATGAGCAGAGATAGCTGAGGCATGAATTTTAATAGAAGAAAAGGATAGACTCCTGTGTAGTAGGTCAGCAAGGTAATCCAGGATGAGAGGTAGGGAGGGCTGTGCCATGCCGGCTCTCTTAGCCTGAATCCAGGTGAAAAATCTTTTCCATTTGTCAGCATAAAACTTTTTAGTGCTAGGACATCTGGCCTCATGTATAACATCTAGAACCTGTTTGCTGAGATTGGCAGCTTATGCAGTGGTCAGGGAATAAGCCAGGCTGCCAGATTGAGGGTCTGCAATTGGGGATGCATGAATTCTGGTTCCCTCTGGGTCAGGAGTGTTGGGATCTGAGGGAGATGCCATGGTGGCAGAGGTGACAGGATGCACAGCAGTGAGTACCAGTGCTGGCGTCGCCAGTCTGGGACAATCAGGATTGTCCTCGGTTTTTCCTCCATTATTTTGTGCAGTACCCTTGTAATGAGCGGTAGTGGGGGAATGCATAGACTGAGAGGTTGACCCACTGGAAGGATACAGCATCCACTTTCCAGGCCATGCAGTGAGGCTCCCTGGTGCAGAACTTGCTGAGCTAATGGTTGGAGTGGGAAACAAAGTGGTCGACCTTCAGAGTGCCCCATTTCTGAGTTGCAAGGGTGAAGGTTCTTTGGTCTAGCTGTCACTCGTGTGGGTCCAGAAGATTTCTACTTAAGTTGTCTGCCAGAAAGTTTAGAGAGCCTGGCAGGAATTGTGCTAACAGGTGCAGTTGCATGGCTGAGGCTGTGTGCCAAAGGGTCATGATGAGCCTGCACAGAGGGTACGAGTGAGTCCCTCCCTGCTTGTTGATATACCACATCACAGTGGTGTTGTCTGTTTTGATCAGTAGAGCCCCCGGGGAGAGGAGGGGTCTGAAAGCTGTCAGTGCATGCTGGACAGCTAACATCTCTTTTTGGTTGATATGCAGACGTATTTGATGTGGGCTCCATTGGCCCTGTATGCACCTGCTATCCAGGTGTGCACCCCGGGCACAGTCTGATGCATCTGTGGTGAGGGTCTGGGCAGCGTGGGGTTGTGAGAAGGGTAGTCCCTTGCTGTGGTAGCATGCTGCTGCCCACCAAAGAAAATCTTTCCTTAAACAAGGTATCATTGGTATAAGAGTTTCCAGGTCTTGAGAGTGTTGACACCAAAGGCTTTTTAGGTACCATTGTAGTTTCCTCATATGCAGTCTGGCATATGGAATGAGTAGAATGCAAGAAGCCATGAACCCCAGAGCTTGCAGGATTTTCCTTGCGGATAACTGGGGTCTAGTGGCTAGTTGAGAGAAATAGGCTGTCAGGTAGGTTTGCTTTTCTGGTGTAAGGAATGCCATCTGGGGTGCTGTGTCCAGGCTTGCTCCCAGGAATATAATTTTTTGGGTGGGTACTAGTTTGGATTTCTTTTCATTGATAGTATACCCTAGGGAGGTCAGTAGCTCCTTTTACAAAGGCTAGGTGCTTGAGCAGCTTTTCGTGACTGTCTGCCTGGCCTTTTGGATATTTCTTTGCCTGCAAAAAGCAACAGCGGAAGCCAGACATTTTGTGAAAACTCTGGGAGCAGTGGATAAGCCAAAGGGAAGCACAGAGAACTGAAAGTGCAGTGATCCTGCCCTGAAACACAGATATTGCCTGCATGATTCCCTGATTGGGATGTGTAGGTAGGCCTCTTTTAGGTCTAGGGTGGCTAACAAAGCATCCTTGGAGAGCATAGGTAGTAGTTGCTGGAGGGTGAGCATTTTGAATTTTGGTATCACCAGAAAGGTGTTTAGAATGGATAGATCAAGGATGGGGCACCAGGTGCCCTCTTTTCTGGGTATCAGGAAGAGTCTGGAGTAGAAACATTGGCCTATCTGTTCTGCAGGAACATGCTCTATTGCCATCATAGACAGCAGGGAAAGGACGTGCTTTTTGGCCTCTGCCCACTAGTTTGGGGGAAGATCTGGGAACACTTTTGGGGTTGGTAGCGTGTGTAAATAAAAGGTGTATCCCTGGGACACTATATTGAGGACCCAGCGGTCATCGGTAATGTTGGCACAGGTGTCTGCTTGGAAGGAGAGTTCTCCTCCTAGGGGCAAGTGCAGGTGTGCAGAGGGAAGGGATGGAAGTGGAGAGTCATTGTGAGTTCTTACCATGAGGGGTTGGCTTAACACTCCCTGGTTTTGAAGAGGAGGGACTCCATTGCTTAGATCTCTGCATTCCCTAGGGCTGCTGTCTGGGGGGCCTGCTTCCCCGGGGTCTGGGCTGAGCTGACCTGGAGGGGGAAGGAAAGGACCAGTGCTTGGAGGGGCAATGCCTACTGAACCTGGGTGGCTGGACCTGCAGGAAGTCCTTAACTGTCTGCATAGATTTAGCTTTTTCTTCCATCTTTTTTAAGACCTCTTCTGCCTTGTCTTTGTGCAAGGGTGCTTCCAATAATTTGGATTTGACATGGTCTGGCAAGGGCTGTTCCTTAAGCCAAGCATGCCTTCTAAGGACAGAACCAGGGACTGCTGCCCTGAAAGATGCTTCTAGGGCATCAAAACCACATTGTAAGGTGTGCTTAGTTACTTGACTTGCAGAATGCGTTAACTCTTGTAACTCTTTATTTTCTGCACAAGCAGGAAAAGATATTTTTTGTTTGTGGAGTTCCATGGTATGTTGCTGAAATTTTAGCATATGTAACTGATAATTTAGTGCTCTAAAAGCAAGAGCAGCAGAGGTGTATACTTTTTCACAGGTTCCTATCACATCATCGAACTTTTACAAGTTCGAACCATGTATGGTTGAGACCATATGTTCGAATCTGTAAAAGTTTGAGCATGTGAATGGAAATCTCCATAGGTGGAGGTTTACATTCACTTCAATGTGGTGCAATCTCACAGTTGGTATATTTAGGTAGCGGGGCTGTGGGGGGTGCATGGAGGCTTGCCCTCCTGCTTACAACAGTTTATTTTGTTGTCCATTGTATTTTTTTTTTTTTAGGTAGTCGAAGTTATGTAACTTCGAACATAATGGTTCGACCATTAGGTGTTCGAAGTTACATAACTTTGACTATGTGATACAGACCCCTTTTTTACCCCATCTGTCTAATGTTCGGGAATCCCTATCTGAGGGGCTGGGATTCTTAGCAGAAGTTGCTTTTATTCCTTTGGGCCCTTGAGAAATAATCTCAGGGTCAGCAGTAGAATTTTTGAAAAGAAATTTGTGAGTCAGGGACTCTATAAGTACCTGTCAGGTTTCCTGGGAGCAGGAGGGAGGGTGTCAGGAGTCAAGCTAGATTCCATGAAAACATCATCCACAACATCCAGGACAGGAGGAATGGCCAGAGGTCTGTGCTGTGGAAGATCTAAGAATTCCCTGAGTCTCTTATTAAACTAAGGGTAGTCTTGACATTCCCATTGGAAATGCTCCCTTAAAGTATGTAGGGTTTCCCCAAAGGAAAAGTCTTTAGGTGGACAGGCTGAAGTAATGGATTCCATTGCATCAGAATACTCAGAAGCAGAGAGAGGTTGCATGTCTTCATATTAAGATGCTTCAGAGTCATTGGACTCCTGTTCAGATAAAAAGTACAGTTGTGTACACTTACCATAAATGTAGATGTTCGAGTGTATTCACTGTTGCAGTCATCACATTTAGGTTATCTGCTTGCAGCAGCCCTCAGCCAGCCTAATTAACAAAGTCTTAGGTCCTGCTTCAGTTGTTGTCCCTTCTTCCGTGACGTCAGGTTGTCAGGGGTATAAAACATGCAGTCGACGCCATTACATCAGTTTTTCTTGCCCCAAATGTCAGGTGCCCCCCCAATGGGAAGCAATTAAATCTATAAATAAACAAGGTTATACCTCCAACAAAAAAGCAAATACAGCAAAAAGCTTTTGAGCATAGTAAAGGAGAATAGAGGTATAGCCAAAAGAAGTAAGGGGGCTGGAGGGAGGGAGGGTAACCAGGACTGCAACAGTGAATACACTCGAACATCTACATTTATGGTAAGTGTACACAACTGTACTATGTTCTTCGTGTTTCACTGTTGCAGTCATCATATTTGGGTAGATTCCCAAAGCTAAGGATGGGAGAAAGACTTTAGATAGCATTAGGACCAGCTAAAAGGCCCTGCAAGACTGCAGTGGCAAAGCCAGCTCTGGATTTAGAGAAAATTGGCAGATGGTAATGCTTGGTGAAAGTATGTACAGAACTCCAGGTAGCAGCTTCTAGAATGTCCCTAGTAGGGACACCTCTGAGAAAGGCTGTAGAGGTAGATGCAGCCCTGGTTGAGTGGGGTCTGATGCCCTGTGGGATAGGTTTTCCACGGTGCTTGTAGCAGAAATGAATGTAATGGCCTATCCATTTGGAAATGGATTGCTTTGAAATAGCCTTCTCCTCTGCCCCTGCAGCAAATGCCACCAGCAGTTGTTCAGATTTCCTTTGAGGTTTAGTCCTGTCCAAGTAGAATCTAAGTTGTCTGTGCACATCTAAGGAGTGCAGTATCCATTCTCCTTTGTTCTGTGGATTAGGAAAGAAGGTTGGCAAATGAATGGACTGATTAAGGACCACACTGGATACCACCTTGGGCATGAGGGAGGGACTGGTGCTGAGGGACACCCTGTCTGCATGAAAGATGATGAAAGGCTCCACTGCCATAAGGGCCTGTAATTCAGATACCCTTCTTGCTGAAGTGATTGCTAAAAGGAAAGCTGTTTTCCAAGAAAGAAATTTTAAGTCTTCAGTAGCAGCTGGCTTGAAAGGAGGGAGAGTGAGTTTCTCCAATGCAAAGTTAAGGTCCCAGGCTGGAGTTGGAGCTCTCCTGGGTGGTCGTAAATATTTGGCCCTCTGAGGAAATGCTTGAGCAGTGGATGAGAGGAGAGGGGAGGTTCTGTGTTATAATGAGCTGAAATGGCTGAGGCATGAATTTTGATGGAGGAGAAAGACAGGCCCTTGTGAAGCATCTCAGTTAAGTATTGTAAAATCTGAGGTAAATTGGGCACTGCTATCCTCATCCCTTGAGATTGGTTCCAGGCACAGAATCTTTTCCATTTTTCAGCATAAGATTTTCTAATACTAGGCCTCCTTGCCTCTAAAATGATATCCATCACTGGTTTACTGAGGGATGGTAAAGGAGAGATTAGGTAATTAGCCAGGCTGCTATGTTCAGTGTTTGAAGCTGAGGGTGCAGAATCTGGTTCTTCTGCTGAGACAATAGGGTAGGAGTCTGAGGCAGGTGCCATGGGGCCAACAGTAACACACTGCGCAAGAGGGGGTACATCAGTGTTGGCGTGGCCAGTCTGGTGCAATCAAAATCACCCTTGGTTTGTCTTGTTCGATCTTTAGCAGTTTTTTTGGCAGTAGTAGCTTTAATGCCCTTGGGTCCCTGTGAAATGGTCTCAGGATCCACAGTAGGATTTTTAAAAAGGAACTTGTGAGAGTCAGGGGCCCTGTAATATCTATCAGTTTTTTTTTGGGAGCAGGAGGTAAAGAGTCAGGGGCCAAGCTAGATTCCGAAAAGGAATCATCAACAATGTCTAGTACAGGAGGTATGGCTAAAGGCCTGTGCTGGGGCAGGAGTAAGAAATCCCTAAGCCTCTTTTTAGAATCAGAGAAATCCTGACCTTCCCAACGAAATGCTCCCTGAGAGCATGCAAGGTTTCACCAAAAGAGAAATCTTCTGGGGGGGAAGCAGAGGGAATAGAATACTCAGCATCAGAATCCTCATAGGTAGATAAGGGTAAATCTTGGTCATCAGAGGAAACAGAAAATTCAGAATCCTGGTCAGAAGTATCATAAGCAAACTCAGTCCTAGGTCTCTTAGAGGGGAAGGCTAGCTTCCCCTGATTAAAGTAATAAGGTATTCAGCCATTCTTATCATTTGTATTTTAGGCATAGAGGCCTGACCATGTGGTCTGGGCATCAGTTTCCTAGGCATGGTTCAAGTTTTAGGCCTTGAAGAAGAAGATGGCATCGGTTTAATACGCAAGTCAGTAGGCCTGAATACACCCTCAGAAGCTGGTGCCTGCACAGCGACTCCAGACCCATCCAAGGTAGAGACATCCGCAGGTTCCACAGTTGAAGCATCTCGTGGCATACCGGACTCTGAATGGGTCTCAGTAGAGGAATCTGAAGTAGCGGGTATCAGGGGCTGTGAAAGCATCTCACTGAGTACTGGCAACTGGCTTAGGAGAAGTGTCATCGGCAGCTTTGGACCTAGGCATTTTTTCGGAATGTCGGTAGTCAGATGGTTTACCGAAGACATAGGATAATTGAACCGAGCACCAAAATATTTAGAAGTGAAAATATACCGATGACAGATAGTTCATGGTTTAAATAAGGCACAAAACTGACAGCAAGGTACGTCGTGGTCAGGGCCTATGTAAGGAATACAGTACGAATGAAAATCTTTATGAGATATTTGCTTTCCACAAGTAATGCAATTATTTACTTTTACTGACATCGGTTTAGAGCAAGAAAAAGTTTCCCCAACGGGTTACTTAGCTTTTAGTTGAAGACTTCGGTTCTCAAACTCGAAAATTAAAATTTCAGGAGTCGGCCGACTGGCACTTGCGAACTGCTTCTGCTTCGGGCACCGCACGGCAAGAAAGACTGATGTAATGGGGACAGATGCATGTTTTATACCCCTGATGACCTGACGTCACAGAAGAAGGGACAGCAACCGACGTAGGACCCAAGACTTTGTTAATCAGGCTGGCTGAGGGCTACTGCAAACAGATAACCCAAATGTGATGACTGCGACAGTGAATCACGAAAAACATCTACTGGGGACAAATCTCTTTTTCTTTTGGAAGGGGGTAGCTTGGCTTCTCCTGATCAGCATTATAAGGTCTTCTGCCATTTTAAGCATTTGTGACTGAGGCAAGGAAGCAGGTGCCTGAGATTGGATCGTCGGTTTCTTGGGTGTGGTTTGTACCCTGGGCCTTAGAAACTCTGTAGTTTTCAAAAGAACTGTAGACGCAAAAGAAGTCGTCGGTTTGTGTCGAGAATCGGTAGTGCAAAGTAATTCCTTAAGAGCCAGTGCCTGCTCAGCGGCTCTGGACCCATCCAAGGTAGAGACATCCACAGTATCCTTAGTCGATGAAGAGTCTCGCGGCATACCGGACTCTGAAAGGGTCTCGGTAGCAGCCTGCGAATCCACAGAAGTGGGCATCAGGGGCTGTGAAAGCGCCCACTGAGGACCGGAGAACTGACGCCTAGCTTAATGGAAGCGTCATTGGTAGGTTTGGACCTATGCGGTCTGTCTCTGAATTTATCCTTACATTTTTTCAGAAGATCTGCTGTTGGATGGCTTACTGAAGCCATATCAGAATTCAAGGACTGAGAGTGAAAATATTTAGCTACAATAAGGGCCCGATGACGTATAGTTCTGACATTGAACAAAGCACAAAAGCGTCAGCGGGAGATGTGAATGAAAGTCTCGGTGTGGTATTTGCTGTCTTAGGCGAGACAATTGTTAACTTTTTCTGACATTGGTTAGAGCAAGAAAAAAGAATCCCCAACGGGGTACTTAGCTTTAGAAGACTTCAACTTCAATTTTGAAAATGAAAACTCAGGTAACAGCCGACAGGCACTCGTGCAAACTGCTTCTGGCTCCTCGGCAAGAAAGACTGATGCAATGGCGTTGGCTGCCTTATTTTATAGTACTGACGACCTGATGTCAGTCCTGAAGTGATGGCAACCGACGCAGAAATACTAAGCCTCTGGTATTCGGGCCGACTGAGGGCTACCCTGGCAGGGATAACCCAAATATGATGACTGCAACAGTGAAACACGAAGAACATCTCTGCTTCACAACTTGTGGTTGCATCAAAAAAAAAAAAAAAAAAAAACTTACTTAGTGCAACAGGATAAGGGTTTTTTTTTCATCTCTTGCTTGAAATAGTAATGGAGTATGACATTTAGACACTTACTAATAAGACAAAGGATAATTTCATCTAGAATCATGGTCACCCTAATGGATTATATTGAAAAACTGAATCCAGCAGATTCCTTCTGCATTCTTACTAAATCAATGGCAGTTATTTCTGAATCTACATATCTAGATTTTTTTGTGCTCAGATGCTAGAGAATCATCAAGTGCATCCTTGCAATCCACTGGCCCATTCACACTTCATAAGGTGAGACATTAACAGCCCATTTATTCCCCATGAAGTGATCACTTGTCACAGGAGCCATCATACTGGCAGCCATCAGGACTTTTTCACTTTAAGTCCCTAGCCACTACCTCCCCAATAGCTGATGTGGGCATCCTTGTCACTAGAGGGGCATCTTATGCCCTCCCAAAACATGTACATGCGCCATACAATTGCCAATAATGACTATCTTTCACCATCTTGGCAAAACAAAAGTCCAAGTCATCCTGGTTGACTGTCTTTCTGACCAGTAAGCCTCCACCTGCAAGACAACAAAGTGGCAGAATGCAAAAATCTGCCGGGATGGGCCTGCTTCTATTAGCTGCTAACTCCTATCCTCCCCCACCTGACTCTTCCAAGCAGCCAAGACATTATATGAACTCTAATCATCTGAGTCACTGTCAGGGCTTCATCCCTCTGTGCCACACGGTCAAGCCTCCATAGTTTGAAGATTTGGTAAAAATAACAAGAGAGCTGCAAGACGATAATGAACAATGGAATGACGTGTATCACTTTTTTGTATTTAAGTTTTCTGGAATTTTCTTATTCTGGCTTAGATTACTTCACTGTAACTGATTATGTAAAAAAATAATAAAAGACATAACTGTCCATCCAGTTGCAAACATCTATTATGAAGACACTTATCGACACAGAAATGTAATTTCTGTGTAAACACTTTATGAACTCGGGTGTTAATCTTGGTGGCTTTGAAACTGCCCTCCCCTCTTGTAAATTTGCACTTTGATACTCCTCCTGGGCCCATCTCATTTGCTCACTCAAAAAAAAAAAAAAAAAAAAAAAGTAAAAGTATCTGTTTTTACTGTATTTGTGTTTCTTTCTACTTTATTTTGCTTTTGCACCATCTTAAAAGTACTCAATTGTATTTCTTACTGCTTGGTGTAACTCATTCTAAGCCTTTTAGTTTAAGCACTTGGGCTTCAGACCAGTTGTTTTACATTAAGAAGGTTTGTGGTCTGCACTGTAGTGGCAGAACAGGTAGCTTACATCCTTCTAAGTTGGGAACTGCTGATTGAGGGTTCATTGTCTGTTATTCTGAAAGTGTATTAATTCTGGTTTAAGTACTTGGGCTTCAGGCCAGTTATTTTACATTAAGAGGGTTCGTGGTCTGCACTCTTGTGGGAGGAGAGGCTGGACTCTGCCCTTCTGAGCTGGGAATTTCTGGTTAAAGGCTTATAGTGCCTGCATATTTGAACTGCTTCTTACTGAAATTGTTACACCTTGTTTGCTGTCGCATAGACTAGATCCAGGCCTGCTGAATCTAGCTTTGTTTGTATAACTTGAGCACTAATCCAGGCATTCTTTAAAGTATTCAATTGTATTTATTACTGCTTGGTAGTAACTTGATTAAAGTGTAGCTATCACTCTAAGTCTTTTGAATTAAGCACTTGGGCTTCAGGCCAGTTGTTTTACATTAGGAAGGTTTGTGGCCTGCACTGTGGTGGCAGGACAGGTAGCTTACATCCTTCTAAGTTGGGAACTGCTGATTGAGGGCTCAGTGTCTGTTATTCTAAAAGTGTATTAGTTCTGGTTTAAGCACTTGGGCTTCAGGCCAGTTATTTTACATTAAGAAGGTTCATGGTCTGCACTCTTGTGGGAGGAGAGGCTGGACTCTGCCCTTCTGAGCTGGGAATTTCTGGTTAAAGGCTTACAGTGCCTGCATATTTGAACTGTTTCTTACTGAAATTGGTACACCTTGTTTGCTGTAGCCTAGACTAGATCCAGGCCTGCTGAATCTAGCTTTGTTTGTATGCTTGTTGTTTGTTTGCTTGTTATTTCCCTGAAACACTAATTCCACCTAAAACGCAGCTTTTCAGTGCTTCTGTGGATCCCTAGTGATATCTGCATTGCTTACTGTACTTATTTCCTTGTTTCACTTGAAAGAAAGTTACTGTTTGTCGTTTTTGCATTTAAGTTACCTGTAACAAATTGCATTTAAGTTAACTGGCACTTGCTCGCTAAAGCAATTATATAAGTCAGCACTAAAAAATTAAAAGCACTACACCCTCACAAACTCCCCTTGAGTACCTTGTTCCCCATTGGCCCTTTTTTTCAATTACAAAGGAATTCCCAATACTATTCTAGCATGTCCAAAGGTCAGTTGTCAATCGCCTCTCCGGTCCAGCTGGTGAATCTGGGAATCTTGAGGCAATGTTACAACTGCCTCATGTACACAGACAACCCTCTCCTCCTCCCAACAAATTCCAACACATGTGAGAGATGCAACCATATAGCCAAACTGGAGGCTAAGCCTCTCAACTCAGTACTGGCGTAACCAGTCAGGAGGAGAAGGAAACCACACTCACTACAATTCCAGTCTCACATAGACCTACCACGACAGCAAACCAAACACAAACACACAAAAATATACTCGGAGGCTCTAAATAAAAATCTGCCTAAGCAGCAGAGACCTCCAAAGCAGACATCCAAGCAACTGCTACCCCAAAACAAAACACGTGCAACACATAGCTCACAAAGCCAGTGTGCCGAACAGTCACAGCCCTTAAGGCTAAACAACACACCTGATACACTTGTAATAGGTGACTCTATCGTCAGGCACACTGACGTCCCGCTCACCAGGCTGAACAAGGAGAAGGTGACGGTGAGCTGCCTGTTGGGTGCTAGGATCCGCCACATAACACAAGCACTCAGGTCACTCCAAGGCAAGTACAAATATGACTCAGTCATTGTCCATGCTGGTGTGAATGACCTGAGACGTATCTCCCTGGACTACATGAAAAGAGACATAGAGGAGCTCTCTGAGCATGTAGCCCAGGCCAGTATGACCCTGACCTTGAGTAGCATCTTACCCTCACCAAGAACAATGCCACAATATGAAGACAAGATGATCAATTTCAACAATTGACTTAAGTATTGGTGTCATTCAAAGGGGATCCAATGCCTGTCAGCCTGGGATGACATGCTAGACAAGCCACGATGCTTTGCTAGGGACGGCTTGCACCTGTCACCCCTGGGCTTTCGGATATTGGCAAAGGCTCTTGCTACCCCCATAGTGCCTTTTTTAGGCAAGGCTCAAAAGACAAACCCACCTCCATAGGTATCACAAGGGATAAGAAACTAAGAGTAATGCTACTCAACGCCAGAAGTCTAAACCTCAAGATGCACTTTTCGAAACTCTCCTTAGCATGGAGAACATCGATATCTGTGCAGTAACAGAAACCTGGTTCAAGGCTCCTGACAGCACCCCAGCACTACCAGGTTATACCTCATACCATGCTTTTTGGCCCCAAAACTTGGCCAAACCACAAAAGGAGGGGGAGTATCAATATTCGTCAAAGATACCCACACCTCCAGGTTGGTGGCACAGCACGAAGCATCAGAGACTATCCATGTGCAAATAACAGTGGGTAAAACTGCCTTCCAGTTTATAGCCTGCTACAGACCACCCTCCCAAACCCAGGAACCCCACTCGGCCTTCCTGAGAACACTGGAAAATATGAAGGTCTCTCCAAACACCATTATATTGGGCGACTTCAACTACCCAAACATAGACTGGGAGCATTACTCTAGCTCCAACACCCTAGCCCAAAGGTTCCTAGAATTTATAAACTCAAATGCTATGGAACAACTTGTTACCACTCCCACAAGAGGGCAAAACATACTGGACCTGATCATCACCAACATGGGGACTCTATGCTCCAGACCAGAATTGTATCCCTCACTGGTAAGATCAGACCATAAACTAATCTCACTGGATATTCACATCCTGACCCCACCCCCTGCCCAGAAAATCACAGTGAAAAACTTCTCTAAAGAAAATTTCACACTCCTCAAAACCAAGGTGGAATCCTTCAAAGCCCTCGGGCCTGTGGAAAATACGGCCCAGACCGCAGAATCCTTTATAAATGCATTCTATGAACACCTTCAGGAATGCATGGATCATGCAATCCCAAATAAAACCAAGACCCAATCCTCCAAAGGCAGACGTCCTGTCTGGTGGACCCCAGCCATAAACAAACTATACAATAGGAGGAAGCTATTACATGATAGAGCAAAATCCCAAAAAGGGAAGGCATCTCTGATCAGTATTAGCAAAAAACTACGGGCACTCATAAAATCATCTAAGGCCAGCTTCGAGAGAAAAATTGCACAGGACACTAAGGATAATCACAAGGCTTTCTTTAGTTATGTTAGGAAGCTGGGTGGGAATTCCCAGATATGCTCAGAATTAGTCCAAAATGACAAAAAATACACCGAACCCACAGACATTGCCAACATCCTAGCTGACAGGTTCAGAGCAAACTCCCCACCAAAAGGGCAAATATCTATCCCAGCAGAGTGCAGCCCCTGACATCTCAGATGCTCAGGTAAGAGCCGCCCTCTCCAAAGCAAAAAACACAGCATCAATGGGACCAGACTGTGTCCCGGGCTGCGTCCTACATGAACTCCAAGAAGAGCTAAACCCAAACATAAAACTACTGTTCAATCTCAGCCTTACTACAGGATATGTACCCAAAGAGTGGCGTACAGCAACAGTGGTCCCTCTCCACAAAGGTGGTGCCTCAATGGATCCTGGACACTATCGCCCCATAAGCCTGACTAGCTTGGTCTGCAAAGCTATGGAAAGGATCATCATGGACCTCATAAATAAAGATACTGGGGACCTACAGACACTGGATCCTACCCAGTTCGGCTTTGTTAAGGGCAGATCCTGCCTCTTAAACCTGGTTGATTTCTTTGAAACAATCACCAAGGCCATTGACGAGGGGAAGGTGGTCCACACAGCCTACCTGGACCTCGCAAAAGCCTTCGATACAATACCCCACTCGGGCATTATAGATAAGCTCACCAGCTTAAATATAAACCCCTATGTCACCAGATGGGTTGCAAACTGGCTCAAGGACAGAACCCACATGGTTAGAATTCCTGGAGCCATGTCAGACTCCAAACCAGTTACAAGTGGCTTCCCAGAAGGCTCAGTCCTGGGACCTCTCTTGTTCGGTATATATTTCTCGGAGGTACAGGCCAACACGGAAGGACTGTGGCTGACCAAGTTCGCAGATGACCGCAAACTGGGCGCCATAATCGACTCTCCAGCCGGCACAAGCATCCTCCAAAAGGGCCTCATAGAAACAGACAACTGGTGCCAGAGCCATGGCCTCAAGCTAAATGCCAAAAAGTGTATAGTCATCCCCTTTGGCAAAAACAAAGTGCCCACAAATTACCACATAGGTGGTAATCCATTAAGTACGGAAGAAGTAATTAGGGACCTGGGGACCCAAGTTGATAGCAATCTCTCATTTGACAACCACGTGGCCAAAGTGGTTAGAAAAACATTTTATATAGTCCACCTAATCATGAAGGGATTCACATCTAGATCAGGGGAGGTCATCGTGCCTCTTTACTCATCCCTCATCAGACCCATAATTGAGTACAATGCCCCTTTTGGGATGTACCTTACCAGACACCTGCAGCAACTGGAAAGACCCCAAAAGTACCTCACCAAGAGGATCAAAGGGCTCAAACAGATGCCATATGCTGCCCGGTTAAAGAAACTCCAGCTCTACTCAGTGGCATACTGCCTGTTCAGAGGCGATCTGTGCCTGACGTATAAAGCCATGTCCAACCCGGAATTAATGGACATGCTGCACCTCAGAAAATCCAAATCCCATCAAGCTATGCGCTCGTGAGACTTGAACCTCAGTACTGAAATAAATAGGACATGCTGGAGGGACAGATTCATAACCTAGAAGCGCCCTTCACTCTGGAATAAAATCCCAGTCCAGGTTAGGCAGAGTCACTCATTGACTCTCTTCAAGAGGAATCTTGATGAGTGGATGGGAGATCGTAGGTTTACCCCGGGTATCACTTCTGTGTCACTGTTAGACAGAGGCACAGTATACTAACCTCGAAAAAGGGCATAGCAAAATTACTTTAAAATGGGTGGCGAAAGCCAAACACACTCTGGCTAGGCTTATAAATGCCCTAGGGCAGATAGCCTAGTATGAACCTATGAACCTATAAATTCACTTTGACATAAATGCTTTATCAATGAATCACAGTTGCTATAGGTTTACATTATGATGCCCCCCTAAAAATGTATTTGAGATTCTGAAAGAAATTAGTTAAGAGAAGCTGCTAGTCTTTATGGATGGAGAAGCTACTAAAAAAAGCTGAACTGAAGCAAGCTGCTAAAGTTGGTGAGCTATTTTAACCACATCATTTGCACTCTACCCCCTTACACTGTTCACTTATCAAAGTATCAAAACATAACTTCTTAAAAAAATATCTGACTGCAGTAGCCTGTGAAATCAGCAGGAGAAAATAACTGAAGGTAGATAGAATAAATGTGACCATTCTCTTCAGAGCAGCAGAGAGAAATGAAAGGGTGTAAGCTATATTTTAATATGCAACATTTCTCAGAACAAACACATTAATCTAAAAAACAACCCGATGAGTTGGCCTCTGGCTATTAAGGAAAACAGCATTGCAAAGTAACTCTAGTGATATTAATGTGGTATCCACCAGGAGACATCCATTACAGAAAAGATCATGCTTTTCACTTTTCTATGTGGAAATGCTTGCTGCACTGATTAATTACAAGCCTCTACAATGACCATTACCATTAAGTCAGACTTTGTATTCCTTTAGTCTGTGTGGCATCTCTATCCACAGATGCATACTTTTCCTTATGTCTTCCACATACATGTCATTAATGGACATTTATACTTGAGCTGTGCACAGGTGTGTACCATCTGTCCTACCACAGCTTTAATGCTGACTGGCCCAGTGGCATAAGGCAGGGTGTATGTCCAATAACTTGGATTTGTGAAGGGGACTGTGAAGCAAAGGCTGACCGGGAGATTAAATGATAAACATCAAACTTTTACTTACATGGAACAGTGTTGAAACTCTTGTTTCAGCTTTACTGCTTACTACAAGTTGGTGTCTAGTCCCAGGAGAAACAAAAAGTCCAAAGATGATGGTGGTGGTGAAGGACACGTAGTACTACTAATCAGAGTACATGTTTTGTAAGTGGATGTGTACATGTGAAGACCCTACACTAAAGTAATGTCCATATAAGTGCATTCTGGTCTGATGCAGCAAGTTACGGCAAGAATAAACAAAAAAAATCCCCATCCATATAACCACAAGATGGCTGGACATGTAACCTACCTCTCTGGTTTGATGGGACACTTCCTCCCTGACAAGGCAAAATTTCATCCCACTGTGTTGTGTTCTCAAATTCCTTCCCATTATTTGTTTTATGCTGTAACTACACTATTACTAAAAATAAGTTATGCACTGACCATAATGTTCCATCTGTATTGTCAATTTTCATTTCTCCTCACATATCGGTTCAGATCCAATCCATTGGATCTGACTCAGCCGTTACAATAGCTCGTGGCAACTAAAAAGCTCTTAGGCATCTCCCGTTACCCATAATGTATCCCTCCCTGTTACCTCAGATCTTGTTTGCTAAGGCCATCTTACAAGGAGTATATAGAGAAAAACTCACATAAAGATGACCATAGAGAGACCATTTCTGGAGTAGGGAGAAATATAGCCAATCTACCAATATTGAACTTCCCACTCTAACAGGAGCAAGGGCCGGGGGCTTGAAGGGAGGGGATGTGAGGACAAATGAAAATCTACAATACAGATGGAACGTTATAGTGAGTACATAACTTCTTTATCTGATATTGTCAATTTTCATTTTGTTCTCACAAATGGGACAGATTCCCCCGCTACCTTTACCTTGAGTGGACTCACAGAAGAATGTTTCTCAGAACCATTGAACCAAAACAGGCCCAAATCGAATCTGTAATGAGTGATAAAGGTATGATGACTAGTGAATGTGGTTGCTGCACAGATATCATCCATGGATGCTCTAACTGGAAAGCTGTAGTAGAGTAGCTATGGCCCTGGTGGAATGGCCTTGGTTGAATGAGCCCATACAGGTCTGAGAAGATCTATACCTAGCTTGGAGTAGATAAAGGATATGCAATCAGAAAGCCATTTTGGTAGAAAAACTTTGGATACTGGAAGGCCCTTCCTAGTGCCTGCAAAGGAGATAAATAATTGATTTCCCTTTCTAAAGTCTTTTGTAAGTTAATTACCTATGGACATCCAACAAATGTAGAACGTATTCCCCTTTGTTACTGAAATTAGGAAAGAAAACAGGTAAGTTAATGGTTTAGTTGATATTAGTGTCGGAAACTACTTTGGGTAAAAAGGAGGGTTGGTACACGAGGTAACTCTGTCTTTACGGAAAATCAAGTACAGTGGTTGGGAAGATAAGGCCTGTATCTCTGAAATCCTTCTTGCTAATGGAATGGCCACTAAGAAGAGGGTTTTCCAAGATAAGAATTTAATATCACAAGTCACTGCAGGTTCAAAAGGAGGCTGCACAACAAAAAGGAGCACTAAATTTAGGTCCCATGGAGGGGAGGTGTCCTTATGGGGTGGTCTTAGCAAAAAGATCCCTTTCGAGAAGGCTTTGCAAAGTTTGTGGGAGATAAGTGAGAAGTTATGTTTCCCAATGTGAAAACTGGAGATTGCTACTAATTGCAATTTAATTGTAGAGGCAGATACTCCATTATCAAAAAGGTGAGCCAAAAATTCAAAAATGGAGTGGACTGGTGGATTAAAGGGATCTACATCATGCTTCTCAGCCCAGATTACAAATCTTTTCCATTTGCTGCTATCAAGTTTTTGGGTGGAAGGCTTATGGGAAAGCAAAATCCCATGATGGGAAGACATCTCTGATCAACATTAGCAGAAAACTACGTTCTCTCATAAAAACATCCAAGGCCAACTTTGAGAGAAAAATCGCTAAGGACACTAAAGATAACCACAAAGCCTTCTTCAGCTATGTTAGAAACCTGGGCGGAAACCCTCAGATATGCTCAGAGTTGGTTCACAACAACAAAAAATACACTGAAACCACAGATATTGCCAACATTCTGGTTGACAGGTTCAGTGCAAATTTCTCCCCTCCTTCACCCCCAAAAGAAGAAATACTTATCCCAGCTGAATGTAATCTCCCTGTCATCTCAGATGTCCAAGTGAGAACCGCCCTAAACAAAGCTAAAAACACAGCATCAATGGGACCTGACGGTATCCTGGGTTGCGTGTTACGTGAACTCCAAGAGGAGCTAAACCCACACATAAAAATGCTATTTAACCTTAGCCTTACTTCGGGATATGTACCTGAGCACTGGCGTACAGCAACAGTGGTCGCACTCCACAAAGGGGGTGCCTGTACAGACCCTGGAAACTACCACCCCATAAGCTTAACCAGCCTGGTCTGCAAAGCTATGGAAAGAATCATTATGGAACTCATAAACAGAGACATAGGGGACCTACAGACACTTGATCCCACCCAGTTCGGCTTTTGAACCTGGTTGACTTTTTCGAAACAGTCACTAGAGCCATTGATGAGGGCAAAACAGTCCATACAGCCTACCTGGACTTGGCTAAGGCCTTCGACACAATACCCCACACAGGCATCATAGATAAGCTCAACAGCTTACACGTAAACACTTATGTCACTAGATGGGTTGCAAACTGGCTAAAGGACAGAACCCATAAAGTTAAAATCGCTGGAGCAATGTCAGACTCAAAGCCAGTCACAAGTGGTGTCCCACAGGGATCTGTCCTGGGACCCCTCTTGTTCGGCATTTATTTCTCAGATGTTAAAACAAACATGGGAGGGCTGTGGCTGACAAAGTTCACAGATGACTGCAAACTAGGCGTCATAGTCGATACACCAGCGGACACATACATCCTACAAAAAGGCCTCAAAGAAATGGACAACTGGTGCCGGAGTCACGGCCTTAAACTAAATGCCAAAAAATGTATAGTCATCCCCTTTGGGAAAAACAAAGTACCCACAAATTATCACATAGACAGCAACCCACTGAGTACAGAAAAAGTAATCAGAGACCTAGGGACCCAAGTCGACAGCGACCTCTCATTTGACACCCACGTTGCCAAAGTGGTTAGAAAAACATTATACCTTGCACACCTCATCATGAAGGGATTCACATCCAGATCCAAGGATGTCATTGTACCCCTATACTCCTCCCTCATCAGACCCATGATTGAGTACAATGCCCCATTTGGTATGTACCTCACCCGGCATTTGCAACAGCTGGAGAGACCACAAAAGTACCTCACCAAGAGGATCAAGGGTCTCCAACATATGTCTTATTCTGCCAGACTAAAGAAACTGCAGCTCTATTCAGTAGCATACCGCCTGCTCAGAGGTGATCTCTGCCTGATGTACAAGGCCATGTCCAATCAGGATCTGATGGACATGCTCCACCTCAAAAAATCCAAATCCATCAGGACCACGAGAGCTAAAGACTTGAACCTCGGCACAAGGATGAATAGGACATAGGACATGCTGGAGGGATAGATTCATAACCCAGAGGCTTCCCATGCTTTGGAACAAGATCCCAGTTCATATTAGGCAGAGCCCCTCACTGACTCTCTTCAAGAGAAATCTTGATGAGTGGATGGGAGATCGTACGTTTACCCCAGGGGTCACATCTGTGTCACTGCTACACAGGGGCACAGTAAACTAATTCTATTATATAAGGGGACCTTCATTGTGTCACTACTAGACAGAGGCACAGTATTCTAAATTTATTCTGTACATTTTTTGTACCATTTCATGGGGTGGCAAAAGCCACATCACTATGGCTAGGCTTACAAATGCCCCCGGGGCAGATAGCCTAGTACTATACTATGAAACTATGAAACTATAGTAAAATATGATAGACTGGAGAGGAGAGCATAGACTGTCTGACTATTAAAGGAACTGGAGAAACCAAGTCGTCAGCTTGAGGTGGGAATGTCTAGGATGAATCATTCCTGTTGGATGTGACAGTACTTCTGGAGTGGGATCCAGAGTCCACAGTTTCCTCTGTAAATGAGGCCAAAGGAACAGAAAACAGATTTGTTGAAGCCAAAATGGGGCAAATGAGGATTACCATTCTCTTCAACCCGTTTGCTTTATGAAGAAATTTGGGGATCAAAGGACTTGGGGGTGAAAGGCATACAGTAGACTGGGAAGCCAATTGTGTATCATAGTATCCCTCAGTGGCTCCCCTGTATGAGGAATTACGGCAAAGTAGCTGCTGCATTTGTTGTTCAGGGGGAAAGCAAAGAGTTTGCAGCATGGCTGGCCCCATTTGAGGAAAATGACTTCCAGCCCTTTCTGGCTGAGGGACCACTGGTGAGGCATGAGACTGGACCTGCTCAGCCTGTCCGCTGTCACATTGGGCTTTCCCGGAATGTGTACTGCTATAAGAAAGCGGTTTGAAGAGATTGCCCATTGCCACACCCTGAGTGCCTGTCGACACAGGGGTTATGATCTGGCTCCTCCATGTTTGTTTATGTACCAGACCTCAGACATGTTATCTGATTGAATCGCCACCATTTCCAGAGGAAGAGCATTCTGAAAGGCCTGCAATGCTAGAAGCACTGCTCACATCTCCAGGACATTTATGTGTAAATTGGCCTGGTTGGCAGACCAGGTGCAGTGGATCATCTTCCTTAGATAATGACCCCCCCATCTGGGAAGCATCCATTTTCACCGTGACCTGAGGCTATTGGGGGGGGGGTGGCCTTTTGTCATTTGAAGTAAATGAATCCACCAGGAGAGATCCATTTTGCAGGTGTCCGTAATGAGTAGGACACAGATTGGTGGAGACTTGACCACTGTGCAATTAGTAGCCACTATAGTATTCGCATGTGAAACTTCACTAGCAAAACCAAGATGATAGCCATTCAGCCCAGAACCTGTAGGATGTAAGGGGCGGCTATCATCCTGTTTTGAAACAGCTTGCAAGCTTGGCATCTAATTATCTGTACTCTGGAGGATGGAAGTTTTGCGATAATCTGAGTAGTATCTAGGATTGTGCCTATAAATATGTGTAATTTACGGTTATGCCTAGCTATGTACAAGTGTGGATAACAGAGTACCTTGCTTGGACAAGTAGATGCCTGGTTAGGGTGGAAATGAGACAACCATCTAAACAGAGAAACATGCAGAATTTTTGTCTTCTAGGGTGAGACACTACCTCTGCCATTCATTTGGTGAACACTCTGGGAGTGGTAGTGAGACTAAGGGGCAGTGCTCTGAACTGATAATGACTGGCTTTCAGTCAGAAGCGTAAATGCCTTCTGGATCGTCTGTTCATCTTTACATTGTAGTACACATCCTGAAAGTCTATGGAGCACATCCAGTCACCCTGTTCCAAAAAATAAAGTATGTACTGTACCATGACCATTTGGAACTTTTGGTGTCGAACTTACTTGTTTATTTTGATGAGATCCAGTAATGGCCTCCAGTCCCGTTTTCTTTGGAACTAAAAAGAACCATGAGCAACTTCTGAATCTTCTCTGTTCTGGGGGGTCTCTTAGATGATTCTTTTGTCTAGCAGTTTTTGTATCTGCATGACTGCATGATTCCTTTTGACTGGGTGGAACATCTGGGATTTTCTTATTTGGGAGAGTGGGTGGTAACAAGGGATTAGGTAACCTCTGGATATTATCATCTGCACCCATAAGTCAGTGGTTATGTTTAGCCAGGCTCTCCAGTGCAGGGATAGTCAATCTCCGATTGCCTCCAGAGGCGGGCAATCAGGCCTCCTTTCAGGAGCGCTGGAAGGGTTTCCTAAAGAAAGGTTCTCTGGACTCTTGGTTATGTGGGCCTCCTCTGGTATGAGGCTGGCATCTTCTAGAATTGTTTCCCCTTCTTCCTCTGGGGGAACTATCTCCACATGTGCCATGGTAAAACCCTTGTGATTTCTGGAATCACATTTTGCCACCACCTCTGACTCTCTGGGTATGATATCTGAGAAGTGGAAAGCATATGCCTAAGGCAGAAAGGGCCTTACCCTACTTTTCACACTGGGATAGCATATCATTGACCTTGGGACCAAAAGGGATGTGCTGTCAAATGGAGCATTGATGAACAAAGACTTAAAAGACACGCAAAGTCATATCCAGGCATGCCTCCTCATAGATATGCCTGAACCCGCCGCTCTGCTCATTCTCTCAGCTGCATGCAAGATGAGCATCATGGAACAGCTAGCTAAAGAATGTAGGGTTGCCAGCTGGGAAGTAACTTTTTCCCGGACCCATTCAGCTATGGCTCCCCCAAGGGTATCTGTGAGCTCCTTGATCAGATCCCTCTGTAGTTCAGTGAAATAGGAGGTAATTCAGCAACTGTAAGGCAAAGGTCACTGAAGAGAAAACTCACTTCCTGCATATATCCATCTTCCGGGAATACTTAAGAGGATGAATAATGGAACTTTCCTCTGAGAGTTCCTCCTTGGTAGCTGCTGACATGACCATGGCATCTACTGCAACCCCTTTAGTCCAAAAATTGTTGTCCTCTGGTGCAGTAATTATTTTATTTGTTCTCCTGGGAGTTGTATCAATGGAGTCTGGACTCTCCCTTGCCCACAGAAAGATCAAATCTATGAGCTCATCAATGGGCAGAGTCACCCAGAAGGTAGGTGGTTGGGATCCAAAGGCCACCAGGTACACCAACTCCTCATGAGAAGGATTGCTGGTCTTCCAGGCACCTCTCTGTTTCAAGATTTCCAAGATGTCACTGAAGGAAACATCCTCACGAGGTGACAGTAGGAATGCTTCCCCCTTATCGAGTTTGGTGTCTTCAGTCAAAAGGGCTGTAGATGGGAAGACTGTGGATCCAAGGAGGGAGTTGTCTTGTTAGTTGCAGAGGCAGCTATGGCCCTTCCAGAGCTCCAAAGGCTGATTGCTCCTGAATAGAGAAGACCCCAGATCCGACAGGCCATACCTATGGATCGGAGATCTCTCAAGCTCCAAAGACAGCTCATCCAGCATCAAAACTGGAGCTGAGCTTACCTGCGTGGAAGCTCCGAGGTGCACTGATTGCTCAGAAGGTCTTAGAGTCAAACACACCATTGGCCCGCTAGGCTCGCTACAGCTGACAGCTTTCTGGCTCTGAAAACATCGAGGAACTCCAAGCAAAAGTCCAATCTGAAGAAAAAGAAATTCTCTGATCCGAGCTGGAAGACACTGGGCGTATTGGATCCGATAGTTGTGAAACATGTCCTGAAGTCGGGGCAGGAACCAATGGGGGAGTGGATGGCATTGACGAATCCTGGAGGTGATGGGTTGGAGATGAAGGAAGACTTCATAATGCCTTGTGCTCACAATATCTTCTGGACCATCCATTCCACATTGTCTTCTGTAAGGCTTCTGGCAGAGTGAGAAGAGAAAGCAGATGGGGATTTGGATCTATTCAGAAAAGGGGACAGTACTCTCAATGGAACTGGGTCAAAAGAGGGAGAGTACCTGGTTGTTAGCAGAGACAATATCAACTTGAAAGGGCTGGTGGCCTGATCTGAGTGCAATGGCTCTGACATATCCTTGTCAGATTGACTCGCAGCCGAAGAAGTCAGATGTGAGATAGATATGCTTGGGGCAGACAGATCTGGTTGAGAAGTCTTGGTCATTTTAGTCTTCGGCTCCAAGGAGTCTTTATGAACTGAGGAAGATCTCTTCTTCCCTCTGTCAGTACTCTTAAGAGGAAGAAGAAGAGGGACTTGATTCAGCTGACCTACATTTTGCAGAAGACTTGGAGTCACTTCCAGAAATGGCCTCTCCAAAGGAAGATGGCAACATGCCCCTCAAAATCAACTTGTTTTTCCTTTCAACCAGGGCCCTGTGGTTGAAAGAATGACAAATTGAACAATCCTCTTGGAAATGGAGAAGGCCCAAACAAACACACAAACTGTGCAAGTCACTAAAAGGGATCTTGTGACCGCACTTTAAACATTGCTGGGTTTTCAGACTTCTCAGCCATTGATAAGAAATGGCAGAGAACACACACACACACACACACACACACACACACACACACACACACACACACACACACACACACACACACACAGGCAAACAAATGGAAGATAGGACTACAAAAAAAGGGAAGAAGCTAATATATCTATATGGGTCTACTTCTGTTCAACAAAAACACATTTTTTGAAAAACAGAAATACAAACCCATTTCATAGAAAGTGCGCTTAACCGAAAGTGCACTTTCGCAAACACCGGTTCACTGAACCGGACATAAAAAAAACATAAAAACAAAAAAAAAACACTGCAAACACTTTTGCAGGGGGGCAAGCACCCCACAGCCCCGATACTTATATATACTAACTCTGAGATCACACTACAGTGGCAAAATGGGTATATTTCCTTATCCCCACTGTACTGTGCTTCGGTGGTGCACTTTTTTTTTTTTTTTATGTCCAGTTCAGTGAACCGGTGTTCACAAAAGTGTACTTTCCCTGAAATGGGTTCATATTTCTGTTTTTCAAAAAAATGTGTTTTTGTTGAACAAAAGTAGACCCATATTACATATGTGTGTGTGTACGACACGGAACAACCGACAAAAAAAGAAAGTTCAAAAACACGAAACTTCACATGCCCAACAAACCAAAATCTCAACAATCAACAAAACAAATACCTTTCCAAAAAAACACACACACAACACAAGCACAACAAAAACCTTACAAACCTACACTAAACCTTACATACACAACTATCTATGCACTAACCTTAACCCAAACCCTAACCCTAAGGTCCATCACTATCTCACACTTACCTTACCCGCACCCTAACCCTAAATTAATTAACCTGCCCCTAAACCTAAAGTCCGTCACTATCGCACACTTACCTGACCCGCACCCTACCCTAACGTCCGTCACTATCACATACTTACCTTACCCACACCCTGACCCTAACATCCGTCTCTATCGCACACTTACCTTAACTTGTCAGTGTTCTCAGTGTCGGGATTCTCAACTGTCGGTCTTCCGGTGTTGGTGTTCTCATTGTCGGCGTTGTGCACTTTCGGCATTTTCAGGTAGACCTATATATATATATATATATATATATATATATATATATATATATATATATATATATATATATATACTACACCTAAAGAAATTCCAATCCCTCTGAGCTACACGGTCTAGGGACCTAAACCTTGTCACCACAATAAACAGGACATTCTGAAGGGATAGATTCCTGTCCCAGAGACTTCCCATACTCTGGAACAGGCTACCCATCTATGTCAAGCAAAGTTCTTCATCAGCACTCTTCAAGAAAAATCTTGATGAGTGGATGGGAAATAGGAAATACACCCTGGGGATCACTTCTGTGTCTCTGCTTGACAGTGGCACAGGAAAATAACTTTCTTGGGTGGCGTAAGCCAGGGAACCTTGTTGGCTAGGCTTATGTAGGCCCTCAGGCTGATAGCCTAGTATATACCTATGAACCTATATGGGTTCCATACACTAGATCGAATTTTCACTAATTCAAAATAGTGCATGGAATGCTCACTGCAGCAAAAGTGCACTTACGCGAAGTTCAGTATAATGAACAGGTGTTGTAGTGAACTTCCGTGCAGTACTCACGGACTTTAGGGTTAGGGCACAGGTCATAGTAAAGGGATAGCCCATAGGGCTATCCCCTTACCATGACCCGTGCCCTAACCCTAAGGTCCGTGATGACTGCAGCGCAGTGAAGGACATAGCAATGTCCTCCACTATGGTGCGATAGTCACGAACCTTAGGGTTAGGACATGGGTTATGGTAAGGGGATAGCTTTACTAGCTATCCCCTTACCCTAACCCGTGCCCTAACCCTATGGTCTGTGACTATCGCACCATAGTGGAGGACATAGCTTGTTTTTTATGTCCTCCACTGTGCTGCAGTGTTTTCGGTGAAGTGCACTTACGCAAAAGTTCACTTTCGTTAACATGAACTTTCGCAGAAGTGAGGCTTCCTATTACAAGTTCGAAGTAGTGAACTTTTGTTCTTGTAATAGGAATCCATATATATATATATATATATATATATATATATATATATATATATATATATATATATATATATATATATATATATATATATTTATATATATATATATATATATATATATATATATATATATATATACATGTATATCTAGAAGAGGGTTTTTTTGGGAAAAAAAGAAGGGGAAAGCTACTAATGATACTAGCAGTGCTACAGTAGAGAAAGGAAATGTAACCTAATAAAAGACGGTTACAGGAGAGGAAGGAAGTTCCAAAAAGATAGGGGAGAAAGTGGTAAAAGTTGGACTAAAAAAAATAGCACAATAGGAAAGAAATAATATTATAAAGATTGAAAAATGTCATTTATCTGCCCAAGAGCTACAGGAATGACCAGGTGTTCGCAAAGTGGCAAACGAGATCTGAGGTAATAGGGAGGGATGCATTATCAGTAAGGGGAGGTGCCCAAGAACTTTTATTTGCCATGAGCTATTGTAACGGTGGAGTCAGATCAAAACCCATATGTGAGGACAAAATAAAAATTGACAAAATCAGATAGCTTGTTTCTGATGTTTTTAATCAGTCATAAATGAAAATGATTACACTTTTCATTACCACTCTTGTACCTGTGGCTTGTTAAAATATGTTAAGTCTGTAATTCTCTGCTATGCTTAAGGCCCAGCTCCAGGGATGATAATGTGGTGAACTGCTATGCATGTACGCATATAATATGCAGACCTATAATATTTCTTACCATATTGCCATTTCTTGCAATGTTTAGGATAAACCAATTTTTTTCATCTTACCTTTAAGCATCATGCTGCCTCTCAGTAGTCATCCTGGGATTAGTGCTTCTGTTTTTTCCTGGTGAGAGAAGGAGTGCAGTTACATTATTTCCTGGAGACTGCTGATCACCAGAAAGCTTAATAACTGCTTTATAGGTGACAACTTAGAGTCTGTGCTTATATTCTGATCCTGGTGAGAGTAGGAGCAGAGTGCATTGATTCCTGACTCTTTCTGGTTGGAGAGCGAGTGTCTGTGCTTAACATACCTGATTGGTCTGGTTTCTATTCAAGGCATCTACCAGAAAAAGGCTACAAGCCTGCAGACCCTTGCATCATCTGGGACAAGACTGTGGATCACCAAACAGGCCATGGCCTTCTTCTCTTCTTAGGATTGCTGCTAAAACTAGCTAGTTTTAGCTAGAAGGTACAGTTGTGTACACTTACCATAAATGTAGATGTTCGAGTGTATTCACTGTTGCAGTCGTCGCATTTGGGTTATCTGCCTGCAGGTAGCCCTCAGCTGGCCTGAATACCAGAGTCTTTGGATTTCTGCGTCTGATGCTGTCACTTCTTCCTTGACATCAGGTCATCAGGGGTATAAAACATGCAGCCAACACCATTACATCAGTTTTTCTTGCCTCAGATGTCAGGTGCCCCCATAATAGGAAGCAATTAAATGGTATGGTAAAACCCCCATCAAAAAGCAAATACATAAGAAAAAATAGACATACCAACCGTAAGGAGAGGTAGAGCCAAGAGAAGTCAGGAAGCTGGAGGGAGGGTAACCAGGATGGCAACAGTGAATACACTCGAACATCTACATTTATGGTAAGTGTACACAACTGTACTATGTTCTTCGTGTTTCACTGTTACAGTCATCACATTTGGGTTGATTCTCAAAGCTAAGGAAGGGGGGAGGAAGTTAAAAAGCATTAGGGCCAGCTATTAATCCCTGCAAGACTGCAGTGGCAAATCCAGCTCTGGATTTAGAAAAGATAGGCAAGTGGTAATGCTTGGTGAAGGTATGTACAGAGCTCCAGGTAGCAGCTTCTAGGATGTCCCTGGCAGGGACCCCTCTGAAAAATGCCACAGAGATAGATGCAGCCCTGGTGGAATGTGATCTTAGCCCCTGTGGGGTAGGTTTTCCATGGTCCTTGTAGCAGAAATTAATGCAATGGGCTAACCATTTGGAAATGGTTTGCTTTGAAATGGCTTTCCCCTCTGCCCCTGCAGCAAAGCTAACTAGCAGCTGCTCAGATTTTCTGGTAGGCTTAGTCCTGTCCAAATAGGATCTAAATTGTCTGTGCACATCCAGAGAGTGCAGTATTCGTTCCCCTTTGTTTTGTGGATTAGGGAAAAAAGTAGGCAAATGAATGGACTGATTTAGGGCCACAGAAGCCACCACCTTGGGCATAAAGGAAGGGTTAGTCCTGAGGGAAACCCTGTCCGCATGGAAGATAATGAAGGGTTCCACTGCCATGAGGGCCTGTAATTCAGACACTCTTCTTGCTGAAGTCATGGCTAGAAGGAAGGCTGTTTTCCAAGAAAGGAATTGCAACTCAGCTGTAGCCGCTGGTTCAAAGGCGGGAAGAGTGAGCTTTTCCAATACAAAGTTAAGGTTCCAGGCTGGAGTGGGAGCTCTCCTGGGGGGGGGGGTCTTAAATTTTGGGCCCCTCTAAGGAATTGCTTTAGTAAGGGGTGAGAGAAAAGGGGTGGCTCTGTATTATGAAACAAAAAGAACCACCTCCAAGGCTCTAGGCAGAACTTTTAATCCAAATGCATACAAATTCACCAACTAAGCGCTTTCACCATAACAAATGGCTTCTTCAGAGTGAGTGAAAAGCATCCATACCTTACATTAAATACTCAACCAATTATTCAATCATCCAAATGAAAGACATTATTGAGCAATTATACAATAATTGCAAAAGTTTAAACAACTGAATTTGTCCATGCACAGTAGAAAAAAAAATGTTATACATTCCCTAACAAAAAAAAATATATATAGTTAAAAAAGCATCCTGTCTATAATGTTTAGTGATATCTCTCAAAAATCCACTTAAAAAAACATTTAAATAAAATACTAATAAAAAAATTTTTTAAGTATTTTTGTTAAAATTGTAAACAACTTGATGAAACAAATGTGTAGAAAATACCTAGTGTTCACCTATTGATACTAAATTCTGTTGGCCCTATCCTTCAAAACAGGCTTTAAGGAGATGTATTCATTCAGGCCTGGTGGAATAGTAGCATCCAATATTATTTGCAATCTATATTCCAATAATTCTACCCTCAACCTAACATCACCACCCCTTTCAAGTCTTCCTACTCTATCAATCACAAAGAAAATAAATTTCTTGAAGTCCGTACAGTGTGTACTATGCATATGCAACGCATTGTGGGTGTCGTGATTTTTAATAGCCCTCAGATGTTCTGCAATCCTGTCTTTTAACCTACGGACAGTTTTTCCCACATAAAATGCATTGCAGCTAACACAGGTGGCAATATATACCAAATTCTGTGTTGGAACTGCACCTGCCAGGGCACCCAATGGTCTTAAAATAATTAGTCACCACCACATAAGGTCCTTCATTAATGAACCTACAAAATTTGCAAGTTCCACACTTATGCATCCTGGAACACTTGTATATAATTCTGTTTCTTTCCAAGATTTCTTTCATGTTCTTCCCCCTTGAGTATATTATTTTGGGGAAACTTCCTAAATCATTCCTCAGAGTTTCATTAAATATTGTGTCTCATATTTTGTTCACCACTTCAACAACACCAGACGTTTGACTATTATATCTCAAAATTAATGCCTTGCCTTCAAAGGTGTTGTCCTTCTCTACCATTTCTGTGTTGTTACCCCTTAAAATGGGTTGATATCTGCTCCTCCTTTTTCCCAAGACTTCGTTTCGAATTTTTAACAGCAACTTTAATGGATATCCCCTGTCTAAAAAGAAGCCAATTAAGGTATACACCTCCTTATTACAAGTGTCATCATCACTCACTAGTCTAGAAAGTCTTACCATCTGCCCCTTTACTATTCCTCTTTTTTGATGTTGAGGATGGCAACTATTGTAATATAACAGGGAATTACTGCTTAGGTTTGTGCGAAGCCTGAGACTGTAGCCTAGGTGGTCTGCTGTTCCTGGGTTTGGACTGAAAAGAAGGTATTGGAAAGGACCAGTTCTTAGAAGGCCAATGCCTACTGAATCTGGGAGGCTGTACTTGTAGGAAATCCAGCTTTTTCCTCCATCCTTTTGAGGACTTCTTCTGCTTTGTTGCCAAAAAGGCGGTCTTGGTTTAAGGGAGCATCCAGTAATTTAGCTTTTACATGATCTGGCAAGTTTTGTTCCTTAAGCCAAGCATGCCTTCTAAGTACAGACCCAGTGACAGCAGCCCTGCAAGATGCTTCTAAAGCTTCAAAACCACATTGCAAAGTATGTTTACCAACTTGTTTTGCAGAATGCATTAAATCCTGTAATTCTTTGTGTTCAGTACAGTCAGGAATCAACATAATTTTCTGTTTAAGTAGCCCCATAACCTGCTGCTGATACCTTAACATATGAAACTGGCAATTTAAAGCCCTGATGGCCAAAGTAGCAGAAATGTATATCTTCTTACCCCATCTGTCTAAGGCTCTAGAATCTCTATCAGAAGGGGTAGGATTTTTGGCAGCAGTAGCCTTAATGCCTTTTGGCCCTTGGGAAATGGTCTCTGGATCCGCAGAACGATTCTTGAAGAGGAACTTGAGAGAGTCAGGTACTCTATAATACCTGTCAGATTTTCTGGGAGCTGGAGGTAAAGTGTCTGGGGAAAGGCTAGATTCCAAGAAAGTATCATCCTCAATGTCCAGAACAAGAGGGATAGCTAAAGGCCTGTGTTGCGGTAGGAGTAAGAATTCCCTAAGCCTCTTTTTGGAGTCAGAGTAATCCTGGCTTTCCCAGCGGAAATGCTCCCTAAGAGTGTGCAAGGTTTCATCAAAAGAAAAATCTTCTGGAGGGGAAGCAGAGGGAATGGAATCCTCTGCATCAGAATCCTCATAAGTAGATAAGGGCAAATCCTGGTAATCAGAAGGAGCAGAAAAATCAGATTCCTGATCAGAAGAATCAGAAAGAAACTCAGTTCTAGGTCTCTTAGAGGGGGGAAGGTTGGCTTCCCCTAATCAAGGTAATGAGGTTTTCAGCCATTCTTAGCATTAGCTTTTTAGGCATATGGGCCTGTGCCTGTGGTTTGGTCGTCGGTTTTCTAGGCGTGGTGCGAGATTTAGGCCTTGATGAAAACAATGGCGTCGGTTTAATATAAATGTCTGTAGGCCTGAATATACCCTCAGAAGCCGGTGCCTGCACAGCTGCTCCAGACCCATCCATGGTAGAGACATCTGCAGGTTCCATAGTTGAAGAAGCATCTTGCGGCATACCAGACTCAGAATGGGTCTCAATAGAGGCCTGCAAATCTGAAGTAGCGGGTATCAGAGGCTGTGAAAGCACCTCACTGAGTACCGACGGACTGGCAACTAGCTTAATGGAAGCGTCATTGGCAGTTTTGGACCTATGCGGTCTGTCTCTGTCTTTATCCTTATGTTTTTTCAGAAGATCGGTAGTCGGATGCTTGACAAAGCCATTTCTGAGTACACAGAACGAGTACTAAAATAATTTGCTGCAAAAACAGCCTGACGATGGATAGTTCAGGCATTGAATAAGGCACAAAACCGACAACGAGGGACATCGTGGTCTGGGCCTAAGCAGGGGATGCAGTAAGAATGAAAATCTCTATGAGGTATTTGCTTTCCACAGGTAAGATAAATGTTAACTTTTACTGACATCGGTTAGAGCAAGAAAAAGGATCCCCAACTGGGTACTTAGCTTTTTTGAAGACTTAGCGTCTGAAACTAGAAAACGAAAATTTCAGGAGTCGGCCGACCGGCACTTGCGAACTGCTTCGGCTTCGGGCACTGCATGGCAAGAAAGACTGATGTACTGGCGTCAGCTGCATGTTTTATACCCCTGATGACCTGACGTCAAGGAAGAAGCGACAGCATCCGACGCAGAAATCCAAAGACTCTGGTATTCAGGCTGGCTGAGGGCTACCTGCAGGCAGATAACCCAAATGTGATGACTGCAACAGTGAAACATGAAGAACATCTAGCCAGTTTTTTAGTTTCAGCACTCAAAACTGTTTCTTTGTGCACAGCACTTGCTCAGAACTCAATGTAAGCCCTAAATAAACTACAAATTATTACAGCACTCGACTTTCCTCACTTGTCAAGAGGAAAACAGTTCTTAGTACTTAAATTAATAAGCACCTATCCAGGCATGTCCATGGGTCAGCTCCTGGTGTCTTCTCCTGTCCACCTGAGGAATCTGGGCATCTTGGGCAATGTAGCAATTACCTCATGTACACTGACAACCCTTTCCTCCTACCACCCAACACTACAACCTGTGAGAGATGCACTTATATAGCCAAACTGGAAGCCAAGATCTCTCCAGGCAAGACTGAACAAGACAGTCAAGAGGAGAAGGTTAACACCTGCACCACACCACACTCAACACATAGTCCTTCAAAACCCACACATAGAAACACAAAGCACACACCCAATTCAGGGAGGCTCTCAATAAAAATCTGCCCAAGCAACAGAGACCTCCTAAGCTGAAACGCAGACAACCACCACCCCCAACACTACCCAAATGACACATAGCCCAGAAAATTAGTGTGCCGCTCAACCTCAGCCCATAAGGCAAAACAACATACCCAACACACTAGTCATAGGTGACTCTATAGTCAGGCACACTGATGTCCCACTCACCAGGCTAAACAAGGAGAGAGTTACTGTCAGCTGCCTGTCGAGTGCCAGGATCCGCCACATAATGCATGCACTCAGGTCACTCCAAAACAAGTACAAATACGACTCTGTCATTGTCCATGTTGGTGTGAATGACCTGAGACATACCTCCCTGGACTGCATGAAAAGAGACATGGAGGAGTTCTTGGATCTTGCAGCCCAGGCAGGTATGACCCCTGCCCTGAGTAGTATCTTGCTATTGCCCAGAATGATACCACAGTACAAGGACAAAATGATTGACTTAAACAATTGGCTAAGCTTCTGGTGTCATTCTAAAGGGATCCAGTATCTGTCTGCCTGGGATGACATGGTCGACAGCCCACGATGCTTTGCTAGAGATGGCCTGCACCTGTCGCCCCTGGGATTCCGGAAACTGGCTAAGGCTCTTGCCACCCCTATAGTGCCTTTTTTAGGCAAGGTTCAAATGCTAAATTCACCACAATAGCAGGTACAAGCAAGCAAACGCTGAGGGCAATGCTACTCAATGCTAGAAGTCTAAACCTCAAAATGCACTCACTAGAGGCACTCCTTAAAATGGAGAACATTGACATCTGTGCAGTGACAGAGACCTGGTCCAATGCTCCAGAGAGCACCCCTGCATCACCAGGCTATAATTCATACCACACCTTTCGGCCACCTAACATGGACCGAAACACTAAAGGTGGAGGCATGTCCATATTCATTAAGGATAACCACACCTCCAGGCTAGTTGCTCAACATAATGCATCTGAAATTATCCAAGTGCAGCTAACACTTGGCAAAACTGCAATCCAGGCTGTAGCTTGTTACAGATCCCCCCACCATGCCCCAGGATTCCCACTCTTCCTTTCTTAAGATACTGGAAAATATTAAGGTACAACCCAAATCAACTGGGAAAACTACTCATGTACCAACTCCTTCACTCAATGTTTTCTGGAATTCATAAATTCCAAGGCCTTGCATCAGCTTGTCCACACCCCCACCAGGGGCAGCAATATCCTGGATCTGGTCATTACCAATATGGGTAACCGGTGTTCCACGCCAGAGGTCAACTCCCCGCTGGTCAGATCCGACCACAAGCTAATCACCCTAGACATCCATATCCCACCCCTACCCCCCATTAAGGAAACCACCATCAAAAACTAATCCAAAGCCAACTTCATGCTTCTTAAGACAGAAGTAGCAAACTTCATGACACCCATGCAGACGGAAAATAGAGGCACAACTGCTGAATCTTACACAAATGCACTGTATAAGCACATACACGAGTGCATGGATCGTGCCATCCTCAACAGAACCAAGATGCTATCCTCAAGAAAAGGGAAGCCAATCTGGTGGTCCCCTGCCATAAACAAACTCTACAACAGAAGGAAGAAGTTGTTGCAAAAATGAGTAAAATCCCAAGATTGGAGGAACTCCCTAGTCAGCCTCAGCAAGAAGCTGAGATCCCTCATAAAATCCTCCAAAGCCAGTTATGAAAATAAAATTGCCACTGATTCCAAAGACAACCACAAAGCATTCTACAGCTATGTCAAGAATCTCAATGGCAACACTCAGATCTGCTCTGAGCTACAGCACAATGGCACTAAATATACAGAACCAACCTATATTGCCAACATCCTGGCAGATAGGTTCAGTGCTAACGTTACCCCCTCTCACCCTCCAAAGGGCCCATCTTAATACTGGAAGAATGCAAAGCCCCTGTAATCATGGATGAGCAAGTAAAGACCGCACTCTCCAAAGCCAAGAACACAGCATCCATGGGACCAGACAACATCCCAGGCTGCATACTCCATGAACTGCAAAACGAACTGACACCCCACCTAAGTACCATGTTCAATCATAGCCTCACCTCAGGCTATGTGCCTACTGAATGGTGCACAGCGACGGTTACCCCACTCCACAGAGGGGGTGCCATCATGGACCCTGAAAACTACCACCCTACTAGCCTGACGAGCCTGGTCTGCAAGGCCATGGAACGTATCGTCTTGGAGCTTATAAACAAAGACATAGGTAACCTCCAAACCCTGGACTCCACTCAGTTTGGGTTTGTAAAAGGTAGATCATGTCTACTAAACCTGATTGACTTCTTTGAAACAGTCACTAGAGCCGTAGACAAGGGCAAGGTAGTGCACACAGCCTATCTTGACCTCTCCAAGGCTTTCGATACCATCCCCCACTCTGGAATTATAGATAAACTCACTAAACTGGGCATAAATCCCTATGTCACAAGATGGGTGGCCAACTGGCTCACTGACAGAACCCACACAGTAAAAGTAACCGACTCCAAGTCTGACTTCACACCAGTGATGAGTGGAGTACCACAGGGTTCAGTTCTGGCTCCTCTCCTATTCGGCATCTACTTCTCTGAAGTGAGGGCCAACACAGAAGGTCTTTGGCTAACAACGTTCATAGATGACTGTAAAGTGGGAGCCATAACAGAATCACCTAATGATGTAGACATTCTATAAAAGGGCCTCACAGAGACAGATGCTTGGTGTCAAAGTCATGGCCTCAAGCTCAATGTCAAGAAGTGCATTGTCATCCCCTTTGGGAAACACTCGGTACCCATGAACTACCACATAGGCGGTAGCTCACTAAACACTGAAAGTGTGATAAGAGACCTCGGGACACAGGTGGAGAGTAGTCTCTCCTTTGTTAACCACATTGCCGCAGTAGTCAGGAAATCCTTCTACATGGCACACCTCATCACAAAAGGGTTCTCCTCTACAAAAAAGGATGTCATTGTTCCTCTCTACTCATCCCTCATCAGACCCCATTATAGAGTACAATGCCCCATTTAGCATGTATCTCACAAGAACCTACAACAATTGGAAAGGCCACTGGAATACCTCACTAAGAGGATTACTGGCCTCAAACAGATGCCATACGCAGACCGTTTCAAAAAATTCCAGCTCAACTCTGTCGCATATCACCTACTCAGAGGCTATCTCTGCCTAACATACAAAGCTATGTCAAACCCAGAGCTGTTGGACATGCTACACTTAAAGAAATCCCAATCTCTCCAAACCACATGCTCCAGGGACCTAAACCTTGTCACCACAATAAACAGAAAGTACAGTTGTGTACCTACCATAAATGTAGATGTTCGAGTGTATTCACTGTTGCAGTCATTATACTTGGGTTATCCTGCTGGCAGGCGACCCGCAGTCGGCTCAAGTTCCAAAGTCTTGGTCCGGCGTTGGATGCTGTCGCTTCTTCCCTGATATCAGTGCGCCAGGGGTATAAAAGTTGCAACCGACGCCATTTTCTTCAGTTTTTCTTGCCCCAGATGTCAGGTGCCCCCAGATAGGAAGGCTGAAAAGATAAAGATATGCCAAACAACCATGCATATATTACTGTAAACATATCCTTCATCTACAAGCAAATACACCACATAGGTTGTATAGAGTTGAGAAGTACAGAATAGTCCCAGCAAAGAGGGGGATGGTGGGTGGGTAACCTGGACTGCAACAGTGAATACACTCGAACATCTACATTTATGGTAGGTACACAACTGTACTATGTTCATCGTGTTTCACTGTTGCAGTCATTACACTTGGGTAGAATCCCAAAGCTGAGGTTGGGTGGCTGGGTCTAGATTGGATTTGGCGAGGCTAACAAGCCCTGCAGAACTGCAGTGGCAAAGCCTGCTCTGGATTTGGAGTAGAGAGGTAGGTGGTAGTGCTTTGTAAAAGTGTGCACTGAGCTCCAGGTTGCAGCTTCTAAGATGTCTTTGGTTGGTACCCCTCTGAGGAAAGCTGCTGAAGTGGCTGCTGCTCTGGTAGAATGAGGCCTAATGCCCTTAGGCACAGATTTGCCATGTTGTGCATAACAGAAGCGGATGCAGTGTCCTATCCATTTAGAGATTGTCTGCTTTGTAATAGGCTTTCCTTGTGATCCTGCAGCATAAGCTACAAACAGTTGCTCAGTTTTTCTGAAAGCTTTTGTTTTGTCCAAGTAAAATCGTAGCTGCCTGTGTATATCCAAAGCGTGCAGAAGTCTTTCCCATTTATTCTGGGGATTTGGGTAGAAAGTAGGTAAATGAATGGTTTGGTTTAAGGCCACATTGGAGACCACTTTTGGCATGAATGTTGGGTTTGTCCTAAGAGAAAAGTACAGTTTTGTACCTACCATAAATGTAGATGTTCGAGGATTCCATTGCTGCAGTCCTTACTATTGGGTATAGTCCGCATCCAGTCGGCCCGAATACCAGAGTATAAGGCTGACGTCGGTCAGGGCGCATTAGACTGACGTCAGTACGTCAGGGTACTAATGCGCATGACCGGCATCATATCCTCAGTCTTTTCTTGCCCCAGATGTCAGAAGACCCTAAAAAGACAAGGCCCAAAGTACCTGCACCAAAACATGAACAATATATACAAAAATATAAGCAGGTAAATCACCTACACAACCACCCCTAAACACAGAGGGAAGGAGGGAGGGTAAATTGGACTGCAGCAATGGAATCCTCGAACATCTACATTTATGGTAGGTACAAAACTGTACTATGTTCTTCGTCTTCCATTGCTGCAGTCCTTACTATTGGGTAGAATCCCAAAGCAGAGGTAAAGGAGGCTGGCAAATCATAAAGAAGCAGGAGCTGACAACATGCCTTGCAAAACAGCTGTGGCAAAACCAGCCCTAGACTTAGAGTAGATAGGAAGGTGATAATGCTTAGAGAAAGTATGCACTGAACTCCAAGTAGCTGCTTCCAAAATATCCTTAGTTGCCAGCCCCCGTAGAAATGCTGTTGAAGTGGCAGTAGCCCTAGTGGAATGAGGCCTAATCCCAGCTGGAACTTCCTTGCCATGATGGGAATAACAAAATGCAATGCAAAAGCCAATCCACCTAGAAATAGTTTGTTTTGACACAGGCTTGCCCTGTGAACTCAAAGCAAAAGAAACAAACAACTGCTGAGACTGCCTAAAATCCTTAGTCCTGCTTAAGTAATAACGCAATTGCCTGTGTACATCTAAAGTATGCAAAATCTTTTCCCCTTTATTTTGGGGTCTGCATAAAAGGTAGGCAAATGAATAGTTTGGTTTAAAGCCACACTAGAAACCACCTTAGGCATAAAGGAAGGATTAGTGCGTAATGATACCCTATCCTTATGGAAAATCAAAAGGGCTCGACTGCCATAAGGGCCTGCAACTCAGACACCCTTCTTGCAGAAGTAATAGCCAACAAAAAGCAGTCTTCCATGACAAATATTTCAATTCAGCAGTAGCCTTGAGGCTCAAAAGGTTGTAGAGTAAGTTTTTCCAACACAAAATTGAGATCCCAAGCAGGAGTAGGAGCTCTATTGGGGTCTTATATTCTTAGCCCCTCTAAGAAACTGCTTGAACAAAGGATGCGAAAACAATGGTGGGTCACAATCATAGTGAGCTGAGATTGCTGCAGCATGAATCTTGATGGAAGAGAAGGACAGACCCTTGTCCAGTAACTCAGTAAGATATTGAAGAGCCATACTCAAATTAGGCTCAGAAATCTCCAAATTCTTTGCTTTACTCCAAAATAAAAATCTCTTCCATTTTGCTGCGTACACTTTCCTTGTACTAGGTCTTCTAGCTTCCATAATCACATTTAAAACTTGTTGAGGAAGTTGAGACCTGCTGTGTTTCAACACAGAATATGCCAGGCTGTCAGAGGAAGAGAGTGAAGCTTGACATTGAGCAGATGACCGTCCTGCTGGGATAACAGATGTGGAATCAAAGGTTAAGGCCATGGAGGCTTCTTTACCAGACTCCGTAGTAGAGGGTACCAGTGTTGCCGAGGCCAATCTGGAGCTATCAAAATCATCCTTGGCCTGTCCTGTCTGACCTTTAACAGTACCTTTGGAAGAAGAGGCAGAGGTGGAAAGGCATACAGATGAAGGTTTGTCCAACTGAAAGACAGAGCATCCACTTTCCAAGCTGTGTGATGAAACCCCTTTGTGCAAAACTGTGGCAGCTGGTGGTTTAGTGGAGAAGCGAACAGATCTATGTCTGGAGTTCCCCATGACACTGTCAATTTCTGAAATACATGAAGATCCAGTTTCCACTTGTGGGGATCCATGATTTGTCTGCTTAACACATCTGCTAAGGAGTTCTGTGCTCCTGGCAGAAACCTTGCCTGAAGAGTTAGGTGCAAGCGTAGGGCAGTCTCCCATAAAATCATTGCATGCCTGCATAGAGGATAAGAATGTGTTCCCCCTTGTTTGTTGAAGTACCACATGACAGTTGTGTTGTCTGTTAGAATCAACACCTGCCCTGGAAGAAGTAACTCCTTGAAAGCCAGCAATGCGAACTGGACTGCTAACATCTCCTTTATGTTGATATGTAGATGCTGTAGTCTGGCAGGCCACTTGTCTTGTATCCACTTTACATTTAGATGAGCTCCCAAGCAATGTCTGAGGCATCTGTCGGTAAAATCTGACTCGCCTCTGGCGGGTCACAGAGAGTCCCTTGTTTAGGTGACATTCCTGAGCCCACCACAAAAACACTCTTTGAAGGCAAGGTATTATTTGAATGACAGTGTCTAAATCCTGGCAGTGCTGTGTCCATACATTTTGAGATACCATTGTAACTTCCTCATATGCAGTTTGGCATTGGGAAGCACCAGAATATAAGATGCCATGAACCCTAATGCTTGAAGGACTGTCTCTGCAGTCAGCACGGACTGATGAGATAGTTGATGGAAGTAAAGTGACAGACTCTTTTGTTTGTCCGGGGTTAAAAGGCCATCTGGGCTGCTGTATTCAGTCTCACACCCAGAAAGCACATGTCTTGAGAGGGTACTAGACTGGACTTTATTTCGTTCACAGAATACCCTAGGCATCTTAGCACTGCTATAAGATATTCCAGATGCTGTAGAAGGTCTTCCTTTTCTTGAGCCAGAATCAGGCAGTCGTCTAAATAAGGATAGATTTGAAGTCCTTGTAGCCTGAAGTAAGCTATCACTGGAGCCAGAACCTTTGTGAATACTCTGGGCAGTAGATAAGCCAAAGGGCAATGCAGAGAACTGATAATGAGAATCTCCAGCTTGAAACCGCAGATACTTCCTGTAACTTAGCCTGATATGCACATGAAGGTAAGCTTCCTTGAGATCTAAAGTTACCATCCAGTGATCTTTGCCCAGCAGGGTAAAAGCTGTTGTAACGTCAACATCTTGAACTTGGGAATGTCCAGATAAGTGTTGAGGAGAGATAAATCCAAAAGCAGTCTCCACGTGTTCCCCTTCTCTGGTACTAGGAACATGCGAGAATAAAATCCTAGGCCCCTTTCTGACACAGGGACTGGTAGAATGATGTCCAACACCCATCTGTCTTGAGTAATTAAATCCCAATTTCCTTTGAAAAGAGACAGTTGTCCTTCCAAAGGAGCTGCCAGACGAGAATCTACTGGCAGTTGAAAAGGCAGGTCATTGGGTCTGTTTACGAAAGGACTGACCCCTGCCCTCACCAGAAGTCTGAGCAGGTGAACTCCCTGTTCTAGGCCTAAAAGAACCTTGAGCCCTGCCCCTACCACGTCTAGACCTACCCCTAGACTGGGAATCATAAGCAGGATATGTCCACCCCTTAGCAGGCCAATTTCTACTAAACTTGGTGGCTGTACCTGCAAAAATCTTTAACAGTTTGCATAGACTTAGCTTTGTCCTCCATTTTCTTTAAAACTGCTTCCACAGGTGAACCAAACAACACATCAGACTGTAAAGGAGCATCCAAAATCCTTGTCTTAACATGCTCAGCCAAATTTTGATCCCTCAACCAGGCATGCCTGCGAAGAACAGAACTAGTGGCAGCCACCCTCGAGGAGGCCTGCACAGCATCAAAACCACATTGCAAAGAATGCTTGCCCACTTGTTCAGACACATAAACTAAATCCAGCAAGTCTTTACAATCAATACCTTCCGCCAAAGCATCCACCTTAGATTTCAATTGTGAAAGGAGATAATTTTGATATTTCAGCATGTGAAACTGACAATTCAACGCTCTCATGGCTAGAGTGGAAGAAGTATACACTTTCTTACCCCACCTATCTAACGCCCTTGCCTCTTTGTCAGTGGGAACAGGATTTTTTAACCACAGAGGCCTTAACACCTTTAGGCCCCTGAGAAACAGTTTCTGGGTCCGCCCTAGGACTCTTAAACAAATACTTATGAGCTTGGGCACCCTATAGTACCTATCAGGTTTAACAGGAGCAGGAGGCAAAGAATCAGGGTTCAGGGAAGCCTCTGCAAAACATCTTCCACCACATTCAACACAGGAGGTATAGCTAAGGGCCTATGCTGGGGTAAAACAAGAATTCCCTCAGCCTCTTCCTGGAATCAGAGTAATCCTGGCCTTCCCATTTAAAGTGCTCCCTCATGGAATGCAGAGTCTCTGAAAATGAAAAATCCTCAGGAGGAGAAGCGAAGGAGTGGCATCATCCACATCAGAATCAGAATAATGAGGATACTCCTGCAAATCTTCCGCAGAAGATTCAGAAGCCCCTGAACCCTGTTCAAAACTGTCAAACTCTGGTTCCACTCTAGGCCTCTTATCAGGAGGGCCCATAGAACCTCTAATCATAGTAATCAAATCTTCTGCCATTTTAAGCATATGTTTCTTAGGTACAGAACCCGAAGGCTAGGAGAAGCCCCTACTGAAGCTGAAGTTGGCCTACCTCTAAAAGAAGTTTTGGCAACAGAAGGAGAGGCTCTAACTACTTTGGGAAGAGAGGGAAGAATAGTTACCTGAGAAGCCCCTCAGCCTGGCCTGCCTCCTGAGAGGGTACATCCTGTAACAGTAAAGTTTCTGCCTGAGACTCTATAGAAACTCCTGGCAAAACCTCTGGCTCCACTGAGCCATCTAAAGAACCGACGTCTGGGACTGCCGGTTCATCAACCCTAGGCTTCGCTGTTTAGTCCTTGCGCTTCTTGGATGAAGCGGGCGGAGCATCCGGCGGCATTTTATAATTGCAACGCTTCCCAAACACTAATCTGGCACAGTCTAACCTCCTCTTAATAGTGCATTTGTTAAACTTAGCACAAGAGCGGCAACCAACAACGTCGTGCTCAGGCCCTAAACAAGGTATACATAATGTATGGTAATCCCTATGAGGTATTTGTTTCCCACAAGAAATACAGTTATTCACTTTTCTGACATCCGGTTAAATACTGAGGCAAGAAAACCAAAATGTTCCCCAACGGGGTACTTAGCCAACTCTGATTCGGTCTGAAACTCCGGTTTCGGAAATATTTCAGAACGCCAACCTGCACTCGCAAAACTGCTTCTGCATCGGATCACGCGGCAAAAAAGACTGAGGATATGACGCCGGTCATGCGCATTAGTACCCTGACGTACTGACGTCAGTCTAATGCGCCCTGACCGACGTCAGCCTTATACTCTGGTATTCGGGCCGACTGGATGCGGACTATACCCAATAGTAAGGACTGCAGCAATGGAAGACGAAGAACATCCCTGTCCTGATGAAAAATGAGGAAAGGTTCCACGGCCATCAATGCCTGTAACTCTGAGACTCTTCTTGCTGAAGTTATTGCTAGGAGCAGAGCAGTTTTCCATGACAAGAATTTTAGATCAGCTGTGCTGGCTGGTTCAAATGGAGGCAGTGTTAGTTTTTCTAAAACAAAATTGAGGTCCCAAGTAGGTTGCTCTTCTAGGGGGTCTTATATTCTTTGCCCCTCTGAGGTCCTGTCGTAGTAGAGGATGTGAAAAAATAGGAGGATCCGTATTGTAATGAGCTGAAATGGCAGAGGCATGGATTTTAAAAGATGAAAAAGATAGGCCTTTGTCCAACATCTCAGTCAGGTATTGCAAAATCTGAGGTATATCAGGGACAAGTGGGTCGAGCCGTTGTGCCTGGTTCCAAGCACAGAATCTCTTCCATTTTTCTACATAAGATTTCCTAGTGCTGGGCCCTCCTGGCTTCCAAAATTACATCCATAACAGCTTTAGAGAGAGGTGCAGTCTGAGTGGCTACATTATCTGCCATGCTGCCAGGTTTAAGGTTCTGAGTTGACTGTGCAGAATCTGATTGTTTTGCTGTGTCAGAAGATGAGTGATTTGAGGTAGAGGCCAAGGTGGGCCTTGGGACAAAGTTTTTAGGATTGGGTACCAGTGCTGGCGTGGCCAGTCTGGTGCAATCAGTATCATTTTTGGCCTCTCTTGTCTGACTTTCAGAAGCACCTTGGTGAGAAGAGGTATCGGAGGGAAGGCATAGACTGTCAGGTTTTTCCAGCTGAATGATAGAGCATCCACTTTCCATGCTTGAGAGTGATAAGTCCTTGTGCAAAATTTCTGTATTTGGTAATTGTAAGGGGAGGCAAAAAGATCTATGTCTGGGCGTCTCCATTTCCTTGTTATCATGTTGAACACTTGTGGATTTAGCTTCCATTCGTGAGGATCCATGAGATTTCTGCTTAGTTCGTCTGCCAGTGTATTTTTTGTTCCTGGCAGGAATTGTGCTTGCAGACATACCTGGTAGGTCAGTGCTGTGTTCCACAAAGTCATGGCTTGTCTGCAGAGGGGGTAGGAATGTGTGCCCCCTTGCTTGTTTATGTACCACATAACTGTGGTATTGTCCGTCTTTATTAGTAGTTGTCCTGGATGTATTAGGTCCTTGAAGGCTGTCAGGGCATTCTGTACAGCTAGCATCTCTTTTTGATTGATGTGAAGATGCATTTGCTCCTTGGGCCACGTGCCCTGAATACATTTTCCTGCCATATGTGCTCCCCAGACATAATCCGATGCATCCGTTGTTATTGTCTGCCTGGCTGTAGGTAAGGTGAAAGGCTGTCTCTTGTTGTGGTGACAGGCCTGGGACCACCATCGAAACTCCTGTTGTAGGCAGGGAATCAAGGTTATGATTGTCTCTAGGCTGTGACAATGCTGAGTCCAAACACTTTTTAGATACCATTGTAGTTTCCTCATATGCAGTTTTGCATATGGTATTAGTAGAATGCAGGATGCCATGAAACCCAGGGCCTGCAGAATTTTTCTTGCAGGGAACTGGGTCTTTGTTGCCATCATTTGAAAGTAATGAGTCAGTTGCCTTTGTTTGTCTGGCATGAGATAAGCCATCTGGGCAGTTGTATTTAAGCTTGCACCCAGGAATATTATCTCTTGAGAGGGCACTAGTTTTGATTTCTTTTCGTTTACTGTGTACCCTAGGCAAGTTAGTAATCTTTTTACAAATGCCAGGTGCTTTAGAAGAATGTCCTTGCTCTCTGCTTGAATAAGGCAGTCATCCAAGTAGGGATATATTTGAATTCCTTTTTGTCTGCAAAATGCAATCACTGGTGCCAGGCATTTTGTGAAGACCCTGGGCGCAGTAGATAAGCCAAAGGGCAGTGCAGAGAATTGGTAATGCATTGAGCCTGCTATAAATCTGAGGTATCTTCTGCACGATTGTCTGATTGGGACGTGCAGGTATGCCTCCTTGAGATCCAAATTAACTAGCCAAGCCTCCTTGCCCAGCATGGGCAGAAGTTGTTGAAGTGTTAACATTTTGAATTTTGGAACATCCAGGAAAGTATTCAGGACTGACAGGTTCAGTATTGGTCTCCAGGCTTTGTCTTTTCTAGGTACTAAGAAAAGTCTTGAGTAAAATCCTTGCCCCTGTTCTTCTTGTGGAACTTTTTGAATAGCTCCCATATCCATAAGAGCAGCAATCTGTTTTTGTGCCTCTGCCCATTGGTTTTGTGGCAGGTTTGGCATACCTTTTGGTTTTGGAAGCGTGTGGAAGTGGAACCTGTACCCCTGAGAAACTATATTCAGCACCCATTGGTCTTGGGTGATCAAGTGCCAATTTTTTTGAGAAAAGTGCTAGCTTTCCCCCTAGGGGTGCTGTCAACTGGTAAGAGCTTGGCATTTGCAGAGGGAAGTCATCATGACTGTTTCCTATAAGGCTGTGATTTGTCTTCTCCTCCTGTGGGGGCTGAAGCACCCCATTGTTTAGGTCTGTAGGAGCCTTGGAGCTGAGATCTGCCTCTTGGGCATCTGTATCTGCCTCTTTGTGGCCTATCTGACACTGGAAAGGACCAATTTTTCAAAGGCCAATTTCTGCTAAATCTAGGTGGTTAAACCTGTAAGAAATCTTTCACCGTTTGCATTGACTTTGCTTTATCCTCCATTTTCTTTAACACCTCTTCTGCCTTAACACCAAACAAAGTATCATGCTGTAGTGGAGCATCCAATAATTTTACTTTAACATGGTCAGGTAAACTTTGTTCTTTTAACCAAGCATGTCTTCGAATTACTGAGCCTGTAACTGCGGCTCTACAAGAAGCCTCTAATGAATCAAAACCACATTGGAGAGTATGCTTTCCCACTTGTTCAACTGCATGCAATAAATCCTGCATTTCTTTACTGTCAGGACTTTCTATATTTGTAACCATTTTCTGCTTTAACAATGACATGAGATACTGTTGATATTTAAGCATGTGAAACTGACAGTTTAAAGCTCTTACAGCTAAAGTAGCAGAAGTGTAAACTTTTTTCCCCCATCTGTCCAGAGCTCTGGAATCCCTATCTGAGGGGACAGGATTCTTGGCAGTGGAAGCTTTAACCCCTTTAGGACCCTGAGAAATTGTTTCTGGGTCTGCAGCGGGGTTTTTATAAAGAAATTTATGAGAGTCAGGGACCCTGCAGTATCTGTCTGGCTTTACTGGAGCAGGGGGTAAAGAATCTGGAGACAGACTGGATTCAGAAAAAACATCATCTACAATATCAAGCAGAGGAGAGATAGCCAGGGGCCTGTGCTGAGGAAATAAAAGGAAATCTCTGAGCCTTTTCTTGGATTCTGAGTAATCCTGCCTCTCCCAGTGGAAATGCTCCCTCATGGTGTGCAGGGTTTCCCCAAAAGAATAATCCTCAGGCGGTGAGGCTGAAGGAATGGACTCTTCAGCCTCAGAGTCCTCATATGGAGGGAGAGAATAGCCCTGATCAGAAGAAGAATCAGAGGAAATGGAAACCTGATCAGAGGAATCATAATCAGTGTCTTGCCTAGGCCTTTAGTCAGGAGGGGGATGGGAACCCCTGATTAAAGTAATAAGGTCTTCGGCCATTTTAAGCATCTGTTTCTTTGGCATGGATGACTGTTCAGGAGAATGCTGTACTTGTTTCCTTGCCTTTAATGGTGTTTTTGACTTTGCCTTTGCTGCTGTAGTAGCTTTAATTGTAAGCTGTGAAGGTCTGAAACCCTCAGAAGCCGGTGCCTGCTCAGCGGCTCCGGACCCATCTGAGGGTATAGTTTCCGTAGGCCCAATACCTTGAGTTTCCACAGGCCTTGGTGTCTCCACGTGGCTGTCGGTTAGGGCCTGTGGCTCTGAGGTAGCAGGTGTCAGGGGCTGCGAAAGCGCCTCACTGAGAACCGGCGAACCGGCGAATGGCCTAGAAGAGGCTTTGTCTTCAGTTTTGGACCTCGGATGCCTGTCTTTTTCTTTGTCTTTGCGTTTTTTATACATTCTGGTCATCGGTTGTTCCGACGGCATTATATAATTAAATCTTCGTCCAAAATAATGTAAAGCAAAATCAAACCGACTAATAGTGCGTTTATTGAATCTAGCACAAAACCGACAACTAGTAACGTCGTGGTCAGGGCTTAGGCAAGGAATGCAGTAAGAGTGAAAGTCCTTATGAGGTATTTGCTTCCCACAAGAAATACAATTATTAACTTTTACTGACATCGGTCTGGAGCAAGAAAAAGTTTCCCCAACGAGGTACTTAGCTTTATTGAAGACTTCGGTTCTGAAATTCAATTTTGAAAATCTCAGGAGTAGGCTGACCGGCACTTGCGAACTGCTTTTGCTTCGGGCACCGGGCAGCAAGAAAGACTGAAGAAAATGGCATCGGTTGCAACTTTTATACCCCTGGCGCACTGACGTCAGGGAAGAGGCGACAGCAACCGACGCTGGACCAAGACTTTGGAACTCGGGCCAGCTGCGGGTCGCCTGCCAGCAGGATAACCCAAGTATAATGACTGCAATAGTGAAACACGATGAACATCATGCTGGAGGGATAGATTCCTGTCCCAGATTCTTGTCCCAGAGACTTTCCATACTCTGGAACAAACTACCCATTCATGTTGGAACAAACTACCCATTCATGTCAAGCAAAGCTCCTCATTGGCCCGCTTTAAGAAAATCTTGACGACTGGATGGGAAATAGAAAATTCACCCCGGGGATCACTTCTGTGGCACTGCTTGACAGGGGCACAGGAAAATAATTTTCTTGGGAGATGAAAGCCAGGGAACCTTTTTGGCTAGGCTTATATAGGCCCCAGGGCCGATAGCCTAGTACCTACCTATGAACCTGTATTTTTCTGAAGCCATGTGAGAAAATTAGTATTTGATAGTAGATTGTTTGCCTTATTTCCTGAGGTACAGCAACCATAGAGACAGTTTATATAGATGAAAGGCAACACTTTTAAAATGCTCAGTGAAATCAGAGAGTGCAATTTTTGCAAAGAAAGTACAGTTGTGTAAGATGTTACCATAATGGTAGATGTCCTTCTCTTCACTGTTGGCAGTATTCTTTACAATAGGGATTCCCTGCCAGCCTGACAGCTGGTCCAGTATCCAAAGCCTTTAGGTTGCTCTAAGGTACGCCGTACATCACACATATGCTCCATGTGTATAGCATTGGGCATAAAGTTGACGTCTGGATGTGGCCAAATGAATAAAGAGACAACTCATTTACCAATTTGGGCATACAAGGATTAGTACTAAGGGCCACCATGTCCTTATGGAACACTAAAAAAGCAGAATAATCCATAAAGGCTTGAAACTCAGACACCCATCTGGCAGAAGTAAGGGCTAACAAAAGTCCAGTCTTCCAAGAACAATGCTGTAAGAAAGCTGAAGCTGTAGGCTCAAAAGGGGCATGGGCCAATTTTTCCAAAACAAATTTAAGATCCCAGGGAGGAAAAATAGGCTTCCTGGGAGGCCTAATAAGAAGGATGCCTTTAAGGAATTGTTTAGCTTCAAACCTAGAAGCTAAAGGAGGAGATAAAGGCAGACAAGCAGAAATACCTAAGTGGGCCTTGGCAGAAGAAAAAATCAACTCAGCATTGAGCAGTTCACACAGATAAGAGAGAACCAAAGGTACATCCACAGAAAATGGATCCAGGTTACGAGAAAGATACCAAACAGAAAATATCTTCCATTTGGATAAGTAGGATTTCCTAGTAGAGGGTTTCCTGGCCTCCTGCAGAAACCTAAGCACATCCTCAGAAAAAGGGTGTCTATATGGAATCAAAGTCCTATAATGGGTTTCCTGGCCTCCTGCAGTACCCTAAGCACATCCTCAGAAAAAAGGTGCCTGTATGGAATCAAAATCCTATCACCCACAGTGTCAGCTAAAGAGCTGACAGGTGGGGATGGATGAGAGATCCCTTGTCTTGTGTGAGTAGGTCCCCCCTGTGAGGTAACTTGTGATGATTGCCCTTGGCTAAATGAAGTGGAGGAGGAGGAGGGAACCAATGCTGTCTGGGTCACCAGCAGGATTTTGGAACCATCCTGTTGCATTTTGAACAGGAGTTTTGGAATGAGAAGAAGGGGGGGATAAAGATACATTCCCTTCCAGGGGAAAAGACAGGGAGTCCACCTGACAGACCAGAGGACATGGGACTCTAGCACAAAAGAGAAGAAGTTGTCTGTTCAGACCTGAGGCAAAGTGATCCACTTGAGTACCCCACTGGTGGACAATGTCCAGAAACACAACCCTGTGAAGCATCCATTCATGGGATTGAGTTACAGGCCTGTTCAGAGAGTCTGCCGTAATTTTCTGACCTCAGGGAATGTAAACTGCCTGAAGTGTAACTCAATACTGGATAGCTATTTCCCACACTAGAAGTGCCAACTGGCATAAGAGATAAGATCTCGCCTCCCCTTGTTTGTTGACATACTACATCCCTGTGACATTGTCTGTATACGACTTAAGAGGCCCTGGGAAGAAAAGAGGATGAAAAGCTAGAAGAGCTCTTATCTCTGACACTGATGTGGTCTCTCCTTCGATGAGGTGACCAAGTACCCTGCACCTTCAGAGAGCTGAAAGATGTTCCCCGTTTCACATCTGAAGAGTCTGTGAACAGCTGCTAAGAGGGAAGAGGTGGCTGAAAAGGGAGCCCTGGATTAAGAGTCAACTGCTGAATCCACCACTGAAGTTCCAGCTTGAGACATGGGAGAAGAAGAATGTACAGTTGTGTACACTTACCGTAAATGTATATGTTCGAGTGTATTCACTGTTGCAGTCATCACACTTGGGTTATCCTGCCAGGGGTAGCCCTCAGTCAGCCTGAATACCAGAGCTTAGTATTTCTGTGTCGGTTGCTGTCACTCCAGGACTGATGTCAAGTCGTCAGTGGTATAAAAACAGACAGCCAACGCCATTACATCAGTTTTTCTTGCACCAAATGTCAGGAGCCCCAAAAAGTTATGGTGGAGTAACACCACCAGTAGAAAGTAAATACCAATAGCCCTGTAAGGGTAAGGAAGACAGAGAGAGAAAGACAAGGGGGGCTGGAGGGTGGAAAACCAGGACTGCAACAGTGAACAGACTCGAACATCTACATTTATGGTAAGTGTACACAACTGTACTATGTTCTTCATGTTTCACTATTGCAGTCATCACACTTGGGTTGATTCCCAAATCTGAAGAATGGGTGGAGGCAGTCAAGATGAGTTGGGGCTGGTTAGTATGCCCTGCAGGACTGTGGTTGCAAAGCCTGCCCTGGATTTGGAGAAGACAGGAAAATGGTAGTGCTTGGTGAAAGTGTATACTGAACTCCAGGTAGCAGCTTCCAGGATGTCCCTGGTAGGGACTCCCCTGAGAAATGCTGTAGAGGTAGATGTTGCCCTAGTGGAATGTGTTCTGACCCCCTGAGGGGTTTGGTTGCCCATGGTGCTTGTAGCAGAAATGGATGCAATGTGCTATCTATTTAGAGATTATTTGCTTTGAAATGGCCATGCCCTCTGCCTCTGTTGCAAAGCTGACTAGTAACTGGTCTGATTTTCTGAAGGGCTTAGTCCTATACCTTCGTAAAATCTGAGCTGTCTGTGCACATCCAAGGAGTGCAGGATCCTTTCCTCTTTATTATGAGGATTAGGGAAAAAAGTTGGCAAATGTATGGATTGGTTGAGAGCCACACTGGACAACACTTTAGGCATAAAGGAAGGGTTTGTCCTGAGGAACACCCTGTCAGCATGGAAAATAATGAAGGGTTCCACGGCCATAAGTGCTTGTATTTCAGACACTCTTCCAGCTGAAGTGATGGCCAGAAGCAATGCTGTTTTCCAAGATAGGAATTTTAAATCTGCTGATACTGCAGGCTCAAAGGGTGGAAGTGTGAGCTTTTCCATTACAAAGTTAAGGTCCCAAGCAGGGGTGGGTGCTGTCCTTGGTGGCCTTAGGTTGTTTGCCCCTCTCAGGAACTGTTTGATAAGAGGGTGCGAGAAGAGAGGTGGCTCAGTGTTGTAATGAGCCGAAATGACTGAGGCATGTATTTTAATGGAAGAGAAGGACAAGCCTTTGTGGAGTAGATCTGCTAAGTAATCCAGGATTAAAGGCAGGGAGGGCAGAGTTGTGTCCTCTCCTTTAGATAGACTCCAGGAGCAGTACCTTTTCCACTTATCCGCATAGGATTTCCTTGTACTGGGTCTTCTGGCTTCAAGAATGACGTCCAGCACCTGTTTACTTAGAGTTGCTGGGGTAGGATTCAAGGGATAAGCCAAGCTGCAATATTTAGGGTTTGCAGTTGAAGATGCAAAATCTGCCCCTCCTGCTGAGAGAGCAGGGTTGGGGTCTGGTGTAGGTGCCATTGTGGCACCGATGTCAGGCTGCACAGGAGTGGGTACCAGTGCTGGCGTGGCCAGTCCGGGGCAATCAGAATTGTCCTCGGTCTGTCCTGTCTTATTTTATGTAATACTCTTGTGGGAAGGGGCAGAGGTAGGAATGCATAAATTGAGAGATTTACCCAGTGAAAAGATAGGGCATGCACTTTCCAGGCCTTGCTGTGAGGGTTCCTGGTGCATAATTTGCTGAGCTGGTGGTTGTAGGGAAGGCAAAAAGGTCCACCTCTGGGGTCCCCCATTTCTGAATCAGAAGGTTGAAGGTGCTGGGCTCTAACTGCCACTTGTGTGGGTCTAGGAGATTTCTGCTTAAGTCGTCTGCCAGTGAATTTTGTTTGCCTGGCAGGACTTGCATGCCCAAGGCCATGTTCCACAGGGCCATGGCTAACCTGCAGAGTGGGTAGGACTGGTTTCCCCCTGCTTTTGATGTACCACATAACTGTGGTGCTGCCTGTTTTTATTAGTAGTTGTCCTGGAAAGAGTATGGATCTGAAAGCTGTCAGGGCATTCTGCACAGGTAGCATCTCTTTCTGGCTGCTGTGCAAATGAATTTGACTTGGGCTCCAGTGGCCCTGAATGCATTTGCCATCCATGTGTGCTCCCGAGGCATAGTCTGATGCATCAGTGGTTAGGGTCTGGGCAGTGTGGGGTTGAGTGTTGAGTAAAAGGCAGTCCCTTGTTGTGGTTGCATGCTTCTGCCCACCAAAGAAAACTCTGTCCGTAAACAGGGTATGATAGGAATGACTGTTTCCAGGTCCTGAGAATGTTTGCACCAAAGACCTTTTAAGTACCACTGAAGTTTCCTCATATGCAGTCTTGCATATGGAATTAGCATTCTACATGAGGCCATGAACCCTAGGGCTTGCAGTATTTTCCTTGCAGGTAGCTGGGTTCTGGTGGACATTTGTTTGAAGTAGGCTGTCAGACTTGTTTTTTCTGAAGTGAGGAATGCCATCTGGGATGCTGTGTTCAAGCTTGCTCCCAGGAATACAATCTTTTTACTGGGCACCACTTTTGATTTATTTTTGTTGATGGTGTACCCCAGGGAAGTAAGAAGGCTTTTCACAAATGTCAGGTGCTGCAACAGTAATTCCTGACTGCCTGAATGAATCAGGCAGTTGTCCAAGTACGGGTAAATTGGGATATTTCTCTGCCTACAGTATGCAATGGCTGGAGCCAGGCATTTTGTGAATACTCTGGGTGCAGTGGATAAGCCAAAGGGAAGTGCAGAGAACTGATAATGCATAGATCCGACCCTGAAATGTAGATCCTTCCTGCACGACTCCCATATAGGGATGTGTAGATAAGCTTCTTTTAAGTCTAGGGTGACTAACCAGGCATCCTTGGCTAGCATAAGTAGAAGGTGTTGCAGGGTAAGCATTTTGAATTTTGGTGCCACCAGGAAGGTGTTGAGAATTGAAAGATCCACGACTGGGTGCCAAGAGCCCTTTTTTCTGGGTACCAGGAAAAGTCTGGAATAGAATCCTTGACCTATCTGTTCCACTGGAACCGGCTGAATAGCCCTGATAGCGAGCAGGGATAGGACTTGGTTTTGTGCCTCTGCCCATTTGTTTGGAGGAAGGTCTGGGAAGCCTTTTGGGGTTGTCAGAGAATGGAAATAGAATTTGTACCCCTTGGATACAATGTTGAGGACTCTTCAGTCTTTTATGATGAGAAAAATCGCCAAGGACACCAAAGATAACCACAAGGCATTCTTCAGTTATGTTAGAAACCTGGGCGGAAACACTCAGATATGCTCAGAGTTAGTACACAATGACAAAAAATTTGCCGAACCCACAGATATTGGCAACATTCTGGCAGACAGGTTCAGTGCAAATTTCTCCCCTCCCTCACCTCCAAAAGAAGAAATACTCATCCCAGCTGAATGTAACCTCCCTGTCATCTCTGATGTCCAGATGAGAACCGCCCTCAGCAAAGCAAAAAACACAGCATCTATGGGACCTGATGGTATCCCCGGCTGCGTGATACGTGAACTCCAAGAGGAGCTAAACCCGCATATAAAAATGTTATTTAACCTTAGCCTTACTACAGGATATGTACCAACCCTGGCATACAGCAACAGTAGTCCCACTTCACAAGGGAGGCTCCACTACAGACCCTGGGAACTACCGCCCTATAAGCTTGACCAGCCTGGTTTGCAAAGCTATGGAAAGAATTATTATGGAACTCATAAACAACAACATTGGGGACCTACAGACACTCGATCCCACCCAGTTCGGCTTTGTAAAGGGCAGATCCTGCCTTTTGAACCTGGATGACTTTTTCGAAACAGTCACTAGAGCCATTGATGAGGGCAAAGCAGTCCATACAGCCTACCTGGACTTGCCTAAAGCCTTCGACACAATACCCCACTCGGGGATTATAGATAAGCTAAACAGCTTAAATGTAAATCCATATGTCACAAGATGGGTTGCAAACTGGCTAAAGAACAGAACCCATAAAGTCAAGATTGCGGGAGCCATGTCAGACTCAAAGCCAGTCACAAGTGGTGTCCCACAGGGCTCTGTCCTGGGACCCCTCTTGTTCGGCATTTACTTCACAGATGTGAAAGCAAACATGGGAGGGTTGTGGCTGACAAAGTTCGCAGATGACTGCAAACCAGGCGCCATAGTCGATACACCAGCTGACACATACATCCTACAGAAAGGCCTCACCGAAACGGACAACTGGTGCCGGAATCATGGCCTTAAACTGAATGCCAAGAAATGTATAGTTATCCCCTTTGGGAAAAACAAAGTACCCACAAATTATCACATAGACAGTAACCCACTGAGTACCGAAAAAGTAATCAGAGACCTGGGGACCCAAGTTGATAGTGACCTCTCATTTGACACCCACGTTGCCAAAGTGGTTAGAAAGACTTTCTACCTTGCCCACCTTATCATGAAGGGGTTCACATCCAGATCAAAGGAGGTCATCGTGCCCCTGTACTCCTCCCTTATCAGGCCCATGATTGAGTACAATGCCCCATTTGGTATGTACCTCACCCGGCACTTACAACAGCTGGAGAGACCCCAGAAATACCTCACCAAGAGGATCAAGGGTCTCCAACATATGTCATATGCTGCCAGGCTAAAGAAACTCCAGCTCTATTCAGTAGCATACCGCCTGCTCAGAGGTGATCTGTGCCTGACGTACAAGGCCATGTCCAACCAGGAATTGATGGACATGTTCCTCCTCAAAAAAATCCAAATCCATAAGAACCACGAGAGCCAAAGATTTAAACCTCAGTACAAACATGAATAGAACATGCTGGAGGGACAGATTCATAACTCAGAGGCTTCCCATACTCTGGAACAAAATCCCAGTCCATGTTAGGCAGAGCCCCTCACTGACTCTCTTCAAGAGAAATCTTGACGAGTGGATGGGAGATCATAGGTTTACCCCGGGGGTCACCCATGTGTCGCTACTTGACAGAGGCACAGTAAACTAATTTTAATAAGTAAGGGGGTCTTCAATGTGTCACTACTAGACAAAGGCACAGTATTCTAAATTTATTCTATACACCTTAGTACCACTACATGGGGGTGGCGAAAGCCACATCTCTAGAGCTAGGCTTGCAAATGCCCCAGGGCAGATAGCTTAGTACTAAACTATGAAACTATGAAACATCCAGTTTTTTGCATGAAGGGCAAGTGTTCCTCCTAGGGGCACAAGCAATTGGGCAGAAGAGGGAAGTGGAGTAGAGAAGTCATTGTGAGTTTTTCAGTAAGGAGGTGGCTTACCACTCCCTGTTTTGGGGGTGGGGGCACTCCATTGCTTAGATCTCTGCATAACCTGAGACTGTGTGGTCTGTTTCCCCTGGGTCTGGTTTGAGATGGCCTGGAGGGGGCTGGAAAGGACCAGTGTTTTGAGGGGCAATGGGTTGCAATTGTAAGAATTCTTTAACTGTCTGTATAGATTTAGCTTTTTCTTCCAAATTGTTCAAAGGAGCGTCTAGTAACTTTGATTTGACATGGTCTGGCAAGGTCTGCTCCTTAAGCCAAGCATGCCTTCTCAGTACAGAACCAGTGACTTCTGCCCTGTAAGATGCTTCTAGGGCGTGAAAGCCACACTGCAAAGTATGCTTGCTGACTTGGCTTGCAGAGTGCATAAGCTCCTGCAATTCTTTATTTTCTACACAGTTTGTAAAGGTTGCTACTTTTTGTTTAATAAGTTCCATAATATGTTGCTGCTACTTCAGCACGTGAAACTAACAATTCAATGCCCTAATGGCAAGAGTTGCAGAGGTATATACTTTCTTACCCCATCTGTCCAAAGCTCTGGAATCCCTGTCCGAAGGGATGGGATTCTTCACTGTAGTTGCCTTGATACCTTTAGGCCCATGGGAAATGATCTATGGGTCAGCAGTAGGATTCTTGAAAAGAAATTTGTGAGTGTCAGGTACTCTGTAGTACCTGTCTGGTTTCTTAGGGGTAGGGGGTAAAGTATCAGGAGCCAACTTCCAGGACTAGGGGTATTGCTAAAGGGCTGTGCTGTGGCAAATCTAGAAATTCTCTGAGTCTCTTTTTGGACTGAGAATAGTCTTGGCATTCCCAGTGGAAATGCTCTCTTAAAGTATGTAAGGTTTCACCAAAAGAAAAATCCTCTGGAGGAAAGGCAGAATGAATGGATTCCTCTGCATCTGAATCCTCATAAGCAGATAAGGGCATGTCTTCATAATCAGATACCTGAGTCATCATAGACTCCTGGTCTGTTGAAGCTGCAGGGGACTAGTCTATTTTTCTCTTAGCAGGGGAAGGCTGACTTCCCCTAATCAACATAATAAGGTCTTCTGCCATTCCAAGCATTTCTCGTTGTGGCAAGGGAGCAGGTGCTTGCACTTTGGTCGTCGGTTTCCTAGGGTGAGCGCATACTCTTGACCTTAGAAACTCGGCAGTTTTATTTAAAAATGAAGTCGTCGGTTTGAGTCGAACATCGGTAGTGCGAAGAACTGCCTCAGAAGCCGGTGCCTGCTGAGCGGCTCCAGACCCATCCAAGGTAGAGACATCCGCAGGTTCCATAGTCGAAGAATAGTCTCAGGGCATACCGGACTCCGAATGGGTCTTGATAGAGGCCTGTAAATCCACTGAAGCGGGCATCAGGGGCTGCGAAAGCACCTCACTGAGAACCGGCGAACTGGCGACTAGCTTAACGGAAGCGACGTCGGCAGCTTTGGACCTTTGCAGTCTGTCTGTCTTTAACCTTACATTTTTTCAGAATATCAGTAGTCGGATGGCTTATCGAAGCCATTTCGGAATACAGAGATCAAGAGCAAAAGAATTTAGTGACAATGACAGCCCGACGAATGGTTCGGGTGTTGAACAAGGCACAAAACCGACAGCAATGTACGTCATGGTCAGGGCCTAAACAGGTGGTGCAGTAAGAATGAAAATCTCTGTGTGGTATTTGCTTTCGACAGGCAAGGCAATTGTTAGCTTTTTCCAGACATCGGTTAGAGCAAGAAAAAAGGATCCCCAATGGGGTACTTAGCTTTAGAAGACTTCAGGATTATTCAATTTGTAAATGAAAACTCAGGTAGCGGCTGACTGGCACTTGCGAACTGCTTCGAGCTCCTTGGCAAGAAAGACTGTTGTAATGGCATTGGCTGCCTGTTTTTATACCCCTGATGACCTGACATCAGTCCTGGAGTGACAAAAACCGAAGCAGAAATACTAAGTATCTGGTATTTGGGCCAACTGAGGGCTATCTGCAGGCAGATAACCCAAGTGTGATGACTGCAACAGTAAAACACGAAGAACATCATGCTTTGTTTTTTGTTTCTTTTTTAAAGGGGCGTATGCACTGTATAATTTAGAAGGCTCAAATTCCGGATGACATTCTTCAATCATAGTCGGAAAGTACAGTTGTGTACACTTACCACAAATGTAGATGCTCGAGTGTATTCACTGTTCCAGTCATCACATTTGGGTTATCTGCCTGCAGGTAGCCCTCAGTCGGCCTGAATACCAGAGTCTTGGGATTTCTGCGTGGGATGATGCCGCTTCTTCCATGACGTCTGGTCGTCAGGCTTACAAAACATACAGCCAACGCCATTACATCAGTTTTTCTTGCCCCAGATGTAAGGAGACCCCAAAATAGGAAGCAATTACATGGTGTGGAACCCCCCCTAGCAAAAAGCAAATGCCAGTGATATAAGATATGGCCAAACAAAAAGGATAAGTAGACGTACAGAGAAGTCAGGAGGCTAGAGGGAGGGTAACTATGAGTGCAACAGTGAATACACTCGAACATCTACATTTAAGGTAAGTGTACACAACTGTACTATGGTCTTCGTGTTTCACTGTTACAGTCATCACATTTGGGTTGATTCCCAAAGCTGAGGATGGGTGGAGGCAGTCAAGAAGCATTAGGGCTGGCAAGCTAGATAAGATAGGCAAGTGGTAATGCTTGATGAAAGTGTGTACAGAGCTCCAGGTTGCAGCTTCCAGGATGTCCCTGGTAGGGACTCCACTGAGAAATGTTGTAGAGGTTGATGCAGCCCTAGTGGAATGTGTTTTGATCTCCTGTGGGGTAGTTTTCCCATGGTGCTTGTAGCAGAAATGGATGTAGTGTTATCCATTTAGAAATGGTTTGCTTTGAAATGGCCTTGCCCTCTGCCTCTGTAGCAAAGCTGACTAGCAGATGGTTAGATTTTCTGAAAGGTTTAGTCCTGTCCAGATAGAACCTAAGCTGCATGTGCACATCCAGGGAGTGCATGATCCTTTACCCTTTATTCTGAGGATTAGGGAAAAAAGTTGGCAAATGAATGGATTGGTTTAAAGTCATACTAGATACCACCTTGGGCATAAATGATGGGTTAGTCCTGAGGGAAACCCTGTCTGCATCGAAGATAATGAAGGGTTCCACGGCCATAAGGGCCTGCAATTCAGACACTCTTCTTGCTGAAGTGATGGCTACAAGTAAAGCTGTTTTCCAGGAGAGGAATTTTTACTCTGCTGTAGCAGAAGGTTCAAAGGGTGGAAGCATGAGCTTTTCCAATACAAAGTTAAGGTCCCAGGCTGGAGTGGGAGATCTCCTGGGGGGTCTTAAATTTCTGGCTCCTCTCAGGAACTGTTTGACCAGAGGATGAGAGAAGAGGGGTGGCTCAGTATGAGCTGAGATGGCAGAGGCATGCATTTTAATAGAAGAGAAGGATAGGCCTTTGTGGAGCATTTCGGTTAAGTAATCTAGTATATGAGGTAAGCTGGGCACAGTTGTGCCCTTTCCCTGAGACTGGCTCCAAGAACAGTAACTTTTCCACTTTTCTGAATAGGATTTACTAGTACTAGGCTTCCTTGCCTCAAGGATGACATCCAGCACCTCTATACTGAGGGTTGCTGGTGATGAGTTCAGTGGATGAGCCAGGCTGCTAGGTTTAGGGTCTGTAGCTGAGGATGTAAAATCTGGCCCTCCTGCTGGGACTGCAGGGAAGGGGTCTGAGGCAGGTGCCATGGTGGCACTACTGACTGCACAAAAGTGGGCACCAGTGTTGGCGTGGCCAGTCCGGTGCAATCAGGATTGTCCTTGGCTTGATCTTTAGTAGAACCTTCAAGAGGAGGGACAGAGGGGGAAAGGCATAGACTGAGAGGTTTTCCCATGTGAAGGACAGGGCATCCACTTTCCATGCTTGGCTGTGGGTAATTCTGGTGCAATATTTCCTCGACTGATAGTTCTGAGGGGAAGAAAAGAGGTCCACCTCTAGTGCCCCCCACCTGTGGATCAGAAGCTTGAATATTTTGGGTTCCAGTTTCCACTTGTGTGGTTCCATTAGATTTCTGCTGAAGTCTGCCAGTGAATTTAGTTTGCCTGGTAGGAATTGAGCTTGCAGGTGCACTTGATTGCTCAAATCTGTGTTCCAGAGCCATGGCTAATCTGTAGAGTGGGTAGGAATGGGTTACCCCGTGCTTGTTTATGTACCACATAACTGTGGTGTTGTCCGTCTTTATCAATAGTTGCCCTGGAAGAATAAGGCATTTGAAGGCTGTCAGAGCATTCTGTACAGTTAACATTTCTTTTTGATTGATATGCAGGTGGATTTGCTTTGGGCTCCATTTGCCTTGAATGCATTGTCCTGCCATGTGAGCCCACCATGCATAGTCTGATGCATCTGTTGCTAGGGTTTGGGCAGCAGGGGTTTGAGTGAAAGAGAGCCCCTTGTTGAGGTAACAGGCCTCTGCCCACCAAAGAAACTCTGTCCTTGGGCAAGGAATGATAGGAATCATTGTTTCCAGATCCTGAGAATGTTGACACCAGAGACTTTTTAAGTACCACTGAAGTTTTCTCATATGCAATCTTGCATATGGAATTAGTAGAATCCAAGAGGCCATGAACCCTAGGGCCTGCAGTATTTTTCTTGCAGATAGCTGGGTTTTGGTGGCCAGTAGATTGAAGTAGTTTGTCAAATAAATTTGTTTTTCTGAAGTGAGAAATGCCATCTGGGAAGTTGTGTTCAAGCTTGCACCCAGGAATACAATTTGTTGGCTGGGTACCAAATGTGATTTCTTTTCGTTGATGGTGTATCCCAGTGAAGTTAGAAGTCTCTTTATAAATGTCAGGTGCTGTAGTACCAATTCATGACTCTCCGCCTGAATCAGGCAATCGTCCAAGTATGGTAAATATGAATTTGTCTCTGCCTGCAATATGCAATGACTGGAGCTAGGCATTTTGTAAATACCCTGGGCGCAGTAGATAAGCCAAAGGGAAGTGCAGAGAACTGATAGTGCATAGAGCCTGCTCTGTAATGTAAATATATCCTGCAAGATTCCAATATGGCAATGTGCAGATAAGCTTCTTTTAAGTCTAGGGTGGCTAGCCAGGAGTCTTTGGCTAGCATAGGAAGCAGCTGTTGGAGAGTAAGCATTTTGAACCTTGGAACCACCAGGAAGGTGTTGAGAATAAACAGATTCAGGATAGGGCACCAAGAGTTTTCTTTTCTGGTTACCAGAAACAGTCTGGAGTAAAAACCTTGTCCCCTTTGCTCTGCCGGGACAGGTTGAATAGCATTGATACTGAGAAGAAAAAGTACTTGCTTTTGGGCCTCTGCCCACTGGTTTGGGGGGAGGTCTGGCCATCCGCTTGGGGTTGGCAGTGAATGGAAGTAGAATCTGTATCCCTGGGATACAATGTTCAAGTCCCATCTGTCCTGGGTGATGTATTCCGAGTTTTTTGCATGCAGGGCAAGTTTTCCTCCTAAGGGTGCAAGTACTTGGGCAAGGCTTGGAAGGGTTAAGGATAAGTCACTGTGAGATTTTACCATAGGATGGTGGCTTACTACTCCCTGTTTTAGCGGTGGGACCACTCCATTGCTTAGATCTGTGCATACCCTGAGACTGTAATCTTGGTGGGGTCTGCTGCCCCTGTGTTTGGACTGAGAAGGTCTGGGAGGGACTGGAAAGGCCCAGTTTTTAGAAGGCCAATGCCTACTGAATCTAGGTGGCTGTACCTGTAGGAAATATTTAATAATTTGCATAGATTTAGCTTTTTCCTCCATCTTTTTGAAGACCTCTTCTGCTTTATTGCCAAACAGGCGTTCTTGGTTTAATGGCGCATCTAGTAATTTTGCTTTGATATGGTCTGGCAAGATTTGTTCCTTAAGCCAAGCATGCCTTCTAAGAACAGACCCAGTGACAGCAGCCCTGCAAGATGCTTCTAAGGCATCAAAACCACATTGCAAAGTATGTTTTCCAACTTGGTTAGTAGAATGCATTAACTCTTGCAAATCTTATAATTTTGTGTTTAATTAGCTCCACAATATGTTGCTGATACTTTAACATATGAAACTGGCAATTTAAATCCCTGATGGCAAGAGTAGCAGAGGTGTATACCTTCTTACCTCATCTGTCTAAAGCCCTAGAGTCCCTGTCTGAAGGGGTAGGGTTTTGGGCTGTTGTAGCCTTAATGCCTTTAGGTCCCTGGGAAATGGACTCTGGATCTGCAGTAGGATTCTTAAAGAGGAATTTGTTGGAGTCAGGTACTCTGTAGTACCTGTCAGGTTTCCTGGGAGCTGGAGGCAAAGTATCTGGGGTAAGGCTGGATTCCAAGAAGACATCATCTACAATTTCCAGAACAGGAGGGATGGCTAGAGGCCTGTGCTGAGGCAAGTTTAAAAATTCCCTGAGTCTCTTTTTGGACTGTGGGTAGTCCTGGCACTCCCAGCAAAAATGCTCTGTAAGGGTATGCAGAGTTTCACCAAAGGAAAAATCTTCTGGTGGGGAAGAAGGGGGAATGGAATACTCTGCATCAGAATCCTCATAGGTAGATAAGGGTATGTCCTGGTAATCAGAAGGATCAGAGTCAACAGACTCATGATCTGAAGAATCAGAAGAAAAATCAGTTATTGGTCTTTTTGAGGAGGAAAGCTGGCTTCCCCTAATTAAAGTAAAAAGATCTTCAGCCATTCTAAGTATTTGCTTCTGAGGTACATGGGCCTGAGAATGCGCTTTGGTCGCCAGTTTCCCAGGAGTAGTGCAAACTCTGGGCCTGAGAAATTCGGTATTTTTAGTTTGAAACAAAATCGTCGGTTTAATATGAAAATCGGAAGGCCTGAATACACCCTCAGAAGCCGGTGCCTACACAGCAGCTATAGACCCATCCAAGGTAGAGACATCTGCAGGTTCCATAGTCGAAGAAGAATCTCGCGGCATACCGGACTCCGAATGGATCTCAGTAGAGGCCTGCAAATCTGTAGAAGCGGGTATCAGGTGCTGCGAAAGCACCTCACTGAGTACCGGTGGATGGGTGGCTAGCTTAACGGAAGCATCAGCGGCAGGTTTGGACCTATGCGGTCTGTCTTGTCTTTATCCTTATGTTTTTTTGGAAGATCGATAATCGGATGGCTTATCAAAGCCATTTCAGAATATGGAGAATGAGAGTGAAAGAATTTAGTGACAAAAATAGCCCAACGACTAATTTGGGCGTTGAACAAGGCACAAAACCAACAGCAAGGAATGTCATACTCTGGGCCTAAACAGGTGACGCAGTAAGAATGAAAATCTCTGTGAGGTATTTGCTTTCCACAGACAAGACAATTATTAACTTTTTCTGACATCGGTTAAAGCAAGAAAAAAAGGATCCCCAACGGGGTACTTACCTTTTAGAATACTTCAGGTCTGAAACTCGAAAAATGAAAATTTCAGGAGGTGTATGACTGGCACTTGCGAACTGCTTCTGCTTTGGACACTGCACGGCAAGAAAAGCTGATGCAATGGTGTAGGCTGCATGTTTTATACCCCTGATGACCTGACATCATTGAAGAAGCGACAGCATCTGATGCAGAAATCCCAAGACTCTGGTATTCAGGCTGACTGAGGGCTACCTGCAGACAGATAACCTAAATGTGATGACTGCAACAGTGAAACACGAACATCATCTTCCGTTCTAACAAAATCTGAGGAAAACCCCTAGGCCTTTCAGTAATAATCAGCCATGGTTCCCCTTGAACATCTGAAGTGCACATATGCAAGGTCTTCAGGGATGTGTATGAGGTTAGATCCATGCATGCCTCTGATATAGTCACAACAGAGGAATCCAGTGCAGGAGCCGGTAATCATCTGGCTTTCACTACCCTCGAGAGAGACATCCAGGAGAGGTTGTACAGCAAAAGAATCAGACACAGACTTCTTGTCCTTCTTCATGGATGGCTGACCCTCACAGCGGGAAGTTCCTTCCATAGAGTCTTTCATTAAAAGCTTAAGACATTGGTTCTCTAAATACAGGGCCAAAAAGGAAGGCCAACTATGGACAGTCTTTGGGACGAAATCCTGACAAATGGAATGGAACACATGGTTGTGGGAAGAACAGAGACAAAAATAAGTACTGCTCATGACAGTCTTTATGGGGAATCTGCCTCTCGCACTGGATTTACCTTTTCTGGATGACATGAACCCCACAAAAACCTCAATGGGGCACTTATCTAAAATGGCATGGTGAACCAGCACTGAATCGGGGGTTCAGACCGACGATCAAAAGATGGCATTCGGACATACCTCTCAATCTGGAAATATCAAAAATCTGGACAAAGGCCCATGAAAAATAAGTACACTTGGGGGAAAAATCTGGACACTGATTAAAGTACGGTTGTGTACACTTACCATAAATGTAGATGTTCGAGTGTATTCACCGTTGCAGTCATCACATTTGGGTTATCTGCCTGCAGGTAGCCCTCAGCCAGCCTAAAAACCAGTCTTTGGATTTCTGCGTCGGCTGCAGTCGCTTCTTCCTTGATGTCAGGTCGTCAAGGGGATAAAACATGCAGCCGACGCCATTGCATCAGTTTTTCTTGAACCAGATGTCAGGTGCCTCCATAATAGGACGCAATTAAATGGTATGGTAAAACCCTGTCAAAAAGCAAATACACAAGAAAAAATAGACATACCAATCATAAGGAGCGGTAGAGCCAAGAGAAGTCACGGGGCTGGAGGGAGGGTAACCAGGACTGCAACAGTGAATACACTCGAACATCTACATTTATGGTAAGTGTACACAAAGTACAGTTGTGTACACTTACCATAAATGTAGATGTTCGAGTGTATTCACTGTTGCAGTCATTACATTTGGGTAATCTGCTGGCAGGTTGCCCTCAGTCAGCCTGAATAACAAAGTATTGGGTCCTGCGTCAGTTGCTGTCTCCTCTTCCATGACGTCAGGTCGTCAGGGGTATAAAACATGCAGCCGACACCATTTTAATCAGTTTTTCTTGCCCCAGATGTCAGGTGCCCCCCAAATGGGGAGCAAAAATATACATAAATAAACTGTAAATATATAAATGCACCTTAGAAACATAAAATTTACCTTCTACTAAAAGCAAATACACCACAAAGGCTTTTGAATATAGTGAAGGAAAGAAAAGGTATAGAATGGGGGATGGCGGGTGGGTAACCTGGACTGCAGCAGTGAATACACTCGAACATCTTCATTTATGGTAAGTGTACACAACTGTACTATGTTCTTCGTGTTTCACTGTTGCAGTCATTACATTTGGGTAGAATCCCAAAGCTATGGATGGGAATATGGAACTAAACAGCATTAGGAGCAGCTATACGGCCCTGCAGGACTGCAGTGGCAAAGCCTGCCCTGGATTTAGAGAAGAGAGGTAAATGATAATGCTTTGTGAACGTATAAACTGAGCTCCAAGTAGCAGCTTCTAGAATGTCTTTGGTTGGGACCCCTCTCAGAAAAGCTGCTGAAGTAGAGGCAGCCCTGGTGGAATGGGATCTGATCCCCTTGGGCACAGGTTTACCATGGTGCAAATAGCAGAAATGAATGCAGTGGCTTATCCATTTAGAAATAGTCTGCTTTCGTATAGCCTTCCCCTCTGATCCTGCAGCGAATGCTACCAGTAGTTGCTCAGACTTTCTTAGAGATTTTGTCCTGTTTAAGTAGAATCTTAGTTGTCTGTGTACAGCCAATGAATGCAGAATCCACTCCACACTGTTCTGCGGATTTGGAAAAAATGTTGGCAGGTGAATGGTCTGGTTAAGAGCCACACTGGATACCACCTTAGGCATAAAAGAAGGATTGGTCCTGAGGGCCACCCTGTCCGGGTAAAATATAATGAAAGGCTCCACTGCCATCAGGGCCTGTAGTTCTGAAACCCTTCTTGCTGAAGTGACTGCCAAAAGAAAAGCTGTCTTCCAAGATAGAAATTTTATATCCGCAGTAGCTGCTGGTTCAAAATGAGGCAGGGTGAGTTTTTCCAGCACAAAATAGAGGTCCCATGCAGGAGTTGGTGTTCTCCTGGGAGGTCTTAAATTTTTGGCCCTTCTGATTTAAGCAGTGGATGAGAAAAGCGGGGAGGCTCTGTGTTGTAATGAGCTGAGATGGCAGAGGCATGGATTTTTATTGAAGAAAAAGATAGGCCCTTGTCAAGCATCTCAGTTAAGTATTGTAAAATCTGAGGAATATTGGGCTTTGCTGTGTCTATTCCTTGTACTTGGTTCCAAGTGCAGAATCTCTTCCATTAATCAGCATAAGATTTTCTGGTACTAGGCCTTCTGGCTTCAAAAATGACATCCATCACAGGTTTACTGAGAGATGTGGTTTGAATAATTAGTTGATTAGCCATGCTGCAAGATTCAGAGTATGGAGCTGAGTGTGCAGAATTTGATAGTTCTGCTGAGACAGTAGATGAGGTGTTTGAGGCAAGCACCATGGAGGAAGGTGTGACATATTCCTTAGAAGCGGGTACCAGTGCTGGCGAGGCCAGTCTGGAGCAATTAGGATAATTTTTGTTTTTTCCTGTCTGACTTTTAGTAAGACCTTGGAGAGTAGAGGCAGAGGGGGAAAGGCATAGACTGATAGGTTTTTCCAGCTGACGGATACAGCATCCACTTTCCATTTTTTTTTGTGATGAGTTCTTGTGCAGAATTTGTCCAACTGATAGTTTTGGGGAGAGGCAAATAGATCTATGTCTGGGCTCCCCCATTTCTGTGTTAACATGCTGAAGATTTGTGGATCCAGTTTCCATTCGTGCGGGTCCATAAGATTTCTGCTTAGGTCGTCTGCCAGAGTATTTTGCTTTCCTGGCAGGAATTGAGCTTGAAGAAGTATTTGGTAAGTCAAGGCTGTGTTCCACAAGGCCATGGCTAGTCTGCAAAGGGGGTAGGAATGTTTACCCCCATGCTTGTTTATGTAACACAACTGTGGTGTTGTCCATCTTTATCAGTAGTTGTCCTGGATGAAGTAAGTCCTTGAAGGCTGTAAGAGCATTCTGAACAGCTAGCATTTCTTTCTGGTTGATATGCAGATGCATTTGGTTTGGGCTCCATTTGCCCTGAATGCATCTCCCCTCCAGGTGGGCCCCCAAGCATAGTCTGATGCGTCTGTAGTTAGGGTTTGGGTGGCAGGGGGTAGAGTGAATGACAGTCCCTTGTTTTGGTGACATGTCTCTGCCCACCAAAGAAACTCCTGTTGTAGGCAGGGAATGAGAGGAATTATTGTTTCCAGGCTGTGACAATGTTGACTCCATAAACTTTTTAGGTACCATTGAAGTTTCCTCGTATGCAGTCTCGCATATGGAATTAGTGGAATGCAGGATGCCATGAACCCCAAAGCCTGCAGAATTTATCTTGCAGATAACTGGGTTTTTGTTGCCATTTGTTTGAAGTATGTTGTCAATTGCCTTTGTTTGTCTGGTGTGAGGTAAGCCATCTGGGCAATTGTATTCAAGCTTGCACCCAGGAATGTAATTATTTGAGAGGGTACCAGTTGTGATTTCTTTTAGTTTATGGTGTACCCTAGCTAGGCATGCTAGAAGTCTTTTTACAAATGCCAGATGTTGAAGAAGAGTGTCCTTGTCCTCTGCTTGAATGAGACAATCTTCCAGATAAGGATAAATTTGAATTTTTCCTTGTCTGCAGAATGCAATTACTGGTGCCAGGCACTTTGTAAAGACCCTGGGCGCAGTAGATAAGCCAAAGGGAGTGCAGAGAATTGGTAATGCAAAAAACCTGATTTGAAGCAGAGGTATTTTCTGCATGATTCCCTTATTGGGATATGCAGGTATGCCTCTTTTAAGTCTAGAGTTACTAACCAAGCATTCTTGCCTAGCATAGGCAGTAGCTGTTGTAAAGTCAGCATTTTGAATTTTGTAATGTCCAGGAATGTGTTCATAATTGATAAGTCCAGTATTGGACACCATGAATTGTCTTTTCTGGGTACCAGAAAAAGTCTTGAATAAAATCCTTGTCCTTTTTCCTTTTCTGGTACCGGTTGAATAGCCCCCATATCCATGAGGGACATGACTTGTTTCTGGGCCTCTGCCCACTGGTTTTGAAGCATATCCAGCCATTCATTTGGAATTGGCAAAGTATGTAAATGAAATCTGTACCTCTGGGATACTATGTTTAATACCCACTTTTCCTGGGTAATTAACTGCCAATTTTGAGCATGAAGTGCTAGTTTTCCCCCCAAGGGGGCTACCAAAATATAAGTTCTTGGAGATGGTAGAGGAAAGTCATTGAGACTGCTTACTGTAGGGTTGTGCTTTGTTTCCTCCAGATTTGGAGGTGGAGGCACCCCATTGCTTTGGCCTGTAAGAACCCTGTGATTGATATCTGGAGCCTTTTGAGCACCTGGGTTTGCCCTGAGTGGCTCTGTTGGACACTGGAAAGGACCAATTTTTAGTAGGCCACTGCCTACTGAACCTGGGTGGCTGCACTTCCAAGAAATCTTTTACAGTTTGCATAGATTTAGCCTTGGCTTCCATTTTCTATAAAACCTCTTCTGCCTTATTACCAGAGTATCATGCTGCAAAGGGACATCCAACAATTTAGCTTTAACATGATCAGGAAGATTTTGCTCCTTGAGCCAGGCATGCCTTCTAATCACAGATCCAGTTACGGCGGCCCTACAAGAGGCCTCCAAGGAATCAAAACCACATTGCAAAGTATGCTTTCCAACCTGTTCTGCTGAATGCAATACATCCTGTAACTCTTTAGTTTCCACACAATCAGAAATCAACATCATTTTCTGTTTCAGTAAGCCCATAATATGCTGTTGATATTTAAGCATATGAAACTGGCAGCTTAAAGCCCTGATTGCCAAGGTTGCAGACTGATAAACCTTCTTACCCCATCTATCCAGCGCCCTGGAATCTCTATCTGAAGGGGTAGGATTTTTGGCTGTAGAAGCCTTTACACCCTTGGGACCCTGAGAAATAGTCTCAGGATCAGCAGCAGGATTTTTGAAAATAAATTTGTGGGAGTCAGGAACCCTGTAATATCTGTCTGGCTTACTAGGAGCTGGAGGCAGGGAATCAGGAGCCATGCTTGATTCCGAGAACACATCATCAACAATGTCTAATACAGGAGGTATTGCCAAAGGCCTATGCTGAGGAAGAAGAAGGAAATCCCTAAGCCTCTTTTTGGATTCAGAGAAGTCCTGACTCTCCCGGTGAAAATGTTCCCTTAAAGTATGCAAAGTCTCTCCAAAAGAATAATAGTCAGGAGGAGATGCAGATGGTATGGATTCCTCTGCATCAGAATCCTCATAAGGTGGAATAGAAAATTCCTGATCAGAAGAGGAATCAGAAGAAATGGAAACCTGATCTGAAGATTCATAATCAGTGCCTTGCCTAGGCCTCTTAGCGGGGGGGGGGGGGGGGGGGGGTTGGGAACCCCTGATCAAGGTAATTAAATCCTCAGCCATTTTGATCATCTGTTTTTTAGGCATAGAGGCCTGAGCACGTGGCTCATGCGTCTGTTTTTTAGACATAGAAGTTGTCTTTGACCTTGTTTTTGTTGTTGGCATCGGTTTAATGTAAAAATGTTGAGGCCTGAAAACACCCTCAGAAGCCGGTGCCTGCTCAGTGGCTCCGGACCCATCCAAGGGAGAGACATCCGCGGGTTCAATACTTTGTGAATCTCGTGGCATACTGGACTCTGAATGGGTCTCGGTAGAGGCCTGCGACTCAAAAGTAGCGGGTATCAGGGGCTGCGAAAGCACCTCACTGAGTACCGGCGAACCGGCAACTGGCTTAAGAGAAGCTTCGTCATTGGTTTTGGACCTCGACAGTCTGTCTCTGTCTTTTTCCTTGCGTTTTTTGTGAACTCCGGTAGTCGGATTGCTAACCGATGACATTTCAGGGTAGTTAAATCTTGAACCAAAATATTTAGAAGCAAAAATATACCGACGCTTAATAATGTGTTGGTTAAATTTAGCACAAAACCAACAGCAAGGCACATTGTGATCAGGGCCTAGGCAAGGAATACAGTATAAATGAAAATCCTTATGAGGTATTTGCTTCCCACAAGTAATGCAATTATTAACTTTTACTGACATCAGTAAGGAGCAAGAAAAAGTTTCCCCAACGGGGTACTTAGCTTTAGTTTGAAAACTTCGGTTCTGAAACTCGAATACAAAAATTTCAGGAGTCGGCTGAGTGGCACTTGCGAACTGCTACTGCTTTGGGCACCGCGCGGCAAGAAAGACTGATTAAAATGGCGTCGGCTGCATGTTTTTTTACCCCTGACATCATGGAAGAGGAGACAGCAACCAACGAAGGACCCAAGACTTTTGTTATTCAGGCCGACTGAGGGTAACCTGCCAGCAGATTACCCAAATGTAATGACTGCAACAGTGAAACACGAAGAACATCTGTACTGTGTTCTTCGTGTTTCACTGTTGCAGTCATCACATTTGGATTGATTCCCAAAGCTAAGGAAGGGAGGTGGAAGTTAAAGAGTATTAGGGCCAGCTATTAATCCCTGCAAGACTTCAGTGGCAAATCCAGCTCTGGATTTAGAAAAGATAGGCAAGTGATAATGCTTGGTGAAGGTATGTGCAGAGCTCCAGGTAGCAGCTTCTAGGATGTCCCTGGTAGGGACCCTCTGAGAAATGCCACAGAGGTAGATGCGGCCCTGGTGGAATGTGATCTTATCCCCTGTGTGGTAAGTTTTCCATGGTGCTTGTAGCAGAAATGAATGCGATGGGCTATCCATTTGGAAATGGTTTGCTTTGAAATGGCCTTCCCCTCTGCCCCTGCAGCAAAGCTAACTAGCAACTGCTCAGATTTTGTGGTAGGCTTAGTCCTGTCCAAATAGAATCTATGTTGTCTGTGCACATCCAGAGAGTGCAGTATTCGTTCCCCTTTGCTTTGTGGATTAAGGAAAAAAGTAGGCAAATGAATAAACTGATTTAGGGCCAGAGAAGACACCACCTTTGGCATAAAGAAAGGGTTAGTCCCGAGGGAAACTCTGTCCGCATGGAAGATAATGAAGGGTTCCACTGCCATGAGGGCCTGTAATTCAGACACTTTTCTGGCTGAAGTCATGGCTAGAAGGAAGACTGTTTTCCAAGAAAGGAATTTCAACTCAGCTGTAGCTGCTGGTTCAAAGGGGGGAAGGGTGAGCTTTTCCAATACAAAGTTGAGGTCCCAGGCTGGAGTGGGAGCTCTCCGGGGGGGGGGGGGGGTCTTACATTTTTGGCCTCTCTAAGGAATTGCTTTAGCAAGGGATGAGAGAAAGGGGGTGACTCTGTATTATAATGTGATGAAATGGCAGAGGCATGAATTTTAATTGACGACAAGGATATGCCCCTGTGGATCATTTATGTTAAGTACTGTAGAATCTGAGGTAAGCTGGGCACCATTGTGCCCATCCCCTGAGCCAGGCTCCAGGAGCAGTATCTTTTCCACTTCCCAGCTTAGCATTTTCTAGTATTAGGCCTCCTTGCCTCCAGAATGACATCTAGTACCTGCTTACTGAGGGATGCTAAGGGAGAGCTCAAGGAATTAGCCAGGCTGCAAGGTTCAGGGTTTGAATCTGAGGGTGCAGAATCTGGCTCGCCTGTCTGAGGCAGGTGCCATGGTTGTAGCAGTGCCATACTGTGCAAGAGGGGGTACCAGTGCTGGCGTAGCCAGTCTGGTGCAACCAGTAATGTCTTGGCTTGTCCTGTTTGATCTTTAGTAGAACCTTTGAGAGGAGAGGCAGAGGGGGAAAGGCATAAACTAAGATGCTTTCCCAGGTAAAGGACAGGGCATCCACTTTCCAAGCTTGGGTGTGGGGAGTTCTTGTGCAGAATTTGTTCAATTGGTAGTTCTGAGGGGAGGCAAACAGGTCTATCTCTGGAGTCTCCCATTTGTTCCTCAAGAGGTTGAATATTTTGGCTTCTAGTTTCCATTCGTATGGGCCCATCAGATTTCTGCTTGTCGTCTGCCAGTGAATTCAGTATGCCTGGCAGGAATTGAGCTTGCAGGTGTACTTGGTAGCTCAAGGCTGTGGTCCACAGAACCATGGCTAGTCTGCAGAGAGGGTACAAGTGGGTTCCCCCCTGCTTGTTTATGTACATAACTGTGGTGTTGTCTGTCTTTACCAATAGTTGTCCTGGAAGAATACGGTCTTTGAAGACTGTCAGAGCATTTTGTACAGCTAACATTTCTTTTTGATTGATATGCAGGTGCATCTGTCTCGGGTTCCATTTGCCCTGAATGCACTGCCCTGCCATGTGAGCCCCCCATGCATAGTCTGATGCATCTGTTGTTAGGGTTTGGGCAGCAGGGGGTAGAGTGAAAGGGAGTCACTTGTTGTGGTAGCAGGCCTCTGCCCACCAAAGGAACTCTGTCTTGATACAAGGAATGATAGAAATCATTGTTTCCAGGTCCTGAGAATGTTGACACCATAGGCTTTTTAGATACCATTGGAGTTTCCTCATATGCAGTCTTGCATATGGAATTAGTAAAATGCAAGAGGCCATGAACCCCAGGGCTTGCAGTATTTTCCTTGCAGATAGCAGGAGTTTTGTGGGCAATAGTTTGAAGTAGGTTGTCAAGTAAACTTGTTTCTCTGGAGTGAGGAATGCCATCTGGGAAGTTGTGTTCAAGCTTGCTCCCAGGAATACAATCCGTTGGCAGGGTACTAGATGAGATTTCTTTTCATTGATGGTGAACCCCAGTGAAGTTAGAAGTTTCTTTATGAATGCCTGGTGTTGTAATAGCAAGTCCTGGCTTTCTGCCTGAATCAATCGTCCAAATATGGGTAAATCTGAATATTTCTGTGCCTGCAAAATGCAATGGCTGGAGCTAGGCACTTTGTGAATACCCTGGGTGCAGTAGATAAGCCAAAGGGAAGTGCAGAGAACTGATAGTGCATGGAGCCTGCCCTGAAGCGTAGGTATTTCCTGCAAGATTCCCTTATTGGGATGTGCAGGTAAGCTTCCTTTAAGTCTAGGGTTGCCAACCAGGCATCCTTGGCTAGCATGGGAAGATGCTGTTGCAGAGTTAGCATTATGAATTTTGGAACTACCAGAAAGGTGTTGAGAATAGAGATGTCCAGGATAGGATGCCAGGAGTTGTCTTTTCTGGGTACCAGAAAAAGTCTTGAATAAAAGCCTTGCCCCCTTTGTTCTGCTGGGACAAGCTGAATAGCCCCGATATTAAGGAGAGAGAGAACCTGCTGATGGGCCTCCGCCCATTGATTTGGGGGTAGGTCTGGCCAACCATTTGGTGCTGGTAGGGTGTGGAAGTGGAAAGTACAGTTGTGTACACTTACCATAAATGTAGATGTTCGAGTGTATTCACTGTTGCAGTCATTACATTTGGGTAATCTGCTGGCAGGTTGCCCTCAGTCGGCCTGAATTCCAAAGTCTTGGGTCCTGCATCAGTTGCTGTCTTCTCTTCCATGACGTCAGGTCATCAGGGGTATAAAACATGCAGCCGACACCATTTTCATGGCGGGAGGGTAACATGGACTGCAACAGTGAATACACTCATACATCTACATTTATGGTAAGTGTACACAACTCTACTATGTTCTTCATGTTTCACTGTTGCAGTCATTACATTTGGGTAGAATCCCAAAGCTATGGTTGGGAGGCTGGAGCTAAATAGCATTAGGTGTGGCTATAAGGCCCTGCAGCACTGCAGTGGCAAAGCCTGCCCTGGACTTAGAGTAGAGAGGCAAATGGTAATGCTTTGTAAAAGTGTGAACAGAACTCCAAGTAGCAGCCTCTAGAATGTCTTTGGTTGGTACTCCTCTGAGAAAGGCTGCTGAAGTAGCTGCAGCTCTGGTGGAATGAGACTTAATGCCCTTGGGCACAGGTTTACCATGGTGTATGTAGCAGAAACGGATGCAGTGGCTTATCCACTTTGAAATTGTCTGCTATGAAATAGCCTTTCCTTCTGATCCTGCAGCATATGACACTAGCAATTGCTCAGTTTTTCTTAGAGCTTTAGTCCTGCTCAAGTAGAATCTTAGCTGTCTGTGTACGTCCAAGGAATGCGGAATTCTCTCCCCTTTGTTCTGCGGATTTGGATAAAAAGTTGGCAGATGAATTGTTTGGTTAAGAGCCACACTGGAAACCACCTTAGGCATAAAAGTAGGATTTATCCTCAGAGACACCCTGTCTGGGTAAAATATGATAAAAGTCTCTACAGCCATGAGGGCCTGTAGCTCTGAAACTCTTCTTGCTGAAGTAATTTCTAGTAGCAGGGCTGTCTTCCATGATATGAACATTATATCAGCGGTAGCAGCTGGTTCAAATGGAGGCAGGGTGAGCTTTTCCAACACATAACTGAGGTCCTATGCAGGTAATGGTGATCTTATAGGAGGCCTTAAATTTTTGGCTCCTCTGAGATACTGCTTTAGTAAAGGATGAGAAAAGATTTGTGGCTCTGTATTGTAATGAGCCGAAATGGCAGAGGCATGGATCTTGATTGATGAGAAAGATAGGCCTTTGTCAAGCATCTCAGTTAAGTATTGTAATATCTGAGGAATATGTGGTTCTGCTGTATCAGTTCCTTGTGCTTGATTCCAAGCACAGAATCTTTTCCATTTGTCAGCATAAGATTTTCTAGTACTAGGCCTTCTGGCTTCCAAAATGACATCCATCACAGCTTTACTGAGAGGTGTCGTTTGCATGATTAGCCATGCTTCCAGGTTCAGGGTCTGTAGTTGATTGTGCAGGATCTGATTGTTTTGCTGGGACAGTAGTTGTGGTCTTTGAGGCAAGGTCCAAGCTGGGTATTGAGACAAGTTCCTTAGGATTGGGTACCAGTATTGACGGGGCCAGTCCGGGGCAATTAATATAATCTTTGGCTTCTCTTGTCTGACTTTTAGGAGGACCTTGGGTAGAAGAGGCAGAGGAGGAAAGGCATCAACTGATGGGTTTTTCCAACTGAAGGATAGGGCGTCCACTTTTCATGCTTGTCTGTGATAAGTCCTTGTGCAGAATCTTTTCAATTGATAATTTTGAGGAGAGGCAAATATATCTGTGTCTGGGCTCCCCCATTTCTCTGTTATCATGATGAAGACGTTTGGATTTAGTTTCTACTCATGAGGGTCCATAAGGTTTCTGCTTAAATCGTCTGCCAGACTGTTTTGTTTTCCTGGCAGGAATTGAGCTTGAAGATGTATTTGGTAGGTCAAAGCTGTGTCCCACAGTGCCATGGCTAATCTGCAGAGGGGGTATATGAGTGTGTGCCCCTTGCTTGTTTATATACCACATGACTGTGGTGTTGTCCGTCTTTATCAGTAGTTGTCCTGGATGAAGTAAGTCCTTGAAGGCTGTTAGGGCGTTTTGAACAGCTAGCATCTCTTTCTGGTTGATATGTAGATGCAATTGTTTTGGTGCCCATATGCCCTGAATGCATCTTCCTGCCATGTGGGCCCCCTAGGCATAATCTGATGTGTCTGTTGTTAAGGTTTGGCTGGCAGCAGGTAGAGTGAAGGGCCGTCCCATGTTTTGGTGACAGGTCTTTGCCCACCATAGAAACTCCTGTTGCAGGCAGGGAATGAGAGGAATCATTGTTTCCAGACTGTGTGAATGTTGACTCCATAAACTTTTTAGATACCATTGAAGTTTCCTCATATGCAGTCTTGCAAATGGAATTAGTAGGATGCAGGAAGCCATGAAGCCCAGAGTCTGCAGAATTTGTCTTGCAGAAGTCTGGGTTTTTGTTGCCATCAGTTTGAAGTAAGTAGTCAGTTGCCTTTGTTTTTCTGACATGAGGTATGCCATCTGGGCAGTTGTATTCAAGCTTGCACCCAGGAATATCATCTTTTGAGAGGGTACCAGTTGTGATTTCTTTTCGTTTATTGTGTACCCTAGGCATGTTAGAAGCCTTTTCACAAATGCCAGGTATCGTAGAAGAGTGTCCTTGTTCTCTGCTTGAATGAGACAGTTGTCCAAGTAAGGATATATTTGTATACTTCTTTGTCTGCAAAATTCAATTACTTGTGCCAGGCACTTTGTAAAGACCCTGGGCGCAGTAGATAAGCCAAAGGGCAATGCAGAGAATTGGTAAGGAATTAAGCCAGCCTTGAATCTGAGGTATCTTCTGCACGACTGTCTTATTGCAACATGCAGGTATGCCTCTTTTAGGTCTATAGTCACCAGCCAAGCATTCTTGTCCAACATGGGCAGAAGCTGCTGCTAAGTGAGCATTTTGAATTTTGGAATGTCCAGGAATGTGTTCAAAATTGATAAATCCAGTATTGGCCATTAGGCCTTGTCCTTTCTGGGTACCAAGAACAGTCTTGAGTAAAAGCCTTGTCCTTTTTCCTGTTCTGGTACTGTTTGGATGGCCCCCATATCCATGAGGGATGTAACCTGTTTCTGTGCCTCTGCCCATTGATTTTTTGGCAGATCTGGCCAACCATTTGTCACTGGCAGAGTGTGAAAATGGAATCTGTATCCCTGTGATACGATGTTTAGTACCCACATGTCCTGGGTTATTAACTGCCAATTTTGAGCAAAAAGTGCTAATTTTCCCCCTATGGGTGCTGCCAAAAGATAAGTGCTTGGTGTAGGCAGATGGAAGTCATTGGGATTGCTTTCTGTAGGTTTGTGCTTTATCTCCTCCAGATTTGGAGGTGAATGCGCCCCATTGCTTTGACCTGTAGGAGTCTTGTGCCTGGTATCTGGAACCATTAGGGAGCCTGGATTTGCCCCTTTGAGCTCTGTCTGATACAGGAAAGGACCAATTTTTTGTAGACCAATGTCTACTGAATCTGGGTGGCTGCACTTGTAAGAAGTCTTTAACAGTTTGCATAGACTTAGCTTTGTCTTCCATTTTCTTTAAAACCTCTTCTGCCTTAATACCAAACATAGAACCATGCTGTAAAGGTGCATCTAGCAATTTAGCTTTAACATGATCAGGCAAATTTTGTTGGTTAAAACCAGGCATGCCTTCTAATCACAGATCCAGTAACTGCGGCCCTGCAGGAGGCCTCTAAAGAATCAAAACCACATTGCAAAGTATGCTTTCCAACTTGTTCAGCTGCATGCAATAATTCCTGCAATTCTTTTTTTCTGCACATTCTGAAATAACATCATTTTCTGTTTCAGCAATTCCATAACATGTTGCTGGTACTTAAGCATATGAAATTGACAGTTTAAGGCCCTGATTGCCAAGGTTGCAGATGTATAAACCTTTTTTCCCCATCTGTCCAGTGCCCTTGAATCCCTGTCAGAGGGGGTAGGGTTTTTTGCCTTTTTCCCTTTGGACCCTGTGAAATGGTTTCAGGATCAGCAACTGAGTTTCTAAATAAAAATTTATTTGAGTCAGGGAACCTGTAATATCTGTCAGGCTTACTGGGAGCCAGAGCTAAGGAGTCAGGGGTCAAGCTTAACTCCGAAAACACATCATCCACAATTTCTAAAAGAGGGGGAATGGCTAAAGGCTTGTGCTGAAGGAGAAGAAGGAAATCCCTGAGCCTCTTTTTTGATTCTGAGAAGTTTTGATTCTCCCACTGAAAATGCTCCCTCAAAGTACGCAAGGTTTCTCCAAATGAATAATCCTGAGGAGGAGATGTAGATGGAATAGACTCCTCAGCATCAGAATCCTCATAGGGAGGTATAGATAATTCCTGATCAGAAGAGGAATAAGAAGAAATAGAAACCTGATCTGAAGATTCATAATCAGTGTCTTGCCTAGGCCTCTTATCTGGAGAGGGATGGGTACCCCTGATCAAGGTAATAAGGTCTTCTGCCATTTTGATAATCTGTTTTTTAGGCATGGAGGCCTGTGCACATGGTTCATGCGTCTTCTTTTAGGTTTAGAATTTGCTTTTGTCTTTGGTTTTGCAGCTGTCGTCGGTTTGATGTACAAATGTTGAGGTCTGAATACACCCTCAGAAGCCAGTGCCTGCTCAGCGGCTCCGGACCCATCCGAGGGAGATACATCCGTCAGTCCAATACCTTGAGTATCTTGCGGCATGCCGGACTCCACATGGGTGTCGGTACAGGCCTGCGACTCGAAGGTAGTGAATATCAGGGGCTGCGAAGGCGCCTCACTGAGTACCGGCGAACCAGTGACTGGCTTAGGAGAAGCTTCGTCGGTTTTGGATCTCGACTGCCTTTCTCTGTCCTTTTCTTTGCATTTTTTTATGTACTCCGGTAGTCGGATTGCTATCCGATGACATTTCTGGGTAGTTAAATCTGTTTCCAAAATATTTTGATGCAAAAATATACCGACGCTTAATAGTGAGTTGCTTTAAATCTAGCACAAAACCGACAGCCAGGCACATTGTGATCAGGGCCTAGGCAAGGAATACAGTATAAATGCAAATCCTTATGAGGTATTTGCTTCCCATAAGTAATACAATTATTAACTTTTTCTGACATCGGTAAAAAGCAAGAAAAAAGTTTCCCCAACGGGGTACTTAGCTTTAGTGAAGACTTCAGTTCTGAAACTCAAACTCGAATATTTCAGTAGTCGGCCAACCGGCACTTGCGAAATGCTTCTGCTTCGGGCACCGCGTGGCAAGAAAGACTAAAGAAAATGGCATTGGCTGCATGTTTTATACCCCTGACGACCTGACGTCATGGAAGGGAAGGCAGCAACCGATGCAGGACCCAAGACTTTGGAATTCAGGCTGACTGAGGGCAACCTGCCAGCAGATTACCCAAATGTAATGACTGCAACAGTGAAACACGAAGAACATTCTGTATCCTTCGGAAACTATGTTCAAAACCCAATTGTCCTGGGTAATGAGTTCCCAGTTTTTTGCATGCAGGGCGAGCTTTCCTTTTAAGGGAGCAGATAGTAGAGCAGGGCTTGGAAGGGTTAAGTCACTGTGCCATTTTTCCATAGGGGGTGGCTTACTACTCCCTGCTTTGGAAGGGGGAGCCCCCCACTGCTTAGGTTTGTGCGAAGCCTGAGACTGTAGCCTAGGTGGTCTGCTGTTCCTGGGTTTGGACTGAAAAGGCCTAGAAGGGACTGGAAAGGACCAGCTCTTAGAAGGCCAATGCCTACTGAATCTGGGAAGCTGTACTTGTAGGAAATCTTTAACAGTTTGCATAGATTTAGCTTTTTCCACCATCCTTTTGAGGACTTCTTCTGCTTTGTCGCCAAAAAGACGGTCTTGGTTTAAGGGAGCATCCAGTAATTTAGCTTTCTTAGCTTTTACATGATCTGGCAAGTTTTCTTCTTTAAGCCAAGCATGCCTTCTAAGTACAGACCTAGTGACAGCAGCCCTGCAAGATACTTTTAAAGCATCAAAACCACATTGTAAAGTATGTTTACCAACTTGTTCTGCAGAATGCATTAAATCCTGTAATTCTTTGTGTTCAGTACAGTCAGGAATCAACATCATTTTCTGTTTAAGTAGCCCCATAACATGCTGCTGATACTTTAACATATGAAACTGGCAATTTAAAGCCCTGATGGCCAAAGTAGCAGACGTGTATACCTTCTTACCACATCTGTCTAAGGCTCTAGAAAGTAGTCTGTACACTTACCATAAATGTAGATGTTCGAGTGTATTCACTGTTGCAGTCATTACATTTGGGTTATCTGCTTGCAGTAGACCTCAGTCAGCCTGATTAACAAAGTTTTGGGTCCTGCATCAGTTGCTGTCCTTTCTAACATGACGTCAGATTGTCAGGAGTATAAAACAGGCAGCTGACGCCATTACATCAGTTTCTCTTGCCCCAGATGTCAGGTGCCCCCTAATGGGAAGCAATTAAATCAATAATACAAGGATATACCTCCAACAAAAAAGCAAATACACCAAAAAGCTTTTGAGCATAGTAAGTGAGAGTAGAGGTATAGCCAAAAGAAGAAAGGGGGCTGGAGGGAGGGTAACCAGGACTGCAACAGTGAATACACTCGAACATCTAAATTTATGGTAAGTGTACACAACTGTACTATGTTCTTTATATTTCATTGTTGCAGTCATTACATTTGGGTAGATTCCCAAAGCTAAGGTTGGGTGGATGAATTCAAATAGAATTAGGACCAGATATAAGGCCCTGCAAGACTGCAGTGGCAAAACCAGCTTTAGATTTCGATAAAATTGGCAAATGATAATACTTGGTGAAAGTATGTACAGAACTCCAGGTAGCAGCTTCTAGGATGCCCCTTGTAGGGATGCCCCTGAGAAAGGCTGTAGAGGTAGATGCAGCCCTGGTTGAATGGGGTCTGATGCCCTGTGGGATAGGTTTTCCATGGTGCTTATAGCAGAAATTAATGCAGTGGCCTATCCATTTTGAAATTGTTTCCTTTGAAATAGCTTTCACCTCTGTCCCTGCAGCAAATGCCACCAGCAGTTGTTCAGATTTCCTTTGAGGTTTAGTCCTGTCCAAGTAGAATCTAAGTTGTCTGTGCACATCTAAGGAGTGCAGTATCCGTTCCCCTTTGTTCTGTGGTTTTGGGAAGCAGGTAGGCAAATGAATGGACTAATTAAGAGCCACACTAGATACCACCTTGGGCATGAAGGAGGGATTGGTTCTGGGGGACACCCTGTCCGCTTGAAAGATGATGAAAGGCTCCACGGCCATAAGGGTCTATAATTCAGATACCAGTCTTCCAGAAGTGATTGCTAAAAGGAAAGCTGTTTTCCAGGAAGTCATTTTAAATCTGCAGTAGTAGCTGGCTTGAAAGGAGGAAGAGTGAGTTTCTCCAAGACAAAGTTAAGGTCCCAGGCAGGTGTTGGCGTTCACCTGGGTGGCCTTAAATTTTTGGCCCCTCTGAGGAACTACTTGAGTAGTGGGTTAGAGAAGGGGGGGCTCTGTGTTATAATGAGCTGAAATGGCTGAGGCATGGATTTTGATGGAGGAAAAAGACACACCCTTATGAAGCATCTCAGTTAAATATTGTAGAGTCTGAGGTAAACTGGGCACTGCTGCACTCATCCCTTGAGATTGCTTCCAGGTACAAAATATTTTCAATTTTGCAGCATAATATTTTCTAGTACTAGGCCTCATATCCTCTAAAATGATATCCATCACTGATTTGCTGAGGGGTGGTAAAGGAGAGATTAGGTAATTAGCCAGGCTGCTAGGTTCAGGGTTTGCAGCTGAGGGTGCAGAATCTGGTTCTCCTACTGAGACAACAGGGAGGGAGTCTGAGGCAGGTGCCATGGGGCCAAGAGTGACACACTGTGCAGGAAGGGGTACCAGTGTTGTCATGGCCAATCTGGTGCAATTAAGATCATCCTTGGCTTGTCTTGTTTGATCTTGAGTAGTACTTTGGAGAGCAGAGGCAGAGGAGGAAAGGCATAAACTTTTTCCAGCTGAAGGACAGAGGAAACTTTCCAGGCTAGTTTGTGGGGAATCCTTGTGCAAAATTTGTCCAATTGATAGTTCTGGGGGGAGGCAAACAGGTCTATATCTGGGCTCCTCCATTTGCTTGTCAACATGTTGAAAATCCTTGGTTCCAGTTTCCACTTGTGTGGGGTCCATGAGGTTTCACCTTAGTCCATCTGCCAGTGTATTTAGTTTTCCTGACAGGAAAGTACAGTAGTGTACACTTACCATAAATGTAGATGTTCGAGTGTAATCACTGTTGCAGTCATTACATTTGGGTAATCTGCTAGCAGGTTGCCCTCAGTCAACCTGATTAACAAAGTCTTGGGTCCTGCATTGGTTGCTGTCCCTTCTTCCTTGACATCAGGTTTTCAGGGGTATGAAACATGCATCCGATGCCATTACATCAGTTTTTCTTGCCCCAGATGTCAGGTGCCTCCCAATGGGGAGCAAATAAAATTAAAAACACAAAAATATACCTCCAACCAAAAGCAAATGCACAAAAAAGGCTTTTAAGCATAGTAAAAGAAAGTAGAGGTATAGCCTGAGAAAATTAGGGGGCTGGAGGGAAGGTAACCAGGACTGCAACAGTGAATAGACTACAACATCTACATTTATGGTAAGTGTACACAATTGTACTATGTTCTTCGTGTTTCACTGTTGTAGTCATTACATTTGGGTAGATTCCCAAAGTCATGCTTGGGAGGAGGAATTTATACAGCATTAGGGCCAGCTATAAGGCCTTGTAAGACAGCAGTGGCAAAACCAGCTCTGTATTTAGAGAAAATTGGTAAAGGATAATTCTTGGTGTAAGTATGTACAGAACTCCAGATAGCAGTTTCTAGAATATCCCTGGTAGGAACACCTCTGAGAAAGGCTGTAGAAGTAGATGCAGCCCTGGTGGAGTGAGATCTGACCCCCTGGAGGATAGGTTTTCCATGGTGCTTATAGCAGAAATGAATGCAATGGCTTATCCATTTAGAAAGGGTTTGTTTTGAAATAGCCTTCCCCTCTGCCCCTGCATCAAATGCTACCAGCAATCGTTCAGATTTTTTTTCGAGATTTAGTCCTATCCAAGTAGAATCTAAGTTGTCTGTGCACATCCAAGGAATGCAGAATCCGTTCCCCTTTGTTCTGTGGATTGGGAAAAAAGGTTGGCAAATGAATGGACTGATTAAGAGCCACGCTGGAAACCACCTTGGGCATGAAGGATGGATTGGTCCTCAGAGATACCCTGTCCGCATGAAAGATGAAAAAAGGCTCCACTGCCATAAGGGCCTGTAATTCAGATATCCTTCTAGCTGAAGTGATTGCTAAAAGGAAGGCTGTTTTCCAAGAAAGAAATTTTAAGTCTGCAGTAGTAGCTGGCTCAAAAGGAGGTAGAGTGAGCTTCTCCAAAACAAAGTTAAGGTTCCAGGCAGGGGTAGGGGCTCTCCTGGGTGGTCTTCAAGTTCTTTGCCCCTCTGAGATACTGCTTGAGCAGAGGATGAGAGAAGAGGGGTGGTTCTGTGTTACAGTAAGCTGAAATAGCTGAAGCGTGGATTTTAATAGAGGAAAAAGACTGGCCCTTGTGAAGCATCTCAGTTAAGTATTGCAAAATCTGAGGTAAATTGGGTGCTGCTGTGCTCATCCCTAAAGATTTGTTCCAGGCACAGAATCTTTTCCATTTGTCAGCATAAGATTTTCTAGTACTAGGCCTTCTCGCCTCCAAGATGACATCCATCACAGGTTTGCTGAGGGATGATAAGGGTGAATTTAAGTGATTAGCCAGGCTGCAAGGTTCAATGTTGGAAGCTGTGGGTGCAGAATTTGGTTCTCCTGCTGAGACAGCAAGGAAGGGGTCTGAGGCAGGTGAAATGGAGATATTTGTGACACACTGCGCAGGAGTGGTTACCAGTGTTGGCGTGGCCAGTCTGGAGCAATCAAAGTCATTCTTGGTTTGTCCTGTTTGACTTTTAGAAGAACTTTGGAGAGCAGAGGCAGAGGGGGAAAGGCATAGACTGATCGGTTTTTCCAGCTGAAGGGACAGAGCATCCACTTTCCAGGCTTCTTTGTGGGGAGTCCTTGTGCAAAACTTGTCCAACTGGTAGTTCTGGGGGGAGGCAAATAGATCTATGTCTGGGCTCCCCCATATGCTTGTCAACATGTTGGAAATCCATGGTTCCATTTTCCACTCGTGGGTCCATGAGATTTCTGTTTAGTCCATCTGCCAGTGTATTCAATTTTCCTGGCAGGAATTGAGCTTGTAGGTGCACTTGGTAGCTCAAGGCTATGTTCCACAATGCCATGGCTAGTCTGCAGAGGGGTTAAGAATGTGTACCCCCCTGCTTGTTTATGTACCACATAATTGTGGTGTTGTCCGTCTTTAACATTAGCTGTCCTGGAAGAATGTAGTCCTTGAAGACTGTCAGAGCATTCTGTACATCCAACATTTCTTTTTGATTGATATGTAGGTGCATTTTATTTGGGTTTCATTTGCCCTGAATGCATTTCCCTGCCAGGTGAGCTCCCCATGCATAGTCTGATGCATCTGTAGTTAGGGTTTGGGCGGCAGGGGGTAGTGTGAATAGCAGTCCCTTGTTTTGGTGGCAGGCCTCTGCCCACCATAGGAATTCCAGGCGTAGGAATCATTGTTTCCAGGCTGTGACAATGTTGACTCCATAGACTTTTTAAGTACCACTGTAGTTTCCTCATATGCAGTCTTGCATATGGAATTAGAAGAATGCAGGAGGCCATGAATCCCAACACTTGCAGTATTTGTCTTGCAGATAGCAGAGTTTTTGTGGCCACTTGTTTGAAGTAAGTTACAAAATGAATTTGCTTCTCTGGCGTGAGGAAAGCCATCTGGGCAGTTGTATTCAAGCTTGCACCCAGGAATGTAATCTGTTGGGAGGGTGCCAGTTGTGATTTATTTTTGTTTATGGTGTACCCCAGACAAGTTAGAACCCTTTTTACAAATGCCAGATGATTTAGAAGTATGCCCTGGTTTTCTGCCTGAATTAGACAATCGTCCAGGTATGGATATATTTGAATATTTCTTTGCCTGCAAAATGCAATAACTGGAGCCAGACACTTCATGAATACTCTGGGTGCAGTAGACAAGCCAAAGGGCAGTGCAGAGAACTGATAATGCAAGTAGCCTGCTTTGAAGCGTAGGTATCTTCTTCAAGATTCCCTGATTGGGATGTGCAGGTATGCTTCTTTTAAATCTAGAGTTGCCAACCAGGCATCTTTGCCTAGCATAGGAAGTAACTGGTGAGGAGACAGCATCTTGAATTTTGGAATGTCCAGAAAGGAGTTTAGAGTAGACAGGTCCAGAACTGGACACCATGATTTGTCTTTTCTGGGTACCAGAAAGAGGTTGGAATAGAAACCTTGTCCATTTTCCTCTTCTGGTACTGGTTGAATAGCCCCCATGTGTAAGAGGGAAAGTACTTGTTTTTGAGCCTCTGCCCACTGATTTGGGGGCAGGTCTGGCCACCCGTTTGGTGGTGGCAACGTGTGGAAATGAAATCTGTATCCCTGGGACACTATATTTAAAACCCATTTGTCCTGGGTTATGATTTCCCAGTTCTTTGCAAGAAGAGCAATCTTTCCCCCCAAAAGGGGCGGCTAAAAGGTAAGTGCTTGGTAATTTTAAAAGGAAGTCATTGAGACTGTTTACCATACGGGGGTGTCTTGTTATTTCCAGATTTGGAAGTGAAGGCCCCCCCATTGCTTAGTTCTGAGAGTCCCCTGGGACTGAAACCTGGTGCTTTTGATGTGTCTGGGTTTGGCTTGAGAGGATCTGGAAGGAGCTGGAAAAGACCAATTCTTAGTAGGCTAGTGCCTACTAAATCTTGGAGGTTGCACTTGTAAGAAATCTTTTAACAGTTTGCATAGATTTAGCTTTATCTTCCATCTTTGTTAGAACTTCTTCAGCCTTATTGCCAAACAGACAGTCCTGATTTAAAGGAGCATCCAACAATTTTGCTTTAACATGATCAGGCAAAGATTGCTCCTTAAGCCAAGTATGCCTTCTAAGCACAGACCCATTAACAGCAGCCCTGCAGGAGGCCTCTAAAGAATCAAAACCACATTGCAAAGGATGTTTTCCAACTTGTTCAGCAGAATGCAATAAATCCTGTAAATCTTTATTTTCCACACAGTCAGGAATCAACATCATTTTCTGTTTAAGCAGTCCAATAATATGCTGTTGATATTTTAACATATGAAATTGGCAGTTTAAAGCCCTGATTGCCAAGGTTGCAGAAGTATAAACCTTCTTACCCCATCTATCCAGCACCCTGGAGTCTCTATCAGAAGGGGTAGCATTTTTAGCAGTAGAAGCCTTAATGCCTTTGGGCCCCTGAAAAATGGTTTCTGGATCTGCAACAGGATTTTTGAAAAGGAACTTGTGGGACTCAGAAAACCTGTAGCATCTGTCAGGTTTACTAGGAGCTGGAGGCCGGGAATCAGGGGCCATACTGGATTTCGAAAACACATCATCAACAATGTCTAGTACAGGAGGTATAGCCAAGGGCCTATGCTGAGGTATAAGAAGGAAATCCCTAAGCCTATTTTTTGAATCAGAAAATTCCTGACTTTCCCAGTGGAAATGCTACCTTAAGGTATGTAAAGTTTCCCCAAAAGAAAACTCCTCAGGAGGGGAAGCAGAGGAAATGAAATTCTCTGCATCAGAATCCTCATAAGTAGGTATGGATAAATCCAGGTCAATAGAAGAGTCAGAAGAAACAGAAACCTAATCAGAAGATTCATAATCAAGCTCAGCCCTAGGCCTCTGGGGGGGTGGGGGGCGTTGACTACCCCTGATTAGAGTAAGTAGATCTTCAGCCATTTTGATCATTTGGTTTTTAGGCATAGTGGCCTGAACATGTGGCCTGGGTGTTATGTTTTTAGACATAGATCGAGATTTAGGCCTTAGTAATGAAGGTGGAGTCGATTTAATATGCAAGTCTGTAGGCCTGAATACACCCTCAGAAGCCGGTGCCTCCACAGTGGCTCCAGACCCATCCAAGGTAGAGACATCCGCGGGTTCCATAGGTGAAGCCTCTCGCGGCATACTGGACTCCGAATGGGTCTCAGTAGAGGCCTGTGAATCAGAAGTAGCGGGTATCAGGGGCTGCGAAAGCGCCTCACTGAGTACCGGCAAACTGGCGACTGGCTTAGGAGAAGCGTCGTTGGCAGTTTTGGACCTCGGCAGCCTGTCTCTGTCTTTATCGTTGCGTTTTTTCAGAATCCCGGTAGTCGGATGGCTAACTGACGACATTTCTGGATAATTAAACCGTGAATTGAAATATTTAGAGGCAAAAATGTACTGCGCTGATTAAATAGAGCACAAAACTGACAGCAAGGTACGTCGTGGTCAGGGCCTAGACAAGGAATACAGTACGAATGAAAATCTTTGTGAGGTATTTGCTTTCCACAAGTAATGCAATTATTAACTTTTACGGACATCGGTAAGGAGCAAAAAAAAGTTTCCTCAACGGGGTACTTAGCTTTAAGTTGAAGACTTCGGTTCTGAAACTCGAAAACGAAAATTTCAGAAGTCGGCCGACTGGCACTTGCGAACTGCTTCTGCTTCGGGCACCGTATGGCAAGAAAGACTGATGTAATGGCATCAGATGCATGTTTTATACACCTGACGACTTGACATCATAGAAGAAGGGACAGCAACCGATGCAGGACCCAAGACTTTGTTAATCAGGCCGACTGAGGGCAACCTGCCAGCAGATTACCCAAATGTAATGACTGCAACAGGGAAACACAAAGAACATTTGAGCTTGTAGATTCACTTGGTAGCTCAAGGCTGTGTTCCACAATGCCATGGCTAGTCTACAGAAAGGGTAAGAATGGGTACCCCCCCTACTTGTTTATGTACCACATGACCATGGTGTTGTGCGTCTTTATCATTAGTTGTCCTGGAAGAATGTGGTCCTTGAAGGCTGTCAGAGCATTCTGTACAGCTAACATTTCCTTTTGATTTATGTGTAGGTGCATTTGACTTGGGTTCCATTTGCCCTGAATGCACTTCACTGCCAGAGGAGCCCCCCCATGCATAGTCTGATGCATCTGTTGTCAAGGTTTGGGCGGTGGGAGGTAGTGTGAATGGTAGACCCTTGTTTTGGTGGCAGGCCTCTGCCCACCAAAGGAACTCTAGGCGTAGGCAAGGTATAATAGGAATCATTGCTTCTAGATCCTGTGAATGTTGACACCACAGGCTTTTGAGATACCATTGCAGTTCCTTCATATGCAGCCTTGCATATGAAATTAGAAGAATGCAGGAGGCCATGAACCCCAAGACTTGCAGTATTTGCCTTGCAGATAACGGCTTTTGTGGCCAATTGTTTGAAGTAGGTTGTCAGAAGAATCCGTTTCTCTGGTGTGAGGAAAGCCATCTGGGAAGTTGTATTCAAGCTTGCTCCCAGGAATATAATTTGTTGACAGCGTACCAGGTGTGATTTATTTTCGTTTATAGTGTACCCCAGACAAGTCAGTACCCTTTGAAAAAAGGCCAGATAATTCAAAAGTATGTCCTGGCTTTGTGCCTGAATTAGACAATCGTGCAGGTATGGGTATATTTGAATAATTTTTTGCCTGCAAAATGCAATGACTGGAGCTAGGCACTTTGTGAATACCCTGGGTGCAGTAGATAAGCCAAAGGGCAGTGCAAAGAACAGATAGTGCATGTAGCCTGCTTTGAAGCATAGGTATCTTCTGCAAGACTCCCTGATAGGGATGTGCAGGTATGCTTCTTTTAAGTCTAGTTTTGCCAGCCATGCATCTTTGCCTACCATAGGAAGCAGCTGGTGAAGAGTCAGCATCTTGAATTTTGGAATAACCAAAAAGGTATTTAGAGTAGAAAGGTCCAGGATAGGACGCCATGTATTGCCTTTTCTGGGTACCAGAAAAGGTCTTGAATAGAAACCTTGTCCCTTTTCCTCTTCTGGTACCAACTGAATAGCCCCCATGCTTAAGAGAGAGAGTACTTGATTTTGCGCCTCTGCCCACTGATTTGGGGGTAGATCTGGCCATCCGCTTGGTGTTGGTAAGGTGTGGAAGTGAAATCTGTATCCTTGGGACACTATATTTAAAACCCATTTGTCCTGGGTAACGAGTTCCCAGTTTTTGGCCTGCAGACCAATCTTTCCGCCTAAAGGAGCATTCAGTTGGGAAGTGCTTGGAAATTTTAAAAGCAAGTCATTGAGACAGTTTTCAATAGGGGCAGCATCTTACTACTCCCCCCTGATTTGGGTGTGGGAACCCCCCACTGTTTAGTGTTGTGTCCTCTGGGACTGAAACCTGGGGTTTCTGCTGTGTCTGGGTTTGGCTTGAGAAGACCTGGAAGGGGCTGGAAAGGACCAATTCTTAGAGAGCCCGTGCCTACTAAATCTAGGAGGCTGAAATTGTAAGAAATCTTTAACAGTTTGCATAGATTTAGCTTTATCTTCCATCTTTTTAAGAACTTCCTCAGCCTTGTTGCCAAACAGGCGGTCCTGATTTAAGGGAGCATCCAACAATTTAGCTTTAACATGATCAGGCAAAGATTGCTCCTTAAGCCAAGCATGCCTTCTGAGCACAGACCCAGTAACAGCAGCCCTGCAAGAGGCCTCTAATGAATCATATCCACATTGCAAAGTATGTTTTTCAACTTGTTCAGCAGAATGCATTAAAATCCTGTAATTCCTTATTTTCCACACCGTCAGGAATCAGCATCATTTTCCGTTTAAGTAATCCAATAATATATTGCTGATACTTTAACATATGAAACTGGCAGTTTAAAGCCGTAATGACCAAGGTTGCAGAAGTGTAAACCTTCTTTTACCCCATCTATCCAGTGCCCTGGAGTCTCTATCAGAAGGGGTAGGATTTTTAGCAATAGAAGCCTTAATACCCTTGGGTCCCTGTGAAATAGTCTCTGGATCTGCAATAGGATTTTTAAAAAGGAACTTGTGTGACTCAGGAACCCTGTAATATCTCTCAGGTTTTCTCAGAGCAGGAGGCAAAGAATCAGGAGCCAAACTAGATTCCGAAAAGGCATCATCAACAATGTCTAGTACAGGAAGAATAGCTAAAGGCCTATGCTGAGGCAGGAGTAAGAAATCCCTAAGCCTTTTTTTTTGAATCAGAAAAATTGTGGCTTTCTCAATGGAAATGCTCCCTTAGAGTATGTAAGGTTTCACCAAAAGAGAAATCCTCTGGAGGGGAAGCAGAGGGAATAGAGTCCTCTGCATCAGAATCCTCATAAGTAGATAAGGACAAATCCAAATCATCAGAAGAATCAGAAAAAGCAGAATCTTGGTCAGAAGATTCAAAAACAACTTCAGTCCTAGGCCTCTTAGAAGGGGGGGTTGGCTTCACCTGATTAGAGTTATAAGATCTTCAGCCATTCTTATAATTTGTTTTTTAGGCATAGAGGCCTTAGCATGTGGCCTGGGTGTTGGTTTTTTAGGCATGGTTCGAGACTTAGGCCTAAAAGAAGAAGGAGGCATCAATTTAATATGCAAGTCCATAGGCCTGAATGCACCATCAGAAGCCGGTGCCTGCATAGTGTCTCCGGACTTATCCAAGGTAGAGACATCCGTGCGTTCCATAGTTGAAGCATCTCGGGGCATACCGGACTCTGTATGGGTCTCAGTAGAGGCCTGCGAATCGCAAGTAGTGGGTATCAGGGGCTGTGAAAGTGCCTCACTGAGTACCGGTGAACTGGTGACTGGCTTAGGAGAAGTGTCATTGGCAGTTTTGGACCTCGGTGGCCTGTCTCTGTCTTTATCTTTGTGTTTTTTTTCAGAATTCCGGTAGTCGGATGGCTAACCGACGACATTTCTGGATAATTAAACAGAGAACTGAAATATTTAGAGGCGAAAATATATCAACGACGGATAGTGTGCTGATTAAATAAAGCACAAAACCGACAGTAAGGTACGTCGTGGTCAGGGCCTAGGCAAGGAATACAGTAAGAATGAAAAGAATGAAAATCTTTATGAGGTATTTGCTTTCCACAAGTAATGCAATTATTAACTTTTACTGACATTGGTAAAGAGCAAGAAAAAGTTTCCCCAACGGGGTACTTAGCTTTAGTTGAAGACTTCGGTTCTGAAATTCGAAAACAAAAATTTCAGGAGTCGGCCGTCCAGCAGTTGCGAACTGCTTCTGCTTTGGGCACCGCATGGCAAAAAAGACTAATGTAATTGCATCGGCTGCATGTTTTATACCCCTGACGACCTGACATCATGGAAGAAGTGACAGCAACCGACGCAGGACCCACAACTTTTTTAATCAGGCTGACTGAGGGCTACTGCAAGCAGATAACCCAAATGTAATGACTGCAACAGTGAAACATGAAGAACATTCTCTATCAGAAGGGGTAGGATTTTTGTCAGCAGTAGCCTTAATGCCTTTTGGTCTTTGGGAAATGGTTTCTGGATCCGCAGAAGGATTCTTGAAGAGGAACTTGTGAGAGTCAGGTACTCTGTAATACCTGTCAGGTTTTCTGGGAACTGGAGGTAAAGTGTCTGGGGAAAGGCTAGATTCCAAGAAAGCATCATCTACAATGTCCAGAACAGGAGAGATAGCTAAAGGCTTGTGATGAGGTAGGAGTAAGAATTCCCTAAGCCTCTTTTTGGGTCAGAGTAATCCTGGCTTTCCCAGCGGAAATGCTCCCTAAGAGTGTGCAAGGTTTCTCCGAAATAAAAAACTTCTGGAGGGGAAGCAAAGGGAATGGAATCCTCTGCATCAGAATCCTCATAAGTAGATAAGGGCAAATCCTGGTAATCAGATGGAGCAGAAAAATCAGATTCCTGATCAGAAAGAAACTCAGTTCTAGGTCTCTTAGAGTGGGAAAACTGGCTTCCCCTAATCAAGGTAATGAGGTCTTCAGTCATTCTAAGCATTTGTTTTTTAGGCATATGGGCCTGGGCCTGCGGTTTGGTCGTCGGTTTTCTAGGTGTGGTGCAAGTTTTAGACCTGGATGAAAACTATGGCGTTGGTTTAATATGAATGTCTGTAGGCCTGAATACACCCTCAGAAGCCGGTGCCAGCACAGCGACTCCAGACCCATGCAAGGTAGAGATATCTGCAGGTTCCATAGTCGAAGAAGCATCTCACAGCATACCGGACTCCGAATGAGTCTCAGTAGAGGCTTGCAAATAAGAAGTAGTGGGTATCAGGGGCTGCAAAAACACCTCACTGAGTACCGGCAGACTGGCTACTAGCTTAACGGAAGCGTTGTCGGCAGTTTTGGACCTATGCGGTGTGTCTCTGTCTTTATCCTTACGTTTTTTCAGAAGATCGGTAGTCAGATGGCTTGACGAAGCCATTTCAGAGTACACAGAATGAGTACAAAAATAATTAGCTGAAAAAATAGCCTGACGATGGATAGTTTGGGCGTTGAATAAGGCACAAAACCGACAACGAGGGATGTCGTGGTCTGGGCCTAAGCAGGGGATGCAGTGAGAATGAAAATCTCGCTGAGGTATTTGCTTTCCACAGGTAAGACAATTGTTAACTTTTACTGACATCGGTTAGAGCAAGAAAAAGGATCCCCACGGAGTACTTAGCTTTTTTGAAGAATTCGGGTCTGAATGAAAATCTTTGTGAGGTATTTGCTTTCCACAAGTAATGCAATTATTAACTTTTACTGACATCGGTAAGGAGCAAGAAAAAGTTTCCTCAACGGGGTACTTAGGTTTAAGTTGAAGACTTCGGTTCTGAAACTCGAAAACAAAAATTTCAGGAGTCAGCCGACCAGCACTTGCGAACTGCTTCTGCTTCAAGCACTGCATGGCAAGAAAGACTGATGCAATGGCGTCGGCTGCATGTTTTATACCCCTGACATCAAGAAAGAAGCGACAGTATCCGACGCAGAAATCCGAAGACTCTGGTATTCAGGCCGGCTGAGGGCTACCTGCAGAGAGATAACCCAAATGTGCTGACTGCAACAGTGAAACACGAAGAACATCATATAGCTTGCATGCATAATTATGTAACCCCACCCACTCCAGGGGAATTGTGGAATACCAACATTCAAACACAAATTGAATAACAGACAAAATATAACCAGAACAATAGTGTTTTATTTATATTAACATTTGAACTTGTATAAACCTTTGAACTTGCCCTCCCCCATCATTTAAGGCTTTATCCAGATGTCTTGTGTTAGGAAGTTGAGAGGTATGATCCTAGTACCATTGCACCATCATAAAACACATATGCACTCCACAAGACCTCAAGTCTGTCAATCATGTTAAGTGCAAATGACTGCACATGTCCCACCATTAAATTCTAAATGGCATGTATAGAATGATATAAATCAAAAGGAAAGTATGTTTTTCCTACAACTGCCAGCCTGTGTGCAGGGAGAAAGGCACCATTATGAGCGCTTGTGATAACCAACCATGGCAATGTAAGAATTATGAGCAAATATCATCAAAAAGTAAAATGTACCAAACATTAACCCAGATTATGGTACCACATAAACTTTTAGTAAAATGCAAAGCACACCAACATGATTTTTCCATTCTGCAGGTCTAATCTGTTGTATCACCTTGTGATGAGGTTCTAGCATTATGCAATATAAAAGTTGCATGAAAAATTTCTGGGATTTAGGACATAGGGGTTACAGCTCTAAGCTATTAATTAGCTTCTTCCTGTAGTCAAAGGTATAGGGTTTTATTTCTTTCACCTCTATTTGCCTAGTGTGTCTTTGACCCATTGTCACTCCTGAAAAGGGATACTTTGCCCAGCATGCCTAAGTGATTAACGGGGATAATAATAAAAGTTATCTCTCACTGTCACCTTCCCTTCTCTCCATCAATAAAGCAACAGAAAGTCCTTGCAAAGTAAACCTGCACTACAGCTCTCTCTCCGTATTTATCACTCGGTTTACTAAATACAGTGGATATAAAAAGTTTACACACCCCTGTTAAAATGCAAGGTTTTAGTGATATAAAAATTGAGACCACAATAAATCATTTCAAAAAACTTTTTCCACCTTTAATGTGACCTATAACCTGTACAATTCCGTTGAAAAATAAACAAATCTGTTAGGGGGAAAAATATAAAAAACAAAGAGAGTACAATATGCTGGCTGCATAAGTTTGCACACCCTTAAAACGTAATAATTTGTTGTGTGCACACCCTTAAACTAATACTTTGTTGAAGCATCTTTTGATTTAATTACAGCATTCAGTCTTCTTGGGTACACACCTGCCATCAATTAAAGAGACTGATTAACCCCAAATAAAGTTCAGCTCTCCTAGTAGGATTTTCCTGACATTTACTCAGTTGCCTGCTACAGCAAAAGCCATGGTTCGCAGAGAGCTTACAAAGCATCAAAGGGATCTCATTGCTGAAAGGCATCAGTCAGGAGAAGGGTACAAAAAAAATTCCACAGCATTGGATATACCATGGAACACAGTGAAGACAGTCATCAAACAGTGGAGAAAATATGGGACAACAGTGACGTTGCAAAGAAAGTACAGCTGTGTACACTTACCATAAATGTAGATGTTCGAGTGAATTCACTGTTGCAGCCATCACATTTGGGTTATCTGCTTGCAGTAGCCCTCAGTCGTCCTGATTAACAAAGTCCTGTGTCCTGCGTCGGTTGCTGTCTCATCTTCCATGACGTCAGGTAGTCAGGGGTATAAAGCATGCAGCCGATGCCATTACATCAGTTTTTCTTGCCCCAGATGTCAGGTGCCCCCATAATGGGAAGCAATTATATATAAGGTTACACCTCCAACAAAAAAGCAAATACACCAAAAAGCTTTAAACATAGTAAGCAAGAATAGAGGTATAGCCAGTAGAAGTCAGGGGGCTGGAGGGAGGGTAACTAGGACTGCAACAGTGAACACACTCGAACATCTACATTTATGGTAAGTGTGCACAACTGTACTATGTTCTTCGTGTTTCACTGCTGCAGTCATCACATTTGGCTAGATTCCCAAAGCTAAGGATGGGAGGAGGAAATTAGATAGTATTAGGACCAGCTATAAGGCCCTGCAAGACTGCAGTGGCAAAGCCAGCTCTGGATTTAGAGAAAATTGGCAAATGGTAATGCTTGGTGAAGGTATGTACAGAACTCCAGATAGCAGCTTCTAGGATGTCCCTGGTAGGGACACCTCTGAGAAAGGCTGTAGAGGTAGATGCAGCCCTAGTTGAATGTGGCCTAATCCCCTGTGGGGTAGGTTTTCCATGGTGCTTATAGCAGAAATGAATGCAATGGCCTATCCATTTAGAAATGGTTTGCTTTGAAATGGCCTTCCCATCTGCCCCTGCAGCAAATGCAACCAGCAGTTGTTCAGATTTCCTGAGGTTTAGTCCTGTTCAAATAAACTCTACGTTGTCTGTGCACATCTAAAGAGTGCAGTATTCGCTCCCCTTTGTTCTGTGGATTAGAAAAGAAGGTTGGCAAATTAACGGACTGATTAAGGGCCACACTGGATCCCACCTTGGGCATGAAGGAGGGATTGGTCCTGAGGGACACCCTGTCCGTATGAAAAATGATGAACAGGCTCCACTGTCATGAGGGCCTATAATTCAGACACCTTTCTTGCTGAAATGATGGCTAAAAGGAAGGCTGTTTTCCAAGAAAGGAATTTCAACTCGGCATTTGCAGCTGGCTCAAAAGAAGGTAGAGTGAGTTTTTCCAATATAAAGTTAAGGTCCCAGGCTGGAGTAGGGGCTCTCCTGGGTGGTCTTAAGTTTTTGGCCCCTCTGAGGAAAGTACAGTTGTGTACACTTACCATAAATGTAGATGTTCAAGTGTATTCACTGTTGCAGTCATTACATTTGGGTAATCTGCTGGCAGGTTGTCCTCAGTTGGCCTGAATAACATAATAATAAGTCTTGGGTCCTGCGTCGGTTACTGTCTCCTCTTCCATGACATCAGGTCATCAGGGGTATAAAACATGCAGCCGACGCCATTTTATTCAGTTTTTCTTGCCTCAGATGTCAGGTGCCCCCCAAATGGGGAGCAAAAATATAAATAAATATATATATATATATATATATATATATATATATATATATATATGTAAACAGAAATATGTATAAATGCACTTTTAGCAACATAAACTTTACCTTCATCTAAAAGCAAATATACCACAAAGGCTTTAATGTATAGTGAAGGAAAGAAAAGGTATAGAAAAGGGGGATGGCAGGTGGGTAACCTGGACTGCAACAGTGAATACACTCGAACATCTACATTTATGGTAAGTGTACACAACTGTACTATGTTCTTCATGTTTCACTGTTGCAGTCATTACATTTGAGTAGAATCCCAAAGCTATGGATGGGAGTATGGAACTAAACAGCATTAGGAACGTCTATAAGGCCCTGCAGAACTGCAGTGGCAAAGCCTGCCCTGGATTTGGAGTAGAGAGGCAAATTATAATGCTTTGTGAAGGTATGAACAGAGCTCCAAGTAGCAGCTTCTAGAATGTCTTTGGTTGGAACCCCTCTGAGAAAAGCTGCTGAAGTAGAGGCAGCCCTGGTGGAATGTGATATGATCCCCTTGGGCACAGGTTTACCATGGTGCAAAAGTAGCAGAAATGAATGCAGTGGCTTATCCACTTAGAAATAGTCTGCTTTGATATAGCCTTCCCCTCTGACCCTTCAGCAAATGCTACCAGTAGTTGCTCAGACTTTCTTAGAGATTTGGTCCTGTTTAAGTAGAATCTTAGTTGTCTGCGTACATCCAATGAATGCAGAATCCGCTCCCCCTTGTTCTGTGGATTTGGGTAAAATGTCAGCAGGTGAATGGTCTGGTAAAGAGGCATAAAAGAAGGATTGGTCCTGAGGGATACCCTGTCCAGGTAAAATGTAATAAAACACTCCACTGCCATGAGAGCCTGTAGTTCTGAAACCCTTCTTGCTGAAGTGACTGCCAAGAGAAAAGCTGTTTTCCAAGACAGAAATTTTATATTCCCAGTAGCTGCTGGTTCAAAAGGAGGCAGAGTGAGTTTTTCCAGCACAAAATTGAGGTCCCATGCAGGAGTTGGTGATCTTCTGGGAGGCCTTCCCTCTAAGATACTGTTTAAGCAGAGGATGAGAAAAGAGGGGAGGCTCTGTGTTGTAATGAGGCAAGATGGCAGAGGCATGGATTTTTATTGAAGAAAAAGATAGACCCTTGTCAAGCATCTTAGTCAAATATTGTAAAATCTGAGGAATATTGGGCTTTGCTGTGTCTGTTCCTTGTGCTTGGTTCCACTAGGCCTTCTGGCTTCCAAAATGACATCCATCACAGATTTACTGAGAGGTGCTGTTTGAATAATTAATTGATCAGCCATGCTGCAAGATTCAGAGTTTGGAGCCGAGTGTGCAGAATTTGATTGTTCTGCTGAGACAGTAGATGATTTGAGGCAAGTACCATGGAGGAAGTTGAGACATATTCCTTAGAAGTGGGTACCAGTGCTGGCGAGGCCAGTCCAAAGCAACTAGGATCATTTTTGTTTTTTCCTGTCTGATTTTTAGTAAGACCTTGGAGATTAGAGGCAGAGGGGGAAAGGCATAGACTGAGGTTTTTCCAGCTGAAGGATAGGGCATCCACTTTCCATGCTTTTTTGTGATTAGTTCTTGTGCAGAATTTGTCCAACTGATAATTTTGGGGAGAGGCAAATAGATCTATATCTGGGCTCCCCAATTTCTGTGTTAACATGCTGAAGATTTTTGGATCCAGTTTCTATTCATGCGGGTCCATAAGATTTCTGCTTAGGTCGTCTGCCTGAGTATTTTGTTTTCCTGGCAGGAATTGAGCTTGAAGATGTATTTGGTAAGTCAAGGCTGTGTTCCACAAGGCCATGGCTAGTCTGCAAAGGGGGTAGGAATGTGTACCCCCCTGCTTGTTTATGTACCACATAACTGTGGTGTCATCCGTTTTTATCAGTAGTTGTCCTGTATGAAGCAAGTCCTTGAAGGCTGTCAGAGCATTCTCAACAGCTAGCATCTCTTTCTGGTTGATATGCAGATGCATTTGGTTTGGGCTCCATTTTCCCTAAATGTATCTCCCCGCCAGGTGGGCCCCCCAAGCATAGTCTGATGCATCTGTAGTTATGGTTAGGGTGGCAGGGGGTAGAGTGAATGACAGTCCCTTGTTTTGGTGACATGTCTCTGCCCACCAAAGAAACTCCTGTTGTAGGCAGGGAATGAGAGGGATCATTGTTTCCAGACTGTGACAATGTTGACCCCATAAACTTTTTAGATACCATTGAAGTTTCCTCATGTGCAGTCTCGCATATGGAATTAGTAGAATGCAGGATGCCATGAACCTCAAAGCCTGCAGAACTTGTCTTGCAGATAACTGGGTTATTGTTGCCATTTGTTTGAAGTATGTTGTCAGTTGCCTTTGTTTGTCTGGCGTAAGGTAAGCCATCTGGGCAGTTGTATTCAAGCTTGCATCCAGGAATGTAATTATTTGAGAGGGTACCAGTTGTGATTTCTTTTCGTTTATGGTGTACCCTAGGCATGCTAGAAGCCTTTTTATAAATGCCAGATGTTGAAAAAGAGTGTCCTTGTCCTCTGCTTGAATGAGACATTTGTCCAGATAAGGATACATTTGTATGGCTCTTTGTCTGCAGAATGCAATTACTGGTGCCAGGCACTTTGTAAAGACTCTGGGTGCAGTAGATAAGCCAAAGTGCAGTGCAGAGAATTGGTAATGCAAAAAACCTCCTTTGAAGCGGAGGTATCTTCTGCATGATTCCCTTATTGGGATATGCAGGTATGCCTCTTTTAAGTCTAGAGTTACTAACCAAACATTCCTGCCTAGCATAGGCAGTAGCTGTTGTAAAGTCAGTATTTTTAATTTTGGAATGTCCAGGAACATGTTCAAAATTGATAAGTCCAGTATTTGACTCCATGAATTGTCTTTTATGGGTACCAGGAAATGTCTTGAATAAAAACCTTGAACTTTTTCCTTTACTGGTACTAGTTGAATAGCCCCCATATCCATGAGGGACATGACTTGTTTCTGGGCCTCTGCCCACTGGTTTTGTGGCAGATCCGGCCATCCATTTGGAATTGGCAAAACATGGAAATGAAATCTGTACCCCTGGGATACTATGTTTAATACCCACTTGTCCTGGGTAATTAACTGCCAATTTTGAGCATGAAGTGCTAGTTTTCCCCCCAAGGGGGCTGTCAAAAGGTAAGTGCTTGGTGATGGTAGAGGAAAGTCATTGAGACTACTTACTGTAGGGTTGTGCTTTGTTTCCTCCAGTTTTGGAGGTAGAGGCACCCCATTGCTTTGACCTGTAAGAACCCTGTGATTGGTATCTAGAGCCTTTTGAGTGCCTGGATTTGCCTTGAGTGGCTCTGTTGGACACAGGTAAGGAACATTTTTTAGTAGGCTAGTGTCTACTGAACCTGGGTGGATGCACTTGCAAAAAATCTTTTACAGTTTGCATAGATTTAGCTTTGTCTTCCATTTTCTTTAAAACCTCTTCTGCCTTAATACTAAACAGAGTATTATGTTGCAAAGAAGCATCCAACAATTTAGCTTTAACATGATCAGGCAGATTTTGCTCCTTGAGCCAGGCATGCCTTCTAATTACAGATCCAGTAACGGCAGCCATATAAGAGGCCTCCAAGGAATCAAAATCACATTGCAAAGTATGCTTTCCAACCTGTTCTGCTGAATGCAATAATTCCTGTAACTCTTTATTTTCCACACAATCAGCAATCAACATCATTTTCTGTTTCAGTAAGCCCATAACATGCTGTTGATATTTAAGCATATGAAACTGGCAGTTTAAGCCCCTGATTGCCAAGGTTGCAGACGTATAAACCTTCTTTCCCCATCTATCCAGCGCCCTGGAATCTCTGTCAGAGGGGGTAGGATTTTTGGCTGTAGAGGCCTTTACACCCTTGGGACCCCAAGAAATAGTCTCAGGATCAGCAGCAGGATTTTTTAATAGAAATTTGTGGGAGTCAGGAACCCTGTAATATCTGTCTGGCTTACTAGGAGCCGGAGGCAGGGAATCAGGAGCCATGCTTGATTTCGAAAACACATCAACATTGTCTAATACAGGAGGTATTGCCAAATGCCTATGCTGAGGAAGAAGAGGGAAATCCCTAAGCCTCTTTTGATTCAGAGAAGTCCTGACTCTCCCAGTGAAAATGTTCCCTTAAAGTATGCAAAGTCTCTCCAAAAGAGTAATCCTTAGGAGGAGATACAGATGGGATGGATTCCTCTGCATCAGAATCCTCACAGGGTGGAATACAAATTTCCTGATCAGAAGAGGGGGGAGGGGTTGGGAACCCCTGGTCAAGGTAATTAAATCCTCAGCCATTTTGATCACCTGTTTTTTAGGCATAGGGCCTGAGCACGTGGCTCATGCTTCGGTTTTTTAGACACAGAAGATGTTTTTGACTTTATTTTTCAGGCTGGTGGTTTAATATAAAAATGTTGAGGCCTGAAAACACCCTCAGAAGCTGGTGCCTGCTCAGCACCACTGGACCCATCCAAGGGAGAGACATCCGCGGGTTCAATACCATGAGAATCTCATGGCATACCGGACTCCGAATGGGTCTCGGTAGAGGCCTGCGACTCAAAAGTAGTGGGTATCAGGGGCTGCGAAAGCACCTCACTGAGTACCAGCGAACTGGCTTAGGAGAAGCTTTGTCATCGGTTTTGGACCTCAACGGTCTGTCTCTGTCTTTTTCTTTGCGTTTTCTGTGAACTCCAGTAGTCGGATTGCTAACCAATGACATTTCAGGATAATTAAATCTTGAACCAAAATATTTAGAAGAAAAAATATACTGACGCTTAATAGTGCGTTGGTTAAATCTAGCACAAAACCGACAGCAAGGCATGTTGTGATCTGGGCCTAGGCAAGGAATAAAGTACAAATGAAAATCCTTATGTGGTATTTGCTTCCAACAAGTAATGCAATTATTAATTTTTACTGACATCGGTAAGGAGCAAGAAAAAGTTTCCCCAACGGGGTACTTAGCTTTAGTTTGAAGACTTCGGTTCTGAAACTGGAATGCGAAAATTTCAGGAGTCGGCCGACCGGCACTTGCGAACTGTTCTGCTTCAGGCACCACACAGCAAGAAAGACTGAATAAAATGACGTCGGCTGCATGTTTTATACCCCTGATGACCTGACATCATGGAAGAGGAGACAGCAATTGACGCAGGACCCAAGACTTTGTTATTCAGACCGACTGAGGGCAACCTGCCAGCAGATTACCCAAATGTAATGACTGCAACAGTGAAACACGAAGAAAGTACAGTTGTGTACCTACCATAAATGTAGATGTTCGAGTGTATTCACTGTTGCAGTCATTACTCTTGGGTTATCCTGCTGGCAGGCTACCCTCAGTCGGCCAGAATTCCAAAGTCTAGGTTCGGTGTCGGTTGCTGTCACCTCTTCCCTGACGTCAGTGCGCCAGGGGTATAAAAGATGCAGCCGCTGCAGCCGACGCCATTTTCTTCAGTTTTTCTTGCCCCAGATGTCAGGTGCCCCAAATAGGTAGGCTGAAGAATATACCGATAAGAAAGGCATGCACAAAAATAACATTTCCTTCATCTACAAGCAAATACACCAAAAAGGTTGTATAGGATAGAGAAGTGCAGATAAGTCCCAGCAAAGCAAAGGGAGAAGGAGGGTGGGTAACCTGGACTGCAACAGTGAATACACTCGAACACCTACATTTATGGTAGGTACACAACTGTACTATGTTCATCGTGTTTCACTGTTGCAGTCATTACTCTTGGGTAGAATTGCAAAGCTGAGTATGGGTGGCTGGGCTAAATAGGATTAGGAGAGGCTATGAGGCCTTGCAGAACTGCAGTGGCGAAGCCTGCTCTGGACTTAGAGTAGAGAGGCAAGTGGTAGTGCTTTATAAAGGTGTGCACTGAACTCCAATTTGCAGCCTCTAAGATATCTTTGGTTGGTACTCCTCTGAAGAAGGCTGCTAAAGTGGCTGCTGCTCTGGTGGAATGAGGCCTAATGTCCTTAGGCATTGATTTGCCATGTTGAAAATAGCCGAAACAGATGCAATGGCCTATCCATTTAGAAATAGTCTGTTTTGAGATAGCCTTTCCTTGTGATCCTGCAGCATATGACAATAAACGTTGCTCAGTCTTTCTGAAAGCTTTAGTTCTGTCCAAGTAGAAGCGCAACTGCCTGTGTATGTCCAAAGAATGCAGAATTTTCTCACCCTTGTTCGGTGGATTTGGGTAAAAGGTAGGCAAGTGAATGGTTTGGTTGAGGGCCACACTGGACACCACCTTAGGCATAAATGTAGTGTTTGCCCTCAGAGAAAACCTGTCTGGATGAAAAATGATGTAAGGTTCCACAGCCATGAGTGCTTGTAACTCTGAGACTCACCTTGCAGAGGTTATGGCTAGGAGCAGAGCTGTTTTCCAGGATAAAATTTTATATCTGCTGTTGATGCTGGCTCGAAAGGAGGCAGTGTGAGTTTTTCCAAAACATAATTGAGGTCCCAGACTGGAATTGGTGCTCTGCTCTCCTTGGAGGCCTAATGTTTTTGGCCCCTCTGAGGTACTGCCTTATTAAAGGATGAGAAAAGATAGGTGGTTCCGTATTGTAATGTGCTGAAATGGCAGAGGCATGAATCTTAATTGATGAGAAAGAAAGGCCTTTGTTCAGCATCTCAGTTAGGTATTGTAAAATCTGAGGAATATTTAGTACAGACGTGTCAATGCCTTGTCCTTGGTTCCAAGCACAGAATCTCTTCCATTTTTCAGCATAAGATTTTCTGGTACTGAGCCTCCTGGCCTCCAAGATAACATCCATAACAGCTTTTGAAAGAGGAGTGTTCTGAATGGCTACATTATTCACCATGCTGCCAGATTTAAGGTCCTGAGTTGGCTGTGCAGGATCTGATTGTTTTGTTGGGTCAGCAAGTGAGAATTTTGAGGCAATATCCATGCTGGACCTTGAGACAAGCTCTTTAGGATTGGGTACCAGTGCTGGCGTGGCCAGTCTGGTGCAATCAGTATCATTTTTGGCTTCCCTTGTCTGATCTTTAGGAGTACTCTGGGAAGTAGAGGCAGTGGGGGAAAAGCATATACTGTTAGATTTTTCCAGCTGAATTATAGGGCATCCACTTTCCATGCTTGCTTGTGATAAATCCTTGTGCAAAATCTCTGCAATTGACAGTTGCGAGGGGAGGCAAATAGATCTATGTCTGGGCATCCCCATTTCCTTATTATCATGCTGAAGACTTGTGGATCCAGTTTCCATTTGTGGGGATCCATGAGGTTTCTGTTTAGTTCGTCTGCCAGAGTATTTGTTTTTCCTGGCAGGAATTGTGCTTGCAGGTGAACTTGAAAGGCCAATGCTGTGTCCCATAAGGTCATTGCTTGTCTGCAGAGGGGGTAGGAATGTGTACCTCCCTGCTTGTTTATGTACCACATGACCGTAGTGTTGTCTGTCTTTATCAGTAATTGTCCTGGATGAAGCAGGTCCTTGAAAGCTGTCAGGACATTTTGAACAGCTAGCATCTCTTTTTGATTGATGTGAAGATGCATCTGATTTGCAGGCCATGTGCCCTGAAAACATTTTCCTGTCATATGGGCCCCCCAGGCATAATCTGATGCAGCCGTTGTCAGTGTCTGTCTGGCTGTGGGTAAACTGAATGGCAGACCCTTGTTGTGGTGACAGGCTTCTGCCCACCATCGAAACTCCTGTTGTAGGCAGGGAATGAGTGCAATTACTGTCTCCAGGCTGTGGCAATGCTGAGTCCAAACACTTTTCAGATACCATTGTAGTTTCCTCATATGCAGTCTGGCATATGGAATTAGTAGAATGCAGGATGCCATGAAACCCAAGGCCTGCAGGATTTTCCTTGCAGATAAGTGGGCTTTTGTTGCCAATTTCTTGAAGTAGTCAGTTGTTTTTGCTTGTCTGGTGTGAGATAAACCATCTGGGCAGTTGTATTTAAGCTTGCACCCAGGAATATTATCTCTCGAGAGGGCACTAGTTTTGATTTCTTTTCGTTTACTGTGTACCCTAGGCAAATTAGTAATCTTTTTACAAACGCCAGATGCTTTAGAAGAGTGTCTTTGTTCTCTGCTTGAATTAGGCAGTCGTCCAAGTAGGGATATATTTGAATTCCTTTTTGTCTGCAAAACGCAATTACTGGTGCCAGGCATTTTGTGAAGACCCTGGGTGCAGTAGATAAGCCAAAGGGCAGTGCAGAGAATTGGTAATGCATTGAGCCAGCTATGAATCTGAGGTATCTTCTGCAAGATTGTTTGATTGGGACATGCAGGTATGCCTCTTTTAGGTCCAAAGTTATGAGCCAAGCCCTTTTGCCCAGCATAGGCAGTAGCTGCTGTAGAGTCAACATTTTGAATTTTGGAACTTCCAGAAACGTATTTAATATAGATAGGTCCAGAATTGGTCTCCAGGTTTTGTCCTTCCTGGGTACTAGGAAAAGTCTGGAGTAAAATCCTTGCCCCTGCTCTTGTTGTGGTACTTGTTGAATGGCCCTCATGTCCATGAGGGCTGTAATTTGCTTTTGTGCCTCTGCCCATTGATTGTGTGGCAGGTCTGGCATGCCCTTTGACCTTGGTAGAGTGTAAAAATGGAACCTGTAGCCTTGGGACACTATTGTTCAGGACCCATTTGTGTTGGGTAACGCATTTGCCAATTTGATGAAAAAAGTGCTAGTTTTCCCCCTAAGGGGGCTGTCAAAAGAAAACTGCTTGGAACTGGTAGAGGAAAGTCATTGGGACCATTTCCTGTAAGGTTGTAATTTGTCTTCTCTGCTTTTGGAGGTAGGAGCACCCCCCATTGTTTAGGCCTGTATGTGCCTTGGGGCTGAGATCTGCCTCTGGGATGCCTGTATCTGCCTCTTTGTGGCCTATCTGAGACTGGAAAGGACCAATTTTTAGAAGGACAGTTCCTGCTAAACCTGGGTGGCTGTACCTGTAAGAAATCCTTGACTGTCTGCATGGATTTTGCTTTATCCTCCATTTTTTCAACACCTCTTCTGCTTTAGTACCAAACAAAGTATCATGCTGTAATGGTGCATCTAATAATTTTGCTTTAACATGATCAGGCAGATTCTGTTCCTTTAACCAAGCATGCCTTCTAATAACAGAACCTGTAACAACGGCCCTGCAAGAGGCCTCCAGTGAATCATAACCACATTGCAATGTATGCTTTCCCACTTGTTCAGTTGCATGCAATAAATCCTGCAATTCCTTGTTCTCTGCACATTCAGTATTTGTCAACATTTTCTGCTTAAGTAGTGACATTAAATATTGCTGATATTTAAGCATATGAAACTGACAATTTAAAGCCCTTACAGCCAGGGTGGCAGAAGTGTAAATTTTTTCCCCCATCTGTCTAGAGGCCTAGAATCCCTATCAGAGGGGACAGGGTTTTTTGCAGTGGAAGCTTTGACCCTTTTGGGACCCTGAGATATAGTTTCTGGGTCAGCAGCGAGGTTTTTATATAGGAATTTATGAGAATCCTGGACCCTGTAGTATCTTTCTGGCTTAGCAGGTGGAGGGGGTAAAGAGTCAGGGGACAAGCCGGACTCTGAAAATACATCATCTACAATGTCTAGAACAGGTGGAATAGCAAGTGGTCTGTGCTGAGGAAGAAGCAGAAAGTCTCTGAGCCTTTTCTTAGATTCAGAATAATCTTGGCTCTCCCAGTGGAAATGTTCCCTCATAGTATGCAGTGTTTCCCCAAAAGAATAATCTTCAGGAGGAGAGGCTGAAGGAATGGATTCTTCAGCATCAGAATCCTCATAGGGAAGCATGGAGTAATCCTGTTCAGAAGAGGAATCAGAGGAAATAGATACCTGATTAGAAGAATCATACTCTGTCTCTTGCCTAGGCCTCTTATCAAGAGGGGATGGGAGCCCCTGATCAAAGTAATTAGGTCTTCTGCCATTTTGAGCATCTGTTTTTTAGGCATGGAAGTCTGAGTAGGAGAATGATGTACTTGTTTCTTTGTCTTTAGAGCTGCTTTAGTCTTTGCCTTTGAAGCTGAAGATGGCTTAATATATAGTTGTGTAGGTCTGAAGACACCCTCAGAAGCCGATGCCTGCTCAGCGGCTCCGGACCCATCTGAGGGAGTGATTTCCGAGTGTCCAATACCTTGAGTATCCAGAGGCCCAGTCGGCTCCACGTGGGAGTCGGTAGCGGTCTGTGGCTCTGAGGTAGCGGGCGCCAGGGGCTGCGAAAGCGCCTCACTGAGAACGGGCGACTGGCCTAGTAGAGGCTTCATCGTTGGTTTTGGACCTCGGATGCCTATCCTTGTCCTTGCGTTTTTTGTAAACTCCGGTTGTCGGCTGTTCCAATGGCATTATATAATTAAATTTTTGGCCAAAGTAATGAAATGCAAAATCGAACAGACGCTTGATAGTTCATTGGTTAAATCTACCACAAAACCTACAACTAGCAACACTGTGATCAGGGCCTAGGCAATGAATACAGTAAGAGTAAAAATCCTTATGAGGTATTTGCTTCCCACAAGAAATACAATTGTTAACTTTTTCTGACGTCGGTCTGGAGCAAGAAAAAAGTTTCCCCAACAGAGTACTTAGCTTAAATGAAGACTTCAGTTCTGAAATTCGGATTTGAAAATCTCAGGAGTCGGCCGACCGGCACTTGCGAACTGCTTTTGCTTCGGGCACCGCGTGGCAAGAAAAGACTGAAGAAAATGGAGTCAGCTACATCTTTTATACCCCTGGTGCACTGATGTCAGGGAAGAGGCGACAGCAACTGACGCCAGACCTAGACTTTGGAATTCTGGCCGACTGAGGGTAGCCTGCCAGCAGGATAACCCAAGAGTAATGACTGCAACAGTGAAACACAATGATCATCTGTTTCAGCAGTGGATGAGAGAAGAGGGTTGGCTCTGTGTTGTAATGAGCTGAAATGGCTGAGGCATGAATTTTGATGGATGGAAAGGCCTTTGTGCAGCATCTCAGTTAAGTATTGAAGAATCTGAGGTAAATTAGGCATTGCTGTGCCCATCCCCTGAGCTTGGTTCCAAGAACAAAATCTTTTCCATTTTTCAGCATAGGATTTTCTAGTACTAGACCTTCTTGCCTCCAGAATGACATCCAACACTTGCTTACTGAGGGATGGTAATGGAGAGATTAGGTAATTAACCAGGCTGCCAGGTTCAGAGTTTGAATCTGTGGGTGCAAAATCTGGCCCTTCTGCTGGGACAGCAGGGCAGGGTCTGAGGCAGGTGCCATGGTGCCAGCAGTGACACACTGTGCAAAAGGGGGTACCAGTGTTGGCGTGGCCAGTATGGTGCAATCAGTATCGTCCTTGGTTTGTCCTGTTTGATCTTTAGTAGTACCTTGGAGAAGAGAAGCAGAGGGGGAAAGGCATAAACTGATAGGTTTTTCCAGGTGAAGGACAGGGCATCAACTTTCCAAGATTGTCTGTGGGGAGTCCTTATGCAGAATTTTTCCAATTGGTAGTTCTGGGGGGAGGCAAACAGGTCTATATCTGGGCTTTCCCATTTGTTTTTCAACATGTTGAATATCTTTGGTTCCAGTTTCTACTCGTGTGGGTCCATGAAATTTCTGCTTAGGTCATCTGCCAGTGTGTTTAGCTTTCCTGGCAGGAATTGAGCCTGTAGGTGCACTTGGTAGCTCAAGGCTGTGTTCCACAGAACCATGTCTAGTCTGCAGACAGGCAGGGTATGAGTGGGTTCCCCCCTGCTTATGTACCACATAATAGTGGTGATGTCCTTCTTTACCATTAATTGCCCTGGAAGGATGTGGTCCTTGAAGGCTGTCAGAGCATTCTGTACAGCTAACATTTCTTTTTGATTGATGTGCAGGTGCATTTGAATTGGGTTCCATTTGCCCTGAATGCACTTCCCTGCCAAGTGAGCCCCCCATGCATAGTCTGATGCATCTGTTGATAGGGTTTGGGCGGCAAGGGGTAGAGTAAATGGCAGTCCCTTGTTTTAGTGACAGGCGTTTACCCACCAAAGGAACTCTATCTGTTGACAAGGAATGATAGGAATCATTGCTTCTAGATCCTGAGAATGTTGACACTATAGGCTTTTTAGATAACATTGCAGTTTCCTCATATGCAGTCTTGCATATGGAATTAGTAGAATGCAGGGGGTCATGAACCCCAGGCCTTGCAGATAGCTGGGTCTTTGTGGCCAGTAGTTTGAAGTAGGCTGTCAAATGAACTTGTTTTTCTGGCATGAGAAAAGCCATCTGAGAATTTGTGTTCAAGCTTGCTCCCAGGAATACAATTTGTTGGCAGGGTACAAGATGTGATTTATTTTCGTTTATGGTGTACCCCAGAGAAGTTAGCAATTTCTGTACAAACGCCAGATGCTTCAATAGTATGTCCTGGCTTTCTGCCTGAATTAGACAATTGTCCAGGTATGGATATATTTGGATATTTCTTTGCCTGCAAAATGCAATGACTGGAGCTAGGCACTTTGTGAATACCCTGGGCGTAGTAGATAAGCCAAAGGGCAGTGCAGAGAACTGATAGTGCATGCAGCCTGCTTTGAAGCGTAGGTATCTTCTGCAGGATTCCCTTACTGGGATGTGCAGGTAGGCTTCCTTTAAATCCAGTATTGCCAACCAGGCATCCTTGCCTAGCATAGGAAGCAGCTGGTGAAGAGTTAGCGTCTTTAATTTTGGAATCACCAAAAATGTGTTTAGGATGGAGTGGTCCAGTATAGGACACCAGGAGTTGTGTTTTCTGGGCACCAGAAAAAGTCTGGAGTAGAAACCTTGTCCCTTTTCCTCTTCTGGAACAGGTTGAATAGCCCTGATGCTTAAGAGAGTGAGAATTTGCTTTTGAGCCTCTGCCCACTGATTTTGGGGTAGGTTTGGCCAACCATTTGGGGTTGGTAAGGAGTGAAAGTGGAATGTGTATCCTTGGGAAATTATATTTAAAACCCATTTGCCCTGGGTAATGAGCTCCCAATTTTTTGCCTGCCGGGCAATCTTTCCCCCTAAGGGAACAGTCCGTTGTGCAGGACTTGAAGATTTAAAGTCACTGAGACAGTTTACCATGGGGGGGGGGGGCACTCCCTGCTATGGAAGTGGGAGCCTCCCACTGTTTAGTCCTGTGAGTACCTTGGGCCTGAAGCCTGGGTGTTCTGCTGGTTCTGGGTTTGGACTGAGAAGGCCTGGAAGAGGCAGGAAAGGACCAATTTTTAGAGGGTCAATGCCTACTAAATCTGGGAGGCTGTACTTGCAGGAAATCTTTAACAGTTTGCATAGATTTAGCTTTTTCCTCCATCTCTTTAAGTACTTCTTCTGCTGTGTTGCCAAACAGGTGGTCTTGGTTTAAGGGAGCATCCAACAATTTAGCTTTAACATTATCTGGCAAAGATTGCACCTTAAGCCAAGCATGCCTTCTAAGTACAGACCACCCAGTGACAGCAGCCCTGCAAGATGCCTCTAGTGAATTAAAACCACATTGCAAAGTATGTTTTCCAGCTTGTTCAGCAGAATGCATTAAATCCTGTAAATCTTTATTTTCAGCACAGTCAGGAATCAACATAATTTTCTGTTTAAGCAATCCAGTAATATGCTGCTGATACTTAAACATATGAAAACTGTCAGTTTAAGGCCCTAATGGCCAAGGTTGCAGAAGTGTATACCTTCTTACCCCATCTATCCAGCACCCTGGAATCTCTATCAGAGGGGGTAGGATTTTTGGCAGTAGTATCCTTAATGCCCTTGAGTCCCTGTGAAATGGTCTCAGGATCCACAGTAGGATTTTTAAAAAGGAATTTGTGAGTCAGGAACCCTGTAATATCTATCAGGTTTTCTGGGAGCAGGAGGTAAAGAACCAAGTAGAGTGATGAAAGCGAACAATAATAACCAGGAACAAAACAAAGTTCGCTCAGGAGAACCAAATAAGGGTACAGACCAAGTACCAAGAGATGATGGAATACAAGGCAGTTTATTGTACAAAACCCAAACGCTTGTATGTATAATACGTTTTCGAAAGTCTTCATCAAAGGCAAAACAGCAATACAGCATAATCATCCACTTAAATACATCTATCAAACCAAGTATAGACCAATGATACCTTCAAAACAATTACATATTTAAATTAATGTTTAAAGTAAAAAAATACTTAAAGATGAAAACACTGGTCATTCTCTCAGTATAAATAAAACACATACCGAAACCATATTAATAAAATGCAATAAAAATGGATAAATGATTTGATCTATATTATATATGAACATTATTAAAACAATAGTAATTTAATTCATTTAAAAAATGATTATGTATATATAAAAGTACGTATTTATGTTAAAATTAATTTGTGTTTAATTTTTTATATAAACTAGTATTGACCTCTAGTGGCAGATTATAATTTTGCACTCCTCAACTTTAGTACTGGCATTATAGAAATTGTGTCATTGAGACCAGGAATCGTAGTGGCTTCTAATATAATCTGCCAATATAGCTCTCTATATTCTAGTCTGGTCTCCCACATACCTCCCCTGATTTCTTTGGGTACCACTTCAATAACAAAAAAATGAAAGGAAGCTGATGGACATGTAAGGGTATGTCTGAAGAGTGCATTGTTCATATTCTCCTTTTTTATTTCATAATAATGTTCGTACATCCTAGTTTTTAGTTTCCTCTCAGTTTTTCCAACATAGAAGGAACCACAGGGGGAACACACAGCTAAATAAACCACACCGCTGGTGTTACAGTTAGAAAATGTGTGGCTCTTAATATGTTTATTTCTGCTGGGTATAAAAATACTGGAACAATTTTCAACATGTGGACATTGGGAACATGAACCACCACATTTGTAAGTCCCCTTTTTTCTAGAAGAATAATCTAGTCTGGAGCCACTACCAAATTCAAATAGTCTCTTAAAATTGGTGTCCCTCCTATATATAAACTTCAAAGGTGGACTTTGTATTTGTTTTAGTTCAGTAATCTGAAGAAAACGTTCCCATTCTCTCATAATTACTTCCCTGATGTTACGCGAGTCACCCGTGTAATCCATTATGTAGGCCCCTTCGTACTTAGAATTGGAAACTAAATCGTTGTTAGGAGGATTCAATGTTTCATCCTGCCCTAAAATAGGTGCAAATCTCTCTTTCCTACCCAGGACCACCTCTCCTATAATGTCTTGAATAAGATTATCAGGGTAGTCCCTGTCTCTAAACATCTGAGACACAATCTCAACTTCCTTTTCAAAATCCTCTTCCTCAGAGGTCATACGACTAATTCTAACTAACTGTCCTTTGACCAAGTTCTTTTTCTGAAAAAGTGGGTGACCACTATTGTAATGGAGATAAGAATTGGAAAAAGTTTTTTTCCGGTAAACTTTGGAAGAAAAATAGTGGCCAAGTTTGGTCAAGGAAATATCCAAATAAACTAGTTCACTATTGTTAAAGGAATATGTAAAATCCAAAAAATCAGTGGTTCCTTTGAGGTATGTGAGGAATTCTAGAAATCTTTCATAAGAATCCTGCCAAAAAATAACAATATCATCCAGAAAACGTTTATATAGACACCAACAATGGGAAAACTCACTATTGGTAACAAATAGTTTCTCCCACCAAGACAGAACAATATTTGCATAAGTAGGGGCACATTTTGCCCCCATAGCTACCCCTCTAACCTGTTTAAAAAATTCACCCTCAAAAAACATAAAATTGTTTTTGAGTACTGTCTCCATAAGCAATAAACAGGTGTTAAAATCATTAGAACCAAAATTACCACTCTCTCTCATACTTTACTCCAGCCATAATAGACCTGTTTCGTGGGGAATAGAATCAAAAAGGTCAACTATATCCAAGGTAACAAACAGTAGATGGGGATGGAAAAGTTCAGGTTTTATGTGTCTTAAAAAATCCCATGAATCCTTCAGGATGGTGATCCCCTTATTTGAAAGGGGTTTCAATTTTACATCTAAATACCTGGCTAGGGGAGCAGTCATAGACCCCTCTGAGGAAACTATAAGTCTTAGAGGTGGATCGGAGGGATCCTTGTGAACCTTTGGAATACCAAAGACTGAAGGTGTCCTGGGATGTCTATTGTACAAAAAAATTAAAAGTATCCAAATCAATAGATTCTTCCAATAACAAATCATTTAAAAGCAAAGCAATTTTGGAATGAGCTATATTTACCTCGTTAATAGAAGCCTTGGAAATACTTTAAATCATCTAATAGCATATCTTTCATTTTGGATTCATATAAAATATGGTCCATTAAAACTGTACCCCCTCCTTTATCTGGTTGCATAATTCTTAAGGACGTGTTGTTGGTAAGTTGGTTCAACACCAATTTCTCGTCCTTTGAAAGATTTGAAATGATCTTGTGTGTATTAATAGTTTTCCTGATCTCCCTTTCCATGATAATTTCTAAATTTTTAAGCTGTGGGTGAAGAGGTGGGTTAAAAATACTTTTTCTCTTCAAAATGGGCTGTCCATGTACAGGTTGTGAGTCTGCCACCACCAAGGCCAAGTTCCTTTTACGTAAAAATAGTTTCATATTAATTATAGACTGGGGAATGTTACTTTTTCTGATGGGTATATATTTAAAACCTTTGGAAAACAGTTTAAAATGATCCAGGTTAATTACTTCAGTACTATAATTAAAAATCTTGTAATTACTATATTCAAAAATACTGCCATAGTGTTTGATTCCTGAATCGGAATCAGTATTAACTAATATCTGGGATTCCCCCTGTAATAATGTTGTTGATTGTAATAGACAGGTTTCTGGTTCCGAATTCTGTTGGACCTCCGGGGGAGGGGGGGGGGGGGGGGAATCCAAAGGGTCTGTATGATAGGATTCTGAAAAAACGTCATTATTTTCGTCACCCCCAGAGTTTCTATTAGTTGTGGACTTGTATTTTGTTCCTGTATAACCTTCTGAAGTGTATGAATTAAAGGGCCTTGGTTTGGGATAAGCAGTACCATTATGGTATTCCTTAATGTCCCTTTCCAGTTTTCCTTGCTTTCTCCTCATGTTATTTTTACAGTCAATATCAATCTGTTTGAATATATTAAAGTAATGTACTTTCTCAGACTCAACACTAAACAGAAGATCTTCCATAATAGCTGAGTTAATAGATTCCATTTTTTCCAACAGTAAATGTCTAATTCTTTCATTTTCTGCTATAAGAGCCCTAACAGTATCTAAACCACACTTATCAAAAATTTTAGAAGCTCAGAATGAAATGCAGAACCATTTTCAACCCGATTGGGAAATGAGCAGGAGGTAAAGAGTCAGTGGGCCAAGCTAGTTTCCAAAAAGGCATCACCAACTATGTCCAGTACAGGGGGGATAGCTAAAGGCCTCTGTTGGGACAGGAGTAAGAAATCCCTAAGCCTCTTTTTAGAGTCACAGTAATCCTGGCTTTCCCAGTGAAAATGCTCCCTAAGAGTATGCAAGGTTTCACCAAAAGAGAAATCCTCTGGAGGGGAAGCAGAGGGAATAGAGTCCTTTGCATCAGAATCCTCATAGGTAGATAAAGGTAAATCCTGGTCATCACAGGAAACAGAAATTTCAGAATCCTTATCAGAAGAATCATAAGCAAACTCAGTCCTACGTCTCTTAGAGGGGGAAGGTTGGCTTCCACTGATTAAAGTAATCAGGTCTTCAGCCATTCTTATCATTTGTTTCTTTAGACATAGAGTCCTGACCATGCAGTCTGGGCATCGATTTTCTAGGCATGGATCGAGTTTTAGGCCTTGAAGAAGAAGATGGCATTGGTTTAATATACAAGTCAGTAGGCCTGAATACACCCTCAGAAGTTGGTGCCTGCACAGCGGCTCCGGACCCATCCAAGGTAGAGACATCCGCAGGTTCCACAGTTGAAGCATCTTACGGCATACCGGACTCCAAATGGTTCTCAGTAGAGGCCTGCGAATCTGAAGTAGTGGGTATCAGGGGCTGCAAAAGTGCCTCACTGAGTACCGGTGAACTGGCGACTAGCTTAGGAGAAGCGTCGTCGGCAGCTTTGGACCTATACCATCTGTCTCTGTCTTTATCTTTGCATTTTTTCAGAATGTCCATAGTCGGGTGGCTTACCGAAGCCATATCTGGATAACTGAACCGAGTACCAAAATATTTAGAAGCGTAAATAAACCGACGGACGAATAGTTTGTTGTTTAAATAAGGCACAAAACCGACAGCGAGGTAACTCATGGTCAGGACCTAGGCAATGAATGCAGTACAAATGAAAATCTTTATGAGGTATTTCTATTCCACAAGAAATACAATTATTGACTTTTACTGACATTGGTTTAGAGCAAGAAAAAGTTTCCCCAACAGGGTACTTAGCTTAGTTGAAGACTTCAGTTCTGAAACTCAAAAACGAAAATTTCAGGAGTTGGCCAAACGGCACTTGCGAACTGCTTCTGCTTCGGGCACCGCACAGCAAGAAAGACTGATGTAATGGCATCACCTGCATGCTTTATACCCCTGACTACCTGACATCATGGAAGATGAAACAGCAACCGACGCAGGACCCAAGACTTTGTTAATCAGGCCGACTGAGGGCTACTGCAAGCAGATATCCCAAATGTGATGACTGTAACAGTGAAACACGAAGAACATCTGGATGTCCCTCCAAAATTGATGAAAAGATAAGACAAAAACTGATCAGGGAGGCTGCTAAGAGACCTACATCAACACTGAAGGAGCTGCAGGAATTTCTGGCAAGTACTGGTTGTGCACTACATGTGACAACAATCTCCTGTATTTGCCATATGTCTGGACAATGGGGTAGGGTTGCAAGATGGAAGCCTTTTCTTACACAGAAAAACATCCAGGCCCAGCTAAAATTTGCAAAACAATACATCAAGTCTCCCAAAAGCATGTGGGAAAATGTGTTATGGTGTGATGAGACCAAGGTTGAACGTTTTGGCCACAATTCCAAAAGGTACGTTTGGTGCAAAAACACTTCACAACACTAAAAGAACACCGTCCCCACGTTGAAGCATGGTGGTGCCTGTATCATTCTTTGGGGTTGCTTTTCTTCAGCTGGAACTGGGGCTTTAGTCAAGGTGGACAGAATTCTGAACAGTTCCGAATACCAGTCACTTTTGGCCCAAAACCTTCAGCTGTCTACTAGAAAGCTGAAAATGAAGAGGAATTTCATCTTTCAACATGACAATGACCCCAAGCATACATCCAAATCAACAAAAGAATTGCTTCACTAGAAGAAAAGTTTTAGAATGGCGCAGCCGCAGCCCAGACCTAAATCCATAGAAAATCTGTGGGATGACCTGAAGAGGGCTGTGCACAAGAGATGCCCTCGCAATCTGACAGATTTGGAGCACTTTTTCAAGGAAGAGTGGGCAAATATTGTCAAGTCAAGATGTGCCATGCTGATAGACTCCTACTCAAGAAGGCTGAATGCTGTAATTAAATCGAGTTGCTTCAACAAAGTATTAGGGTGTGCACACACAACAAAGTATTAGTTTAAGGGTGTGCACACCAACGTATTGTATGTTTTTTATTTTTTTCCCCTAACCGATTTGTTTTTCAATTGAATTGTACAGGTTATAGGTCACATTAAAGATGGGAAAAGTTTTGAAATGATTTATTGTGGTCTCATTTTTTTATCATACAAACCTGGCAGCATTTGAACATGGGTGTATAAACTTTTTATATCCACTGTACATAAAATTCTGTAATCCACTGTAACTGTACATGATTTTGAGACAGCAGCCATAAATGTGATGCCCCAACTGCTCCTTTTAAAGTTTTGTTTTGCATTATGGTATCATAAATATCATACCTTATAACAGATATCCATGTGAGCAGTGAGATATTCATTTGGTGAATAGTTAGTTTTGCAGTTGATGCTACTTAGTAGACAGAACACAGCTTGTATTCCAAAACATTTTGAAATTATATTTATTCACTGCTTGGTGGCATATAGTTTTATGAGAAGTAGAATTCCGAAGGAAAACGTAGACATCCCTTAAATTAAAATAAAATCCAAGGAGCTATGAGCAGCTAAATAACTTTTAGATCTGGAAAAATACAGTAAAGCAATTGTTTTTGACATAATAAAAATATAGCAAGAGGTTGACACAGGAATGTATTGTTCTAAGGTACTGATTGTGGTCTTTAAATGCTGGGATAAGGTTTGATTTAGTGGTGGAAGCCCTTTCAGTTTCATTCTTTCTGAGTACAATATACCAGGTACAGTTTGGTTAGGGAGGAGCGAGGTAAAAAAATGTAATTGGTGGAACCCTCCTACCTAGTTTATTTTCAACTTGCACTCACCACAAAGTACAGTTGCGTACACTTACCATAAATGTAGATGTTCAAGTGTATTCACTGTTGCAGTCATCACACTTGGATTATCTGCCTGCAGGTAGCCCTCAGTCAGACCGAATACCAGAGTCTTGGGATTTCTGCGTCGGATGATGTCGCTTCTTCCATGACATCAGGTCGTCAGGGGTATAAAACATGCAGCCGCCATTACATCAGGTTTTTTTTGCACCAGATGTCAGGAGCCCCCAAAACAGGAAGCAATTACATGGTGGGGAACACCCTTAGTAAAAAGTAAATACCATTGTTATAATATATGGCCAAAAAAAAGAATAGGTAGAAAGTATAGAGACGTCAGGGGGCTGAAGGGAGGGTAACTAGGACTGCAACAGTGAATACACTCGAACATCTACATTTATGGTAAGTGTACACAACTGTACTATGTTCTTCGTGTTTCACTGTTGCAGTCATCACGCTTGGGTTGATTCCCAAAGCTGAGGAAGGGTGGAGGCAGTCAAGAAGCATTAGGGCTGGCTACCAGGCCTTGTAAAACTGCTGTGGTAAATCTAGCTCTGGATTTAGAAAAGATAGGTAAGTGGTAATGCTTGGTGAAGGTGTGTACAGAACTCCAGGTTGCAGCTTCCAGGATGTCCCTGGTAGGGACTCACAGAGGTTGAGCTAGCCCTAGTGGAATGGGTTCTGATCTCCTGTGAGGTAGGCTTTCCATTGTGTTTGTAGCAGAAATTGATGCAGTGTGCTATCCATTTAGAAATGGTTTGCTTTGAAATTGCCTTGTCCTCTACCCCTGTAGCAAAGCTGACTAGCAGCTGGTCAGATTTTCTGAAAGGTTTAGTCCTGTCCAGATAGAACCTAAGCTGCCTGTGCACGTCCAGTGAGTGCAGGATCCTTTCCCCTTTATTCTGAGGATTTGGGAAAAAGGTTGGCAAATGAATGGATTAGTTTAAAGCCACACTAGATACCACCTTGGGCATAAATGATGGGTTAGTCCTGAGGGAAACCCTGTCCACATGGAAGATAATGAAGGGTTCCACAGCCATAAGGGCTTGCAATTCAGACACTCTTCTTGCTGAAGTGATGGCTAGAAGTAAGGTTGTCTTCCAAGAGAGGAATTTTAACTCTGCTGTAGCTGCAGGTTCAAAGGGAGGAAGCGTGAGCTTCTCCAGTACAAAGTTAAGGTCCCAGGCTGGAGTTGGAGCTCTCCTGGGGGGTCTTAAAATTTTGTCTCCTCTCAGGAATTGTTTGACCAGTGGGTGAAAGAAGAGGGGTGGCTCAGTATTGTAATGAGCTGAGGTGGCAGAGGCATGGATATTAACTGAAGAGAACGATAGGCCTTTGGGAGCAGTTCTGGTAGGTAATTTAGTATTTGAGGTACGTTGGGCACGTTTGTGTCCATTCCCTGAGACTGGCTCCAAGAACAGTATCTTTTCAACTTTTCTGAATAGGATTTCCTAGTACTAGACCCTCCTTGCCTCAAGGATGACATCCAGCACCTGTTTACTGAGGGTTGCTGGTGATGTGTTCAGGGGATAAGTCAGGCTGCTAGGTTCAGGGCTTGTAGCTGAGGATGCAAAATCTGGCCCTCCTGCTGTGACAGCAGGGAAGGGGTCTGAGGCAGGTGCCAAGGTGGCACTATTGCCAGACTGCGCAAAAGTGGGTACCAGTGCTGGCATGGCCAGTCTGGCGCAATCAGGATTGTCCTTAGCTTGTCCTGTCTGACATTTAGTAGAACCTTTGAGAGGAGGGGCAGAGGGGGAAAGGCATAGATTGAGAGGTTTTCCCTTGTAAAGGACAGAGCATCTACTTTCCATGCTTGGCTGTGGGAAGTTCTGGTGCAATATATGCTCAACTGATAGTTCTGCGGGGAAGCAAAGAGTCTACCTCTGGTGCCCCCCACCTGTGGATCAGAAGTTTGAATGATTTGGGTTCCAGTTTCCACTCGTGTGGTTCCATTAGATTTCTGCATAGGTCGTCTGCCATTGAATTTAGTTTGCCTGACAGGAATTGAGCTTGCAGGTGCACTTGATTGCTCAAGGCCGTGTTCCACAGAGCCATGCCTAACCTGCAGAGTGGGTAGGAATGGGTTGCCCCCACCTGTTTATGTACCACATAACTGTGGTGTTGTCTGTCTTTATCAATAGTTGTCCTGGAAGAATAAGGTATTTGAAGGCTGTCAGTGCATTCTGTACAGGTACCACCTCTTTTTGATTGATATGCAGTTGCATTTGTTTTGGGCTCCATTTGCCTTGAATGCATTTTCCTGCCATGTGAGCCCCCCATGCATAGTCTGATGCGTCTGTTGTTATGGTTTGTGTGGCGGGGGTTTGAGTGAAAGGGAGTCACTTGTTGTGGAAGCAGGCCTCTGCCCACCAAACAAACTCTGTCCTTAGAATGTTGACACAAGATACTTTTTAAGTACCATTAAAGTTTCCTCATATGCAGTCTTGCATATGGAATTAGTAGAATGCAAGAGGCCATGAACCATAGGGCTTGCAGTATTTTTTTTTTTGCAGATAGCTGGGTTTGAATGGCTAGTAGATTGAAGTAGTTTGTCAAATAAATCTGTTTTTCTGGAGTGAGGAATGCCATCTGGGAAGTTGTGTTCAAGCTTGCTCCCAGGAATGCAATCTTTTGGCTGGGTACCAGATGTGATTTATTTTGGTTGATGGTAAACCCCAGTGAAGTTAGAAGTCTCTTAAAAAATGTCAAGTGCTGAAGTAGCAATTCCTGACTGTCCACCTGAATCAGGCAATCGTCCAACTATGGGTAAATTTGAATTTTTCTCTGCCTGCAGTATGCAATGGCTGGAGTTAGGCATTTTGTGAATACCCTGGCTGCAGTAGATAAGCCAAAGGGAAGTGCAGAGAACTGATAGTGCATAGAACCTGCTCTGAAACATAGATATTTCCTGCAAGATTCCCTTATGGGGATGTGCAGATAAGCTTCTTTTAAGTCTAGGGTGGCTAGCCAGGAGTCCTTGGCTAGCATAGGAAGCAGCTGTTGGAGAGTAAGCATTATGAATCTTGGAACCACCAGGAAGGTGTTGAGAATAGACAGATCCAGGATAGGGTGATGACTGCAACAGTGAAACACGAAAAACATCATTCACTTACTACACTAAGCATACTGGTGGTGACATTAGTGTTTTCTCAGCTGTGTTTGTTTTCCCTTGCTATCCACAGTTATGTTGAATCTGGAATTTGTCACATTTGCCATACACTGCACTGAAGAAGTCTGCATGTAGCAAATATTCCATGCATGCCCCATCCAGAATACTGGAGATACTAAAACAGATAGGGGACTGAGGTGGTTGTTTGTTAGAAGGCAGTTAACACCACAGTCAGAAACTGTATCACAGTGGGTACTTTTTCTTTCTGGAATATGGCATGTTGCTGGCCCTGGGACTGTCTACCTGTATGCACAAGCAAAGGAAACGTACATTTTCTAAATTTAATGTTCGAGACCCCCTTTAACCCAACAAAATAGTAAGGGATACAAATATGTGGCATGGGAAAGAGCTTGCTAGCCTAGCGTATCTTACAAGATCTGTGTGTAACAAACCTGATTACTTAGCAATGCTTCGCAGCACCATCCTATACTAAAAATTCTCTTTATTCAGCCATGAATTCTTATTATTACCCCAGGCCCAATGACAATTTCCTAAATTAGCCTTGGTGTGTGCATGTACGTGTGCCCGCTTGGGGACAGAGAACTAAAAATAAACATGGGCTTTTCCAAATTGTTTATATTGTTATAGTAACAATGAGAGCAACTCTCAGAAAAATAAAAGCACAATCCCTGCTACTAACAAGCAGCTGTGCATCGTGTATGAAGAAAGTGCTGCTCTGAATACCTCTTCTGCCTCCAACCTACATTAACTTTACAGCCTCAGAAGCTTGAACTTTTCCCAATTACTTTGTAAAGCTAAGAACCCTGCCATACCCTTTTTAAGGTATGGCCGTAGGGCAAAAATGACTGGTAAGAGTAAAAACTGTAAATTTTAAGGATTTTAAGGGGCCACTCGGGAATTCACAGCACCCCATTATTTTGCCCTCAAAACCAGAAAATGCAGAGGAATTTGGTACAGTTGAAAGGTACGCATTCGGACTGGCGGCAAAATTCCGAGGATGGTACATCTGGATGTCACCTTTATGCCCTATGTTACCTGCAGGGAGCATACGTGTGACATACAACATACCTTAGAGCAACCTAAATGCTTTGGTATACTGGCTGGATATCACGCCGTCCTTAGCAGGGGATCCCTATTGTAAAGAATACTGCCAACAGTGAAATGGAAGGACATATATACAGTACACTAAGTCAACTCAGCAATACCTACGTTATAGTCAGTGTTTCTATTTGTTCTCTCAAAGCTTTATAATTTTCAAATACAGTGAAAATTCAAAATGGGTTGTAAGCACTCTGTATTACTCCACACTCCTCTTAATCATCAGTGCAGGCTGGTTATTGATTTGCAATTTCCTGATGTAATATTTATACTTGATCTCTGCGATTTTTTTTTTTAACCGTCACAGCAGTTTTGCAAGTTTGCATTGCACACATCTGTAAATACAATGGGAGAAATTCATACACTTCATTGTACTAAAAAGATACAATTCAAGGCATCCTAACAGTTAATAATTACTGATATGCAATAAGCAGTTGATGAAAACGGAAGACACGGGGGCCCTGAGAATATATGGTATGGCAAACAATGCACAATACTGTAGTATTGTGCCAATGTAGAAGTTCAAGTTGAGTCCTCCACTCCTATGGACTCTCTGACCAATCAATCAAGGAAATGAATAAATACCACGTATAGCACTTAAAAGTACCAGTAGATCTCAGGCTACTTTACCTTGATTTTACATAATGTAAGTGTAAAACTGAACTTTCAGCAGACAAGGAAGTACCATGTTTAGGTGGAACAACTGCTGTAAGCTACAGTACTGTCCATGATTTTCTAGGAACACAAAATTCCTCTACTGACAGCTCACTGATAAAATCAGTTCCCGCTGGGGTGTCAGTACCCTTAATCCTAAGTCTTGAATAAAAGAATAAATAAATAAAAAAAAATGGTACCAATGATCTTTATGCAGTGTAGTAAGAGAAGGTGGTAAAGTACTGAATATTTCTCTTCAGAAGTTTGTGTTGTTGTTGTTGTTTGTCTTTCGGCTTTTCCCGGTTAGGGGTCGCCACAGTGGAACTCCGGTCCGCTAATGATTGGCAGTAGATTTTCACGAACGCCGAGGTGCCAGCCCGTCATCCAACCTTCAACGAAGGCACGCCCATTTATTCATGTCTTTCGAACGCCCACCCAACCACGGGGAGGACATGCAGACTCCACAAAGAAGGCACTCCCCACACTCCAGCCGAGAATCGAATGGGAGAACCTCTTGCTGTGAGGCAACAACGCTACCGCTGCACCACCAGAAGTTTTAGTGTACTTCAGAATAAAAGATGAAAACAGAAAAAAGTGTAAACCACAATGAAGGTTGCATGGAGCACGTGGATCATTTCATGTATGCATCTCACACAAAGCTAATGAAAACAACATAGCTCCTGAAAATTTCTAAAAATTCTATGATGGTTCAGTCCATTGCAAAAGTCAGGGCAAAAAACAATGAAGTTCAAGTCAATAAGAAACAATGTGATGGAAAAAAAAGTAGAGTTGTGTACACTTACCATAAATGTAGATGTTGGAGTGTATTCACTGTTGCAGTCATCACATTTGGGTTATCCTGCCAGGGGTAGCCCTCAGTTGGCCGAATACCAGAGGCTTAGTATTTCTGCATCGGTTGATGTCACTCCAGGACTGACATCACGTCATCAGTGGTATAAAAACAGGCAGCAGACGCCATTACATCAGTTTTTCTTGGCCTGTCAGGAGCCCCCAAATAGGGAGCTAGGTTATGGTGGAAGAACACCACCAGTAGAAAGTAAATACCAAAAAATTCTCTGTAAGGAGAGACAGAGAAGGGGGATGGAGGGGGGGGGGGGACGAGGACTGCAACAGTGAATACACTCAAACATCTACATTTATGGTAAGTGTACACAACTGTACTATGTTCTTCGTGTTTCACTGTTGCAGTCATCACATTTGGGTTGATTTCCAAAGCTGAAGAAAAGGGTGGAGACAGTCAAGAAGACTGGGGGCTGGCTAGGATGACCTGCAAGACTGTGGTGGCAAAGCCTGCCCTGCATTTGGAGAAGATAGGCAGGTGGTAATGCTTGGTGAAGGTATAAACAGATGTCCATGTTGCAGCCTCCAGGATGTCCCTGGTGGAGACCCCTCTGAGAAAAGCTGCAGAGGTGGAGGTTGCCCTGGTGGAATGTGTCCTGACCCCCTTAGGGGGTGGTTTCCCATGCTGTTTGTAGCAGAAATAGATGCAGTGTGCTATCCATTTGGAGATTGTTTATTTGGATATGGCCTTGCCCTCTGCCCCTGCTGCAAAGCTGACTAGCAATTGATCAGTTTTTCTAAAAGATTTAGTCCTGTCCAGATAGAATCTGAGCTGTCTGTGCACATCTATCTTTTACTACCATTTCTAGATTCTCTCTTCACTGTTCTTACCTATTGAAGACTTGGCAAACTTACCTTCTGAAGCCTGCACTGCTGATTGTTTCTTCCACAGCTGCTTCTTACCTGTTTCCTGCTTAGGAACCTATTTCTCTTCTCACCTCTCTACTATCTAACCTTCTCCCTGCCCTCTTGGCACCAGCTGTCTCTCTTACCTTTGACTTTTCTTTCTCATTTTCATCTTATACCTTGTCCACATCTTGCAATGATATTACTCGGTCTGTTTTGATACTGTCTGCCTCTATCTGCACTTCCCCCTACTCCCCTCCCCTATCCATCTTTTTCCCTTTAGACTCCCATAAATACCCTGGGTTTAGTGGGGTGCCATCTTTAGTAATCTAGAAAAGGCCCTGGCTGCTGTCTGCTCCTCTCCCAGCGTCTTTCTTTCCCTGTGGTATGTATTGTATTGAGTGTTGTTGTTTCAACAGTCTAATTGCTGTAATGTTTAAGAGTGCAATGTGAATTTAAAAACCATTAACTACTCTAATGCTGTTTACATAGCTTTAGTATGTATATAATTTCAATGTCTCCATAAGTGCTGTTGCTGAATTTATTTCACGAAAGTGTTTACATCTTTAGCTTACGTTGTATCTGCCTCTCTTGTAGAGCTTTGTTTAGCGTGTGCGATGCTTTTTATTGAATAGTGTAGTTCTCAGAAAGCCGGTATTCCTACCGGCATGGTCAATTGTTGTGTCCCGCCTCTTTTGTCAAGAAACGGTAGAATGCTAGCTTAGTTTATATTTCATGCTGTGGTATAGATTAAACTTGTACCCTATTAGGACTTGTTTAATATTAGCCGACAATGACCAGAACAGGTTTCAAACACAGCGGTACCTTATTTGAGCAAGGGTGGTGTGCTAGCTCTGTTCAATAAATTGCTTTGTTGTAAATTAAACCAGTCCCGAACCTCATTGTTCTGTTGTAAACCAGCAACGGCTGTAGCTACTCCCGTATCCTAGTGGTACCTTTCATGGGTGGTTTAACATTTGCCATTGGTCCTCAGAGTTGAATTTGGCCCTTCTGAACTGACTGGTGGCTTAGTGAAGGCATCTGAACTTGCTCTCATACCTAACTGAAGTTTTCGCGTTTCTTTGAGGTATAGATTAAACTTATCCCCTATTCTTATTTGTTTAATGTTAACCGTCTATGGCCAGAACCTGTTTAAAACTCAGCGGTAACTTTTTTTTGGGCAAGGGAAATGTGATAACTCATTTCAGTTTACTGTTTGGTGTAATTAAACCAGTCCCTGAACTTTACTGTTCTTTTTTGTAATGCCGGCAACAGCTGTAGCTACTCTCGTACACTAGTGGTACCTTTCTTGGGTGGTTCACCATTTACCACTGGTCCCCAGAGTGGAATTTGGCTCTTTTGAACTGCGCCATACACGTGGCGGCTTAGCGAGGGCACTTGAACTTGCTCTCATACCTAACTGTTACTTCGCTTTCTTTTCTCATTACACAACAGTTAAGGTATTTTAGAACCTTTTTAAGTAGCAACAGGCTACTTATTTAGAACGCCGCACTAGCGAAGCCAGTTCTGAGTGTGCCTGCACCACTATCATCCTATGTCACGCCTGTAATCGGCTCTCGAACTCGGCGATACCCCATTAACCTTAACTGGAAGAACAGCCGTTTATCACTATCTACATTTACTGTTTTGGCGTTTCAGGCCGAGAAATGGCCTTGTAACTTTGGCTCTCTTATAGAGATTACCACAAGTAGCCCTCTGGCACCTGAACTGTGTAGAGTATTAGAAGCGTCATTGCTAATAACTGAACACCAAATAAATGGAACTGCATTGATACTATCTTTATACATGGTCTCTGTGAATATCTTGTGTAATTTGTGTAATCACACTAGCCTAACCCGTGCTAACTTTGATTTTTCTCTCCCCATTTTGTCTATTTTCCTCCTTAGGATTCCCTGCTCTTCCTGTGCTTCCAACACTAGACTATAGGAACCAAAGGACCCTCTCCAAACTCCAGCGGGGTTCACCTCTCAGCATTAAACTCCCTGCATCCCCACTCAAGGATACAAGAAAAGTATGTTTGCTGTCTAAGTACTACCAGATTACTTCTCTACCACTGTACCATTACTATAGGGCCTAAGCACGTTCTGAGTCAGGACAGCCAGCAGCCTCTACCCCCCTCCCTCTTTAATATCGAACACTCACTTCTCCATCTAGTGTCTATACGTAACTCCCCATCCTAGCTCTCACTCTTCTCCTGTCTTTACACAGCTACCTCCCTCATAGAGCTACCTGTAGTTATAGACCTGTCCACTAGGGGGGGCACCCTTCTTCACAATTCATCCCTCCTGTGTCTATTTTACTTACCTTATTTTTCTGTAGTCCCAGACCTTTTTAGCTCCTCCAACTACACCCTGTACTATACTATCTTTTACTACAATTTCTAGGTTCTCTCTTCACTGTTCTTACCTATTTAAGACTTAGCAAACTTACCTTCTGAAGCCTGCACTGCTGCTTCTTACCTGTTTCTATCCACTCCGTTTGCCCTGCGGGCTCACTCCGCTCCCCACCCTACTCCCTATTCCGACCCACCCCCGGGGTCCTACACTTATGCTTACAAACCACACCCCTTCCTCCACCCAGTACTCTAACATTTTTATTTGCTCAAATATCTCTACTCCTACCTTCTCAAACCTCTCCTCTTAATCTACTCATATAACCCCTCTCTACTCCTCCTCCATACCTACTTTACTTCCATACCTACATATAACTCAATTACGTATACAGCCATTAAAATGAATAAACCACACTCCACCGTTCACTTCCAACTACTACTCATTATTATACTACGTCTACCTCTGACTGTTGCTTACATACTCTCCTCCTATGAAACTCCATTACTTCCATACTTTCACCATCCTAACAAACAAACCAGCTCCCTATATCTACCCTTCCTCTCTAACCATGCCAACATAACTACTCCTAGTTACCTACTATCAAAATATCACAGAATACACCACATTAGATACAACAACCTCAATACCAGGAAATCCCTACTCACAAATAGCAAACTCCCTAGTCCATACTATCCCAAACACCTCCACTTATTAAAAGATGGAGACATTCACCCAAACCCAGGGCCATTAACAAACCCAACCTCTCTTCCCAATCCCAACCAAACCACTAATTTTTTCATCACTAGACAATCTAATTCCTTCTTTGTAGGTCACCTTAATATTCAAAGTATTAACAATAAAATAGCTCAACTCCATGCCCTCTTAGATGTCTACTCCTTCGACATTCTTTGTTTAACAGAAACCTGGCTAAAACCTACAACTAAAGATAACAAACTCATCCCACCAGGGTATAATATTCTAAGACTCGACCGTGTGACCAAAAAGGGTGGCGGGGTTGCTATTCTATCTAAATCAGGATTACAATTAACTACCTATGACACTAAACCACCTCCAAATACCAATGCAGAAATTCTCATATCCAAAGTTGAACTTAAAGTCAAAGTCATCTATATTATTTCTATCTACCCCCCGGTAACAACAATACCACCATGGAAAATATCCTATGCTGGTTATCTCAATACCTTCCCCAAGAAACTATAATCCTTGGTGATATAAACATTGATTGGAATTGCTGTAGTAGTAGTCACCCTACCACCCACATTAACCTTCACAGTTTCTCCCAAACCATCAACTCCCCCACCAGGATAAACAAACACAAGAAGGAAAGCATATTAGACTGGACTCTTATAAACAACCATCCCCAAACATATCAATCTGAAACCCTTCCTGATGATTTAAGTGACCACTCACTTACCTATACTATCAGGCATAAATCATATTATCCCATTCCTACCACTATCAGGAATATCAGATCCAAAAAGAACTTCAACCCTGATCTCTTCCAAAAGGAACTTAGAGCATGCAACTGGTCTCCCTTAAATTACCTCCCTTTAGAAGAAGCAGTACAATACTTTAGTTCAAAATTTTTAGCCATTCTCAATCTCCATGCCCCAACCCATGCAATTAGATTCAAAACCAGATCTGCCCCGTGGCTATCAAAAGAAACAAAACAGAAAATGCACCTTAGAAATAAATACTGGGCTAAATGGAGAATGACCAAAAATCCTGCTGACCAACAAATTTTCAGAGAATTAAGAAATAACACTAAGAAAACTATACTATTAGATAAAAGAAACTACTATCTTCAATTAGAGAAGACTAACCATAACAACCCACAAAAGTTCTGGGCGAGCGTCAACCAATTACTACATCCAGGTCAATCCAGTACACCAAGCCCACAAAATACTGACCAAGAAAATCCCATGCATACTGCCAATACGTTCAATTCCTTTTTCACTGATGCTATCCAAACACTAGCCAGTCAATTATCATCTGTTAATTTTATGTTACCTACCTACAACAAAACTCCGCCCCCACCATTTCTTCTCCAACCAGTCCCAACAACCCATATTCTTGCCCTAATCCAAAAATTGAAACCATGCTCTCCTTCAGCAGACCAAATACCTGCTGAATACCCACAGAAATCTGCCAAATTGATTGCTTACCCCATCTCCATTCTTATCAATAGAACTATTAGTGAAGGCCACATCCCTAGTATCTGGAAAGTCTCCCATATTATCCCCCTGTACAAAGGTGGCAACTCAACCAAATTCTCCAATTATCATCCTATAGCTCTTCTTTCCCCTTTGGCAAAGATTATGGAGAAATGTATACACAGACAGTTACTAGACCACCTAATCCACAATAACCTGCTCTCTACCTGTCAACATGGTTTCAGACCTTCCCATAGCACTACCACTGCCCTCCTTTCCTTTACAGATTGTATCAACAGAAACCGTAACTGCAATTTGCTATCTACTGCACTATTTATTGATCTGTCCAAAGCATTCGATATGGTAAATCATCAAATTCTGATAGATATCCTCAAATCCCTGTCCTTGCACTCACTCTCTATCAAATGATTCCAATCCTACCTAAATACACAACAACAGGCTGTACTTTGACGTAACACTCTATCTACCCACCTACCAGTTAACCTCGGTGTACCTCAAGGGTCCCTATTAGGAACTCTCCTTTTCTCCATATTCATCAATGACCTTCATCAAGCAATCCCCCAAGCTACTTCCATACAATAAGCTGACGACTCTACACTTATATGCTCCGCTAAAACCTCCTCTGACCTTCACTCCATTACCCAAAATGTCTTTAACACTGTGGAACAATGGTTCATTCATCGTTGCCTACTCTTAAACCCCCAAAAACTAAACTCCTCCTTTTTAATCCTAATCTGAAATCCACCCCCTTAGATTTTTCTGTTTCTTCCACTAATGGCACCATAATATCACCCGACCTAACTACCAAACTACTTGGTGTCACCATAGACAACAATCTTTCCTTTGACATACACATTAACAACACAATTAAATCTGTCAACAAAAAACTTGGCTCTCTGTACAGAATAAAACCCTTCCTATCACCCACAGCTAGAACTACTATTGCACATACTCATCTAATCTCTACACTCCTCTATGCCTCTTCCATTTTCACCAACCTATCTAAGGGCAACCTCAGTAAGCTGGAAAGCTCCTACAATAATATAGCCAGATTTGCTACTGGTAACTCATTTAAAACTCACCACTGTGTTAATTTAAATCAGCTTGAATGGCTGAACTACAGAATCTGATCAAGTACCACCAACTAATCATTACACATAAAACTCTCTACCAACCTTCCAATACTCCTAGTCTCTCTACCATCATCACTCCCTATAATAATCTGAAGTCCTTACGCTCATCTCAAAAACTTCTAGTCAAAACAACTAAATCAAACAACAGGGCTGGAGATTCTCTTTTCTCCAATACTGTGGGAAAATTCTGGAATCTTCTCCCCTGTGACCTTTCCTCCATTTCCTCTTTATCACTCTACAAAAAAAGACTGAAACTTTTTCTCAAAACACACTGGTCATGCCACTGTGCTAAACCTGCCTAAACCTGTCCTCTTCCCAAACTATGCTCTGTCTCCCCTTTTTTTTCTTTTAACCAATCCTTCTGTCATTTCCTTTTTAACAATATATAGCCTCTTTGCTCTATATCTCATTAATTTCTTCTCTCTCTCACTTATTTGAAAAAAAAAATTATTAAAAACATTAAAATTTTTCTTTGTAACTAATTATTACTTCTACCGATCATTAGCATCTTTTATTGTGTAAAGTAGTGTACATGGCATTAGACTGTATACCGCCCGTTTTATTTTTCTTTGCCATTTAAGTGAGGTACTTTACCTGCACATTGAACTAGATTGTATGCCTGCTCTTTGCATCATGTAATTTTTTGAAACTCTAGTGTGCATATTAACTAGATGTGTCAGTGCATATAGTATTATAACTTCAGTTTTTTTTGTATATTTCTTTTTTAATTATTTATGTTAACAGTTTGTCATGGAGCTTATCTCCCCGGGCCTCTATTGAAAATGGACATATATCCAGTTAGACTAGCCCGGTCAACAAATGTAAAATATATAAAAATAAATCTAGAGAGTGAAGAATAATTTCCCCCTTGTATTTTAGGTTAGGGAAAAGGAGGGGAAATGAATGGATTGGTTGAGAGCAACACTGGACACAATTTTAGGCATGAAGGATGGGTTAGTCCTGAAGGAGACCCTGTCAGCAAGGAAAATGATGAAGGGCTCTACAGCCATGAGTGCTTGTGGTACTGGTACTCTTCTAGCTTAAGTGATGGCCAGAAGCAAGGCTGTCTTCCAAGAGAGGAATTTTAACTCTGCTGAAACTGCAGGTTCAAATGGGGGTAGTGTGAGTTTTTCCAACACAAAGCTAAGGTCCCAAGCTGGGGTAGGAGCTCTTCTGGGTGGCCTTAAGTTGTTAGCCCCTCTTAGGAACTGTTTGATAAGAGGGTGTGAGAAGAGAGATGGCTCTATGCTGTAATGAGCAGAAATGTCAGAGGCATGAATTTTAATAGAAGAGAAGGATAGACCCCAGTGTATTAGGTCTGCTAGGTAATCTGGGATGAGAGGTATGGAGGGCTGTGCCATTCTGGCTCCCTTAGCCTGGATCCAGGTGCAAAACCTTTTCCACTTGTCAGCATAGAATTTTCTACTGCTGGGGCGCCTGACCTCACGTACAACATCTTGGACTTGTTTGCTTAGGCTGGCAGCTTGAGAAGAGGTCAGGGAATATGCCAGGCCGCCAGGTTGAGGGTCTACAATTGGGGATGGATGAATTCTCCATTCCTCTGGGTCAGGAGTGTTGGGAACTGTAGGTGCCATGGTGACAGGCTGCACTGCAGTGGGTACCAGTGCTGGCATGGCCAGTCTGGGGCAATCAGGATTGCCCTCGGTTTTTCCTCCCTTATTTTGAGCAGTACCCTTGAGATGAGTGCTAGAGGGGGAAAGGCATAGACCAAGAGGTTTACCCACTGGAAGGATAGAGCATCAATTTTCCAGGCCTTCCTGTGAGGTTCCCTGGTGCAGAATTTTCTGAGCTGATGATTGGAGTGGGAGGCAAAGAGGTCCACCTTGGGGGTGCCCCATTTCTGGGTTACAAGGGTTAAGGTTCTGTGGTCTAGCTGCCACTCTTGTGGATCTAGCAGGTTTCTGCTTAAGTTGTCTGCCAGAGAGTATAGGGAGCCTGGCAGGTATTGTGCTAGCAGGTGTAGTTGCATGGCTGAGGCCATGTGCCAATGGGTCATGGTGAGCATGCAGAGAGGATAACAGTGAGTCCCTCCCTGCTTGCTGATATACCACATCACTGTGGTGCTGTCTGTTTTGACCAGTAGTCACCGGAGAGAGTAGGGGTCTGAAAGCTGTCAGGGTGCAGTGAACAGCCAGAATGTCTTTTTGGTTGATGTGCAGATGTATTTGATTTGGGCTCCAGTGGCCCTGAATGCACCTGCCATCCAGGTGTGCACACCAGGCATAGTCTGATGCATCTGTGGTGCGGGTCTGAGCAGCGTGGGGTTGTGAGAATGGAAGTCCTTTGTTGTGGTTCCATGTGGTAGCTCACCAAAGAAAATCTTTCCTTAGACAAGGTATCATAGATATGATAGTTTCCAGGTCTTGGGAGTGTTGACACCAAAGGTTTTTTATGTATCATTGTAGTTTCCTCACATGCAGTCCAGCATATGGAATGAGTAGAATGCAGGAGGCCATGAACCCTAGAGCTTGCAGGATTTTCCTTGCGGATAACTGGGTTCTGGTGGCTAGTTGAAAGAAGCAGCCTGTCGGGTAGGCTTGTTTTTCTGGAGTAAGGAATGCCATCTGGGATGCTGGGTCCAGGCTTGCTCACAGGAATACAATTTTTTGTGTGGGTACTAGTTTTGATTTCTTTTTGTTGATAGTATACCCCAGGGAGTTCAGTAGGTCAGGTGCTATAACAGCTTTTCCTGACTGCCCACCTGAATCGTCTAATTAGGGGTAAATTTGAATATTTCTTTGTCTGCAAAAAGCAATGGCTGGAGCCAGGCATTTTGTGAAAACTCTGGCAACAGTGGATAAGCCAAAGGGAAGTGCAGAGAACTGAAAGTGCATAGATCTTGCCCTGAAACGTAGATATTTCCTGCAAGATTCCCTGATTGGGATGTGTAGGTAGGCCTCTTTTAGGTCTAGGGTGGCTAAAGGTCTAGGGTGGCTAACCAAGCATTCTTGGAAAGCATAGGAAGAAGCTGCCGGAGGGTAAGCATTTTGAATTTTGGTATCAGCAGAAAGGTGCTTAGAATGGATAGATCGAGGATTGGGTGCCAGGTGCCCTCTTTTCTGGGTACCAGGAAGAGACTGGAATAGAAACCTTGGCCTATCTGTTCTTCAGGAACATGCTGTGTTGCCCTCATGGAGAGCAGGAAATGGACTTGCGTTTTGGCCTCTGCCCACTGGTTTGGAGGAAGATCTGGGAACCCATTTGGAATTGGCAGGGTGTGGAAATTAAATTTGTATCCCTGGTACACTATATTGAGGACCCATAAGTCATTGGTAATAGAGGCCCAGTTGCTTGCATGGAAGGAGAATTTCCCTCCTAGGGGCACAAGCAGGTGGCCAGAGGTAAATAGTTGTGGTGTAAAGTCATTGTGAGTTCTTACCATAAGGGGGTGGCTTGGCACTCCCTGTTTTTGAAGAGGAGGAAAGTAAATTGTGTACACTTACCATAAATGTAGATGTTCGAGAGTATTTACTGTTGCAGTCATCACATTTGGGTTATCTGCTTGCAGTAGCCCTCAGTTGGCCTGATTATCAAAGTCTTGGGTCCTGCGTCGGTTGCTGTCTCATCTTCTATGACGTCAGGTAGTCAGGGGTATAAAGCATGCAGCCGATGCCATTACATCAGTTTTTCTTGCCCCAGATGTCAAGTGCCCCCCTAATGGGAAGCAATTAAATATATATATGCTAGGTTTTACCTCCAACAAAAAAGCAAATACACCAAAAAGCTTTTACGCATAGTAAAGGAGAATAGAGGTACAGCCAGAAGGGCTGGAGGGAGGGTAGCCAGGACTGCAACAGTGAATACACTCGAACATCTACATTTATAGTAAGTGTACACAACTGTACTATGTTCTTCATGTTTCACTGTTACAGTCATCACATTTGGGTAGATTTCCAAAGCTAAGGATGGGAGGAGGAATTTAGATAGCATTAGGACCAGCTAAAATGTGCTGCAAAACTGCAGTGGCAAAGCCAGCTCTGGATTTAGAGAAAATTAGCAAATGGTAATGCTTGGTGAAAGTATGTACAGAACTCCAGGTAGAAGCTTCTAGGATGTCCCTGGTAGGGACACCTCTGAGAAAGGCTGTAGAGGTAGCTGCAGCCCTGGTTGAGTGTGGTCTTATCCCCTGTGGGATAGGTTTTCCATGGTGCTTATAGCAGAAATTAATGCAATGGGCTATCCATTTAGAAATGGTTTGCTTTGAAATGGCCTTCCCTCTGCCCCCGCAGCAAATGCCACCAGCAGTTTTATAGATTTCCTTTGAGGTTTAGTCCTGTCCAAGTAAAATCTAAGTTGTCTGTGCACATCTAAGGAGTGCAGCATCTGTTCCCCTTTGTTCTGTGGATTAGAAAAGAAGGTTGGCAAATGAATGGACTGATTAAGCACCACAATGGATACTACCTTGGGCATAAAGGAGGGATTGGTCCAGAGGGACACCTTGTCCTCATGAAAGATGATGAAAGACTCCACTGTCATAAGGGCCTGTAATTCAGATACCCTTCTTGCTGAAGTGATTGCTAAAAGGAAGGCTGTTTTCCAAAAAAGGAATTTTAACTCTGCACTTGCAGCTGGCTCAAAAGGAGGTAGAGTGAGTTTTTCCAATACAAAGTTAAGGTCTCAGGCTGGAGTTGGGGCTCTCCTGGGTGGTCTTAAATTTTTGGCCCCTCTGAGGAACTGCTTAGGCAGTGGATGAGAGAAGGGGGTGGTTCTCTGTTGTAATAAGCTGAAATGACTGAGGCATTAATTTTGATGCAGGAAAAAGTAAGGCATTTGTGAAGCATTTCAGTTAAATATTGAAGAATCTGAGGTAAATTGGGCACTGCTGTGCCCATTACTTGAGTTTGATTCCAAGAACAGAATCTTTTCCATTTTTCCACAAAAGATTTTCTAGTACTAGGTCTCCTTGCCTCCAAAATGACATCCAACACTTGTTTACCGAGGGATGGTGATGGAGAAATTAGGTAATTACCCAGTTTGCAAGGTTCATGAGTTTGAAGCTGAGGATGCAGAATCTGGCCTTCCTGCTGGGACAGCAGGGTAGGGGTCTGAGGCAGGTACCATGGAACCAGTAGTGACACACTGCGCAAGAGGGGGGTACCAGTGCTGGCATGGACAGTCTGGTGCAATCAGTATCGTCCTTGGTTTGTCCTGTTTGATCTTTAGTAGTACTTTGGAGAGGAGAGGCAGCGGAGGAAAGGTATAAACTGATAGATTTTTCCAGCTGAAGGACAGGGCATCCACTTTCCAAGCTTGTTTGTGGGGAGTCTTTGTGCAGAATTTGTTCAATTGGTAGTTCTGGGGGAAGGCAAACAGGTTTATATCTGGGCTCTCCCATTTGTTTATCAACATATTGAAAGTCTTTGGTTCCAGTTTCCACTTGTGTGGATCCATGAGATATCTGCTTAGTTCATCTGCCAGTGCATTTAGTTTTCCTGGCAGGATTTGAGCCTGTAGATGCACTTGGTAGCTCAGGCTGAGTTTCACAGAGCCATGGCTAGTCTGCAGAGGGGGTATGAATGGGTACCCCCCTGCTTGTTTATGTACCACATAACAGTGGTGTTGTCCGTCTTTACCAATAATTGTACTGGAAGAATGTGGTCCTTGAAGGCTGTCAGAGCATTCTGTACAGCTAACATTTCTTTTTGATTGATATACAGGTGCATTTGTCTTGGGTTCCATTTGCCCTGAATGCACTTCCATGCCAGGTGAGCCCCCCATGCATAGTCTGATGCATCTGTTGTTAGGGTTTGAGCGGCAGGGGATAGAGTGAATGGTAGTCCCTTGTTTTGGTGGCAGGCCTTTGCCCACCAAAGGAACTCTAGACGTAGGTAAGGTATGATAGGAATCATTGCTTCTAGATCCTGAGAATGTTGACACCATAGGCTTTTTAGATACCATTGTAATTTCCTCATATGCAGTCTTGCATATTGAATTAGGAGACTGCAGGAGGCCATGAACCCCAAGGCTTGCAGTATTTGCCTTGCAGATAACAGGGTTTTTGTGCCCATTAGTTTGAAGTAAGTTGTCAAAAGAATTTGTTTCTCTGGCATGAGGAAAGCCATCTGGGAAGTTGTGTTCAAGCTTGCGCCCAGGAATATAATTTGTTGACAGGGTACAAGATGTGATTTCTTTTCGTTTATGGTGTACCCCAGAAAAGTTAGCACCTCTTGCACAAATGCCAGATGATTCAAAAGTATGTCCTGGCTTTCTGCCTGAATTAGACAATCGTCCAGGTATGGGTATATTTGAATATTTCTTTGCCTGCAAAATGCAATGACTGGAGCTAGGCACTTTGCGAATACCCTGGGTGCAGTAGATAAGCCAAAGGGCAGTGCAGAGAACTGATAGTGCATGCAGCCTGCTTTGAAGTGTAGGTATCTTCTGCAAGATTCACGGATTGGATGTGCAGGTAGGCTTCCTTTAAATCCAGTGTTGCCAACCAGGCATCCTTGCCTAGCATAGAAGCAACTGTTGAAGAGTTAGCATCTTGAATTTTGGGATCACGAAAAAGGTGTTTAGGAGAGAAAGGTCCAGGACAGGACACCATGAATTGTCTTTTCTGGGTCCCAAGAAAAGTCTTGAGTAGAAATCTTGTTCCCTTTTCCTCTTCTGGTGCAATCTGAATAGCCCTTATGCTTAAGAGAGAGAGTACTTGCTTTTGAGCCTCTGGCCAACCATTTGGGGTTGGTAACGTGTAGAAGTGAACTCTGTATCCTTGGGAGAATATATGTAAAACCCATTTGTCCTGGGTAATGAGTTCCCAGTTTTTTGCCTGCAGAGCAATCTTTCTCTAAAGGAGCAGTCAGTTGAGAAGGGCTTGGAAGTTTTCAAGTTAAGTCATTGAGACAGTTTACCATGGGGGGAGTTTTACTACTCCCTGATTTGAAAGTGGGAGCCCCTCACTGCTTAGTCCTGTGTGTACTCTAGGACTGAAGCCTGAGTGTTCTGCTGGTTCTGGGTTTGGAATAAGAAGGCCTGGAAGAAGCAGGAAAGGACCAATTCTTAGAGGGCCAATGCCTACTAAATCTTGGAGGCTGTACTTGTAGGAAATCTTTAACAGTTTGCATAGATTTAGCTTTTTCTTCCATCTTTTCAAGTACTTCTTCTGCTTTGTTACCAAACAGGTGGTCCTGATTTAAGGGAGCATCCAGCAATTTAGCTTTAACATGATCTGGCAAATACTGCTCCTTAAGCCAAGCATGCCTTCTAAATACAGACCCAGTAACAGCAGCCCTACAAGATGCCTCTAGTGAATCAAAACCACATTGCAAAGAAAGTTTTCCAACTTGTTCAGCAGAATGCATTAAATCCTCTAAATCTTTATTTTCAGCACATTCAGGAATCAACATCATTTTCTGTTTAAGCAACACAATAATATGCTGCTGATACTTTAACATATGAAACTGGCAGTTTAAGGCCCTAATGGCCAAGGTTGCAGAAGTGTATACTATCTTACCCCATCTATCCAGCGCCCTGGAATCTCTATGAGAGGGGCTAGGATTTTTGGCAGTAGTAGCCTTAATGCCCTTGGGTCCCTGTGAAATGGTCTCAGGATCCACAGTAGGATTTGTAAAAAGGAACTTATGAGAGTCAGGAACCCTGTAATATCTGTTAGGTTTTCTGGGAGCAGGAAGTAAAGAATCAGGGGCCAAGCTAGATTCCGAAAAGGCATCGTCAACAATGTCTAGTACAGGAGCTATTGCTAAAGGCCTGTGTTGGGGCAGGGGTAAGAAATCCCTAAGCCTCTTTTTAGAATCAGAGTAATCCTGGCTTTCCCAGCGAAAATGCTCCGTAAGAGTATGCAAGGTTTCACCAAAAGAGAAATCCTCTGGGGGGGGGGGGGCAGAGGGAATAGAGTCCTCTGCATCAGAATCCTCATAGGTAGATAAGGGTAAATCCAGGTCATCAGAGAAAACAGAAATTTCAGAATCCTGATCAAAAGAATCATAAGCAAATTCAGTCCTAGGTCTCTTAGCGGGGGAAGGTTAGCTTCCCCTGATTAAAGTAATAAGGTCTTCAGCCATTCTTATAATTTGTTTTTTAGGCATAGAGGCCTGACCATGCGGTATGGGCATCGGTTTTCTAGGCATGGTTCGAGTTTTATACCTTGAAGAAGAAAATGGCATTGGTTTAATATGCAGGTCAGTAGGCCTGAATAAACCCTCAGAAGCCAGTGCCTGCACCATGGCTCCAGACCCATCCAAGGTAGAGACATCCACAAGTTCCACAGCTGAAGCATCTCACAGCATACCAGACTTCGAATGGGTCTCAGTAGAGGCCTGCGAATCTGAAGTAGCAGGTATCAAGGGCTGCAAAAGCACATCACTGAGTACCGGCAAACTGGCGACTAGCTTAGGAGAAGCGTCGTCGGCAGGTTTGGACCTAGGCGGCCTGTCTCTCTCTTTATCTTTGCATTTTTTCGGAATGTCGGTAGTCGGGTGGCTTACCGAAGACATATTTGGATAATTGAACCGAGTACCAAAATATTTAGAAGCGTAAATATACTGAAGATGAATAGTTTGTTGTTTAAATAAGGCACAAAACCGACAGCTAGGTACACCCTGGTCAAGGCCAAGGCAAGAATTACCGTACAAATGAAAATCTTTATCAGGTATTTGCTTTCCACAAGAAATACAATTATTGACTTTTACTGACATTGGCTTAGAGCAAGAAAAAGTTTCCCCAATGGGGTACTTAGCTTTAGTTGAAGACTTCGGTTCCGAAACTCGAAAACAAAAATTTCAGGAGTCTGCCGACCGGCACTTGTGAACTGCTGCTTCGGGCACCACACGGCAAGAAAGACTAATGTAATGGTGTCGGCTGCATGCTTTATACCCCTGACTATCTGACGTCATGGAAGATGAGACAGCAACTGACGCAGGAGCCAAGACTTTGATAATCTGGCCGACTGAGGGCTACTGCAAGCAGATAAACCAAAGGTGATGACTGCAACAGTGAAACACGAAGAACATCTCCATTGCTTAGATCTCTGCATTCCCTGGGGCTGCTGTTTGGGAGGTCTGCTTCGCCTGGGTCTGAGCTGAGCTGGCCTGGAGGGGGCAGGAAAGGACCAGTGTTTGGAGGGGCAATGCCTACTGAACCTCAGACGCTGGACCTGTAAGAAGCCTTTAACTGTCTGCATAGATTTAGCTTTTTCTTCCATCTTTTTTAAGACCTCTTCTGCCTTGGTGCCAAATTGTCTTTGTTCAATGGTGCGTCCAATAATTTGGATTTGATATGGCCTGGCAAGGTCTGTTCCTTAAGCCAAGCATGCCTTCTAAGGACAGAACCAGTGACTGCTGCCCTGCAAGATGCTTCCAAGAGCATTAAAGCCACACTGTAAGGTGTGCTTAGTAACTTGACTTGCAGAATGCATCAGCTCTTGTAATTCTTTATTTTCTACACAAGCAGGAAAGGAACATATTTTTTGTTTTAGGAGTTCTATGGTATGCTGCTATTTCAGCATGTGGAACTGACAATTTAATACTCTAATAGCAAGAGTAGCAGAGGTGTACACTTTTTTACCCCATCTGTCTAAAGCTCGAGAATCCCTGTCTGAGGGGGGTGGGATTCTTAGCTGAGGTTGTTTTAATTCCTTTGGGTCCATGAGAGATGACCTCTGAGTCAACAGTAGGATTTTTGAAAAGGAATTTGTGAGAGTCAGGGACTCTGTAGTACCTGTCGGGTTTCCTGGGAGCAGGAGGAAGGGTGTCAGGAGTCAAACTGGATTCCATAAAATCATCATCCACAACATCCAAGACAGGAGGAATGGCCAAAGGTCTGTGCTGTGGTAAATCTAAGAATTCCCTGAGTCCCTTTTTTGACTAAGGACGGTCTTGACAATCCCATTGGAAATGCTCCCTTAAAGTATGAAGGGTTTCCCCAAATGAAGAATTCTCGGGTGGAGAGGCAGAAGGAATGGATTCCTCTGCATCAGAATCCTTATAACCAGAGAGGGGTTGCAAGTCTTCATATTCAGAAGCATCAGAGTCATTGGACTCCTGTTCAGTTAAAACTACTGGGGACAAGTCTCTTTTTCTTTTGGAAGGGGTAGCCTGGCTTACCCTAATAAGCATAATAAACTCTTCTGCCACTTTAAGCATTTGAGACTGAGGAAAAAAAGTAGGTGCCTGAGCTTTGGTCATTGTTTTTTTGGGCGTAGTTTGTAGCCTGGGCCTTAGAAACTCGGTAGTTTTAGAAAGAAAGTACAGTTATGTACACTTACCATAAATGTAGATGTTCGAGTGTATTCACTGTTGCAGTCATCACATTTGGGTTATCTGCTTGCACTAGCCCTCAGTTGGCCTGATTAACAAAGTCTTGGGTCCTGCGTCAGTTGCTGTCTCTTCTTCCATGACATCAGGTATTCAGGGATATAAAACATGCAGCGACATCATTACATCATATTTTCTTGCCCCAGATGTCAGGTGCCCCCTTAATGGGAAGAAATTAAATCTATAGATATACAAGGTTATACCTCCAACAAAAAAGCAAATACACCAAAAAGCTTTTAAGCATAGTAAAGGAGAGAAGAGGTATAGCCAAAAAATTCAGGGGGCTGGAGGGAGGGTAACCAGGGCTGCAACAGTGAATACACTTGAACATCTACATTTATGGTAAGTGTACACAACTGTACTATGTTCTTCGTGTTTCACTGTTGCAGTCATCACATTTGGGTAGATTCCCAAAGCTAAGGAAGGGAGGAGGAATTTAGATAGCATTAGGACCAGCTATAAGGCCCTGCAAGACTGCAGTGGCAAAGCAGCTTCCAGGATGTCCCTCATAGGTACGCCTCTGAGAAAGGCTGTAGAGGTAGATGTAACCCTGGTTGAGCGGGGTCTGATCCCCTGTGGGATAGGTTTTCCATAATGCTTATAGCAGAAATGAATGCAATGGCTTATCCATTTGGAAATGGTTTCCTTTGAAATAGCCTTCTCCTCTGTCCCTGCAGCACATGCCACCAGCAGTTGTTCAGATTTCCTTTGAGGTTTAGTCCTGTCCAAGTAGAATCTAAGTTGTCTGTGCACATCTAAGGAGTGCAGTATCCATTCCCCTTTGTTCTGTGGATTAGGAAAGAAGGTTGGCAAATGAATGGACTGATTAAGGGCCACACTGGATACAACCTTGGGCATGAAAGAGGGATTGGACCTGAGAGACACCCTGTCCGCATGAAAGATGATGAAAGGCTCCACTGCCATAAGGGCCTGTAATTCAGATACCCTTCTTGCTGAAGTGATTGCTAAAAGGAAAGCTGTTTTCCAAGAAAGGAATTTTAAATCTGGAGTAGCAGCTGGCTCGAAAGGAGGAAAGGTGAGCTTCTCCAATACAAAGTTAAGGTTGCAGGCCGGAGTTGGAGCTCTCCTGGGTGGTCTTAAATTTCTGGCCCCTGTGAGGAACTGCTTGAGAAGTGAATGAGAGAAGAGGGGAGAATCTGTGTTATAATGAGCTGAAATGGCTGAGGCGTGAATTTTTACTGAGGAAAAAGACAGGCCCTCGTGAAGCATCTCACTTAAGTATTGTAAAATCTGAGGTAAATTGGGCACTGCTGTGCTCATCTCTAGAGATTGGCTCCAGACACAGAATCTTTTCCATTTTTCAGCATAAGATTTTCTAGTACTAGGTCTCCTTGCCTCTAAAATGATATCCATCACTGGTTTACTGAGGGATGGTAAAGGAGAGATTAGGTAATTAGCCAGGCTGCTAGGTTCAGTGTTTGAACCTGAGGGTGCAGAATCTGGTTCTCCTGCTGAGACAGCAGGGTAGGAGTCTGAGGCAGGTGCCATGGTGCCAACAGTGATGCAAGAGGGGGCACCCAGTGTTGGCTTGGCCAGACTGGTGCAATCAAAATCGTCCTTGGTTTGTCTTGGTTGATCTTCAGTAGTACTTTATAGAGCAGAGGCAGAGGAGGAAAGGCATAAACTAATAGGTTTTTCCAACTGAAGGACAGAGCATCCACTTTCCAAGCTTGTCTGTGGAGAGTCCTTGTGCAAATTTTTCCAATTGACAGTTCTGGGGGGAGGTAAACAGGTCTATATCTGGGCACCCCCATTTGCTTGTCAACATGTTGAAAATCCTTGGTTCCAGTTTCCACTTGTGTGGGTCCATGAGGTTTCTGCTTAGTCCATCTGCCAGTGTATTTAGTTTCCTGGCAGGAATTGAGCTTGTAGATGCACTTGGTAGCTCAAGGCTGTGTTCCACAATGCCATGGCTAGTCTGCAGAGGGGGTAAGAATGTGTACCCTCCTGTTTGTTTATGTACCACATAACAGTGGTGTTGTCCGTCTTTACCACTAATTGTCAGAGCATTCTGTACAGATAACATTTCTTTTTGATTGATATGCAGGTGCATTTGACTTCGGTTCCAATTGCCTTGAATGCACTTTACTGCCAGGTGTGACCTCCCGATGCATAGTCTGATGCATCTGTTGTAAGGGTTTGGGTGGCAGGGGGTAGAGTGAATGGTAGTCCCTTGTTTTGGTGGCAGGCCTCTGCCCACCAAAGGAACTCTAGGTGTAGACAAGGTATGATAGGAATCATTGCTTCTAGATCCTGAGAATGTTGACACCATAGGCTTTTTAGATACCATTGTAGTTTCCTCATACCCAGTCTTGCATATGGAATTAGGAGACTGCAGGAGGCCATGAACCCCAAGGCTTGCAGTGTCTTGCAGATAGCAGGGTTTTTGTGGCCATTAGTATGAAGTAAGCTGTCAAATTAATTTGTTTCTCTGGCATGAGGAAAGCCATCTGGGAAGTTGTGTTCAAGCTTGCTCCTAGGAATATAATTTGCTGACAGGGTACCAGGTGCGATTTCTTTTCGTTGATGGTGTATCCCAGACAAGTTAGCACCTTCTGTACAAACGCCAAATGATTCAAAAGTATGTCCTGGCGTTCTGCCTGAATTAGACAATCGTCCAGTTATGGGTATATTTGAAAATATCTTTGCCTGCAAAATGCAATGACTGGAGCTAGGCACTTAGTGAATACTCTGGGCACAGTAGATAAGCCAAAGGGCAGTGCAGAGAAAGTATAGTTGTGTACACTTACAATAAATGTAGATGTTCACTGTTACAGTCATTACATTTGGGTAATCCTGCTGGCAGGTTGCCCTCAGTCGGCCTGAATTCCAAAGTCTTGGGTTCTGCGTCGGCTGCTGTCGCCCCTTCCCTGACGTCATGTCGTCATGGGTATAAAAGAAGCAGCCAACGCCATTTCTTCAGTTTTTCTTGCCCCAGATGTCAGGTGCCCCCTAAAAGGGTAGCCAAAATTTATATAAATATATATATATAAAAGTACTTCCATCAATATAAACTTTACCTTCATCAACAAGAAAATACACCACATAGGTTGTATAAATCAGAGAAGGATAGAATAGTTCCAGTAGAAAAAAGGGGGATGACGGGTGGGTATAACCTGGACTGCAACATAAGTGTACACAACTGTACTATGTTCTTCGTGTTTCACTGTTGCAGTCATTACATTTGGGTAGAGTCCGAATGCTATGGTTGGGAGGCTGGAGCTAAACAGCATTAGGAGCAGCTATGAGGCCCTGCAGAACTGCAGTGACAAAGCGTGCCCTGGATTTCTTTGGATTTAGAGTAGCATGGCAGATGACAGTGCTTTGTAAAGGTGTGCACTGGACTCCAAGTAGCAGCCTCTAATATGTCTTTGGTTGGTACTCCCCTGAGAAAAGCTGCTGAAGTGGCTGCAGCTCTGGTTGAATGTGGCCTAATGCCCTTAGGCAATGGCTTGCCATGGTGTAAATAGCAGAAACGAATGCAGTGTCCTATCCACTTTGAAATAGTCTGCTTTGAGATAGCCTTTCCTTGTGTTCCTGCAGCATATGCCACTAGTAATTGCTCTGTCTTCCTGAAAACTTTGGTTCTGTCCAAGTAGAATCTAAGTTGTCTGTGGACATCCAAAGAATGCAGAATCCCCCCCCCCCCGTTCTGTGGATTTGGATAAAAAGGTGGCAGATGAATAGTTTGGTTAAGAGCCACACTGGACAGCACCTTAGGCATAAATGTTGGGTTTGTCCTCAGAGAGACCCTGTCGGGATAAAACATGATGAAAGGTTCCACAGCCATGAGTGCCTGTAGCTCCGAAACCTGTCTTGCAGAAGTCACTGCTAGGAGCAGAGCTGTTTTCCAAGATAAAAACTTTATGTTGGCAGTAGCAGCTGGCTCAAAAGGAAGCAGGGTGAGTTCTTCCAAGACATAGTTGAGGTCCCATGCAGGCATTGGTGATCTCCTTGGAGACCTTAAGTTTTTGGCTCCTCTGAGGTACTGCTTTAGTACAGGATGAGAAAAGATTGGGTGGCTTTGTATTGTAATGAGCCGAAATGGCAGAGGCATGAATTTTAATTGATGAAAAAGACAGGCCTTTGTCCAACATCTCAGTTAAGTATTGCAAAATCTGAGGAATGTTTGGAACAGCTGTATCAGTTCCTTGTGCCTGGTTCCAAGCACAGAATCTCTTCCATTTTCCAGCATAAGATTTTCTAGTACTAGGCCTTCTGGCTTCCAAAATGACATCCATCACAGCTTTACTGAGAGGTGTGTTTTGTATGACTACATTATCTGCCATGCTGCCAGGTTTAAAGTCCTGAGTTGGCTGTGCAGGATCTGATTGTTTTGCTGGGACAGTGGATGAGGTATATGAGGCAAGGTCCAAGCTGGGAATTGAGACAAGTTCCTTAGGATTGGATACCAGTACTGGCGTGGCCAGTCTGGGGCAATCAGTATCATCTTTGGCTTCTCCTGTCTGTCCTTTAGGAGTACTTTGGGGAGGAGAGGCAGTGGAGGAAAGGCATATACTGATTGGGCGTCCACTTTCAATGCTTGTCTGTGATAAGTCCTTGTGCAGAATCTTTTTAGTTGGTAGTTGTGAGGGGAGGCAGACAGATCTATGTCCGGGCATCCCCATTTCCTTGTTATCATGCTGAAGACTTGTGGATCCAGCTGCCACTCATGGGGATCCATGAGGTTTCTGCTTAGTCCGTCTGCCAGAGTGTTTTCCTTTTCTGGCAGGAATTGTGCCTGCAGATGTACTTGGTAAGTCAATGCTGTGTCCCACAAAGTCATGGTTAGTCTGCAAAGGGGGTCAGAATGTGTGCCCCCCTACTAGTTTATATACCACATGACCGTGGTGTTGTCTGTCTTTATCAGTAATTGTCCCGGATGAAGTAGGTCCTTGAAGGCTGTCAGGGCATTTTGAACAGCTAGCATCTCCTTTTGGTTGATATGTAGATGCATTTGGTTTGAGGACCATGTGCCCTGAATGCATCTTCCTGCCATGTGGGCCCCCCAGGTATAATCTGAAGCATCCGTTGTTAGTGTCTGCCTGGCTGGGGTAATGTGAATGGCTGTCCCTTGTTCTGGTGACAAGCCTTCGTCCACCATCGAAATTCCTGTTGCAGGCAGGGAATGAGAGTAATCATTGTTTCCAGGCTGTGGTAATGTTGAGTCCAAACACTTTTTAGGTACCATTGAAGTTTCCTCATATGCAGTCTTGCATATGGAATTAGTAGGATGCAGGATGCCATGAAGCCCAAAGCCTGCAAAATTTTTCTTGCAGATAACTGGGCCTTTGTTGCCAACATTTTGAAATAGGTAATCAGTTGCCTTTGTTTGTCTGGCGTGACATAAGTCATCTGGGCAGTTGTATTTAAGCTTGCACCCAGGAATATTATCTCTTGAGAGGGTACTAGTTTTGATTTCCTTTCATTGACTGTGTACCCAAGGCATGTTAGAAGCCTTTTTTACAAAAGCCAGATGCTGTAGAAGAATGTCCTTGTTCTCTGCTTGAATTGGACAGTCGTCCAAGTAAGGATATATTTGTATTCCTCTTTGTCTGCAGAATGCAATTACTGGTGCCAGGCACTTTGTAAAGACCCTGGGCGTAGTAGATAAGCCAAAGGGCAGTGCAGAAAATTGGTAATGCATTGAGCCAGCCTTGAATCTGAGGTATCTTCTGCATGACTGTCTGATTGGGACATGCAGGTATGCCTCTTTTAGGTCTAAAGTGACAAGCGAAGCATTCTTGCCCAGCATGGGCAGAAGCTGCTGCAAAGTCAACATTTTGAATTTTGGTATATCCAGGAATGTGTTCAAAATAGATAGGTCCAGTATTGATCTCTAGGCCTTGTCCTTTCTGGGTACCAAGAAAGTACAGTTTTGTACCTACCATAAATGCAGATGTTCGAGTGCTCATACAGCTGCAGTCATTACAGATGGGTTATCCTGCCGTCAGGCGGGTCCTCGGTCGTCCGAATTCCAAAGTCTAGGTCCGGCGTCGGTTGTCATCGCTTCTTCCCTGACGTCAGTGCGGCAGGGGTATAAAAGAGGCAGCCAACGCCATTTTCTTCAGTTTTTCTTGCCCCAGATGTCAGGTGCCCCCAGAAGGAAGGCAAAACATAAATTTATGCAAACGTGCAATATAGAATAATCAAAAAACAGTAGTTGCAAGCAAATACACCATAAGAAAATACCCCAAATAGGTTGTATGATAAGGTGTTTGTCATAAGGCCTGTCCTAAGAGGGGACAGAGGGGGGGTAACCTGGACTGCAGCTGTATGAGCACTCGAACATCTACATTTATGGTAGGTACAAAACTGTACTATGTTCATCGTGCATACAGCTGCAGTCATTACAGATGGGAAGAATCCTAAAGCTAAGTAGGGGTGGTAGGCACTAAGTGGAACTAGGAGAAGCGAGGATGCCCTGCAAGACTGCTGTGGCAAAACCCACTCTAGATTTAGAGTATAGTGGTAGGTGATAGTGCTTGGAGAAAGTGTGCACTGAACTCCAAGTGGCTGCTTCCAAAATGTCCTTGGTAGGGACCCCCCTGAGGAAAGCTGCAGAAATAGCTGTGGCCCTGGTGGAGTGGGACCTGATGCATGCATGCACAGTCTTTCCATGAAATGAGTAACAAAAGCGTATGCAGTGGGCTATCCATTTTGAAATTGTCTGTTTGGAAATAGCCTTTCCTTGAGCACCTGTAGCATAGGACACAAAGAGTTGCTCGGATTTCCTGAATGGCTTTGTCCTGTCCAAATAATAACGAAGTTGTCTGTGAATGTCCAAGGAATGTAGTAGTCTTTCCCCTTTGTTTTGTGGATTTGGATAAAAGGTAGGTAAGTGGATAGTCTGAGTCAAAGCTACACTGGATACTACCTTTGGCATAAAGGTAGGGTTGGTTCGTAAGGAAACTCTGTCCTGATGGAAAATGATGAATGGTTGTACAGCCATGAGGGCCTGATGCTCCGAAACCCTGAGTGCTGAGGTGATAGCCAGAAGAAAGGCTGTTTTCCATGACAAGTATTGTAGTTCTGTTGAAGAAGCTGGCTCAAAGGGAGGAAGGGTCAGCTTTTCCAATACAAAGTTGAGATCCCAAGCAGGGACTGGTGGTTTCCTTGGGGGTTTTATATTCTTTGCCCCTCTGAGGAACTGCCTTAAGAGAGGATGTGAGAACAAAGGAGGATCTGTGTTGTATTGTGCAGAAATGGCTGAAGCGTGGATCTTGATGGAGGAGAAGGAAAGTCCACTGTTTAACATCTCAGCTAGGTACTGTAAAATTTGAGGTATATTTATTACCCAAGGATTTTGGCCCTTTTCTTGATTCCAGGCACAAAATTGTTTCCATTTGGCGGAGTAGGCTTTTCTAGTAGAAGGTCTTCTGGCCTCCAAGATGACATCCTGCACCTCCTTGGAGAGGAGGGTCTGTTGGGAAATCAAGGAATTCTCCATGCAGCTAGATTTAGGGTTTTGAGCTGGCTGTGAAGGGTTTTGTAGTTGTGCTGTGACAAAAGAAGAGGGACTAGAGGTAGGATCCATGGTGGGGAATGTGTCAGGCTCTTCAGGAGCAGATACCAGTGTTGTCTTGGCCAGTCTGGAGCAATGAGAATAATTTTCGGCCTCTCTGCTCTGGCTTTTAGTAGACCTTTGGGCAGCAGAGGAAGAGGCGGGAAGGCATAAACTGTCAATGTTGTCTAATTGAAAGAAAGTGTGTCCCCTTTCCAGGCCTGTGGATGATAGGTCCTTGAACAAAATTTTTTCAACTGGTAATTTCTGTGGGTAGGAAAGAGATCTATGTCTGGCTGTCCCCATGCCTGAGTTATCTTTGTGAAAACTTGAGGATGCAACTTCCATTCGTGTGGATCTGTCATATTTCTGCTTAGGTTGTCTGCCAGTGTGTTTTCCTTCCCTGGCAAAAATTGTGCCTGTAGTTGAATTTGCAATTCCAGTGCTGTGTTCCATAGAGTCATGTCTTGCCTGCAAAGGGGGTATGAATGAGTTCCCCCGTTTGTTTATGTACCACATCACTGTGGTGTTGTCTGTCCTTATCAATAGCTGGCCTGGATGCAGTAGGTCTTTGAAGGTCATAATAGCATTTTGCACGGCTAGCATTTGCTTTTGGTTGATGTGTAGGTGCTTCTCTTTTTGGGACCATTTTCCCTGAATGCGCTGATCTGTCATGTGTGCTCCCCAGGCATAGTCTGATGCGTCTGTTGTGATGATTTGAGTTGCTTGAGGTACACAGAAAGGGAGACCTGTGTTTCTTTGGCATGCTTGAGCCCACCACAAAAATTCCTTTTGAAGGCATGGAATGAGTGGTATAATTGTTTCCAAGCTGTGGCTGTGTTGAGACCATAAGTTTTTTAGGTATCATTGAAGTTTCCTCATATGCAGCTTTGCACATGGGATTAGTAGGATGCAAGATGCCATGAATCCCAGTGCCTGCAGGACTTTCCTTGCAGTTAGCCTGGTGAAAGTTGCCATTTTGCTGAAGTATTGAGACAGTTGCCCTTGTTTGTCTGGCGTGAGGTAGGCCATCTGGGTGGTTGTGTTCAAGCTGGCACCCAGGAAAATTATTTGTTGAGAGGGTATTAGTTTTGATTTCTTTTTGTTGACTGTGTATCCCAGGAAGTTCAACAGTTTTGTTACAAACGCCAGGTGCTGCAGTATGTCCTTGCTGTCCGCTTGGATCAGGCAGTCGTCCAGATATGGGTAGATTTGTATTCCTTGTAGTCTGCAGAAGGCGATTACTGATGCCAGGCATTCGTAAACACTCTGGGCACAGTAGGTAAGCCAAAGGGCAATGCAGAGAATTGGTAATGGGTTGAACCTGCAAGAAATCTGAGGTATCTTCTGCAATCTTGTCTGATAGGGACATGCAGGTATGCCTCCTTGAGGTCCAATGTTACCAGCCAAGACTCCTTGCCCAGCATGGGAAGAAGCTGCTGTAATGTGAGCATCTTGAATTTTGTCACCTGTAGATATGTGTTTAGGGTGGATAGGCCTATGATAGGTCTCCAATCTTTGTCTTTCCTTGGTACCAGGAATAGTCTGGAATAAAACCCTTGACCTTGTTCTTTTGTAGGTACCTCTTAAATCGCTTTCATGTCCATGAGAGCTGAAATTTGTTTTTGTGACTCTGCCCTTTGATTTTGTGGCAGGTTTGGCATGCCTCTCATTTTTGGAAGGGTGTGAAAGTGGAACCAGTAGCCTCTATCTATAATGTCCAGAATCCATTTGTCTTTTGTAACAATATGCCAATTTTTTGAGAATAATGCCAGTTTTCCGCCCAAAGGTGCTGCCATTAAAGCTTTGCTTGGCAGGTGTAGGGGGAAGTCATTGTGTCTGTTTTCTGAATGACTGTGATCTATCTTCTCCACCTCTTGGGGTTGGTGCTTGCCACTGTCTGGCTCTGAAAGATCCTTGAGGTTGCCCTCTACACCTTGGGCATCTGTATCTGCCCCTTTGAGGTCTGTCCGTGGCTGGAAAGGACCAATTTTTTGAAGGCCAGTTTCTGCTGAAACGTGGAGGTTGTACCTGCAGGAAATCTTTCACTGTTTGCATTGATTTTGCTTTTTCCTCTATTTTCTTTAGTACCTCCTCAGCTTTAACACCAAACAATACATCTTTTTGAAGAGGTGCATCTAATAATTTAGCTTTGACATGATCCGGTAAGGTTTGCTCTTTGAGCCAAGCATGCCTACGTATAACAGACCCCGTAACAGCAGCTCTACATGAGGCCTCTAATGCATCAAAACCACACTGCAAGGTATGTTTATCCACTTGCTCTGCACCATGCAACAAATCCTGCAACTCACTTAAATCTGGCTGTTCTGGTTGTGTCATTTTGCTTTTCAACTGAGATAAAAACTGTTGATACTTTAACATATGGAATTGACAGTTTAATGCCCTCATGGTTAAAGTGGCCGAGGTGTACACCTTTTTCCCCCCACCTTTCTAAAGCTCTGGAATCTCTCATTGAAGGTAATGGGTTTTTAGCAGTAGAGGCCTTAATTCCCTTGTGACCCTGAGAAATAGTTTCTGGGTCAGCATTATGGCTTTTATATAGGAACTGGTGAGAATCAGGAACCCGGTAATACCTGTCTGGTTTAACAGGAGCTAGAGGTAAAGAATCTGGATTAAGGCTGGCTTCTGTGTACACATCATCCAATATATCTAAAACAGGAGGGATAGCCAGGGGCCTATGCTGGGGGAGCAGAAGAAATTCCCTGAGCCTTTTCTTGGAATCTGAGTAATCTTGGCCTTCCCAGTGAAAGTGCTCCCTTAATGTATGCAGGGTTTCCCCAAAAGAGTAGTCCTCAGAGGGGGAGACCGAGGGAATAGACTCCTCTGCATCAGAGTCTTCGAAAGGAGAATAGGCAAAATCCTGGTCCTCAGAGTGTTCTGAGGTAATAGAAGCTTCATCTGAGGAAAGGTAGTCTTCCTCTAATCTGGGCCTTTTGTCAGAGGGGGGTTGAGAACCCCTGATAAGAGTAATCAAATCCTCAGCCATTTTAAGCATCTGCCTTTTAGGCATGGGGCCTTGACAGGGGGTCTGAGGACCCTGTTTTTCTGGTTTTCATGGCTGCTTTAGATTTAGTCAAAGCTTTAATAAAGAAGGAGGAAGGCCTGAAGACACCTTGAGAAATGGCAGGCCTGTCTAAATTCTGAGTTTCTCTGCCAAGATTGGCGTCGGTATCTGCAGTAGGAATGAGGACCGAGGAGCCTGCGACCTCAGGTACTGAAGACACCGGTAATGTAGTGTCATCGGTACTCAGGGGCTGCGTGGGCACCTCACTGAGCACCGGAGAACCGGTAGTCGGCCTAAGCGTGGTCTCAGTAGTCGGTGCGAACCTAGTATGTCGGTCCTTATCTTTGCGTCTTTTGCTCAAAACTGGAGTTGGAGAATCCGACGACATGATATAATTAATTTTTTTGCCAAAATAGTGAAGGGTGAACTCCGTCCGGTGCTTAATAGTGCACTTGTTGAATCTAGCACAAAAACGGCAGGCCGAGACGTCGTGGTCTGGGCCTAAGCAAGGTATACAGAAGGAGTGGAAATCCTTATGCGGTATTTGCTTCCCACAAGAAATGCAATTATTAACTTTGTCTGACCTCGGTCTGAGGCAAGAAAAGTTTCCCCAATGGGGTACTTGGCTTTGAAGAAGACTTCGGCTGAAATACTTTCGTAAATCTCAGGAGCTGGCCAACCGGCACTCGCAAACTGCTTCTGCTTCGGGCACCGCGCGGCAAGAAAGACTGAAGAAAATGGCATCGGCTGCCTCTTTTATACCCCTGCCGCACTGACGTCAGGGAAGAAGAAGCGACAACTGACGCCGGACCTAGACTTTGGAATTCGGCCAACCGAGGACCCGCCTGACTGCAGGATAACCCACCTGTAATGACTGCAGCTGTATGCATGATGAACATCAGTCTTGAGTAAAATCCTTGTCCCTGCTCTTGCTCTGGTACTTGTTGAATGGTCCCCATGTCTATGAGGGATGAGACTTGTTTTTGCACCTCTGCCCATTGATTTATTGGCAGATCTGGCCAACCGTTTGCTTTTGGCAGGGTATGGAAATGGAACTTGTAGCCTTCTGACACTATATTTAGAACCGACTTGTCCTGGGTTAGAATGTGCCAGTTTTGTGAAAAAAGTGCTAATTTTCCCCCTAAGGGTGCTGCCAGGACATAACTGCTTGGTGCCGGCAGGGGGGAAGTCATGGGGACTGTTTCCTGTATGGCTGTGATTTGTCTTCTCCAACTTTGGAGGTAGAAGCACCCGATTGCTTTGACCTGTATGAACCTTGCACCTGGGATCTGCCTCTAGGGTGTCTGGATCTGCCCCTTTGAGGTCTGTCTGACACAGGAAAGGACCAATTTTATGTAGGCCAATGTCTACTAAACCTAGGTGGCTGTACTTGTAAAAAAATCTTTGACAGTTTGCATAGATTTAGCTTTGTCCTTCATTTTCTTTAACACCTCTTCTGCCTTAACACCAAACAAAGTATCATGCTGTAAAGGTGCATCTAATAACTTAAGTTTAACATGATCAGGCAGATTTTGTTCCTTTAACCAAGCATGCCTTCTGATTACAGAACCCGTAACTGCGGCCCTGCAGGAGACCTCCAAAGAATCAAAACCACATTGCAAAGTATGCTTTCCAACTTGTTCAGCCGCATGCAATAAATCCTGCATTTCCTTGTTTTCTGCACATTCAGAGTTTAACATTTTCTGTTTAAGCAATGCCATGACATGTTGCTGGTATTTGAGCATATGAAACTGACAGTTTAAGGCCCTTATAGCCAAGGAAGCAGATGTGTAAACCTTTTTTCCCCATCTATAGCCAAGGAAGCAGATGTGTAAACCTTTTTTCCCCATCTATCCAGTGCCCTAGAATCCCTGTCAGAAGGGGTAGGGGTTTTGCAGCGGAAGCCTTAACTCCTTTGGGACCCTGTGAAATAGTTTCTGGGTCTGCAGCAGGGTTTTTAAAGAGGAACCCTGTAATATCTGTCAGGCTTAACAGGAGCTGGAGGTAGGGGGTCAGGGGTCAGACTAGACTCTGAAAACACACCATCTACAATGTCTAACACAGGTGGAATGGCTAGAGGCCTGTGTTGAGGTAGTAAAAGGAAATCCCTGAGCCTCTTCTTAGATTCTGAAAAATCTTGGCTCTCCCAATGGAAATGCTCCCTCATGGTATGCAAGGTTTCCCCAAAAGAATAGTCCTCTGGAGGAGAAGCTGAAGGTATAGATTCTTCAGCATCAGAATCCTCATAGTGGGGAAGAGAATATTCCTGATCAGAAGAGGAATAAGAAGAAATAGAAACCTGATCTGAAGATTCATAGTCAGTCTCTTGCCTAGGCCTCTTATCCGGAGGGGGATGGGAACCCCTGATCAAGGTAATCAAGTCTTCGGCCATTTTGAGCATCTGTTTTTTGGGCATAGAGGCCTGTCCACGTGGCTCTTGAGTTTGTTTCTTGGCTTTGGAAGGTGCTTTGGTTTTTGCCTTTGTAGCTGAAGTTGGTTTAATGCAAAGATGTTTAGGTCTGAATACACCCTCAGAAGCCAGTGCCTGCTCAGCGGCTCTGGACCCATCTGAGGGAATAGTGTCCGAGGTTCCAATACCTTGAGTTTTCAGTGGCATAGATGATGCCACATGGGAGTCGGTAGCGGCCTGCGACTCTAAAGTAGCGGGCGTCAGGGGCTACGAAAGCACCTCACTGAGAACCAGCGCCTGGCTTAGGAGAAGCTTCGTCATCGGTTTTGGACCTTGGTTGTTTATCTCTCTCTTTTTCTTTGCATTTTTTGTGAAATCCGGTAGTCAGATGGCTATCCGACAACATTTCTGGATAATTAAACCGGCATCCAAAATAGTTAAAAGCAAAAGCATACCGACGCTTAATAGTGCATTGGTTAAATCTAGCACAAAACCGACAACCAGAAACGTGACCAGGGCCTAGGCAAGGAATACAGTAAGAATGAAAATCCTTATGAGGTATTTGCTTTTCCACAAGAAATACAATTATTAACTTTTCCTGACATCGGTCTGGAGCAAGAAAAAAGTTTCCCCAACGGGGTACTTAGCTTTATTGAAGACTTCAGGTCTGAAACTTGAACACGAAAATCTCAGGAGTCGGCCGATCGGCACTTGCAAACTGCTTCTGCTTCGGGCACCGCAAAGCAAGAAAGACTGAAGAAAATGGCGTTGGCTGCTTCTTTTATACCCCTGACGACCTGACGTCATGGAAGGGGTGACAGCAGCCGACGCAGGACCCAAGACTTTGGAATTCAGGCCGAATGAGGGCAACCTGCCAGCAGGATTACCCAAATGTAATGACTGCAACCGTGAAACACGAAGAACATCCGATAGTGCATGTAGCCTGCTTTGAAGCGTAGGCATCTTCTGCAAGATTCCCTGATTGGGATGTGCAGGTAGGCTTCCTTTAAATACAGTTTGCCAACCAGGCATCTGTGCCTAGCATAGGAAGAAACTGGTGAAGAGTTAGCATCTTGAATTATGGGATCACCAAAAAGGTTTAGGATAGAAAGGTCCAGGATAGGACGCCATGTGTTGTCTTTTTTGGGTACCAGGAAAAGTCTAGAGTAGAAACCTTGTCCCCTTTCCTCTTTTCCGACAGTCTGAATAGCCCTTATACTTAAGAGAGAGAGTACTTGCTTTTAAGCCTCTGCCCACTGATTTGGGGGTAGATTTGGCCAACCGTTTTGGGGTTCGTAATGTGTGGAAGTGGAATCTGTATCCTTGGGAAACTATTTAAAACCCATTTGTCCTGGGTAATGAGTTCCCAGTTTTTTGCCTGCAGAGCAATCTTTCCCCCTAAAGGAGCAATCTGCTGAGAAGAGTTTGGAAGTTTTAAAGTTAAGTCATTGAAACAGCTTACCATGGGGGGGTCTTACTACTTCCTGATTTGAAAGTGGGAGCCCCCCCACTGCTTAGTCCTGTGTGTATCTTGGGATTGAAGCCTGGATGCTCTGCTGGTTCTGGGTTTGGACTGAGGCAGCCTGGAAGAGGCAGGGAAGGACCAATTCTTAGAGGGCCAATGCCTACTAAATCTTGGAGGCTGTACTTGTAGGAAATCTTTAACAGTTTGCATAGATTTAGCTTTTTCCTTCATCTTTTTAAGTGCTACTACTGCTTTGTCCTGATTTAAGGAATCATCCAGCAATTTAGCTTTAACATGATCTGGCAAAGATTGCTCCTTAAGCCAAGCATGCCTTCTAAGTACAGACCCAGTGACAGCAGCCCTGCAAGATGCCTCTAGTGAATCAAAACCACAATGCAAAGCATGTTTTCCAACTTGTTCAGCAGAATCCATTAAATCCTTATTTTCAGCACAGTCAGGAATCAACATAATTTTCTGTTTAAGCAATCCAAATAATATGCTATTTTAGCATGTGAAACTGGCAGTTTTAGGCCCTAATGGCCAAGGTTGCAGAAGTGTACACCTTCTTACTCCATCTATCCAGCGCCCTGGAATCTCTATCAGAGGGAGTAGGATTTTTAGCAGTAGTAGCCTTAATGCCCTTGGGTCCCTGTGAAATTTTCTCAGGCTCCACAGTAGGATTTTTAAAAAGGAACTTGTGAGAGTCAGGAACCCTGTAATATCTATCAGGTTTTCTGGGAGCAGGAGATAAAGAGTCGGGGGCCAAGCTAGATTCCGAAAAGGCATCATCAACAATGTCCAGTACAGGAGGGATAGCTAAAGGCCTGTGTTGGGGCAGGAGTAAGAAATCCCTAAGCCTCTTTTTAGAATCAGAGTAATCCTGGCTTTCCCAGCGAAAATGCTCCCTAAGAGTATGCAAGGTTTCACCAAAAGAGAAATCCTCTGGAGGGGAAGCAGAGGGAATAGAGTCCTCTGCATCAGAATCCTCATAGGTAGATAAGGGTAAATCCTGCTCATCAGAGGAAACAGAAATTTCAGAATCCTGATCAGAAGTATCATAAGCAAATTCAGTCCTAGGTCTCTTAGAGGGGGAAAGTTGGCTTCCCCTGATAAAAGTAATAAGGTCTTCAGCCATTCTTATCATTTGTTTTTTAGGCATAGAGGCCTGATCATGCAGTCTGGTCGTTGGTTTTCTAGACATGGATTGAGTTTTAGGCCTTGAAGAAGAAGATGGCATCGGTTTAATATGCAAGTCAGTAGGCCTGAATACACCCTCAGAAGCCGGTGCCTGCACAGCGGCTCTGGACCCATACAAGGTAGAGACATCCGCAGGTTCCACAGTTGAAGCATCTCATGGCATACCGGACTCAGAATGGGTCTCAGTAGAGGCCTGCGAATCTGACGTAGCGGGTATCAGGGGCTGCGAAAGCACCTCTGGTGACTAGTTTAGGAGAAGCATAGTCAGCAGCTTTGGACCTAGGCGGCCTGTCTCTGTCTTTATCTTTGTGATTTTTCGAAATGTCGGTAGTCGGGTGGCTTACCAAAGCCTTATCTGGGTAATTGAACAGAGTACCAAAATATTTAGAAGTGTAAATATTCCGATGACGAATAGTTCGCTGTTTAAATAAGGCACAAAACCGACAGCGAGGTACATCGTGGTCAGGGCCTAGGCAAGGAATACAGTACGAATGAAAATCTTTATGAGGTATTTGCTTTCCACAAGAAGTACAATTATTGACTTTTACTGACATCGGTTTAGAGCAAGAAAAAGTTTCCCCAACAGGGTACTTAGCTTTAGTTGAAGACTTCGGTTCCGAAACTTGAAAACGAAAATTTCAGGAGTCGGCCGACTGGCACTTGAGAACTGCTTCTGCTTCGGGCACTGCACAGCAAGAAAGACTGATGTAATGGCGTCGGCCGCATGCTTTATACCCCTGACCACCTGATGTCATGGAAGATGAGACAGCAACTGATGCAGGACCCAAGACTTTGATAATCAGTCCGACTGAGGGCTACTACAAGCAGATAACCGAAATGTGATGACTGCGACAGTGAAATACGAAGAACATCTGCTTCAAGAGGTGTTGATAGAATAAAGGCTGGTCCACCTGGACGTAGGCTGAGACAGCCGAAGCATGAGTCTTGACAAAGGAGTAAGACAAACCCTTATAGAGGAGCTCTGCCAGGTAGTCCAGAACCAGTGGTAAAGAGGCTTTAGTGCTGGGGGTGCTCTTAGTGGAGCACCAGCAGGTGAATATCTCCCATTTAGAAGAATAAGATTTTCCTGGTGCTCGGTCTGCGAGACTCCTTAATAATGTCTAACACCTGATTGCTGAGGGCTGCAGTGTTAACTGACTTTGAGGAACCAGCCATGCTGTTAACTTGAGTGTGGCAAGGCCTGGATGCAGGTGCTTCCCTCCCTGTGTGAGGTCTGCAGTGGGGGGCAGGGTAAAGGGAGGGTGCATGCGCATGCTGAGGTGCATGGGGTATCAGTGCTGCCTTAGCCAATCTGGGGCAAACGGGATAGCCCTTGGTCCTTCTTCTCTGATCTTGAGTAGAACTCTGGGCATCAGAGGAAGTGGGGGAAAGGCATACACAAACAAGATGCCCCAGTGGAAGGAGAGGGCGTCCACCCTCCAAGCTTCTGGGTGAAACTGTCTTGAGCAGAATTTGGCCAGTTGACAGTTCTGGTGGCTAACCAAAAGATCTATGTCTGGTTCCCCCCAGATGCCAGTGATCTGTAAGAAGGTCTCCCTGTGCAGCTGTCACTCGTGGGGGTCCATGATCTGTCTGCTTAAGTGATCTGCCAGGGTGTTTTGCTTCCCTGGGAGGTACTGAGCTAAGAGATGCAGTCCTAGATTCAATGCTGACTGCCAGATTTCCATGGCAAGGCGACATAGGGGATAGGAATAAGTGCCCCCCTGTTTGTTGATGTACCACATGACAGTGGTGTTGTCTGCAATGATTAGGAGCACCCCTTGGTGACAGATGCTCTTGAAAGGTTAGCTCTGTGCACTGCCAGCATTTCTTTAAAACTGATGTGGAGACCTAGAACTTCCTGTTCCTAAAAGTCTTGGGTTTGCAGAGTTCCAGTGTGGACTCCCCAGGCAATGTCTGACGCATCCGTAGTCAAGGTTTGCTTGTGTGGCCAAAGGACAAAAGGAAGGCCCTAATTTAGGGAGCAAGCCTGGGCCCACCAGAGGAGTTCCTTCCTTAAGCAAGGAATTAGTGGTAGTTAGAACTCCAGAGACTGGGAATGTTGGCACCAGGGGTTCCTTAGGTACCACTACAGTTTCCGTATATGCAATCTGACAAGGGGTACCAGCAGGATGCAGGAGACCATGTATCCCAGGGCTTGTAATGCTTGCCTGGCTGTGAGGTGGGTCTTGTGTGCCAGCTGGTGGAAGTAGGACTGCAGAAAAGTCTGCTTCTGGGGCGGAGGGGGCATTTGTGTGGATGTGTCTAGCAGAGTGCACAGGAAGGTAATCCTTTGTGTGGGTAGCAGCTGGGATTTCTCCATGTTGATGGTAAACCCCAGTGAGGTCAGTAGGGTCTGCACAAAGGAGAGGTCCTGTAGGAGCTTTTCCTTGGTTTGTGCCTGAATGAGGCAGTCATCTAAATAGGGGTAAATGTGTATGGCTCTCTGTCTGCAGTAAGCAACGACTGGAGCCAAACACTTTGGCTTATCCACTGCTCCGAGTCTTTACAAAGGGCAGTGCATTGAACTGAACATGTTGGGAGCTTGGGTAACTCCTGCAGGACTTTCTGATAGGAATATGCAGGTAGGCATCCTTCGGATCTAGGGTCACTAGCCAGGCTTGTGGTAGGAGCATTGGTAGCAGTTTCTGTAGTGTCAACATTTTGAATTTTGGAACCAGAAGGGACAGATTCAGGGTAGAGAGGTCTAGAATAAGGCGTCATGTGCCCTCTTTTCTGGGAACCAGTAACAGTCTTGAATAAAATCCCTTCCCACTCTATTTTCTTGGGCATGGGTTCTACAGCACCCTGGGCATAAAGTTTTTGGATCTTGCAAATAGCTTCTACTGTCTGGTTTGCAGGGACATTTGGGCAACCTGACTTCCTTGTTTTTTCTTTGAAATAGAATCTGTACTCTCTGGTAACAATTTTCAGGACCCATAGATCTGAGATGATGGCCTGCCAGTTTTCTAGGAAGAGGGAAAGTCCTCCTCCTAGCTTGTCTGGAGATCTGGGGGGCAGAGGGGAGGGAAGGGAGTCATTGTGAGTCTCTGGTGAAGGAAGTGGGCTTAGAACTCCCCTGCCTAGGAGGGGCAGTGGATCAATGCCTAGTTATTTGTTGGCTGTGAGCCTGGGGCCTAGGGGTTCTGTCTCTGTGTCTCTTTCTCTGTATTGATTTAGGCTAAGAGGGAAAGGACCAATGCTTGGTAAGGAACTTTCTGCTGAACCTGGGAGGCTGCACCTCAAAAAAGTCCTTGATAGTCAGCAAGGGTTTGGCTTTATCCTCCATTTTCTTGATGACCTCCTCGGCCTTGGGGTCAAACAACTGCTCTTTATCCAAAGTGGCACCTAAAAGTTAGGATTTTACCTGATCAGGTAAATGTTGCTCCCTTAACTAGGCGTGCCTACTGATAACTGATCCTGTAGCTGCAGCCCTGGTAGACGCTTCCACGGCATCATAACCACAATGTAAGGGGTGCTTTGCTACCCGAGAGCTTGACTGTATGAGGTCTGCTAATTCTCTGGTAGTATTACTGTCAGGCAAGACAGATATTTTCAGTTTACTGAGTTTGAGCACATTCTGCTGGAGTTTAATCATATGAAATTGATAGTTTAATGCTCTCACAGCTAAAGTGGCTGAGGTGTAAACCCTTTTACCCATCCTGTCTAGAGCTCTGCTTTGTCAGATGGGATGAGGTTTTTTTGAAGAGCTTGCTCTAGCTCCCTTAGGGCCCTGAGTAATTACTTCAGGGTCTGCAGTAGGGTTTTTAAATAGGTACTTGTGAGAGTCTTGCACCCTGTAGTATCCATCTGGTTTTCTGGGTGCTGGGGAGGAGAGAGGGCAGTTTCTAGAAAAACATCCTCTATTACATCCAGGACAGAAGGAATGGCCATAGGCTTATGCTGAGGCAGATTTAGAAATTCTCTGAGTCTCTTTTTAGACTGGGGATAGTCCTGGGCCTCCCACTGAAAATGGTCTTTGAGGATGTTTAGAGTTTCCCCAAAAGAAAGGTCCTCGGGGGAGAAGCAATCGGAATGGTATCATCAACATCAGAGTCCTCAAATGCTGATAAGGGCTGGTCTTCCATGTCTGACTCCTCTAGATCTGAATCCATTGATTCCTGGTCTGTGAGGACATCTCGGGGGGGGGGTCTCTTTTTCTTTTGGCTGGTGTGGGAGGGGGAGGTTGGCTACCCCTGATCAGCGTCATCAGGTCTTCTGCCATTCTGAGAAGTTGCTGTGAATGAGGGGCTGGCTAATAATAGGTCAGTGGCTGGGGCCCTGCGAAGGGATCTTTTTGGGGGTATATTTTGGCTTGGGCCTTACTGGGTCAGTAGCCTTGTACAGAGTCAGTTTGACCGGCGGCGTTGTCGTCGGTCTAATCTTGACTTCGGGATGTTGGTGGGGGCTCTGCAGAAGCCGATGCCTGCAAAGCGGCTCCGGACCCAATTGCGTGAGGAACAAATGACATCTCGGCAGGAGGTGGTTGATCCGGTGGCGTACCGGACTCCAAATAGACCTCAGTAGAGGCCTGCAGCAGATCATTGGTTGTCATCAGGGGCTGCAAATGCAAGAGTTCATCTGTAACCTTGCCTTCAGTAAAGGTGGACTGTAGTCGGGGATTGTCAGTGGGCCTAACGTTTGGAAGCCTATCCATGTCTTTGCCATTTTTCTTCCTAGGAAAGTCAGTAACTGCCTGAGAGACCAATGCCATTTCGCATTGCTGGAAAGACTGACTAAAATACCTCATTACAATATCAGCTCTTCTTTTTATAGTTCGAACATTAAAGAGGGCACAAAACCGGCACCCTGGAACATCGTGGTCTGGCCCTAAACAGGTGACGCAGAAAGAATGGAAGTCTCAGTGTGGGATTTGTTTTCCACAACTGAAACAGTTATTAGCTTTCTCTGACATTGGTTTAAGGCAAGAAAAGATTCCCCAAAGGGATACTTAGCTTTAGACGGTTATCTTCACTCTGGCAACTGCCGACCGATACACTCGCAAAACTACTTCTGCTTCGGACTCCACGGTAAGAAAGACTGATGTAATGGCATCGGCTGTCTCCCTTTATAGACCTGACGTCAGCTACACTCACAGAAAGTACAGTTGTGTACACTTACCATAAATGCAGATGTTCGAGTGTATTCATTGTTGCAGTCATCACATTTGGGTTTATCTGCCTGCAGGTAGCCCTCAGCCGGCCTCAATACCAGAGTCTTGGATTCCTGTGTCGGATGCTGTCTCTTCTTCCATGATGTCAGGTTGTTACGGGTATAAAACATGCAGCCGACGCCATTACATCAGTTTTTCTTGCCCCAGATGTCAGGTGCCCCCACAATGGAAAGCAGTTATATGTTATGGTACCCCTCCATCAAAAAGCAAATACACCAGAAAGCTTAAATACACCAAAGAAGAAGGAAAGGAAGAGACAAGAGAAGTCAGGGGGCTGGAGGGAAGGTAACCAGGACTGCAACAGTGAATACACTCGAACATCTACATTTATGGTAAGTGTACACAACTGTACTATGTTCTTCGTGTTTCACTGCTGCAGTCATCACAATTTGGGTTGATTCCCAAAGCTAAGGAAGGGAGGAGGAAGTTAGAGAGCATTAGGGCCAGCTATTAAGCCCTACAAGACTGCAGTGGCAAAACCAGTTCTGGATTTAGAAAAAATAGTCATGTGGTAATGCTTGGTGAAGGTATGTACAGAGCTCCAGGTAGCTTCTAGGATGTCCCTGGTAGGGACACCTCTGAGAAAGGATGTAGAGGTAGTTGCAGCCCTGGTGGAATGTGATCTTATCCCCTGTGGGGTAGGTTTTCCATGGTGCTTATAGCAGAAATTAATGCAATGGGCTATCTATTTAGAAATTGTTTGCTTTGAAATGGCCTTCCCCTCTGCCTCTGCAGCAAAGCCAACTATCAGATTTTCTGAGAGATTTAGTCCTGTCCAAATAAAATCTAAGTTGTCTGTGCACGTCCAAAGAGTGCAATATTCGTTCTCCTTTGTTTTGTGGATTCGGGAAAAAGGTAGGCAAATGAATGGACTGATTAAGGGCCACACTAGACACCACCTTGGGCATAAAGGAAGGATTGTTCCTGAGGGAAACCCTGTCTGCATGGAAGATAATGAAGGGCTCCACTGCCATGAGGGCCTGTAATTCAAACACTCTTCTTGCTGAAGTGATGGCTAGAAGGGATGCTGTTTTCCAAGAAAGGAATTTCTACTCTGCAGTTGCAGCTGGCTCAAAAGGAGGGAGAGTGAGCTTTTCCAATACAAAGTTAAGGTCCCAGGCTGGAGTAGGGGCTCCCCTTGGGGTTCTTAAATTTTTGGCCCCTCTGAGGAATTGCTTTAGCAGGGGGTGAGAGAAAAGGAGTGGTTCAGTATTATAATGTGCTGAAATGGCAGAGGCATGAATTTTAATTGATGAGAAGGATAGGCCCTTGTGGAGCATTTCTGTTAAATACTGAAGTATATGAGGTAAGCTGGGTACCATTGTGCCCATCCCGAGTCTGGCTCCAGCAACAATATCTTTTCCACTTTTCAGCATAGGATTTTCTAGTACTATGCCTCCTTGCCTCCAGAATGGCTTCTAGCACCTGCTTACTGAGGGAGGCTATTGGAGAGCTCAAGGAATTAGCCAGGCTGCAAGGTTCAGGGCTTGAAGCTGAGGGTGCAGAATCTGGCCCGCCTGCTGGGACAGCAAGGAAGGGGTCTGAGGCAGGTGCCATGGTTCCAGAAGTGTTATACTGTGCAAGAGGGGGTACCAGTGTTGGCGTGGCCAGTCTGGTGCAATCAGTATTGTACGTGGCTTCTCCTGTTTGATCTTTAGGAGAACCTTCAAGAGGAGAGGCAGAGGGGGAAAGGCATAAACTGAGAGGCTTTCTCAGGTAAAGGACAGGGCATCCACTTTCCAAGCTTGACTGTGGGAAGTCCTTGTGCAGAATTTATCCAATTAGTAGTTCTGAGGGGAGGCAAACAGGTCTATCCTCTGGAGCCCCCCATTTGTTCAAGAGGTTGAATATTTTTGGTTCCAGTTTCCAGTCGTGTGGGTCCATGACATTTCTGCTTAGGTCATCTGCCAGCGAATTTAGCTTGCCTGGCAGGAACTGAGCCTGTAGGGGCACTTGGTAGCTCAAGGCTGTGTTCACAGAGCCCTGCCAAGTGAGCCCCCCATGCATAGTCTGATGCGTCTGTTGTTAGGGTTTGGGAGGCAGGGGGTAGAGTGAAAGGGAGCCCCTTGTTGTGGTAGCAGGCCTCTGCCCACCAAAGAAACTCTGTCTTTATACAAGGAATGATAAGAATCATTGATTCCAGGTCCTGAGAATGTTGACACCATGGGCTTTTTAGATACCATTGTAGATTTCTCATATGCAGTCTTGCATATGGAATTAGTAGAATGCAAGAGGCCATGAACCCCAGGGCTTGCAGAATTTTCCTTGCAGATAGCGGAGTCTTTGTGGCCAGTAGTTTGAAATAGGTTGTCAAATAAACTTGTTTCTCTGGAGTGAGGAAAGCCATCTGTGAAGTTGTGTACAAGCTTGCTCCCAGGAATACAATCTGTTGGCAGGGTACTAGGTAAGATTTATTTTCGTTTATGGTGTACCCCAGTGAGGTTAGAAGTTTCTTTATGAATGCCAGATGTTTTAAAAGCAAGTCTGGCTTTCTGCCTGAATCAGACAATCGTCCAAGTATGGGTATATTTGAATATTTCTCTGTCTGCAAAATGCAATGGCTGGAGCTAGACACTTTGTGAATACCCTGGGTGCAGTAGATAAGCCAAAGGGAAATGCAGAGGACTGATAGCGCATGGAGCCTGCCCTGAAGTGTAGATATTTCCTGCAAGATTCCCTTACTGGAATGTGTAGGTAAACTTCCTTTAAGTCTAGGATTGCCAACCAGGCATCTTTGCCTAGCATAGGAAGCAGCTGTTGAAGTATTAGCATTTTGAATTTTGGAATTACCAAAAAGGTGTTTAGAATAGAGAGGTCCAGGATAGGACGCCAGGTGCTGTATTTTCTAGTTACCAGGAAAAGTCTTGAATAACAACCTTGTCACTTTTCTTCTGCTGGGACAGGTTGAATAGCCCTGACACTTAGAAGAGAGAGAAAAGTACAGTTTTGTACCTACCATAAATGTAGATGTTCGAGTGCTAATACAGCTGCAGTCCTTACATATGGGTTCTCCTGCCGTCACGTGGGTCCTCGGTCGGCCGAATTCCAAAGTCTAGGTCCGGCGTCGGTTGTCGTCGCTTCTTCCCTGACGTCAGTGCGACAGGGGTATAAAAGAACCAGCCGACGCCATTTTCTTCAGTTTTTCTTGCCCCAGATGTCAGGTGCCCCCAGAAGGAAGGCAATACATAAAATTATGTAATAATGCAATGCAAATATAATCAAAAACAGTAGTTGCAAGCAAATACACCATAAAAGAATACCCCTAGAGGGGAAGGAGGGAGGGAAACCTGTACTGCAGCTGTATTAGCACTCGAACATCTACATTTATGGTAGGAACAAAACTGTACTATGTTCATCGTGCATACAGCTGCAGTCTTTACATATGGGTAGAATCCCAAAGCTAAGAAAGGGGTGGTAGGCATTAGGTGTAATTAGGGGGAGCCAAAATGCCCTGCAAGACTGCAGTGGCAAAGCCTGCTCTAGATTTGGAGTATAATGGTAAGTTGTAGTGCTTGGAGAAGGTATGCACAGAACTCCAAGTGGCTGCTTCCAAGATATCCTTGGTAGGAACTCCTCTGAGAAAGGCTGTAGAGGTGGCTGTGGCCCTGGTGGAATGAGTTCTAATGCCTGTAGGAACAGTTTTGCCATGAAAGGAATAGCAAAAGCGTATGCAGTGGGTTATCCATTTTGAAATTGTCTGTTTGGAAATTGGTTTTCCTTGAGCTCCTACTGCATAGGCCACAAAGAGCTGTTCTGATTTTCTGAAAGGCTTTGTTCTGTCCAAATAATAACGCAGTTGTCTGTGGATGTCCAAGGAATGTAGCAATCTCTCCCCTTTGTTTTGAGGATTAGGATAAAAAGTAGGTAAGTGTATGGCCTGATTTAAAGCTACCCTGGATACCACTTTAGGCATAAAGGACGGGCTGGTTCATAAGGAAACTGTCCTGATGGAAGATGATAAAAGGCTGGACAGCCATGAGAGCCTGTAATTCTGAAACTCTACGAGCTGAGGTGACAGCCAGAAGGAAATCTGTTTTCCAGGACAAGTATTGCAAATCTGCTGAAGCAGCTGGCTCAAAAGGAGGCAGGGTGAGTTTTTCCAGAATGAAATTAAGATCCCAAGCAGGTATTGGTTGTTTCCTTGGAGGTCTCAAATTCTTAACCCCTCTGAGAAACTGTCTTAAGAGTGGGTGCGAGAATAAAGGTGGATCAGTGTTGTATTCTGCAGAAATGGCTGAGGCATGGATTTTGATGGAGGAGAAAGACAGTACACTGCTTAGCAGTTCTGTCAAATATTGTAGCATTTGTGGTAAATTCAGTTTTCCAGGGTCCTGGCCCTTTTTCTCATTCCAGACACAAAAACATTTCCATTTTGCGGAGTAAGCTTTTCTAGTTGATGGCCTTCTGGCCTCCAAAATGACATCCTGCACCTCCTTGGAGAGTAGGGCCTGCTGTGATGCTAAGGAATCTTCCATGCGGCTAGATTGAGAGTTTTTAGCTGACTGTGAAGAGTTTTGAAGTTGTGTTGAGTCAGAAGAAGAGGCATTAGAGGCAGGGTCCATGGTGGGGAATGCGTCAGGCTCCTCAGGAGTGGGTACCAGTGTAGCCTTGGCCAGTCCGGAGCAATGAGGATCATCTTTGATCTGTCTGCTCTGGTCTTCAATAGAACTTTGGGCAGCAGAGGAAGAGGTGGAAAGGCATAAACTGTCATTGATGTCCAGCTGAAAGAGACAGCGTCCACTCTCCAGGCCTTTGAATGGAAGATCCTTGAGCAGAATTTTGTCAATTGATGATTTTTGTGGGAGGCAAATAGATCTATGTCTTGTTTTCCCCATTCTTGGATTATTACTGTAAAAACGTTTGGATGCAACTTCCATTCGTGTGGATCTGTCATAATCCTGCTTAGGTTGTCTGCCAGCATGTTTTTCTTGCCTGGCAAATACTGTGCTTGTAGTTCCATTTGTAAGTCCATAGCCGTGTTCCAAAGTGACATGGCCAGTCTGCATAGGGGGTAAGAATGTGTCCCTCCCTGCTTGTTTATGTACCACATAACTGTGGTGCTGTCCGTTCTTATCAATAGATGACCTGGTTTTAGAAAGTTCTTGAAAGCTATAATAGCATTTATTACTGCTAGCATTTCTTTTTGATTGATGTGAAGGTGCTTTTCTTTTTGGGACCATTTGCCCTGAATGCACCGATCTGTCATGTGCGCCCCCCCAGGCGTAGTCCGAGGTGTCTGTTGTGATGACTTGATTTGCTTGAGGCTTGCTGAAAGGGAGACCTGTGTTTGTTTGGCATGCTTGAGCCCACCACAGAAATTCCCTTTGCAGGCATGGAATTAGTGGTATTATTGTTTCCAAACTGTGGCTGTGTTGAGACCATATGTTTTTCAGGTACCATTGTAGTTTCCTCATATGCAGCTTTGCACATGGGATTAGTAAGATGCAAGATGCCATGAATCCCAGAGCCTGCAGGATTTTCCTTGCAGTAAGCCTGGTGCAATTTGCTAGTGTTCTGAAGTATTGGATTAGTTGCCCCTGCTTTTCTGGCGTGAGGTAGGTAATCTGGGTGTTTGTGTCCAAGTTGGCACCCAGGAAAATTATCTTCCGAGAGGGTATTAGTCTTGATTTCTTTTTGTTGACTGTGTATCCCAGAGAGTTTAATAACATTATTACATAAGCCAGATGTTTCTGAAGGATGTGTTTGCTGTCCGCTTGGATCAGGCAGTCGTCCAAACAGGGATATATTTGTATCTCTTGAAGTCTGCAGTAGGCAATTACTGATGCCAGGCATTTCGTGAATACTCTGGGCGCAGTAGATAAGCCAAAGGGCAATGCAGAGAATTGATAATGAGTTGAACCTGCAAGAAATCTGAGGTATCTTCTGCAATTTTGTCTGATTGGGACATGCAGGTATGCCTCCTTGAGGTCCAATGTTACCAGCCAAGACTCCTTGCCCAGCATGGGAAGAAGCTGCTGAAGAGTGAGCATCTTGAATTTTGGTACGAGAAGGAATGTGTTTAGGATGGATAGATCCAGAATACGTCTCCAATCTTTTCCCTTTCTTGGCACCAGAAATAGCCTGGAATAAAACCCTTGACCTTGTTCGTGCATAGGTACCTCTTGAATAGCTTTCATGTTTTTGAGATCTGTAATTAGCCTTTGTGCCTCTGCCCTTTGATTGTGTGGCAGGCTTGGCATGCCTCTCATTTTTGGAAGGGTGTGAAAATGGAATTTGTAGCCTCTGTTTATAATGTCCAGGATCCATTTGTGCCAATTTTTTGAAAATAATGCCAGTTTTCCTCCCAAGGGGGCTGCCATTTGAGATCTGGTTGGCATGCAAAGTGGAAAGTCATTGGGTTTGCTTTCTGATAGATTGCGAGTTGTCCTCACCACCTCTTTGTGTAGGAGCTTGCCATTGTCTGCCTCTGTACGATCCTTGGGATTGTCCTCTGCCCCTCGGGCGCCTGTATCTGCCTCTTTGGGGTCTGTCTGTGGCAGGAAAGGACCAGTTTTTGGAAGGCCAATTTCTACTAAAACGTGGGGGTTGTACCTGTAGAAATTCTTTCATAGTTTGCATTGATTTAGCCTTTTCCTCCATTTTCCTTAATACCTCCTCAGCATTAGAACCAAATAGTACATCCTTTTGGAGAGGAGTGTCTAGTAATTTAGCTTTGACATGATCAGGTAAGGCTTGTTCCTTAAGCCAGGCATGCCTACGTATGACTGATCCTGTAACAGCAGCTCTGCATGAGGCCTCTACAGCATCAAAACCACATTGTAAGATATGCTTACCCACTTGTTCTGCACTATGTATCAAGTCCTGCAACTCTTTTAAATCTGGTTGTTCAGGTTGTGACATTTTACTTTTCAATTGTGATAACATAAACTGTTGGTATTTTAGCATATGAAACTGACAGTTTAAGGCCCTCATAGACAAGGTAGCCGAGGTATATACCTTTTTTTCCCCACCTTTCTAAGGATCTGTAATCTCTCTCGGAAGGCAAAGGATTTTTAGCAATGGAGGCCTTAACTCCCTTGGGGCCCTGTGAGATGGTTTCTGGGTCAGCAGCATGGCTCTTGTATAGAAATTGGTGTGAGTCAGGGACCCTGTAGTACCTGTCAGGCTTAACTGGAGCTGGAGGTAGAGAATCCGGGTTAAGGCAGGCCTCTGAGTAAACATCATCTAGAATGTCCAAGACAGGAGGTATAGCCAAAGGCCTGTGCTGAGGAAGCAAAAGAAATTCCCTGAGCCTTTTCTTGGAATCAGAATAATCCTGGCCTTCCCAGTGGAAGTGTTCCCTTAAGGTATGCAAAGTTTCCCCAAATGAGTAATCCTCAGGGGGAGATACAGAAGGAATGGACTCCTCCGCATCAGAGTCTTCAAAAGGGGAGTAAGAATGTTCCTGATCATCAGAGTGCTCTGAAATAATGGAGCCCTGATCAGAGGAGGGGGAATCTTCCTCCACTCTAGGCCTTTTGTCTGGAGGGGGCTGAGAACCTCTGATACGAGTAATTAAATCCTCAGCCATTTTAAGCATCTGTTTCTTAGGCATGGGGCCTGGAGATGGGCCCTGTGCAGCTGGTCTCTTAGAGTGCATGGTTGCTTTAGACTTAGTGAAAGCCTTGATAGAAAAAGAAGAGGAAGGTCTGAAGACCCCTTGAGTGGAGGTGGAGCTGTCCACATTCTGAGTTTCAACTCCGACAGTGGCTTCGGTAACTGCAGTCAGGGTGTGGGCCGAGGAGCCTGCGACCTCGTGTACAGGAGACACCGTCAAAGGCAGGTCGTCGGTAGGCAGGGGCTGCGTAGGCGAATCACTGAGAACCGGACCACGTGTAGCCGGCTTTGGCGTGGTGTCAGTAGAGGCCACGGACCTCAAGTGTTGGTCCTTGTCTTTTCGTTTTTTTGACAAAACCGGAGTCGGAGTATCCGACGACATAGTATAGTTAAATGCTTTTCCAAAATAATGCTGGGTGAACTCTGCCCGACGCTTAATAGTGCGTTTGTTGAATGTAGCACAAAAGTGGCAGGCCGAGACCTCGTGGTCAGGGCCTAAACAAGGTATACAGAGGGAATGGAAATCCTTATGCGGTATTTGCTTCCCACAAGAAATACAATTATTAACTTTGTCTGACATCGGTCTGAGGCAAGAAAAGTTTCCCCAACGGGGTACTTAGCTTTTAAGAAGACTTCGGTTTCCAAATTTTCGTAATCTCAGGAGCTGGCCGACTGGCACTTGCGAACTGCTTCTGCTTTGGGCACCGCGCGGCAAGAAAGACTGAAGAAAATGGCGTTGTCTGGTTATTTTATATCCCTGTCGCACTGACGTCAGGGAAGAAGCGACGACAACCGGCACCGGACCTAGACTTTGGAATTCGGCCGACCGAGGACCCACCTGACGGCAGGAGAACCCATATGTAAGGACTGCAGCTGTATGCACGATGAACATCTGCTGTTAGGCCTCTGCCCACTGATTTGGGGGTAGGTCTGGCCAACCATTTGGGGTTGGTAGGGTGTGGAAGTAGAATCTGTATCCTTAGGAAACTATATTCAAAACCCATTTGTCTTGGGTAATGAGTTCCTAGTTTTTTGCATGAAGGGCGAGCTTTCCTCCTAAGGGAACAGGCAGTTGAGCAGGGCTTGGAAGAGTTAAGGTTAAGTCACTGTGCCATTTTTCCATATGGGGATGCCTTACTACTCCCTGCTTTGGAAGTGGGAACCCCCCACTGCTTAGGCCTGTGCGTAGCCTGAGACTGTAACCTAGGTGGTCTGCTCTTCCTGGGTTTGGACTGAGAGGGCCTGAAAGAGACTGGAAAGGACCAATTCTTTGAAGGCCAATGCTTACTAAATCTGGGAGGCTGTACTTGCAGGAATTCTTTAAAAGTTTGCATAGATTTAGCTTTTTCCTCCATCTTTTTGAGGACTTCTGCTTTGTTGCCAAACAGGCTGTCTTGGTTTAAGGGAGCCTCCAGTAATTTAGCTTTAACATGATCTGGCAAGTTTTGCTCCTTAAGCCAAGCATGCCTTCTAAATACAGACCCAGTGACAGCAGCCCTGCAAGATGCTTCTAAAGAATCAAAACCACACTGCAAAGTATGTTTACCAACTTGTTCTGCAGAATGCATTAAATCCTGTAATTCTGTGTGTTCAGCACAGTCAGGAATTAACATAATTTTCTGTTTAAGTAGTCCCATAATATGCTGCTGGTTCTTTTAACATACGAAACTGGCAATTTAAAGCCCTAATGGCCAAAGTAGCAGACGTGTATACCTTCTTACCCCATCTGTCCAAGGCTCTAGAATCTGTATCAGAAAGGGTAGGATTTTTGGCAGCAGTAGCCTTAATGCCCTTTGGTCCTTATGAAATGGTCTCTGGATCCGCAGTAGGATTCTTGAAGAGGAACTTGTGAGAGTCAGGTACTCTGTAATACCTGTCAGGTTTACTGGGAACTAGAGGTAAGGTGCCTGGGGAAAGGCTAGATTCCACGAAAGCATCATCTACAATGTCCAGAACAGGAGGGATAGCTAAAGGCCTGTGTTGAGGAAGGGATATGAATTCCCTAAGCCTCTTTTTGGAGTCAGAGTAATCCTGGATTTCCCAGCAGAAATGCTCCCTAAGAGTATGCAAGGTTTCACCAAAAGAAAAATCTTCTGGAAGGAAAGCAGAGGGAATGGAATCCTCTGCATCAGAATCCTCATAGGTACATAAGGGCAAATACTAGTACTCAGAAGAAACAGATTTATCAGATTCCTGATCATAAGGAAAATCAGTTCTATTTCTCTTAGAAGGGGAAGGCTGGCTTCCCCTAATTAAGTAATAAGGTCTTCAGCCATTCTAAGCATTTGTTTTTTAGGCATATGGGCCTGACCATGCGGTTTGGACGTCAGTTTTCTAGGCGTGCTGCGAGTTCTAGGCCTGGATGAAGAAGGTGGCGTCGGTTTAACATGCAAGTCTGTAGGCCTGAATACTCCCTCTGAAGCCGGTGAATGCACAGCGGCTCCGGACCCATCCAAAGTAGAGACATACGCAGGTTCCACAGTTGAAGCAGCATCTCGCGGCATACCGGACTCCGAATGGGTCTCAGTAGAGGCCTGCGAATCTGAAGTAGCGGGTAGCGGGGCTGCGAAAGTGTCTCACTGAATACTGGCGGACTGGCGACTAGCTTAACGGAAGCGTCGTCGGCAGTTTTAGACCTATGCGGTCTGTCTCTGTCTTTATCCTTACGTTTTTTCAGAATATCGGTAGTCGGATGGCTTACCAAAGCCATTTCTGGATAGTTATATACAGTACCAAAATAATTTTCTGCAAATAGAGCCAGACGACAAATAGTTCAGGGGTTGAACAAGGCACAAAACTGACAGTGAGGGACGTTGTGGTCTGGGCCTAAGCAAGGAATGTAGTACGAATGAAAATCTTTATGAGGTATTTGCTTTCCACAGGTAATACAATTGTTAACTTTTACTGACATCGGTTAAAAGCAAGAAAAAGGATCCCCAATGGGGTACTTAGCTTTTTTGAAGACTTCAGTTCTGAAACTCGAAAACGAAAATTTCAGGAGTCGGCTGACCTGCACTTGCGAACTGCTTCTGCTTCGGGCACCGCATGGCAAGAAAGACTGATGTAATAGCGTCAGCTGCATGTTTTATACCCCTGACGACCTGACGTCATGGAAGAAGAGACAGCATCCGACGCAGGAATCCAAGACTTTGGTATTCAGGCCAGCTGAGGGCTACCTGCAGGCAGATAACCCAAATGTGATGACTGCAACACTGAAACACGAATAACATCTACAAATTTTATGAACAACAGACCAAAAATATAAGGCACAAACCTGGACATTCTGTGAAAATATGGATAGTTGAGAAGTATGTAACTAGATGTCAAGTACTTTTCCAAGTTCAAGTACTGCAAAATAGTTTAAAATCACTTAAAATTATAATTTTATGAACCTATCTCCCTGCACGTTCACTTTCCTGCAAGAAAACAAACCAAATGATAACACAAAATGAAAGAACAATGCTGCTTTCATGTTTTGGCTTTTTAGTCAAAGAATACCATTTATTATTATACATAAAAGTTATTGTTTTCACTCCAGTTCCTTAACAAGTGCTGATCAGCCTACAATATGGAGGAAAAAAAAATCTGGTTAAAACACCAACAAAATCTACCCAGTATTTGTTTTTGCTTTATAAAGGAAACAAAAAATAATAAATTAAATGAAGATGTAGTTTTTTACAACTGACTCCAACGCCTCTCATCATAAACCCAAAATGACTTGGGACAGAAATATTTTCCTCATTACTTCTGTCTAGAATAACATCTATAAATTAATTAATCTGGCGTATGCAGTACAGCATACAAATACCTGTTACCTGCATTAAATACATTCATACTTAAATGGTACTTTCACATAGAAAAGGCCAGAAAAAAATTTACATATTTATACTGTACACATATAAATATTCAAAATGGCATTCTTTGTAAAGTCCAGAAAACATGTTCTGGTTCTGTAGCTATATTCTCAAATCTGTTTTCATAAAAACGTTATACTTCTGTGTCAACAATTAAAGGTGCAATAAATACTTTACATATTTACATTAGTTTGAGAAGGCATCTATACTCATCGTCTACTGCATGGTAAAAATCTGTTCAATGTAAACGGTCAACAGCTCTCTTGGCACGTGACAGTACATATTTGTGCACAGCACCATTCCACTTAATCTGCTTAACCAAAACAGGCAACAGTTCACATTCTTCATGTACAAACAGAACATAAGAATTCATCATAGGCAGTTAATTCAACTGCCCACTCTAAAATCAGGCACTGCTACTTTCAGATTCTTCAGAAATACAGTGGCAACACTGCTTCTGTCAGTTATGCATGGGGTTTAAAATTCAAGGCCACATAAATCAGAATATCGATTTTCAGCTAGATCTGCTGCTTCCGCTATAGCTCCGATGACGAGAGTAACTGCGATCACTCCTGCTATATGACCGAGAAGACCTCCGACTTCTGTTGAGAAAAAACAGAAGAAACAATACATAAGGGAGAAAAGAATACGTTGGTTTGCACACATACTGTGCTATCAAGGATACTACTAAATAAATGACTCTGAGCTTAACTACAAACTCTTTTACTGCAGAATAAGAACAAAAGAACAAAATGATGGTTGCATTCAGGCTTGTAATTTTTTAAGTCTGTGGTAGCTGACAGTGAGGGTTCAAAATGCTGCTAGCTACTAGATAAGATAAATTACTGTACATGGGAAAAAAGTTGGTATACAGCACTACTATATTAACTGAGCTGTGTGAAAGTCTTCAGCAGCAGGTAACCTGGAATTTCCTTTTAGGGTATCAGCATTGGGTACATTTCTGAATTTTCTCTCATTCTTGTACACAGGCAAACTGCACTCCTCTTACCCAAGCAACAGTGGTGTGTGTCATGCAACAACCCTGTAGCATAACCTACAAGAAAGGAAGCAGAAAAACACAATATACTCACCCAGCTTTCAGAGAGATTCATCTGCAAGCACAACATGGAGAGGGCATCCAGACACGGGGATAAACACCCACTGCAGAAAGCATCTTTGCAGATTAGTCAATGAGAAGTACCTACCTGTTTTAACTATGGATGACCTAAAGTCAAGTAAATGCATGGAAGAATCTCTGAGAATTAAACCACGCAGAAAGCCAGAGTTGGTGGAAGATATAAATGTAAGGGTTCAGAAAGAGGGTCAAACCCTGAAACACCAAATTGTCAAAGGACACCTCAATCTTGGAATCACAATTCAAGCAGTAATGCTGGGTAAAATTGTGAATCAATGACCAGCATAGCCAAAGCACAAATCTCTGCAAAGGACACATTTTGGAAGTAAGCCCTGTAATCAGTCATGCCTCAGGTGGAGTAAGCCCGGTAATCAGTCATGCCTCAGGTGGAGTACTCTCCTGCAGCAGTATTTTCTAATGGGTTGTTCACTTCCTGACAGTAAAACAGAGTAGTTGGCAATCTATTTGAAGAGAAAGTGCTTAGCCACTGCAAATTTTGCCTTCACTGAAGCTAAAATAAACTCCTATGTCATCCTAAATTCACACATCCTCTTCAGGGGACTTGAAACACCTTCAATACAGGACAATTTGCAAAGCTCCTCTCACGTGAATTCCCTGGCAACTACTGTCTGAATACATCCAGTGTTCATACTGTTTTTCTAGTAAGTTTGTTACCATTTATTCCAAATACACAGTCATTGAAAAGTACAGTTTTGTACCTACCATAAATGTAGATGTTCGAGTGCTCATACAGCTGCAGTCATTACAGATGGGTTATCCTGCCGTCAGGCGGGTCCTCGTCGGCCGAATTCCAAAGTCTAGGTCCGGCGTCAGTTGTCGTCGCTTCTTCCCTGACGTCAGTGCGGCAGGGGTATAAAAGAGGCAGCTGACGCCATTTTCTTCAGTTTTTTTTGCCCCAGATGTCAGGTGCCCCCAGAAGGAAGGCAAAACATAAGGTTATGCAAACATGCAATGTAAAATAATCAAAAAACAGTAGTTGCAAGCAAATACACCATAAGAGAATACCCCAAATAGGTTGTATGATAAGGTGTTTGTCCTAAGGCTTGTCCTAAGAGGGGACGGAGGGGGGGGTAACCTGGACTGCAGCTGTATGAGCACTCGAACATCTACATTTATGGTAGGTACAAAACTGTACTATGTTCATCGTGCATACAGCTGCAGTCATTACAGATGGGAAGAATCCCAAAGCTAAGTAGGGGTGGTAGGCACTAAGTGGGACTAGTAGAAGCGAGGATGCCCTGCAAGACTGCTGTGGCAAAACCCGCTCTAGATTTAGAGAATAGTGGAAGGTGATAGGGTTTGGAGAAAGTGTGCACTGAACTCCCCGTAGCTGCTTCCAAAATGTCCTTGGTAGGTACCCCCCCTGAGGAAGGCTGCAGAGGTAGCTGTGTCTCTGGTGGAGTGGGATCTGATGCATGCAGGCACAGTTTTTCCATGAAATGAGTAACAAAAGCGTATGCAGTGGGCTATCCATTTTGAAATTTTCTGTTTGGAAATAGCCTTTCCTTGAGCACCTGTAGCATAGGACACAAAGAGTTGCTCGGATTTCCTGAATGGCTTTGTCCTGTCCAAATAGTAACAAAGTTGTCTGTGAATGTCCAAGGAATGCAGTAATCTTTCCCCTTTGTTCTGTGGATTAGGATAAAAGGTAGGTAAGTGGATAGTCTGATTCAAAGCTGCACTGGATACTACCTTTGGCATAAAGGAAGGATTGGTTCGTAAGGAAACTCTGTCCTGATGGAAAATGATGAATGTTTGCACAGCCATGAGGGCCTGTAGCTATGAAACCCTGCGTGCTGAGGTCATAGCCAGTAGAAAGGCTGTTTTCCATGAAAAGTATTTTAGTTCTGTTGAAGAAGCTGGCTCGAAGGGAGGAAGGGTCAGCTTTTCCAATACAAAGTTGAGGTCCCAAGCAGGGACTGGTGGTTTCCTTGGAGGTTTTATTTTCTTTGCCCCTCTGAGGAACTGCCTTAAGAGAGGATGAGAGAATAAAGGAGGATCTGTGTTGTATTGTGTAGAAATGGCTGAAGCATGGATCTTGATGGAGGAGAAGAAAAGTCCACTGTTTAACAGCTCAGCTAGGTACTGTAAAATTTGAGGTATATTTATTACCCAAGGATTCTGGCCCTTTTCTTGATTCCAGGCACAAAATCGTTTCCATTTGGCGGAGTAGGCTTTTCTAGTAGAAGGTCTTCTGGCCTCCAAGATGACATCCTGCACCTCCTTGGAGAGGAGAATCTGTTGGGAAATCAAGGAATTCTCCATGCAGCTAGATTTAGGGTTTTGAGCTGGCTGTGAAGGGTTTTGTAGTTGTGCTGGGACAACAGAAGAGGGACTAGAGGTAGGATCCATGGTGGGGAATGTGTCAGGCTCTTCAGGAATGGATACCAGTGTTGCCTTGGCCAGTCTGGAGCAATGAGAATCATTTCCGGCCTCTCTGCTCTGGCTTTTAATAGAACTTTGGGCAGCAGAGGAAGAGGCGGGAAGGCATAGACTGTCAATGTTGTCCAATTGAAAGAAAGTGCGTCCACTTTCCAGGCCTGTGGATGATAGGTCCTTGAACAAAATTTTTTCAACTGGCAATTTCTGTGGGTAGCAACGAGATCTATGTCTGGCTGTCCCCATGCCTGCGTTATCTTGTGAAAACTTGAGGATGCAACTTCCATTTGTGTGGATCTGTCATATTTCTGCTTAGGTTGTCTGCCAGTGTGTTTTCCTTTCCTGGCAGAAATTGAGCCTGTAGTTGAATTTGCCTTTCCAGTGCTGTGTTCCATAGTGTCCTGGCTTGCCTGCACAGGGGGTATGAATGAGTTCCCCCCTGTTTGTTTATGTACCACATCACTGTGGTGTTGTCTGTCCTTATCAATAGCTGGCCTGGATGCAATAGGTCTTTGAAGGTCATAATAGCATTTTGCACGGCTAGCATTTCCTTTTGGTTGATGTGCAGGTGCTTCTCTTTTCGGGTCCATTTTCCCTGAATGCACTGATCTGTCATGTGTTCTCCCCAGGCGTAGTTTGAGGCGTCTGTTGTGATGATTTGAGTTGCTTGAGGTACTCAAAAAGGGAGACCTGTGTTTCTTTGGCAAGCTTGAGCCCATTACAAAAATTCCTTTTGAAGGCATGGAATGAGTGGTATAATTGCTTCCAAGCTGTGGCTGTGTTGAGACCATAAGTTTTTTTAGGTACCATTGAAGTTTCCTCATATGCAGCTTTGCACAAGGGAGCAGTAGGATGCAAGATGCCATGAATCCCAGAGCCTGCAGGATTTTCCTTGCAGTTAGCCTGGTGGAAGTTGCCATTTTGCTGAAGTACTGAGACAGTTGCCCTTGTTTGTCTGGCGTGAGGTAAGCCGTCTGGGTGGTTGTATTCAAGCTGGCACCCAGGAAAATTATTTGTTGAAAGGGTATTGGTTTTGATTTCTTTTTGTTGACTGTGTATCCCAGGAAGTTCAAGAGTTTTATTACAAACGCCAGGTGCTACAGCAGTACGTCCTTGCTGTCCGCTTGGATCAGGCAGTCGTCCAGATATGGGTAGATTTGTATCCCTTGTAGTCTGCAGAAGGCGATTACTGATGCCAGGCATTTCGTAAACACTCTGGGTGCAGTAGATAAGCCAAATGGCAATGCAGAGAATTGGTAATGGGTTGAACCTGCAAGAAATCGGAGGTATCTTCTGCAATCTTGTCCGATAGGGACATGCAGGTATGCCTCCTTGAGGTCCAATGTTACCAGCCAAGACACCTTGCCCAGCATGGGAAGAAGCTGCTGTAATGTGAGCATCTTGAATTTTGGCACCTGTAGATATGTGTTTAGGATGGATAGGTGTAAGATAGGTCTCCAATCTTTGTCTATCCTTGGTACCAGAAATAGTCTGGAATAAAACCCTTGACCTTGTTCTTTTGCAGGTACCTCTTGAATCGCTTTCATGTCCATGAGAGCTGAAATTTGTTTTTGTGCCTCTGCCCTTTGATTTTGTGGCAGGTTTGGCATGCCTCTCATTTTTGGAAGGGTGTGAAAGCGGAACCTGTAGCCTCTGTCTATAATTTCCAGAATCCATTTGTCTTTTGTAATAATATACCAATTTTTTGAGAATAATGCCAGATTTCCGCCCAAAGGTGCTGCCATTAAAGCTTTGCTTGGCAGGTGTAGGGGGAAGTCATTGTGTCTGTTTTCCAAATGACTGTGATCTATCTTCTCCACCTCTTGGGGTTGGTGCTTGCCACTGTCTGGCTCTGAAAGATCCTTGAGGTTGCCCTCTACCCCTTGGGCGTCTGTATCTGCCCCTTTGAGGTCTGTCCGTGGCTGGAAAGGACCAATTTTTCGAAGGCCCATTTCTGCTGAAACGTGGAGGTTGTACCTATAGGAAATCTTTCACTGTTTGCATTGATTTCGCTTTTTCCTCCATTTTCTTTAGTACCTCCTCAGCTTTAACACCAAACAGTACATCTTTCTGAAGGGGTGCATCTAATAATTTAGCTTTGACATGATCTGGTAAGGTTTGCTCTTTGAGCCAAGCATGTCTACGTGTAACAGACCCCATAACAGCAGCTCTACATGAGGCCTCTAAAGCATCAAAACCACACTGCAAGGTATGTTTATCCACTTGCTCTGCACCATGCAACAAATCCTGCAACTCTTTTAAATCTGGTTGTTCTGGTTGTGTCATTTTGCTTTTTAGCTGAGATATCGCAAATTGTTGATACTGTAACATATGGAATTGACAGTTTAATGCCCTCATGGTTAAAGTGGCCGAGGTGTACACCTTTTTCCCCCATCTTTCTAAGGCTCTGGAATCTCTCTCTGAAGGTAATGGGTTCTTAGCAGTAGAGGCCTTAATTCCCTTGGGACCCTGTGAAATAGTTTCTGGGTCAGCAGTATGGCTTTTATATAGGAACTGGTGAGGATCAGGAGCCCAGTAATACCTGTCTGGTTTAACAGGAGCTGGAGGCAAAGAATCTGGATTAAGGCTGGCTTCTGTGTACACATCATCCAATATATTTAAAACAGGAGGGATAGCCAGGGGCCTATGCTGTGGCAGCCGGAGAAATTCCCTGAGCCTTTTCTTGGAATCAGAGTAATCTTGGCCTTCCCAGTGAAAGTGTTCCCTCAATGTATGCAGGGTTTCCCCAAAAGAGTAGTCCTCAGGGGGGGGGGGGGCGAGGGAATAGACTCCTCTGCATCAGAGTCTTCGAAAGGAGAATAGGCATATCCTGGACCTCAGATAGTTCTGTGGTAATAGAAGCTTGATCTGAGGAAGGGTAGTCTTCCTCTAATCTGGGCCTTTTGTCAGAGGGGGGTTGAGAATCCCTAATAAGAGAAATCAAATCTTCAGCCATTTTAAGCATCTGCTTTTTAGGCATGGGGCCTTGAGAGGAGATCTGAGGACCCTGTTTTTTGGTTTTCATGGCTGCTTTAGATTTAGTGAAGGCTTTAATAGAGAAGAAGGAAGGCCTGAAGACGCCTTGAGAAATGGCAGGCCTGTCTAAATTCTGAGTTTCCCCGCCAAGAGTGGCGTCGGTATCTGCAGTAGGAATGGGGACAGAGGAGCCTGCGACCTCGTGTACTGAAGACACCGGTAATGTAGTGTCATCGGTATTCAGGGCTGCGTAGGCACCTCGCTGAGTACTGGAGAACCGGTAGTCGGCCTTAGCATGGTCTCAGTAGACGGTGCGGACCTCGTGTGTCGGTCTTTATCTTTGCGTTTTTTGCTCAAAACTGGAGTCGGAGTATCCGACGACATATTATAATTAAATTTTTTGCCAAAATAGTGAAGGGCGAACTCCGCCCGGCGCTTAATAGTGCGCTTGTTGAATCTAGCACAAAAACGGCAGGCCGAGACGTCGTGGTCTGGGCCTAAGCAAGGTATACAGAAAGAGTGGAAATCCTTATGCGGTATTTGCTTCCCACAAGAAATGCAATTATTAACTTTGTCTGACATCGGTCTGAGGCAAGAAATGTTTCCCCAACGGGGTACTTAGCTTTCAAGAAGACTTCGGCTGAAATACTTTCGTAAATCTCAGGAGCTGGCCGACCGGCACTTGCGAACTGCTTCTGCTTCGGGCAACGCGTGGCAAGAAAGACTGGAGAAAATGGTGTTGGCTGCCTCTCTTATACCCCTGTCGCTCTGACGTCAGGGAAGAAGCGACGACAACCGACGCTGGACCTAGACTTTGGAATTCGGCCGACTGAGGACCCGCCTGACGGCAGGATAACCCATCTGTAATGACTGCAGCTGTATGCACGATGAACATCTGTCCTCACCTTTGTTTTTCCTCTTAGCAAGGGTATATACTTGAGTTACCTTACTGCAGTGTTCAGTTAGACCTATTCATTTTAGAGTTTTAAATTGCTACTAAGCTACTGCACACTTGTGCCAATATAAATACATCTTTCTGACTTTCGGAGACAACATATTCCAAAGACTACCTCTTGTAGGAGCACTATGTGCTGCTTAATTATTACATAAGTGACACTACTATCACAGTTGGCCAAAAATATTAAACTTGCTGTATGCTCTGTTATTTGTACTGCTTCTGACTGGTTGTATATTTAGGCTCAAGTTGTGTCTGGAAAGGATTCATAGACCAATCCACCCACCTATTTAAAAACAATGAAATAAAATCTCAGCTAAAAGTGTACATTAAGGGCTTTCCTTGGTAATCTACCCTTAAAGGGAAACAAAAAGATGGCCAGACTAGGTTGTTTTCCTTTACACAAAGAGAATGATACACAGCATGTCTGAAATGTGTACCTTGACTATGAAGTACCAAAACACCAGGTAAAAAAGGTATATGATGCAGGTCAGGACTTTCTCCAGACTGACCAAGCTATATACTCACCAAATGAACCATCAAAAGAAAACACTCCGGCCAAATGGAGAATCTCTTCTGATAACATTATTCCTTTTGGGAGATCCAGCAATAGCAGGGGACCTGAATGAGAAATCAAGCCCTGAGGCAGAAATGGCATGTCCCAGCAAAGTATTCCTTGGATTACATGTAGATAGTTCTGTGTACTGCCAGGAACCAGAAAGCTTGTTAACACATGGCAAAACAGATGGGTTTTGCCCTCATTCACTGTTTTTTGTGCTTAGGCAAAGACTTACAGGGAAAAAACACTCTCTGTTGGACAGAGTCCTGAGCTAAAACTTTTGTGTGGAAACTCATGACAGAATACCCTTATTACGGCATCAATGAGGGGAAGACCTGTATGTACAAGATCACATCCAGCTTATACTACTTTGAAAAAGTGGTCATCGACAGCCTGGCAAATGCTGCACTCTTAGAAAAATGCCTATGCAGTGGTCATGATCCTAGCTAATTGAGCCATGACAGTCAAAGACCGTTTTTGACAGCAAAATCATATACAGTTTTGATAACATTAATTTTGACACTTTACTGCCTAATTTATTTTTGGTACACAGAACAAAAAGTTGAAAATCTCTCCTTATGGACTTCGTTTTGTCAAATAAATTATACTTCGTCTACAGTGCAATCAATATTGGGGGGAGAATACATGTCAATTAATGGACTTAGTCAAGTTTGTGTCTGCTGCGACTACAGGCAAGAAAGTAGGGTTGGTTCTCATCTGAACACTAAATAAGGAAGATATTGCCTCCCAGCTTAACTCTCACTTCATAAACTCAATCCAAACTCTATCCAACCAGCTAACAAATACCAACACCTCATCTCACACAAGCACTACAAACACTCCTGACAATACTACCAAACAACCATCCTTCTCCTTCTCTCCAGTCCCTACATCAAAAATTAGAAACCTGCTCTGCAAACTAAAACCTACCACACTAGCTGCTGACAGTATACCCACTAACTTCCTAAGAATGGCAGCTGACTTACTTGCTTATCCAGTATCAGTCCTAATAAACAGGTCCATTCAGGAAGCCTATGTACCTCAAATATGGAAAATATCTTACATACAAAGGAGGAAAATCTTACGATTTTTCCAACTACAGGCCAATAGCTATTCTTTCCCCATTATCTAAGCTCCTAGAGAAATGTATACACTCTCAAGTTATGCAATTCCTAGACACTAACAAACTTCTCTCATCCACCCAACATGGTTTCCGCCATCACCGTAGTACAACCTCTGCTCTTCTCTCAACCAACCTGGTTAACCAACATAGAAACAACAACTATGTATCTGCTACCTACTTAGACCTCTCAAAAGCATTCGACATGGTCTCACACCCTAAATTACTGGACAGCCTTCATTCTCTATCCTTTACTTCCTCTACCATCTCCTGGTTCAATAGCTACCTATCAAACAGACAACAATCTGTGCAATGGAATAATGAGCTATCCCCTCCTCTCCCCAACTCAATAGGGGTACCTCAAGGCTCTATACTTGGCCCACTACTTTTCACAGATTTTACAAACAATCTATATACCTCCTCTAAGCAATCCTCACTAATTCAGTATGCAGATGATTCCATTCTCATATGTGCAGCCCCATCTGTCAATACCCTCCAACAACTAGCCCAGGAATCTTTCTCTGCTATTGAAAATTGGATCACCAACATCCAACTTATACTTAACCCTAACAAAACCAAACTTCTGCTGTTCACACCTAATAAAACTAAATCCTCCCCCACCACTTTCTCCATCTCATCTAGGAATGGCACTACCATCTCTCCATCTACTCACACAAAACTCCTAGGAGTTGAAATAGACAACAACCTAGCATTTGATCTTCACATAGCACAAACTATTCAAAAGGTCCATAAGAAAATGGGAGCCCTATAAAGGCACAAAAACTATCTCACAGAAAAAGCACGAATCACTTTAGCTCAAACACACCTCCTATCGACACTTACTTATGCCGCACCTATCCTAATCCACACTAAAAAATCAGATCTGGATAAGTTAGAAGCATGTTACAACAAAATAGCTAAATATGCCAATAATTCCCCCTTCAGAACACATCACTGCCAAGTACTAAAAGAAATTCAATGGCTGGAATTTCCTAACCTACTATCTTACCAACAACTCACCTATGCCTTTAACATCAGAAACCACCCAGACAAAACTCCAGCCCTCAGTAACCTAATAACCTCCCACTCTTCCAGTCGCCCTCTAAGCACTTCCAATAAACCCCTACTCAGTGTTACAACTGCGAACAACACTGCAGGAAAAGCCCTATATTCCCACATCATAGCCAAAAAAGTACAGTTTTGTACCTACCATAAATGTAGATGTCTGATAGATATGCAACTGCAGTCATAACATATGGGTTTGTCCTGCCTCAGGCAGCCCTCGGTCGGCCGGATTCCAAAGTCTGGGTCCGATGTCGGCTGATGTCGCATTTCTCTTTGACGTCAGGGCGGCTGGAGTACATAAGCATCAGCCGATGCCATTTTCTTCAGTGTTTCTTGCCCCAGATGCCAGGTGCCCTCCAAGGAAGGCTGTAATCAAATTGGAAGACAAAAACAGGATTCCAGACAAATAAATGAGCAATAAACAGATACACCATAACAGATATCCCCAGCTAAGAGAAACAGGGATAGGAGTGGACCCTAGGCATAGAGGGGTATGGAGGGAGGGAAAATCCGACTGCAGTTGCATATCTATCGGACATCTACATTTATGGTAGGTACAAAACTGTACTATGTCCTTCAAGAATGCAACTGCAGTCATAACATATGGGTAGAATACCATAGGCTTAGCTGGGGGAGGAGGAATGCTCTAGGATAAAGATGGTGTGGCAATCAAACCCTGCAGGACTGCCGAAGCAAAGCCTGCTCTAGATCTGGAGTATAGAGGGAGATTGTAGTGTTTGGAGAATGTATGCACGGAGCTCCATGTAGCAGCTTCTAGAATGTCCTTAGTAAGTACCCCCCTTAAGAATGCTGTAGAGGTGGCTGTAGCTCTGGTGGAATGAGGTCTGACATTGGCTGGAACAGTCTTTCCATGAAAGGAATAACAGAATCTGATGCAATGTCCAATCCATTTTGAAATGGTCTGTTTTGAAATTGCTTTTCCTTGGACTGCAGGGGCGTAAGCTACAAAAAGTTGTTCAGACTTCCTACTGGTCTTGGTTCTGTCCAGGTAGTATCGAAGTTGTCTGTGAATGTCCAAGGTATGTAACAGTCTTTCCCCCTTATTCTCAGGATTGGGGAAGAAAGCAGGCAGATGAATAACTTGATTTAAAGAAACCCTAGATACCACCTTTGGCATAAAAGTAGGGTTGGTCCTTAATGAAACTCTGTCTCTGTGGAAAATTATGAACGGTGGTATTGCCATTAGGGCTTGTAGTTCCGAAACCCTTCTTGCTGAAGTAATTGCCAACAGGAAAGCTGTCTTCCATGAGAGAAATTGCAAGTCAACTGAAGCTGCTGGCTCAAATGGAGGTAGAGTCAGTTTTTCTAGGACAAAATTGAGGTCCCAGGCTGGCACTGGGGCCTTTCTTGGTGGCTTAATGTTCTTGATCCCCCTGAGGAATTGCCTTAGCAAAGGATGTGAAAAGACAGGCGGATCAGTGTTATAACTAGCTGAAATAGCTGATGCATGTATCTTTATGGAAGAATATGAGAGGCCATTCTTTAGCATATCTGCCAAATATTCCAAGATGAGTGGGATGTTCAACAATGATGCATCATGTCCCTTGCTGGTATTCCAAATGCTGAATCTCTTCCATTTTGCTAAGTAAACCTTTCTGGTGGATGGTCTTCGAGCCTCTGTTAGTATCCGCTGAACTTCCTTGGAGAGATATAGGTTGAGGTTATTCATGGGATCTCCCAGGCTGTTAGCTGCAGTGTCTGAAGGTTTGGATGCACTGTTTTGAAGTTGTGTTGAGTCAAAAGTAGAGGCCATTGGGGAAGGGCCCACTTCCTGGTGTGACGTATGCTCCGCAGTAGTGGATACCAGTGTTGTCTTGGCCAGTCCAGAGCTATTAGGATTCCCTTGGGTCTCTCTGCTTTGATCTTTAGTAATACTGAGGTCATCAGTGGCAGAGGTGGGAATGCATAGATTTTTAGGAAGTTCCAGTTGAATGAGAGAGCATCTATTTTCCAAGCTTGTGGATGGTATGTCCTTGAACAGAATTTTTGTAGATGATGGTTGAGGTGAGAGGCAAATAGGTCTACTTCTGGCCTGCCCCATGTCGAAGTGAGCTGTGTGAAGATCTTCGGATGTAACCTCCACTCGTGTGGATCTGTGAAATTCCTGCTTAGGCTGTCCGCCAGCACACTGTCTTTGCCTGGAACAAACTGGGATTGTAACTGAATGTTTAGGCTCAGTGATTTTTCCCAAAGATGCATTGTCAGTCTGCAAAGGGGGTAAGAATGGGTGCCCCTTGCTTGTTTATATACCACATCACAGTGGTGTTGTCTGTCCGTATCAGTAAATGGCCTTGCTGAAGTTGGTGTTGAAAGGCCTCGATGGCATGCATTACTGCCAGCATTTCCTTTTGGTTTATATGCAGATGTGTTTCCTTTGGAGACCATTGTCCTTGTATACACCTGCCTTCCATGTGCGCCCCCCATCCAAGGTCTGAGGCGTCTGTGGTCATGGTCTGTGTTATCTGTGGTTTTTTGAATGACATACCTGTGTTTGCCTGGCTCACCGAGGCCCACCATAGGAATTCCTTTTGTAGGCATGGAATGAGCGGTATGGTTGTCTCCAAGTTGTTGCTGTGCTGAGACCAAAGGCTTTTTAGGTACCATTGAAGCTTTCTCATGTGTAGTCTCGCTAATGGAACCAGGAGAATGCAGGATGCCATGTAACCCTGGGCCTGTAGGAATCTCCTTGCAGTCATCTGGGTAAGTTTTGCTAAACCTTTGAAGTAATGAGTTAACTTCTCTTGCTTGTCTTCTGTTAGGTAAGCCATTTGAGAGGCAGTGTCTAATTTGGCTCCTAAGAATATTATTTGCTGGGATGGCTGAAGTCTTGACTTTTGGAAGTTGACTGTGTATCCCAGAGCTTGAAGTAATCGTATGACATAGTCCAAGTTTTTTGTCAACATCAATTTGTCGTCCGCTTGTATGAGGCAGTCGTCCAGGTACGGGTAAATTTGGATCCCCTGGAGCCTGCAATGAGCAATTACTGAAGCCAGGCATTTTGTGAATACTCTGGGCGCAGTAGATAAGCCAAAAGGCAATGCTGAGAATTGATAATGCTCTGGCCCTGCAAGAAATCTGAGGTATCTTCTGCAGCTGTGTCTGATAGGGACATGCAGGTATGCCTCCTTGAGGTCCAGAGTAATCAGCCAAGACCCCTTGCCCAGCATGGGAAGGAGTTGCTGTAGAGTCAGCATTTTGAACTTTGGTACTATGAGAAAGGTGTTTAATGCGGACAAATCCAGTACTGGTCTCCATTGAGATTCTTTTCTTGGAACAAGGAACAGTCTTTAGTAAAACCCCTGGCCTTGTTCTTGTTGTGGAACTCTTTCTATTGCTTTCATCCGAGTCAGCAGAGAGATTTGCTTGATAGCCTCTGCCCTCTGGTTTTGTGGTAGGTTTGGCATGCCTTGTTTTCTTGGTAAGGTATGAAAATGGAACCTGTAACCTCGGTCTATAATGTCCAAAATCCATTTGTCCTTTGTCAGTCTGTGCCAATTTTCTGCAAACAGAGATAATTTCCCGCCCAAGGGAGCTTCTATTTGTTCCCTGGTAGGCGGAAGTAGAGGAAAGTCATTGAGATTGTGGCTGTGGGGCAGGTGAAACCCCTGTGACACTTCTTTGGTTTCCTGGCTGCCATTGTCGTCCCCTGTAAGGACCTCTGTATTGTCCTCTTCCTCGGCCACGTCTGTTTGTAGCCCTTTGAAACTTTTCAGGATTAGGAAAAGACCAGTTTTTGAAGGCCAATTCCTACTGAATCTGGGGTTGAACCTGGAGGAAATCTTTCACCGTCTGAACTGATTTTGCTTTTTCCTCGATGGACTTTAACACATCCTTAGCATTAGCACCAAAAGCTTGTTCTTTTCCAAAGGTGCATCCAGAAGTTTTGCCTTTACATGATCTGGTAGAGGTTGATCTTTTAACCATGCATGTCTACGAATGACTGCCCCTGTCATAGCTGCCCTACATGAAGCTTCCAGTGCATCATATCCACACTGCAGGAAGTGATTGCTTACTTGCTGAGAGTTATGTACAGCTTCCTGCAAAGCCTTCCTGTCTAAAGGATCAGGAGCGGCCAATGTTTTCTGTAAATCTTCTAACAGGAAATCCTGATATTGTAACATATGAAAAGGCAATTCAAAGCTCTCATAGATAAGGTAGTGGAAGTGTAAACCTTTTTACCCCATCTCTCTAATGACCTAGCTTCCCTGTTGGAGGGCAATGGATTTTTAGAGGTGGAAGCTGAAACTCCTTTAGGCCCCTGAGAAATAGTTTCCAAATCAGCAGTATGGGCCCTGAATAAATGGGAATGTGTTTCTGGGACCCTGTAATACCTGTCTGGCTTGGCTGGAGCAGGAGGAAGAGAGTCAGGGGTAACACTAGAGTCAGAATATAAATCATCCAAAACATCAAGCACAGGAGGAATAGCTAAGGGCCTGTGCTGGGGCTTTTTAAGGAAAGTCCGAAGGCGCTTTCTGGAATCAGAATATTCCTGGCCTTGCCACTTGAAATGTTCCCCCATGGTATGCAGAACTTCCCCAAAAGAAATATCCTCAGGAGGTGAGGCCGAGGGGATGGAATCCTCTGCATCCGAGTCCTCATAGGTCTGGAAGAGCTCTTCCTGGCCATCAGAGTGGACGGAGTCCTCAGAATCTTCATCTGACGGAATAGGGTCAGAGGGTTCAACCCGGGGCCTTTTATCAGAAGGAGGCTGGGATCCTCTCTCAGGATGGGCCTGTGAACCTCTAATCATAGAAATTAAGTCAGCAGCCATAGTCATAATTTGTGTGTCTGGAGTAGGCTGAGGTAAGGCTTTAGTAGTAAGATGCTTTGTTTTGCTGGCTGCCTTAGCCCTAGTGTAGGCCTTAATAGACATGGCCATAGGAGGCCTGGCAGCTCCACGTGCAGGAGTGACCTTGTCTACAGCAATGGTCTCGGGCATTTCCTCGGTTTCGGTATCCGGAGTAAAATCAATAACTGGCGTCGGAGTTATATCCGGAATCGGAGTCGTCGGTAATGCGGTGTCTTCGGTTCGGAGCGGTGGAAAAACCATCTCAGAGGGAACCGGAGCACTCGCGGTAGGTTTTGGCGTGGAGTCGGTGGTAGATGCGGGCCGAGGATGTCGGTCCCGGTCTTTTCGTTTCTTGGGAGTTTGCGATGTCGGAAGTTCCGACGGCATTGTGTAAGCAAATTTTTCGCCGAAAAAATCTTCAGCGAACTCCGCCCGGCGCCTGAGAGTGCGCTTGTTGAAGCGAGCACAGGCTACACAGGCCGAGACGTCGTGGTCTGGGCCAAGGCAAGGAAGACAGTAAGAGTGGAAATCCTTATGAGGTATTTGTTTACCACAAGAAAGACAATTGTTAACTTTTTCAGTAATTTCTGACATCGGCTGAGGCAAGAAAATGTCCCCAACGGGGTACTTAGCTTTTTTGATGACTTCGGAATCGAAGAATACAGGAGCTGACCGACCGGCACTTGCGAACTGCTTCTGCTTCGGGCACCGCGCGGCAAGAAAGACTGAAGAAAATGGCGTCGGCTGATGCTTATGTACTCCAGCCGCCCTGACGTCAAAGAGAAATGCGACATCAGCCGACGTCGGACCCAGACTTTGGAATCCGGCCGACCGAGGGCTGCCTGAGGCAGGACAACCCATATGTTATGACTGCAGTTGCATTCTTGAAGGACATCTGGAACAGTCTCCCCACCAATATAACCTCCACAACAACAAATGCAAACTTCAAATAATCACTCAAATCTCATCTCAGGACAACTTGGATTTGCCCATGTATCACATGACAATCCCTATACTTTCTTCTATTAATCTACTCCAGTCTAAATATCACACTATATCTATGCACACTGATCTCCTAGCAATCTACTCCAGTCTAAATACCACACTATATCTAGGCACATTGACACACTGACTCATCACATATCATAGTGTTCTTTTGCTCCCTTCTATACATACTTACTACATCTGTAAGCAGTTCTTACTACCTTTGTAAAACTATCTCAAACTGTACCTTTTGTCCTGCAAAATCCAGGTAACTACTGGAAGCCAAACTCTGAAAAATATCTGTCTAAACCCTTTCACTGAACCCTTGTACTATTTCTCAAAACTGCATATTAGTCTTGTGCTGCAAGTTTTAACTATAGTCAACAAAGTAAGAATAACTCTACTTGTAAATACATGTTTCACTACTACCTGTTTTTGTATGAATATCTCAAATTGTATAACTGTATTTATATCTGTAATTGTATAAATGTCTTCTTAATTGTGGAGATTTTCTCCTCGGGCCTCCACTGAAAATGGACCCGGTCCAGCTGGATTTTTCCCAGTTAACAAATGTAAAATAAATTAAAATAAAATAAAATAAATAAATAAATTAAAAGCCAAGGCAAGCAATTTGGAAATTCTGGCTGAGACAACAGCTGACAGTCTTCAAGGGCATACACGTCAACAGTGTAATTAAGCAGTATATAGTGCTCCTACATGAGGGTAGTCTTTGGAATATGCTGTCTCCAAAAGTTAGAATGATTTATTTATATTGGCACAAGTATGCAGTGGCTTAGCAGCAATGTAAAACTGTAAAATTAGTAGGTCTAACTGAACACTGTAGTAAGTTAATAAGTATATACTCATGTAAAGAGGTAAAACAGAGGTGATGACAGTTTCAGGGACTGTATTTTTCAGAAACAAAGTTACTAGACAACCAGTATGAACACATGAGTTAAAGCGGTCTCTAGATCGGATGAAGGGTCTTCTTTTTCTTAATCCAACTGTGTCAATGGCGCAACAGATAACACACAAGCATTTCTTCAGCTTTGCTCAAGCTGGTTAACAGTTTGGGCACATGGAAGGTGCCCTTGGCTGTTATATCCTTAGCAGGATATAACTCATGCAGCTAAGGCTACTGCGGTAGTGATCAGACAATGATCAGCAGTGAAGTACTGCGATCAACCTAAAGAATGTTTTCTTTTCTGGGAATGACAAGTACTTTGGTGCAAGACTGTAGTAAAACAAGATGTGGTCAGTGTGAGGAACAGACCTGACATCATGGAAGAGGCGACAACATCCGACGCAGAAATCCCAAGACTCTGGTATTTGGGCCGACTGAGGACTACCTGCAGGCAGATAACCCTAGTGTGATGACTGCAACAGTGAAACACAAAGATCATCAAAGACATATTACTAAAAACCAAAGGCCTACAAGTAGAAAATGCAATGAATTTTGACATTTTGGTTTGACTTCCCTATACTAGAAAAAAAGAAGTTATGTTCTTACCATAACGTTCCATCTGTGCTGTCGATTTTCATTCATTCTTGATTGTTGGGTCTCGGTTCCGACCCTTGGAAACAACTTGGCTCGGCTGCTATGTAAGCTTGCGCCAGCTAGAAACTCTCTGATGATGTCCCTTCTCTTTCTGCTTCACTGATGGGTTACAGATCTGATCCTTGGATCTGACATGGCCGCAGTCAGCAGACTTTAGCTTTCAGGCTCCAGCTCATCTCTTACCTACTATCGTGTGCCCCTCGCTCTACCTCCTCAGATCTCGTTTGCCACCAGTGCATACAGATGCGTTTTCCAGTGCTCCAAGTTGTTATCAGCTAAGTGAAGTTTGCTCTTAATATTTTCTACCTTCTACTGTTATTAAAAACCTTTCTTTATAAAACTTCTCCCTTTCCTATTTAGTGCTCGAGGGCGTTAGGTCTACTTGTCTTCCTATTTTTCCTGTCCCTTCAGCCTTGATCCTTTCTGTAAAAAAAAAACTTGTATCTTTATAACTTGTAGCTTTTCTTTTTTAGAATTGGTTGCCTTAGGGCATTTTCTATACGGATAAGCCAACTGGGTTTAAGAGGTGCATTCAGTGTGACAGAAAAATGCAGCACTCAGATGCACATGATAAATGTGTTTATTGTTTGGGGGATGCTCACTTGGATTCTCCCTGCAAGATCTGCGAGAGTTTCAATCCTCGGGCAGTCCAGAAATATAGAAATAAGCTAATTTTAAAAGGGCTTCTGCTTGCTCAACTTTCTTCTCCAGGGGCTCAACCCCCCTCTAGTAGCCTTAACATGGCTCCAAGACAAAAAAGTGCAGACTTAAAGAGTCCAGGGTGTCGTCTGAGCCTCCTACTATGATCGCTAAAGAGTCGGAACCGAGGATGTCGGTGCCAAGATCTATGTTGGCTTCCTCTGATCCGATAGACTTGACTTCTCAGAGTGAGCCTGCTTCTGGACCAACTGCCTCATCGGATCCTATCAGTTCGGGTCTGACCTTTCAACCTCTTTCTCAGATCTGCAAGTCCCCGGATCCGGGATCTAGTATTCGTTCACCTGGGAGATCCATAAGATCGGCTGGTTACTGGGAAAAGCATATGACAATGACAGTACATTAAGAAAACTAGACAGACTGCTGGAATGCTTATAAAGAAAAATGCCACAAAACATTTTAGATTGTAGAAAAAAAGTGAAGCAAAGGAATAGAAGAGTACATAATGAAATTATAAAAGAACAGTGTGGTAACAGAATAAATGAATACAAAGAAAGCTGTATGAAACTATACATAAAGTTAAAAATATATTTAGACAAAGATTTTTTTCTGAAGAAAAAAAGGGAAGTTTCACCACTTTTGGGAAGAGGTAAAATAGGAAAAGGAAGAATGGATGCAATGTTTGATGTATAAAATATTACATACAAGCTGAAAGAAATGGGTGGAATGTATGAAAAGGGAGTACAGGATGTTATCATCAACCTTCCACCAAATCACCTAGAGTTAACGTTTACACTGCTGCGTGGCAAGCCTAAAGTGGTACAAAAAAAAAAAGCTGAAAAATGTTAAGAATTCTCTATAAAAAATGATTACTATGAGAAAAATGGAAGAAACAATAAAAGAAGAATGGATAACTTGGCATCAAGAACAGACCGATTAGGCTATGGATATTATAAATAGATGAAAGCAAGAGAGAAAGTACAGTTGTGAAAGTAAACTTACCATATCATATAGGTTCATAGGTGTTTACTAGTTTAATGACCACAAGGGGCTTTTTAAGCCTAGCTATGCATCCCAAATCTCTGACAGGTTCTGATACCCTTGATAAGTGGAAGCATGGGTCTGGGAGATGAACCATTTACAACTTACCTGTGTCCATTAGAGGCATAGGTGTCAAACCAGGGGTGAATTTCCGGTTTACCATCCAACTGTCCAAGTTGCACTTGAATTGGGTTAGGGAAGAACTCAGTTTCACATGGATGGGAGCCTGTTCCACAGACGCGGTAGTCTCTGGGATACATGCTTATCTCTCCGGCAGGTCCTATTACATCACAGGCAACATTTAAGTCTTTAGAATGGGTAATTCTGGTGCATAGCAGCAGATGGTCAAATAATCACTGCTGCATGGTTTATATCCTGCCAAGGATATAGCAGTCATCTAGCTTCCAAAGCTTCAGGGCACCTTCCACGCACCCAAACCATTAGTCAGCTCAGTTCGAGCTAACAAGAAAGACAAGCTTGGGCACTGGGCATCCCTCAGAGCTTTCATGGCAAGAGAGAGAGAGGAAAAGTGAGCCCTGAAAGAACAAAGCTAAGAACAACAAATAAGCTATTTGCACCCTGGCAAAAACAACACACCAAAAAAAGGGGGACTGAGCGAGGAAGGGACAACTAATGAAGCAGTGATATTCAAAGATCTACAGTTACGGTATGCTTACTTGCACAACTGTACTATGCTCATCATAAAGATCAATGCTGCAGTAGCCTTAACAATATGGGTACATTACTCCAGGTTAATACATTTTGGAGGTAGAAGAGCAAGGATCCAAAAGCCCCTGGAGGATGGTCCTAGCAAAACTTGATCTAGACCTACAGAAGGAATTACGCTTGTACTGCTTTGTGAAAGTATGGACAGAGGATCAAGTTGCTGCTTCTAGAATCCAACCCTTTTTCAAGAATAGATGAAGCCAAGGCCCTAGTAGTCCCAGCAGGGGACAGACCTTAAGATCCTCCATCTGGATCTGCACTCTGAGAAACTTTCTCATCATCCTATCCACGTCCATTTCTGACAAGCTCCTGGATGACCTAGGGGAGAAAGTGGAAGGAGGCTTACAGTGCTCCTGTAAACAGAACCATGCTCAGGATCCGAGGGTCTAGGATCCAAGGGTACAGTAGTCGGAATTATTGTGATGATAGAAGCAGACGGTTTAGGATCTGAAGGATTCCTAGCCTTGGATCTGAACTTAGGATTCGAAAGTGTAAAATCCAATGTTCTTCTAGAATTTTTAGGAGGCTCCGAAGAACACCTGGGGGACTTCAGATGGGAGTGCTTCTTGTGCTCTGGGGGAGCTGGTTTACTAGGTTTAGAGGCAGTTTGAGTCCCTGAAGTAGCAGTAGATAGCAGAGACCCTCTCAAAATGGGCTTATTGTGCCGATCCACTAAGGCCCTGGGATTAAACGTGGAACAACTTTTACAGTTACTGTTGAGGTGTTCAGCCCTAAACAATACATGTACTCCTTGTGAGCATCCAAATTTGGAATTTTATGCTTACAAGAAGTGTACTTGGTCTTCTGTAACATGGTGGCACAAAAAAAAAAATACCCACAGCAATAAAACAACAAAATGATTACAGCAACAGCATGGAAATCCAGTAAGAGTTTTTTTTTTTTTAACAGTAGAAAAGTTCAAGCTACCAACAATGGTAAACAGAAAATACCCTTAACAAGAGGGGTAAAAAAGGGGATACCAACAATGGTATTAAAGAGTACTATTAAAATAGTAGTAAAGAAAGGTAAAAATCTAATGCCAGAGAGAAACTTGAAAAAAGGAAGGAAAATTAAAGTTTTGCTACTACTAACAAAACCCCAAAAATTGCTCAAGAGCTATGGAAACCTGCACTTATTTGTGAAGGCAGCAAACAAGATTTGAGGCTTTGGGGATACAGCAGAGCATTACGAGAAGCTTGAGAGCTGGATTCTAAGTCTGAAATAAGCGGCCAAGTTGGACTCAAGGATCGGACCTGAACCAACAAGTTCAGGAAGAATGAAAAGGACATCAGATCTAAATATCCAAAGATGAATTTAAAATCTCATTTTTCATGTCTGAGAATGCAGCCAAGCAACCCTCCTCAAAACAGTGTCAGTAGCCATAGTCCTGGGTGAACTATCAACCGAGTCATACACTTATAGTACACAATGAATTGTGACTTGTACATAAGGAAGAGACTACATTATTTAAAGCAAATCTTTCCTCACAAGAAGGAAACATAGACAAAATTCCTCACACTTCCAACAGTTAACCAAAATAAGCTCTAATTTAGGAGTCTGACAATTCAAAATGCCGAAAATCAAAGATGCAGAAGCATACACTTTTAAAATAATGTAGTGTGCATGACGATCACTGTGGTTGACAAGTAATTCCCTTCCCTATGAAAACTGTTTGCCGATGTGAACATTTGACGAATGGATGCTGGATGTAAAGGGGGTCAATGATTAGGTATTCGTGAAAATAAAACTTCAATGAAGTAATATAGACCCCTGTTACACGTAGATTTAGTGATTGTGGCAAAATAAGATATAGATAACTGAAGTGGTATTACAAGTGGAGGAATTGCTAAAGAAAAGTGGTTTACAGTTAAATAAGGCAAAAAGCTAAAACTTTGGGTGAAATTACGAACATAAGTGGAATATATTATAATAGGAAGTAAGTGCATTAGGAGTGAAATTTGGAACTTATGAATACTTAACAGGACAGTGGAAAATGATGATGGAAGAAAAAAATTGCTAGGAAGGCAGAGAAGTTTTAATCCATCATTTAAAAAAGTATATATATTAAATATGTACACATTAGGAAAGATGGCATATTTAAATGGAGGTGTGTGTGTTTTCAGAAAAAAACTGGAGAAATAGCTGTTAGAAGCAGTTTTTACTTGGAATTCAAAGTTGAATATAGTGAAAAGAAGGGTGATACAAAATGAAGCATGAGATCTGACTCTAAAAAAGCCTTACTGCACTTAGCATCTATGCATTTTTTTCTAGGTAATAAGGTGAAAGGAGTTGCAAATGATCTGGAAAATGTTATATGTAAAGTATGAAGAAGTATAGGAATAAGACAGAGAGAATAAAAAAAAAAGATGGAGGGAAAAGAACATGAAAATAAAATTATAGAAGGTGAAAATGAATGAGATTGATACAAACAGAAAAGTATAGTTTAAAAACATTGTAAAACACTACTGTACATCCTTGGAAGGGATTAAAGGAAGATGTAAAAAATAAGATTCTTTATGAAACAGGGGACATCCTGTGGATAATTCTGTTGAATAAGTTACCAGTTAAAAAGTAACATGAATTATAAGGTACTGGAAAAAAGAAACTGTGATGAGTTTAATGAGTAAGAAACAACAAAACATTGTTTTCAGGATGTTAAAAAATTAACAATTTTAAAGAAGTTTTAAAAAGAATCAAACTGAGAACGATTTAAAAATATAATGATATATCTATTTTTTTATAGATAACATTAGCAAGAAAAGAAAAATAACATGAAATTCAAAAATATGTGTGTAGCAATCTGGAGATTACTGAAAACATGTGAATGATTAATGTATAGTAAAAAAGAGATGATGGAGATGTGCTCCATGAAATAAAAAAAGAAGTTATGCTCTTATCATAACGTTACATCTGTGTCAATCTTCATTCATTCTTGACTGATGGGTTTAGTTCTGACCTCTTGAAACAGACTCTGCTGTTATACATAGCTCACGCCAGCCAAAAACTCTTGTGCTAAGGCTCTACCCACAATGCCTCTCTTCCCATTACCTCAGATCGAGTTTGCCTAATAGTTAAGAAAATACAGAAGCCCTGTCTAAGGTATATCCCTATAATATCCCAGGACGAGGTCCGAACCTGCAGGAGTCTTTTGGAGGAGGCAGGAGGGTAGGATGTCAAGAAGGAATGAAGATCGACAACACAGATGGAACACGTTATAGTAAGAAAGTACAGTTTTGTACCTACCATAAATGTAGATGTCCGAACAGGATAGCATCTGCAGTCATAACAAATGGGTTGTCCTGTCGTCAGGCAGCCCTTCGGTCGGCCGGATTACAAAGTCTGGGTCCGGCTTCGGCTGATGTCGCATTTCACCCGACGTCATCTCTGCTGGTCTTCGGGTATAAAAGCATCAGCCGACGCCATTTTCCTCAGTGTTTCTTGCCCCAGATGCCAGTTGCCCTCTAGGAAAGCTAAATTTTGGATAAATGCCAATGTTTCCAAAATAGTAGAAGGCAAACACAAAAAATAAGCATGTATGTACATATATACAAACAAATACACCATAAGAGACTCCCCAGCTAGCTATTAGGAGGGTAAATACCCTAGGAGTACCACAGAGGGAAGGAGGGTGGGTAATCCTGACTGCAGATGCTATCCTGTTCGGACATCTACATTTATGGTAGGTACAAAACTGTACTATGTCCTTCAAGGATGCATCTGCAGTCATAACAAATGGGTAGAATACCATAGCCAAACTAGGGAGGAGGAAGAAGAATTATGGTGTAGTTAGGATCCCTTGCAATACAGCAGTGGCAAACCCTGCTCGGGATCTAGAGTATAGAGGTAAATTATAATGCTTGGCAAATGTATGCACGGAGGTCCAAGTAGCCGCCTCAATAATGTCCTTGGTTGCCACTCCTCGTAAGAAAGCTGTGGTAGTGGCTGTAGCCCTTGTAGAATGAGGTCTTATGTTCTGTGGAACTGGTTTTCCATGGTAGGAGTAACAGAATCTTATGCAATTTCCTATCCATTTGGAGATTGTCTGTTTGGAAATTGCTTTTCCTTCCCTTCCTGTTGCATAGGCTACTAAAAGCTGGTCAGTTTTTCTGTTACTTTTGGTTCTGTCCAGGTAGTAGCGTAACTGTCTATGTACATCCAAGGTATGCAGCAGTCTTTCCCCCCTGTTCTGTGGATTGGGAAAGAAGGTAGGTAGGTGGATTGCCTGGTTTAAAGACACTCTGGATACCACCTTGGGCATAAAAGTAGGATTAGTTCTCATGGACACTCTATCTTGATGGAAGATTAGGAAGGGTTGTACTGCCATTAAGGCCTGTAGTTCAAACCCTCCTTGCTGAAGTAATTGCCAGTAGGAAAGCAGTTTTCCATGATAGGTGTTGAAGATCTGCTGTTGCTGCTGGTTCAAATGGAGGGAGTGTCACAAAGTTCAAGTCCCATGCTGGTAATGGTGGTTTCCTAGGAGGTTTTACATTCTTGATCCCTCTGAGGAATTGCCTGAGTAGAGGATGCGAAAAGACAGGTGGATCGAAGCTGTATTCTGCGGAAATAGCTGATGCATGTATCTTGATGGAGGAATAGGACAGGCCCGTATGTAGAAGCTCTGCCAAGTACTCCAGGATGTTAGCAATATCTATGTTCGAGACATCTTTTCCTCTTTCAGTACTCCAAATGACAAACCTTTTCCATTTTCCTGCATAGTTCCTTCTTGTTGAAGGTCTGCGGGCTTCAAGGATAATGTCTTTAACCCTTTGGGATAAGTCTGGGTTAGTAGCTGTTATGTGATGTTCCAGGCAGTCAGTTGCAAGGTTTTAGGTTTGGGTGCATGATGTTGTAGTTGTTCTGAGTTAACATCAAAGGCATCAGGGTATTGGCCACATTCTCCCCTGAGACATGCTCCTCAGCAAAGGATACCAGTGTTGTCTTGGCCAATTCGGAGCTATCAGAATTATCCTTGGACGTTCCTCTTTGATTTTCAGTAGTACCTTGTGCATCAAAGGCAGAGGTGGGAATGCATATGCTGTCAGGCCTTTCCAACTGAAGGATAGAGAGTCCACCTTCCATGCTAGTGGGTGGCATGTCCTTGTGCAGAATTTTTTGAGCTGGTGATTGAGTGGGGATGCGAATAGGTCTATTTGTGGCATTCCCCATTTCTTTGTGATGGTCTTGAAGATGTCCGGGTGTAGCATCCATTCGTGAGCATCCGAGGTGGTTCTGCTTAACATGTCTGCTAGGGTGTTTTCTTTTCCCGGCACAAATATTGCCTGTAACTGGATGTTGTAGCTCAGAGCCATATTCCAAAGGTCCAGAGTCATTCTGCATAAGGGGTATGAATGAGTGCCTCCCTGTTTGTTGATGTACCACATGACTGTGGTGTTGTCTGTCCTTATCATTAAATGGCCTTCTTTGAGGAATGGTTTGAATTTCTGGATTGCTAGTTTTACTGCCAGCAATTCTTTTTGGTTTATGTGCAGGTGCAGCTGGTCTGGAGTCCACAATCCTTGTATGCACTTGTCCAACATGTGCGCCCCCCCAGCCTAGGTCTGAGGCGTCCGTTGTGATGGTTTGGATTGCTTGAAAGTTGTGGAGGGGCAAGCCTGGGTTTGACTGGCATGCTTGAGCCCACCATAGGAACTCTTGTTTCAGGCATGGGATTAGTGGGATTTCGGTTTCTAAGCTGTGCCTGTGTTGAGACCATAAATTCTTTAGGTACCACTGTAGTTTTCTCATATGCAGTCTGGCATGGGGGACCAGGATTATGCATGATGCCATGAAGCCCAAGGCCTGCAGTACTTTTCTTGCTGTTAGTTTGTGCTGCTTTGTTAATGCCAAGAAGTAAAGAGGGAGTTGTGCTTGTTTTTCTGCAGTTAGGAATGCCATTTGTTTTACTGTGTCCAATTCCGCACCCAAGAATGTTCTTGTCTGGGATGGTATCAGTCTTGACTTTTTAAATTGACTGTGTATCCCAGGGCTTGTAGTAAGCAAATGACTCTTTGTAAATCTGTTGTCAGCTTGCTTTTGTTGTCCGCTTGTAACAGGCAGTCGTCCAGGTATGGATAAATTTGGATTCCCTGTAGCCTGCAATGAGCGATTACTGATGCCAGGCATTTTGTGAATACTCTGGGCGCAGTAGATAAGCCAAAGGGCAATGCTGAGAATTGATAATGCTCTGATCCTGCAAGAAATCTGAGGTATCTTCTGCAATTTGGTCGTATGGGGACGTGCAGGTATGCCTCCTTGAGATCTAGAGATACCAGCCAACACTCCTTGCCCAGCATGGGAAGAAGTTGCTGTAGGGTCAGCATTTTGAATTTTGGTACAATGATGCATGTGTTTAGGACGGACAGGTCGAGAATAGGTCTCCAACTTTTCTCTTTTCTTGGTACTAGGAAGAGTCTGGAGTAGAATCCTTTGCCCTGTTGTGTTATTGGTACTCTTTCCACAGCTCTCATCTTTGTTAATTGAGCTATCTGCTTTAGAGCTTCTGTTTTTTGATTTGGAGGTAGGTTTGGCATTCCTCTTTTTACTGGTAAGGTATGGAAGTTGAACCTGTAGCCTTGGTCTATGGTTTGCAAAATCCACTTGTCTTTTGTGATATAGTGCCAATTTTTTGAAAATAAGGCTAACTTTCCGCCTAAAGGTGCTGCTATTTGCTCCCTGGTAGGCGGTGTCAGAGTCAAGTCACTGTGATTGTCCTGTTGCAGTGGCAGTGGTTGTGTCTGTGCCTCTCTGGTTATTGCCTTGCCACTGGCGTCCTCTACAGGCACCTCCTCTGGATTGATTTCTGCCTCTAGAGCGTCTATTCCTGCCTCTTTGAGATTTTGAGGAGTCTGGAAAGGACCAATTTTTGGCCGGCCAGTTCCTGCTAAACCTTGGGGCTGAACCTGTAAGAAATCCTTAACTGTTTGTACAGATTTTGCCTTCTCTTCCATTTTCTTCATTACTTGCTGAGCAGGTGTACCAAATAGACTGGCCTTATCCATAGGAGCATCTAACAGCTTTGCTTTAACATGATCCGCAAAACCTGTTCCTACAACCATGCATGCCTTCTTATCACTGTGCCAGACATGGCTGATCTAAATGAAGCCTCCAGTGCATCATAGCCACATTTTAAAGAATGGTTACTAACCTGCTGAATGTTATTCACCATTTCTAAAACATATTTCTTATCTAAGGAGTCATCAGAGGACAGCTTCTTAGTTAACTGATCAAGCATAAACTCTTGGTATTGGATCATGTGAAACTGACAGTTTAAAGCTCTAGCTGAGAGAGTAGCAGAGGTGTAAACTTTTTCCCCATCTCTAAGGACCTGGATTCCCTTTCAGAAGGGAGAGGGTTTTTGCTGAGGTCGGCTACTGCCTTAGGCCCCTGGGATATAGTCTCAGGATCTGCAAGTGGGGCCTTGTATAGGTGGTGATGAGTGTCTGGCACCCTGTAAAATCTATCTGGTTTGGCAGGGGCTGGAGGTAAAGTATCAGGAGCAGTGCAAACATCATTAAATGCATCATCCACAACAGGCAGAACTGGAGGTATAGCTAAGGGCCTATGTTGTGGTAAGTGCAGAAAGGTCCTAAGCCTTTTCTTGAATCTGAGAAATCTTGTCCCTGCCATTGGAATTGTTCTCTCATGGCATGTAAGGTTTCCCAAAGGAAAATTCCTCTGGTGGAGAGGCAGATGGAATGGATTCTTCAGCATCGGAATCTTCATAAGTAGAAAAGGAGCCTCTGGCTGATCTGTAATGTCTGAGTCATCCAAGAATCATCAGAGGACACTGGCTCGGGGCTCTGCTCTAGGTCTCTTTTCTGGAGGCTGAGAGGCCCTGTCTGGGTGAGATTGGGATCCCCTAATTAAGGAGATTAAATCCTCTGCCAGAGTAAGCATTTGTGAACTAGAAGTGGGCCTATGTGAGGGGGTCTTAACAGGTACTGATTTAACAGTTTTGGCTGCTTTAGCCCTGGCAAAGGCCTTTATAGACATGGCTGCAGGAGGCCTAGCAGCACCACGTGCTGGGGTAGACACATCCAAAGGGATGGTGTCTGATAATTCACTAGGAACCACAGTAGTAGGCAAAACTTCAGAGGCCGATTCAACTAAGGTAGCAGGAGCCTCAGTAGTAGTTATGGATTCGGCTGAAGATTGACCCGTTTTCTCGGTTTTGGCCGAAACTGAGACACTCGCGGCTTGCTTAACCGTGGTTTCAGCCGAAACCGCGGATCGCGAGTGTCGGTCTTTTTCTTTGCGTTTTTTAACAATTTGGGTAGTCGGAGGATCCGACGGCATAATGTACGCAAAATCTGAGCCGAAAAACTGTTCAGCAAACTCCGACCGACGCCTAAGCCGTCCGGTTGAAGGAAGCACAGGCTAAACAGGCTGCTACGTCGTGGTCTGGGCCTAAACAAGGTAGGCAGTAAGAGTGGAAATCTTTATGAGGTATTTGTTTCCCACAAGTTAAACAGTTATTTATTTTTTCTGACATCGGCTGAGGCAAGAAAGAGTCTCCAACGGGGTACTTAGCTTTTTAGAAGTCTTCGAAGTAGTATTCGGTAGTAGTAATCTCTGGATCTGACCGACCGCACTTGCGAACAGCTTCTGCTTCGGCGCCACGCCGCAAGAAAGACTGAGGAAAATGGCGTCGGCTGATGCTTTTATACCCGAAGACCAGCAGAGATGACGTCGGGTGAAATGCGACATCAGCCGAAGCCGGACCCAGACTTTGGAATCCGGCCGACCGAAGGGCTGCCTGACGACAGGACAACCCATTTGTTATGACTGCAGATGCATCCTTGAAGGACATCATAACTTCTTTATCTGATGATGTCAATCTTCATTCATTCTTGACTGATGGGACAGAGGCCCGAGGTACTTTAGATCCTGGGCATCTTAAGAAAGGATATTCCTGAGCACCATAGAGCCAAAGGATGATCTTCCCCTGGAGACCATGTGTAATTTGTAATGAGTGATAAAGGTATGTGGAGTAGCCCAAGTTGCAGCTGCACATGTCTTCCTCAGAAGCCCTGGAATGGAAGACCGCTGAAGTGGAAACATATCTAGTAGAATGAGCTATAATTGTAGTTGACAGCTTGAGTTTATTTTGGTTGTATATAAAGGTAATGCAGTCTCTTAGCCATTTTGACAAGGTGACCTTTGATACAGGTTTGCCTGATCTGGGTCCTGAAAATGATAGAAATAGTTGGTCTGATTTTCTACAAGATTTTGTTCTGTCCAAGTAAAAAGCACAACTGTCTGTGGACGTCCAACAAGTGTAAACAGTAGTCTCCTTTGCTTGTAAAATTTGGGAAGAAGACTGGTTAAGTCTATGGACTTGTTGATATTAGACTCTGATACCACTCTGGGAAGGAACGAGGGATTGGTTCTGAGAGATACTCTTTCTCTGTGAAAAAATATATAGGGATGGTTCACACATAAAGCATGTAACTCTGAAATTCTCCTAGCAGACGTGACAGCTACTAGGAAGAGGGTCTTCCAAGATAAAAACTTGAGGTCACAAGTAGCCGCTGGCTCAAAGGGTTGTCAAACTAGACATTGTAAGACTACGGTCAAATCCCATGGCTCTACAGGGTCTTTGAAAGGGGGTTTTAAATGCAGAGCGCCTTTAAGAAAAATGTTGCATAGACAATGAGACATCAAGGAATGGTCATTAAACCCATTATGAAAATTTGAAATGGCAGCCAAATGAACCTTAATTGTAATGTAGAGGCCCCCATTTCAAATAAGGCAGCTAAATATTCCAGGACCTTATCAACTGATGCCAAGAAAGGGCCTGTGCAGTTTGTAGATGCCCAAACTGAAAATCTTTTGCATTTGCTTAGAAAAAGCTTTCTGGTGGATGGTTTATGGAGAGGATAAGTTTTTCTGCTTGGCAATTACTGGAACTGGAGAAACCAAGCCATCTGCTTGAAAATTTGAAGATTGGGATGAACCAGGCCCTGCAGGTGATACAGTAGGTCCAGAGCTGGGTCCAGAGTCTACAGGGTGAACCAGATGAGGCCAAAGAAAGGGGAACCAGACTTGACTGGGTCAGTAAGAAGCAATGAGAATCACTTTGCTTCTCAACCATTGGGCGTTTCTCAGAAACTGGGGAATCAGTGGAATTGGGGGAAAGGCATACAGGAGTCCTGGGGGTCAATCAAGAAGTAGTGCATCTCTTGGGGACTCCCCCTCGTGGGAGAAGCAAACAGGTCACAGCAAGGCCGACCCCATCGATGAAAGATCTTTGTCCCTACATTGAGACTGACAGGCCACTTGTGAGGCAGGAGGATGCATCTGCTCAGTTTGTCCATAATTACTCTGGAGTTCCCTGGGATATGCTTTGCTATCAGAAGGCATTTGAAAGCGATTGGCCACTGCCAAATCCTTAGAGCTTCCAGACATAGAGGGTAGGACCTGATCCCTCCCCCCACCCCGTTTGTTGATATACCAGACTATGGACATGCTATCTGATTGGAATGCAATTGTCCCGGAAGGACATCCTGGAGTGCTTGCAACCCTAAAAGCACTGCCCTCAATTCTAGGACACTGATGTGCAAACTAGCATCTTGAGGGACCAAGTGCCTTGAACAGTCTTTCCCAGAAAATGCCCCCCCACCCCCAATCTGGGAAGCATCCATGATCACTATGGCCTTGGACTGCGAGGGGGGAAAAGGAACGTCCCCATAGATTCTCTTCTGACTTCATCCACCAAGATAAATCCTTTTTGCAGGGATTTGTTATCAAGACTGAAGGGGACATGTGGTAAGTTACAAGTGACCATTGTGATGCCAAGAGCCACTGAAGCAGCTTCATGTGATACGATCCCTTGCTAGGGGAATAACGTTATCTTTGCTACAATGGTTCATAGAGCTTGTAGTACCAGATGAGCAGGAACTTTGTTTTGGGAAATGATTACTTGAAGTTGCGATCTTAGCTTCAAGAGCCTGTGGAGAAGAAAGCTACACAGGATACTGTATTTAATCTTGCTCCGATGAACTCCAGATCCTGCATGGAAGTCAACTGTGACCTTTCTTTGTTGACTGAAATGCTTAGTGTTTTGTCAAGATGTAGAACGAAGTCTATGGCATAAAGCAGTAGATGTCTGGAGGGGGCGGTGAGGAGTCAGTCTTCTAGATATGGAAACACCCAGAATCCATGTAGTCTTAAATGAGCCGCTACGACCACCATGCATTTGGTGAACAACCTGGGGGCTGTGGTGAGACCGAAGGGCAGCGCTCGGAAATGCTAATGACTGGCTCTTAGCCAGAAGCTGAGATATCTTCAGGAGTGCTTGTCCATCTTTATGTGGTAATACGCATCCTTAAGATCTACACAGCACATCCAATCGTCCTTCTCTAGAAAGGGAAGGAAAAGACTGAACCGTGACCATCTGGAATTTTTGCCTGTTGTACAAATTTATTCAATAGGCTAAGATCCAAGATTGGGCTCCAGTCCCCTGTCTTTTTTGGCACTAAAAAGAATCTGGAGTAGAATCCGGATCCTATTTGGTCTGGTGGGATTACTTGGATGACTCCTTTTTGAAGCAGCCTTTGAATCTTTACTGCTGCTAGATCCCTCTGACTGGGTGGAACATCGGGGATTCGCTTTTGAGATTTGGCAAATGATTGAAGGGAATGTGGTAACCTCTGGTAATTATTTTCTGCACCCAGGTATCTTGAGGTTATTGTAAGCCAGGCTGAATGGTGCAGAGAAAATCTTCCCCTGACTGCTTCCAGAGGTAAGCAATTGGACCTCTGTTAAGGAGAGATGACAGCGTTGTCCAGGAAAGGAATCTCTGGAGCCCTAGTTAAGTGCACCCCCTCTGCCACGGGAGGATGGGGGGGGGGTTGGGAGTCTCCCAGAAGAATTCCCCCCCTGCGTCCTGGGGGAATCCTCATCACGTGTGTCCCAAAAAGGCCCCTGGGTCTTCCTGAACCACATTTTTCCATGCCTCAGATTCCTGCAGTAAGGTTGTTGTGGAGCAGAAAAATGAATGCCCACAGCAGAAAGGGTCTTTCCATATTTTTCACACCTGGCTAGTGTCTGTCTGTCTTTTAGGACAAACACAGAAGAGCCAACAACAGGATCATTGATAAAGGAAGACTTAATGAGTTCTGCGAAATCACACAAGCATATCCAGGTGTGACGCCTCATGGTAATGCCTGTACCTGCTGCTCTAGACGTCCCTTCGGCTGTATGAGCAATAAGCTGAATGGACGAATAGAGAGAGACTCCAGGGTGGCAAGCTGGGAGGCAACCTTATCTCGAACCTAGTCAGACACTGCTCCTGCAAGGATGTTGGAAAGCTTAGTTATCAGATCCCTTTGTAGTCTAGTATAAAATGTGCCAAGAAGTTCAAGGACCGAATAGCAAAGGTCAATGAAGCAACTCCACTTCCCAAATCTCTCCATCGTCCGAGACTCTCGGTTAGGAGGATGGATAGTTAAACTCTCCTTGCGAGTTCCTTTTTGGTGGCTGTCGACGTCACCACCATGGCATACACTGTTAGACCCTTAGACCAATGGGGCTGATCCTCTGGGGCTGTAAGAATCTGATCCGGTCTCTGGGGAATAGGCACTATGGAGTCAGGAGCCTTCCACAATCGACGAACGATCAACTTAACTAAGTCGTCAGTGGGCAGGGTCACCCACGAAGTAAAAGGGAGGGCATGAAAAGCTTGCAAGAATACAGATTCCTCGAAGGATGAGTTTGAGGGCTTCCAATCACTCCTCTGTTTTAATATTTCCAGGATGTCTCCAAAAGAGACCTCTTCCGGGGGTGACCATAGGGACCCTTCCCCTTTGTCGTAATCTGTGACCTCATTGACTGATTCTTCTGGAGAATCTAGGTGCTTCCTCTTGTACGTCCTCTTACAGGGTGGCTCCTCAGGGAGAGGTTCTGAGGAGGACTCCAAAGAGGGGGGACCCTGAAACGGGGTGTCTTGCAGCTCTTGTGCCCACTGTGACAGCTGCGAACCAGAGGAAATTAAAATATGGTACTCCGACGAGGATGGAACCAGCTGGGAGCCTGCACAGGCTAAAGCTCTCTCCATAATCTGGAAGCAAAGAACTGAGAAAAACAACCTCGAAACTGGGATCACACCTCTCTCCAACAAGCTGCTACCCAGAGTAGGAGCTGAGAGAGGGCTCGAAACTGCCATGGCCCCGAGAGCCGTAGACGACACTGTGGAAACAACCGGAACCGGTCCAAGGATCTTGGAACTGACAGCCGAACCACGGTCCCAGGTGTGTGACAGATCCGAAGACCACAGAATCGGCTCCGGCACTGAGGTGAGGAACACCATTATCACCGAGGTAGCTGGTATTGAGAGTGTCGAAGTGGGGGGCTCCAAACCCTGAAAGGAGATTGAAGGAGGATAAACTGATGGAGTCCTTGGAGAATAAGCCTCGGCTCCGGATGGGATAAAGGTTTATGAAGGTGCAGGGAGGCCTCTGGCTGCTAAAAGCTGGTTCACCAATCTGACTACATCAAATTCTGAGAGACTCCTGGTGGAAGGATTGACATTCCCGAAGGGGACTCAGGCCTATCCATAAATGGGCTTGGCTGCTGACCCAAAAATGGGTCTACTGAGGGGGAATATCTAGTCCTGGGGATAACTGTCATATCGACTTTCGGCAAATAGACTGTTGTATGGAAGGGGAATGTGGAACTGAATGAGAAGACAGTGGTGGCTGTGCAGACACTATTGCCGGGGTTGAAGAGGTTGTCGGCACCGAAGCAATGGTCGGTGCAGAAAAGGTTTGACTCCGTTCAATGACAGTCATTTTCAGTGCTGGAGGTGATGATACTGTCACTTTCGGTACGTTGGCTTTCGGTTCCAAAGAAACCGTCGGAACCTGTGGTTTTTGGAACTTTGCTTCATGTGCTGTAGGGGAGGTCGGCACAGAGTGGCTTCTTTTCTTCACATCTGGATTTGGTGATTTTGTCGGAACCGAACGCATCAGTCAAGAATGAATGAAGACTGACACCGTCAGACAGATGGTTTTAAAAGAAATAATGAAGGGATAAAGACATTTTAAGAACAGTTGACATTTACTTAAATAGATACCTTTATTATTGTTTTTTGAAGTGATAAAAAATATACATATTTTTCTGTGTAGATTACATGTTAGGAAAAAAGAAAAGGAAAGAAATTGCAAGACATGTGTAGGGCATGGAGCGTGCTGATTACACATTTGATATTCGGAAAAAGACAAACCAGTTAAGTACCAGAGTGGTGCATGACCCGATCTTAACAAATGTTAAGCACTCCAAGTTTATGCTGTTAAGGCTGGGTCCAGTGTCAGGCAGCAAAATCTGCCAATATTGTCCAGCAAATAATAGAGGCAGAATAAAAGACCTGTTTCTGTCTGCTGTCTATATCAGTAATGTGTCCCCAACTTCTCAAACAAACTCAGCTGCTAGAACAACAGGATATGACAGGATCCATTTCCTAGAGGATATGGTCTCTGAAACTCAAATGTGTGCCATTATTTAGTGACTTTAATCCTCAGTGGTTTGTTTGAAAAATCAGAGTTATGTACTCACAATAACTATGCATCTGTGCTGTCTGTTTTCATCCTTCCTCAACTAATGGGTCACGTATCTGACCTCGGCCACTTCTAAAGACTTGAATCTGTAGCTCAAGCTCTTCCCCTTACCCTTACCCACATTCCTCCTCTGAAACAACATTACTTCAGACTGAGTTTGCCCTCCCTGTACTCTAACGGGTACATAACAGCTATAATTCAGAAAGGATTATATAACATGTTAGTAGTGATAAAATTATATTGATAGGAGCAATAAGGATAGAATAGCTGGGGTTCATCAGTCGAGCAAGATATTTAGCCCTCAGGCCAAACTGGGAGCCTTGAAAAACAGAAAATAATTATGACATAGGAAGGGGGAATGGAGGGAGGGAAGTTGAGGAAGGATGAAAATGGACAACACAGATGGATAGTTATGGTAAGTACATAACGTTTATATCTGATACTGTCTTTTTTGTCCATTCCTTAACTGATGGGGCAGAGTCCCCAGCTAGAATAAACCCAGGGTGGTCCTAAAGGAAAGATATTCTGGAGTACAGAGGAGCCAAATGCTGCTCTGTTCCTAGACAGTATGTCCAATCTGTAGTGTGCGATAAAGGTATGTAAATTATGTCAAGTAGCGGATCCACAAATTTCATCTGTAGAAATCCTAGAAAGTACAGTTGTGTACACTTACCATAAATGTAGATTTTTGAGTGTATTCAATGTTGCAGTTATCACCTGTGGGTTATCCCTGCTGTGCTAGCCCTCAGCCGGCCCGAATACCAGAGTCAATGTTTTTCTGTGTCGGCTGGTGTCACTTGCTGGCTGACGTCAGGTCGTCAGTGCTATAAAGGAAGGCAGCCAATGCCATTACATCAGTTTTTCTTGCCCTAACCAGTCAGAGGCCCAAGTAAATAGAGAAAGTGGTCCTGGTTGCTAAAAGCCACCATTAGAAACGTATGTCTCCCTAAAGAATGAAGACACAAGGGGAAAGGATGGTGGAAAACCAGGACTGCAACAGTGAATACACTCGAACATCTACATTTATGGTAAGTGCACACAACTGTACTATGTTCTTCGTGTTTCACTGTTGCAGTCATCACCTGTGGGGGGATTCCCAAAGCTGAGGAGATGGGTGGTAGGATTAGTAAGAGACCTAGGAATGGGTCAGCATGCCCTGCAGAACTGCAGAGGCAAAGCCTGCCCTAACCTTAGAAAATAGAAGTAGGTGGTAATGCTTGGTAAAGGTATGAACAGAAGTCCAGGTGGCAGCTTCCAGGATGTCCCTGGTGGAAACTCCTCTGAGGAATGCTGTGGAAGTGGAGGCTGCCCTTGTGGAATGGGTTCAAATAGACTGGGGGGGGGGGGGTTCCCATGCAGTAGCAACAATGGACACAGTGTGATATCCATTTGGAAATGGTTTGCTTGGAGATGGGCTTCCCCTCTGCCCCGGGGCAAAGCTGACAAATACTGGGTCTGTTTTCCTGAAGAGTTTAATAAGGTCCAGATAGTATCTGAGCTGTCTGTGCACGTCCAGTGAGGGTTAGGAAAGAAGGTGGGTAGATGTATGGCCTGGTTGAGTGTTACATTAGATACCACCTTGGGCATAACGGAGGGATTGGTCCTCAGGGAGACCCTGTCTGCATGGAAGATGATGAAGGGCTCAATGGCCATCAGTACCTGAAGTTCTGAAACTGTTCTGGCTAAGGTGATAGCTAGGAGAGAAGCAGTCTTCCAGGAGAGGTATCTTAGTTCTGCTGAAGCGGCAGGTTCAAAGGGTGATAAAGTTAGTTTTTCCAAAACATAATTCAGGTCCCACACTGGAGTGGGTGGCCTTCTGGGAGGTCTGATATTAGAAGCTCCTCTGTGGAATTGTTTAATCAAAGGATGGAAAAACGGGCTGTTCTGGATCAAAATGAGGTGAAATGGCTGAGGCATGGATTTTAACAGCTGAGAAGGAGAGGCCACTATTAAGTAGCTCCACTAGGTAAGTCCAGGATAAGAGGGATGGAAGGTTGTGAGGTATTGCTCCCTCTGGACTGGCTCCAGGAGCAGAATCTTTTCCATTTTCCTGCATAAGATTTTCTGGTGCTGGGCCTTCTGGCCTCTGTGATAATGTCTAGGACCAGTTTGCTTAACAAAGGCCCCTTGTTTGCCTTTAGAGTATTAGCCATACTGATAGTTTGAGAGTTTGCAGGTCTGAGTGCAGCACCCCCCCCCCCCCGAGTTAAGAGGTCTGAGATCAGGGGAAGCTGCATGGGAGGCTGTAAGGTCAGGCTGCTCAGTAAGGGGGTACCGTTGTTGTCTGAGCCAATCTGGAGCAATGAGGATGGCCTTCGGTCTCTCCTCCCTTATTTTGACCAGTACCTTGGGGATAGGAGGCAGAGGAGGGAATGCGTACACAAAGAGGGTGTTCCAGGGGAAGATCAATGCATCCACCTTCCATGCTGGGTGGTGATACTCCCCGGTACAGAATTTTGTCAACTGATGATTGGTATGTGAAGCAAAGAGATCCACCTCCAGAGTCCCCCATGCCTAAGTGATTTGTAAAAAGATTTTTCTGTTGAGCTGCCATTCGTGGGAGTCCAGCAAGTTTCTGATTAAGTGGTCTGCCAGGGTGCTGTTGATCCCTAGTAGGTATTGTGCTATCAGGTGTAGTATCATGAATGAGGCTGCCAGCCAGTGGTTCATGGCTAGCCTGCACAGAGGGTAAGATTGGGTCCCTCCCTGTTTGTTGATGTACCACATTACTGTTGTGTCTGTTTTGATAAGGAGAACCCCTGGCGTGAGATAGGGTTTGAAGGATGTCAGAGCCTTTTGTACTGCCATCATTTCCTTCTGGTTGATGTGCAAGGGAAGGACCTTGGGTGCACCTGCCTTCTAGGTGAGCGCCACAAGCTATGTCTGAGGCGTCAGTGGTAATGGTCTGCCCGGTTGGGCAGAGGGTGAAGGGAAGACCCTTGTTCTGGGCACAGGCCCCTGCCCATCAGAGAAACTCAGCCCTCATGCAGGGGAAATTAGAGGTAGAGAGGTTTCTAGAGGCTGAGTGTGCTGACACCAAAGGTTCTTTAGGTACCACTGAATTTTTCTCATGTGAAGCCTGGCCAGAGGAATTAGAAGGATGCAACATGCGATGTACTCCAAGGCTTGCAGGAACTTCATCGCAATGAGGTGACTTCTGGAAGCCAGCTGGGTAAAATAGAGAGGCAGGAAGCTCTGTTTTTCTGGGGATTGGAAGGCCATTTGGGATATTGTGTCCAGCAGTGCCCCCAAGAAAGTGATCTTCCTGGAGGGTGTTTGCCTTGATTTCCTCTCGTTGTTGGTGTACCCCAAGGAGGTTAGGAGGGTTATGACAAAGAGGAGGTCCTTGAGGAGCTTTTCTTTGCAATCTGTCGTCTAGAAAAGGGTAAATTTGTATATTTTTCTGTCTGCAAAAGGCTATGACCGGGTATAAGCATTTGGTGAATACCCTGGGAGCAGGAGATAAACAAAAGGGTTGCGCAGAGAACTGGAAGTGTTGTAAGCCTGCTCTGAAGCAAAGGAATTTTCTGCAGGATTCCCTTATGCGGATGTGGAAGTAGGCAACTTTTAGATCTAGGGTAAATAACCAGGCATTTTTTGACAGCATAGGTGGCAGCTGCTGCAACGTTTGCATTTTGAATTTGGGGACCAACAGGAAGATGTTCAGAATGGAGAGATCCAGGATGGGGCACCAAGTTCCCTCTTTTCTGGGAACAGGGAATAGTCTGGAATAAAAGCCTTTGCCTGTTTGGTCTGAGGGGACAGATTCTTCTGCCCCTTAGGATATGAGAGTTTGGACTTGTTTTAATGCCTCTGCCCACTGATTTGTACTTAAGTCTGGGTACCCTCTTGGAATTGGGAGTTTGTTGAAGGAGAATTTGTATCCCTGAGAAATGATCTTTAAAACCCATTGGTCCTTTGTTACAGAAAGCCAATTCTCTTTGCAGAGGCAGAGCCTTCCTCCTAGTTTTTGGTGAGGGAAAAGATGGCAGAAGGGGGAGAGGGAGTCATTGAGAGTTTTTGCCATAGAGGGATGGCTTAGAACTCCCTGCCTTTGGAGTGGAAGTTGTCCACTGTGTGGTTCTCTGGTGTCCACTGTGTGGTTCTCTGGTGTCCCTGGAATAGGAGTCTGGGTGGTCTGTCGCTGCGGGGCTTACCTTGCCCCTGTCTGCTAGGTGCAGAAAAGGACCAGTGTTTTGAGGGAAAACTCCTGCTGAACCTAGGAGGTTGTAGCTGAAGGAAATCTTTTACTGTTTGCATAGATTTTGCTTTAGATTTTGCTTCGCCTTCCATCTTTTTAAGCACCTCTTCTGCTTTTACTCCAAACAAGCAGTCCTTATCCAAGGGTGCATCAAGTAATTTAGATTTTACATGATCAGCGAGAGGTTGTTCCTTCAACCATGCATGTCTCCTAATGACAGATCCTGACACTGCTGTCCTGCTTGAGGATTCTAGGGCGTCATATCCACAGTGTAGAGAGTGTTTAGCTACTTGGCAAGTAGAGTGCAGTAAATCTGCTAATTCTTTTGAATTGGCACAATCAGGAAAGGTTTACATTTTTTGTTTTAATAGTTCCAAAGTGTGTTGTTGATACTTTTAACATGTGGAACTGACAGCTGAGTGCTCTGATAGCTAAGGTTGTAGAGGTCTATACTTTTGTACTCCTCTGTCCAGCGCTCTGGAGTCCTTGTCAGAAGGAGTAGGATTTCTTTGGATAACTAGCCTTAGCTCCTTTTGGTCCCTGTGTAATAACCTCTGGGTCTCCAGCAAGATTTTTGTACAGGTATTTGTGAGAATCCAGTACTCTGTAATACCTGTTAGGGTTTTTGGAAGCAGGTGGGAGGGCATCAGGAGTTGAGCTGGATTCCTGGAAGACATCATCAACCACCTCTAAGATGGGGGGATGGCCAAGGTTCTGTGCTGGGGCAGGTCTAGACACTCTCTTAGTTTTTTCTTAGACTGAGGGAAGTCCTGGGCTTCCCAGTGGAAATGTTCCCTGAGGGTGTGAAGGGTTTCCTCAAAAAAAGACCTTCTGGTGGGGAGGCAGAAGGGATGGATTTTCTCTGCATCTGAATCCTCATAAGCAGCAAGAGATTATTGTTCCTCTTCCAAATCTGAATAACCAGACTCCTCAGAATTCTGTTCTGTCAGTATTTCAGAGGAAGGTTCCCTTTTCCTTTCAGAAGGTGCAGCCTGACTAACCCTGATAAGGGTGATAAGATCCTCCGCCATTTTAAGCATATGAACTTGGGGTGGTGCAGCAGGGGTAAAATGGTGGCTAGATGTAGTTCTGGACCCAACCTAATTGGGATGTAGGACCAGACTATCCAATAGGTTCCAGCTTAGGGAGCCATCAACTCCTGTTTCTCCTAGGTGTTCTGATTTTGAGGTTGTGGAGAGGGTTTTCTCTATAATGTGCCATCTGTGTTATCGATTTTCATTCTTCAACTGATGGGTTCAGATCCAAAACTCAGATCTGATTCAGCTGCTTCTACCAGATCATCAGATCCCAGAACTCAATAGCTCCTCCCTTTACCCATAATGCCTTGCCAACCCAACATACCTCAGATGGAGTTTGCTGCCCCTAGATATAAAAGGACAACCTATTACAGAAATTACCAGAAATAGAGAAGAAAAGGGGAAGCTGGAGCTCAAACAAGGAAGAGAGGTTCCTGTACACTCTTAGTTCTCTCCAAAAGTTAAAAGGGAGGGGGAAGATGGGTGGGAGTTGAGGAAGAATGAAAATGGACAACACAGAGGGAACATTATGGCGAGTACATAACTTTTTAATGTGATGATGCCATTTTTATTCTTTCCTCATCTGATGGAACAGAATCCCCAGCTACTGGAGCCTTGGGAGGCCCCTAAGGAAGAACATTTTGGAACACTGCTGAGCCAAATGCTGCTCTGTTCCTAGAAATCAAATCTAACTTATAATGCTCTATGAAAATGTGTGGATTAGTCCAAGCTGCACCTGCACAATCATCATCTAAAGATGCTCTGGAGCAAAAAGCTGAAGAAATAGCCATAGATCTCGTGGAATGGGCCCTAGGAGGTTCTGGTAAAGATAAACTCAATTTATCACAGACAAATTACTGCCTGACTGGAGGAATTTCTTCCCACTGCCATCTATAACCATGATGATCTTCAGTACCAATTTGTCTGAAACTATCTGTTGCCAAAGAGAAGTGGAAATTCAGTCCTTCTGGAAGAAAAAAAATGAGTGGCAGGGGAAACATTTTTTTCTTAAATCTTCTTACACATCTGTTTACCTGTATTTTGATGAGACTGTTTTTTTCTTACCAAACTGGATGAGGAGTTACAGTAACCCTTGGAAAAGGAAGGCTGAAAAATCTCAGAGATTCCTTGTAATCAGGTTCTCCCTTTCATCATAAGTTTTGCTTACCTCTGTAGCACTGGGACCAAAAACTACATCTTTATCCAAAGAAGAATTTAAAATCGCATTTTTAACAGCTGGGAGGTTCTGAGAATGCAGCCTTTCACACCTTCTGAGAAGAGTAGCAGTGGCCATAGCCCTTACAGAAGTATCAACAGACTCATACACACACACACTGTAAATGATGAGCAGTGACTTGAACAACAGAAGAAATTAAATTATTTAAAGCAGATTTTTCCTCACAAGAAGAAACCACAGATAAAGCACTCCTCATACTTTCACAATTAGAACAAACCTTAACATATGAGCCTGACAATTAAAAATTACAATTAGAACAAACCTTAACATATGAGCCTGACAATTAAAAATTCTGAAAATCAAAGTTGAAGAAGCATACACTTTTTTTCCCTATACTTATCAATCTTTCCATTCTTATAAAAAAGAGTTGGATGGAAAATAACTTGTGTTTAGCAGCAGTAGGACTAAACCTACTGCTGCTGGATCAGGTTTAGGAAAAGGGTATAAATACTTAAAAGACCGAAGAACTTTATACATCCTAGCTGCCATTTTAGGGGCAGTTGCCTGACTATAAGGAAAACTGCAGGCAGTAACACACATCCTCCAAAGCCGACAGAACTGGAGGAATAGGTAAAGGTTCTGAAAATTCCTTCCATTCACAGGTGTTTACTAGGCTAACAACCACAAGGGCATTTTTAAGCCTAGCCATTCATCCCAAATCTTTGACAAGTTCTGGTACTCTTGATAAGTGTAACAGCTTATAGTATTTTCTGGGGGATGGAGAAACCTCAGTGTTTTCCCACATTCTAGAAAAAGCCTCACAGAAACTGAATTCCCTTCAGTATGATTCAGAAAAAACTAAAAGTCTTTAAAAAAGTCACTTTTTTCATAGACACAGCAAAAAGCACTTTAAACCCTTTGCCACCTCCACAAAGTAAAATAAACACAATTTTTCCACAGAAAAAAAAGTTTTTTACTAAAAATAAACAACTTTTAAAATGAACCTATAACAAGAAAAAAGAAAGCTCCCATTTAAAAGCACAGTTCAGTACAGTCACATAACAGTCCATTAAAATGTAATGTCCTAGATTTAAAATAACTTTCCTGAAAAGGAAAGTATCAATAATATATAAATTACAGACGAAGTCCCTCCCCAAAAGGAAGGTATCTGCCCAGCAAAGGAACAATACAAGCCAAATGTCAAGCTTCGAAATCTTCAGAGAAGCTTACTCTTCAGCAGCAGTAAAGCTCTAAATGGCTTGACACTCCAACTTCTCTTTTAGTCAGCTCAAGCTGACAGACAATTTGGATGTGTGAAAGGTTCCTTGAAGCTTTGGAAGCTGGATGGCTGTTATATCCTTGGCAGGATATAACCCATATGGCTAAGGCTACTGCAACAGTGATCAATATGACAAACATTTTACACTTGAGAGAGAGAGAAGTACAGAGCTCAATCTAGTGAGATACAATTTCTGAAATAAGCAGGTGTATATTGAGGATAACGATCAAAGAAAAACATTCAAATTACTGCAACACATGGAAAAAAATGAGGGTTACGATTGCTTGTCTTTTGTGCTTCACAAGCTGGAAAGCAAGACTGATCTACCATGTCAACTGGAGCCAGTCTGCAGAAAGTACAGTTTTGTACCTACCATAAATGTAGATGTTCGAGTGCTCATACAGCTGCAGTCATAACAGATGGGTTATCCTGCCGTCAGGCGGGTCCTCGGTCGGCCGAATTCCAAAGTCTAGGTCCGGCGTCGGTTGTCGTCGCTTCTTCCCTGACGTCAGTGTGGCAGGGGTATAAAAGAGCCAGCCGACGCCATCTTCTTCAGTTTTTCTTGCCCCAGATGTCAGGTGCCCCCAGAAGGAAGGCATAACAAACTTATGTAATCATGCAATATAGAATAATCAAAAAACAGTAATGTGCAAGCAAATACACCATAAAAGAATACCCCAAATAGGTTGTATGAGAAAGTGTTTGTCATAAGACCTGTCCAAAGAGGGGATGGAGGGAGGGAAACCTGGACTGCAGCTGTATGAGCACTCGAACATCAACATTTATGGTAGGTACAAAACTGTATTATGTTCATCGTGCATACAGCTGCAGTCATAACAGATGGGTAGAATCCCAAAGCTAAGTAGGGGTGGCAGGCACTAAGTGGAACTAGGAGGAGCAAGGATGCCCTGCAAGACAGCTGTGGCAAATCCCGCTCTAGATTTAGAGTAAAGTGGAAGGTGATAGTGTTTGGAGAAAGTGTGCACTGAACTCCAAGTGGCTGCTTCCAAAATGTCCTTGGTAGGAACCCGAGGAAAGCTGCAGAGGTAGCTGTGGCCCTTGTGGAGTGGGATCTGATGCTTGAAGGCACAGCTTTTCCATGAAATGAGTAACAAAAGCATATGCAGTGGGCTATCCATTTTGAAATTGTCTGTTTGGAGATAGCCTTTCCTTGAGCACCTGTAGCATAGGACACAAAGAGTTGCTCGGATTTCCTGAATGGCTTTGTCCTGTCCAAATAATAACAAAGTTGTCTGTGAATGTCCAAGGAATGCAGTAGTCTTTCCCCTTTGTTTTGTGGGTTAGGGTAAAAGGTAGGTAAGTGGATAGTCTGATTCAAGGCTACACTGGATACTACCTTTGGCATAAAGGAAGTAAACTCTGTCCTGATGGAAAATGATGAAAGGTTGCACAGCCATGAGGGCCTGTAGTTCCGAAACCCTGCGTGCTGAGGTGATAGCCAGAAGGAAGGCTGTTTTCCATGACAAGTATAGTAGTTCTGTTGAAGCAGCTGTGTTGTATTGTGCAGAAATGGCTGAAGCATGGATTTTGATGGAGGAGAAGGAAAGTCCACTGTTTAACATCTCAGCTAGGTACTGTAAAATTTGAGGTAAATTTATTACCCAAGGATTCTGGCCCTTTTTCTGATTCCAGGCACAAAAATGTTTCCATTTGGCGGAGTAGGCTTTTCTAGTAGAAGGTCTTCTGGCCTCCAAGATGACATCCTGCACCTCCTTGGAGAGGAGGGTCTGTTGGGAAATCAAGGGATTCTCCATGCAGCTAGATTTAGGGTTTTGAGCTGGCTGTGAAGAGTTTTGAAGTTGTGCTGGGACAACAGAAGAGGCACTAGAGGTAGGATCCATGGTGGGGAATGCGTCAGGCTCTTCAGGAGTGGATACCAGTGTTGTCTTGGCCAATCTGGAGCAATGAGAATCATTTTTGGCCTCTCTGCTCTGGCTTTTAATAGAACTTTGGGCAGCAGAGGGAGAGGCGGAAAGGCATAGACTGTCAATGTTGTCCAATTGAAAGAAAGTGCGTCCACTTTCCAGGCATGTGGATGATAGGTCCTTGAGCAAAATTTTTTCAATTGGAAATTTCTGTGGGTAACAAAGAGATCTATGTCTGGCTGTCCCCATGCCTGAGTTATCATTGCGAAAACTTGAGGATGCAACTTCCATTCGTGTGGATCTGTCATATTTCTGCTTAGGCTGTCTGCCAGTGTGTTTTCCTTCCCTGGCAGGAATTGTGCCTGAAGTTGGATTTGCAATTCCAGAGCTGTGTTCCAAAGGGTCATGGCTAGTCTGCACAGGGGGTATGAATGAGTTCCCCCGTTTGTTTATGTACCACATCACTGTGGTGTTGTCTGTCCTTATCAATAGCTGGCCTGGATGCAGTAGGTCTTTGAAGGAAATAGCATTTTGCACTGCTAGCATTTCCTTTTGGTTGACGTGTAGGTGCTTCTCTTTTTGGGACCATTTTCCCTGAATGCACTGATCTGTCATGTGCGCCCCCCAGGCGTAGTCCGAGGCGTCTGTTGTGATGATTTGAGTTGCTTGAGGTAGGCAGAAAGGGAGACCTATGTTTCTTTGGCATGCTTGAGCCCACCACAGAAATTCCTTTTGAAGACATGGAATGAGTGGTATAATTGTTTCCAAACTGTGGCTGTGTTGAGACCATATGTTTTTTAGGTACCATTGAAGTTTCCTCATATGCAGCTTTGCACATGGGATCAGCAGGATGCAAGATGCCATGAATCCCAGAGCCTGCAGGACTTTCCTTGCAGTCAGTCTGGTGAAGGTTGCTATTTTGCTGAAGTATTGAGATAGTTGCCCTTGTTTGTCTGGCATGAGGTAGGCCATCTGGGTGTTTGTATTCAAGCTGGCACCCAGGAAAATTATTGTTTGAGAGGGTATTAGTTTTGATTTCTTTTTGTTGACTGTGTATCCCAGAAAGTTCAACAGTTTTATTACAAACGCCAGGTGTTTCAGAAGTATGTCCTTGCTGTCCGCTTGGATCAGGCAGTCGTCCAGATATGGGTATATTTGTATTCCTTGAAGTGTGCAGAAGGCAATTACTGATTCCAGGCATTTCGTAAACACTCTGGGCGCAGTAGATAAGCCAAAGGGCAATGCAGAGAATTGATAATGGGTTGAACCTGCAAGAAATCTGAGGTATCTTCTGCAATCTTGTCTGATAGGGACATGCAGGTATGCCTCCTTGAGGTCCAATGTTACCAGCCAAGACTCCTTGCCCAGCATGGGAAGAAGCTGCTGTAATGTGAGCATCTTGAATTTTGGTACCTGTAAATATGCGTTTAGGATGGATACGTCTAAAATAGGTCTCCAATCTTTGTCTTTCCTTGGTACCAGGAATAGTCTGGAATAAAATCCTTGACCTTGTTCTTTTGCAGGCACCTCTTGAATAGCTTTCATGTCCATGAGAGCTGAAATTTGTTTTTGTGCCTCTGCCCTTTGATTTTGTGGCAGGTTTGGCATGCCTCTCATTTTTGGAAGGGTGTGAAAGTGAAATCTGTAGCCTCTGTCTATAATGTCCAGAATCCATTTGTCTTTTGTGACAATATGCCAATTTTTTGAGAATAACGCCAGTTTTCCGCCTAAAGGTGCTGCCATTAAAGCTTTGCTTGGCAGGTAAAGGGGAAAGTAATTGTGTCTGCTTTCTGAATGACTGTGATCTATCTTCTCTACCTCTTGGGGTTGGTGCTTGCCATTGTCTGGCTCTGAATGATCCTTGAGATTGCCCTCTACCCCTCGGGCGCCTGTATCTGCCTCTTTGAGGTCTGTCCGTGGCTGGAAAGGACCAATTTTTTGAAGGCCAGTTTTTGCTGAAACGTGGAGGTTGTACCTGCAGGAAATCTTTCACTGTCTGCATTGATCTTGCCTTTTCCTCCATTTTCTTTAGTACCTCCTCAGCTTTAACACCAAACAATACATCTTTTTGAAGAGGTGCATCTAGTAATTTGGCTTTGACATGATCTGGTAAGGCTTGCTCTTCGAGCCAAGCATGTCTACGTATGACAGACCCTGTAACAGCAGCTCTACATGAGGCCTCTAAAGCATCAAAAACCACACTGCAAGGTATGTGTACCCACTTGCTCTGCACTATGCAACAAATCCTGCAACTCTTTTAAATCTGGTTGTTCTGGTTGTGTCTTTTTGCTTTTCAACTGAGATAACAAAAACTGTTGATACTTTAACATATGGAACTGACAGTTTAATGCCCTCATGGTTAAAATGGCCGAGGTATACACCTTTTCCCCCCACCTTTCTAAAGCTCTGGAATCTCTCTCTGAAGGTAATGGGTTTTTAGCAGTAGAGGCCTTAATTCCCTTGGGACCCTGTGAAATAGTTTCTGGGTCAGCAGTACTGCTTTTGTATAGGAACTGGTGTGAATCAGGAACCCGGTAATACCTGTCTGGTTTAACAGGAGCTGGAGGTAAAGAATCTGGTTTGAGGCTGGCTTCTGTGTACACATCATCTAATATATCTAAGACAGGAGGGATAGCCAGAGGCCTATGCTGGGGGAGCAAGAGAAAATCCCTGAGCCTTTTCTTGGAATCTGAGTAATCTTGGCCTTCCCAGTGAAAGTGGTCCCTCAAAGTATGTAGGGTTGCCCCAAAAGAGTAGTCCTCGGGGGGGGGAGACCGAGGGAATAGACTCCTCTGCATCAGAGTCTTCAAAAGGAGAATATGTATATTCCTGGTCCTCAGAATGTTCAGAGGTAATAGAGGCTTGATCTGAGGAAGGGTAGTCTTCCTCTAATCTGGGCCCTTTGTCCGAGGGGGGTTGAGAACCCCTGATGAGAGTAATCAAATCCTCAGCCATTTTGAGCATCTGTTTTTTAGGCATGGGGCCTTGAGAGGGGGTCTGAGGTCCTTGTTTTTTAGTTTTCATGGCTTCTTTAGATTTTGTGAAAGCCTTAATAGAGAAGGAGGAAGGCTTGAAGACACCTTGAGAAATGTCAGGCCTGTCTAAACTCTGAGTTTCCCCGCCAAGAGTGGCGTCGGTATCTGTAGTCGGAATGGGGGCCGAGGAGACTGCGACCTCGGGCACAGAAGACACCAGTAATGAAGTGTCATAGGTGCCTCGCTGAGAACCAGAGAATCAGTAGTCGGCCTTAGCGTGGTGTCAGTAGAAGTCGCAGACCTCGTATGTCGGTCCTTATCTTTGCGTCTTTTACTCAAAACCGACGACATAATATAATTAAATTTTTTACCAAAATAGTGATGAGCGAACTCTGCCCGACGCTTAATAGTGCGTTTGTTGAATCCAACACAAAAACGGCAGGCCGAGACATCGTGGTCTGGGCCTAAGCAAGGAATACAGAAAGAGTGGAAATCCTTATGCGGTATTTGCTTCCCACATGAAATGCAATTATTAACTTTGTCTGACATCGGTCTGAGGCAATAAAAGTTTCCCCAACGGGGTACTTAGCTTTCAAGAAGACTTCGGCTGAAATATTTTTGTAAATCTCAGGAGCTGGCCGACCGGCACTTGCGAACTGCTTCTGCTTCGGGCACCGCGTGGCAAGAAAGACTGAAGAAGATGGCGTCAGCTGGCTCTTTTATACCCCTGCCGCACTGACGTCAGGGAAGAAGCGACGACAACCGACGCCGGACCTAGACTTTGGAATTCGGCCGACCAAGGACCCGCCTGACGGCAGGATAACCCATCTGTTATGACTGCAGCTGTATGCACGATGAACATTTTATGTTCGAGATACATCAGAAAAAGCAGAGTCATGGGAAATTTTGGTAAGCTTTGAGACCTACGAACCAGATACTATCACTCCCTTAGAAGCAGGGAAATATTTATAATGTTGGTAAATAATCAAGTACAATGCACCCTTTAACATGAACCTTGGCAAGGCATTTGCAACAGCTGGAGCAGTCACAGAGGTTCCTCACTAAAAGATACAGAGTGTAAACATGTCCTAAGCAGACCACCTCTAAGCTCTGTCCCTGCACTCGCTCGCCTATGGACTATAGAAGGGTGATCTAAGCTTAAGCTACAAGACTTTCTCCAATCCAGCCCTGACAGATCTGCTACACATTTGCAAAACAAACAGCACTAGAATTACCCAATCTACAGATCTAAACCTTGTCTGCAATTAGCAAAACATGCTGAAAGGGCAAGTATGTGCCTCAGAGATTACCTCTTCTCTGGAACAGACTCCCCAATCTTCCAAATGTCTATTCAAATGCAACTTTGACTAATACATGGGAAAACACAAATTCACCCTTGGGTTATCACACATCCCTTATGCACAGGGGCAACCTGTAGGTACCCTAAGGCTTAGGCATATACCAAAGACATTTTAGTCCTTGAGCACTGACAGCAGGGAAAACTGGGGCATGAACGGTTGGGCATAAAAAGGCTCTAGGGCTGTTAGTCTAGTAACTTTATGATCCTATGAAATGTGTTTTCTGACAATGACTATTCTTACTGTAAGAAGGAGAGACCACAATTTCTGGTTGCCTTGAGACAGTGTTGTGCATGGAAGTTGAATTGCACTTGTTTTACTCAACCATGTTTTTAGCGCCCCCCCCCCCCCCCCCCCCATAGGATTTAAGACATTTAATGATGCACAGTAGTCACTTAAAGTAGTATGACAGTGTGACTCCCATGACTTGGGTGTGGACAAAAAATGATAAGTCCAAAACACTAGAATAGCAGCAAAATTGTAACGAAAAGTACAGTTTTGTACCTACCATAAATGTAGATGTTCGAAGATCTACATTGCTGCAGTCCTGACACTTGGGTAGTCCGCTGTCCCAGTCGGCCCGAATACCAAAGTATAAGGCTGACGTCGGTCAAGGCGCATTAGTCTGACGTCAGGACGCCAGGGTACAAATGCGCATGACCGACGTCATTTCCTCAGTCTTTTCTTGCCCCAGATGTCAGAAGACCCTAAAAAGATAAGGCCAAACCAAAAAACAACAACACACCAAACACCCCTGTACCAAATATATGTACAATATATACAAAATCAGACAGGTACAATCCTACCCACACAACCACCCCAAACACAGAGGGGAAGGAGGGAGGGTATTGGACTGCAGCAATGTAGATCTTGAACATCTACATTTATGGTAGGTACAAAACTGTACTATGTTCTTCATCTCACATTGCTGCAGTCCTGACACTTGGGTAGAATCCCAAAGCAGAGGTAAGGGAGGATGGCAAATCACAAAGAAGCAGGAGCTGACAACATGCCCTGTAAAATAGCAGTGGCAAAACCAGCCCTAGATTTAGAGTAGAGAGGAAGGTGGTAATGCTTAGAGAAGGTATGCACTGAACTCCAAGTAGCTGCCTCCAAAATATCCTTAGTTGCCACCCCCCCTTAGAAATGCTGTGGAAGTGGCAGTAGCCCTAGTGGAATGAGGCCTAATCCCAGCTGGAATCTCCTTGCCATGATGGGAGTAACAGAAAGTAATGCAAAACCCAATCCACTTAGAAATAGTTTGTTTTGACACAGGCTTACCCTGAGAACTCAAAGCAAAAGAAACAAACAACTGCTGAGACTGCCTAAAATCCTTAGTCCTGCTTAAATAATAACGTAATTGCCTGTGTACATCTAAAGTGTGCAAAATCTTTTCCCCCTTATTTTGGGGATTTGCATAAAAGGTAGGTAAGTGAATAGTTTGGTTTAAAGCCACACTAGAAACCACTTTAGGCATAAAGGAAGGATTAGTACGTAAAGATACCCTATCCTTATGAAAAATCAGGAAAGGCTCAACCGCCATAAGGGCCTGCAATTCAGACACCCTTCTTGCAGAGGTAATGGCTAACAAAAAAGCAGTTTTCCATGATAAATATTTCAATTCAGCAGTAGCTGCAGGCTCAAAAGGTTGTAGAGTGAGTTTCTCCAACACAAAATTGAGGTCCCAAGCAGGAGTAGGAGCTCTACGTGGGGGTCTTATATTCTTTGCCCCTCTAAGAAATTGCTTGAACAAAGGATGAGAAAACAATGGTGGGTCACAATCATAGTGAGCTGAAATTGCTGCAGCATGAATCTTAATGGAAGAGAAAGACAAACCTTTGTCCAATAACTCAGTAAGATATTGAAGAGCCCCACTCAAATTTGGCTCAGAAACATCCAAATCCTTTGCTGCACACCAAAATAAAAATCTCTTCCATTTTCCTGCGTACACTTTCCTTGTACTCGGTCTTCTGGCTTCCATAATCACATTCAAAACTTGTTGAGGAAGCTGAGACCTGCTATGGTTCAAAACAGAATATGCCAGGCTGTTAGATGAAGAGAGTGAAGCTTGACATTGAGTAGATGCCCGTCCTTCTGAGACAATAGGTGTGGAATCAAAGGTAAGGGCCATGGAGTCCTCCTTACTAGACTCCTCAGTAATGGGTACCAGTGCTGCCGAGGCCAATCTGGAGCTATTAAAATCATCCTTGGCTTGTCTTGTCTGACCTTTAGGAGTACCTTTGGGAGGAGAGGCAGAGGTGGAAAGGCATACACATGAAGATTTTTCCAACTGAAAGAAAGAGCATCCACTTTCCAGGCTGTGTGATGAAACCTTTTCGTGCAAAACTTTGGCAGCTGGTGGTTTAGTGGAGAAGCGAACAGATCTATGTCTGGAGTTCCCCAGGACACTGTCAATGTCTGAAATACATGAAGATCCAGTTTCCACTCGTGGGGATCCATGATTTGCCTGCTTAACACATCTGCTAAGGAGTTCTGTGCTCCTGGCAGAAACCTTGCTTGAAGATTCAGTTGCAAGCTTAACGCAGTCTCCCACAAAATCATTGCTTGCCTGCATAGAGGATAAGAATGTGTTCCCCCTTGTTTGTTGATGTACCACATGACAGTTGTGTTGTCTGTTACAATCAACACCTGTCCTGGAAGAAGTAAATCCTTGAAAGCCAGTAATGCAAACTGGACTGCTAACATCTCCTTCATGTTGATATGTAGATGCTGCAGCCTGGCAGGCCACTTGTCTTGTATCCACTTTCCATTCAGATGAGCTCCCCAAGCTGTGTCTGAGGCATCTGTCGTTAGAATCTGACTCGCCTCTGGCCGGGTCACAGAGAGTCCCTTGTTTAGGTGACATTCCTGAGCCCACCACAGAAATTCCTTTTGAATGCAAGGTATTATTTGAATGACAGTGTCCAAATCCTGGCAGTGCTGTGTCCATACATTTTTGAGATACCATTGTAGCTTCCTCATATGCAGTTTGGCATTGGGAAGTACCAGAATACAAGATGCCATGAACCCTAAGGCTTGAAGGACTGTCCTTGCAGTCAGCCCGGACTGATGAGATAGTTGATGGAAGTAAAGAGAAAGATTCTTTTGTTTGTCCGGGGTTAAAAAGGCCATCTGGGTTGCTGTATTCAGTCTCACACCCAGAAAGCACATGTCTTGAGAGGGTACTAGACTGGACTTTATTTCGTTCACAGAATACCCTAGGCATCTTAGCACTGCTATCACATATTCCAAATGCTGAAGAAGCACATCCCTTTCTTGAGCCAGAAGTAGGCAATCGTCCAAATAAGGATAGATTTGTATTCCTTTTAGCCTGAAGAAAGCTATCACTGGAGCCAGAACCTTTGTGAATACTCTGGGCGCAGTAGATAAGCCAAAGGGCAATGCAGAGAACTGATAATGAGAATTCCCAGCTCGAAAACGCAGATACTTCCTGCAAATTAGTCTGATAGGAACATGAAGGTAAGCTTCCTTGAGATCCAAAGTTACCATCCAGTGATCTTTGCCCAGCAGAGGTAAAAGCTGTTGTAACGTCAACATTTTGAACTTGGGAATGTCCAGATAAGTGTTGAGGATAGACAGATCCAAAATTGGTCTCCACGTGTCCCCCTTTTGGTACTAGGAACAGGCGAGAATAAAATCCTAGGCCCCTTTCTGGCACAGGAACCGGCTGAATGGCCCCTATTTGGAGCAACAGAGAAATTTGCCTGTGAGCCTCTTTCCTTTGTTGAGGAGGAATGTCTGGCATGCCTTTGAAAGGAGGCAAGGTATGGAAATAAAACCTGTAACCGTGGTGAATGATATCCAAAACCCATCTGTCTTGGGTAATTAAACTCCAGTTTTCTTTGAAAAGTGCCAACCTTCCTCCCAAAGGTGCTGCCAGACGAGAAGATTCTGGCAGCTGAAAAGGCAGGTCATTGGGTCTGTTTACGAAAGGACTGACCCTGCCTTCACCAGAAGACTGAGCAGGTGAACTCCTGTTCTAGGCCTAAAAGTACCTTGAGCTCTGCCCCTACCACGCCTAGACCTACCCCTAGACAGGGAATCATAAGCAGGATATGACCACCCCTTGGTAGGCCAATTTCTACTAAACTTGGAGGCTGAACCTGCAAAAATCTTTAACAGTCTGCATAGACTTAGCCTTGTCTTCCATTTTCTTTAGAACTGCTTCCACAGGCGAACCAAACAACACATCAGATTGTAAAGGAGCATCTAAAATCCTTGTCTTCACATGCTCAGCTAAATTCTGATCCCTCAGCCAGGCGTGCCTGCGAAGAACCGAACCAGTGGCAGCCACCCTCGAAGAGGCCTGCACAGCATCAAAACCACATTGCAAAGAATGCTTACCCACCTGTTCAGAAACATGCACTAAATCCTGCAACTCTTTACACTCAATACCTTCCGCCAAAGCATCTACCTTAGACTTTAATTGTGAAAGGAGATAATTTTGGTATTTCAACATGTGAAACTGGCAATTCAAAGCTCTCATGGCCAAAGTGGAAGAAGTATACACTTTCTTTCCCCATCTATCCAAAGCCCTCGCCTCTTTATCAGGAGGAACAGGATTTTTAACAACAGAAGCCTTAACGCCTTTAGGCCCCTGAGAAACAGTTTCTGGGTCTGCCCTAGGACTCTTAAAAAGATACTTATGAGCTTCAGGCACCCTATAATATCTATCCGGTTTAACTGGAGCAGGAGGCAAAGAATCAGGGTTCAGAGAAGCCTCTGCAAAAACATCCTCCACCACATCTAAAACAGGAGGTATAGCCAAAGGCCTATGCTGGGGTAGAAACAAAAATTCCCTAAGCCTTTTCCTGGAACCAGAGAAATCCTGACCTTCCCATTTAAAATGCTCCCTCATGGAATGAAGAGTCTCTGAAAATGAAAAATCCTCAGGAGGAGAAGCAGAAGGAGTAGAATCATCTATATCAGAATCAGAGTAAGGGGAATACTCCTGCAAGTCTTCAGCCGAAGACTCAGAAGCATCCGAACACTGCTCAAAACTCCCAAGCTCAGGTTCCACCCTAGGCCTCTTATCAGGAGGGGGCATAGAACCTCTAATCATAGTAATCAAATCTTCTGCCATCTTAAGCATATGCTTCTTAGGTACAGACCCTGAAGAACTAGGGGTAACACCTGAAACAAAACCTGGCCTGCCCTTGGGAGAAGCCTTGGAAACAGCAGGGGAGGGCCTAACCACCTTAGGAAGGGAGGGAAGAACAGCTACCTGAGAAGCCCCTTCCGCCTGGCCTACCTCCTGAGAGGTCACATCTTGCAGTAATAAAGTCTCTCCCTGGGATTCCAAGGAAATTTCTGGCTGAACCTCTGGCTCCACCGAGCCCTCTAAAGAACCGACGTCCGCACGGACGGTTCTTCCAGCCTAGGCTTTGCTGTTTTGTCCTTGCGCTTTTTTGACGAAGCGGGCGTCGGAGCATCCGACGGCATTTTATAATTACACCGCTTCCCAAAAACTAACCTGGCACAATCTAATCTCCTCTTTATAGTGCGTTTGTTAAATCTAGCACAAGAGCGACAGCCAACAACGTCGTGCTCAGGCCCTAAGCAAGGTATACACAAGGTATGGTAATCCCTATGAGGTATCTGTTTCCCACAAGAAATACAGTTATTCACTTTTTCTGACATCCGGTAAAATACTGAGGCAAGAAAAAACCAAAATATTCCCCAACGGGGTACTTAGCCAACTTGGATTCGGTCTGAAACTCCGACTTCGCAAAATCTCAGAATGCCAACCTGCACTTGCAAAACTGCTTCTGCATCGGACCATGCGGCAAAAAAGACTGAGGAAATGACGTCGGTCATGCGCATTTGTACCCTGACGTCCTGACGTCAGACTAATGCGCCTTGACCGACGTCAGCCTTATACTTTGGTATTCGGGCCGACTGGGACAGCGGACTACCCAAGTGTCAGGACTGCAGCAATGTGAGATGAAGAACATCACACAACCACTAGCACCATGCCAGTAAAACGTTTATTGCGATCTGGTACCTCGGCCTTTCGCCTTCAAATGGATCACAAAATACTCGGTGCTGAGAACTATTATTTATACAAGTTTAATTAAAGTTAATCAGCACCAATCAATCAATTATAACATTTTTAAACACATTTAAAGTGCTCTACCAGTATTTAAACATACAAAACTGACAAATTTATTTAAAATAGAATATTGTCAAAAAACTACATGATGTTATTGAACTAATATATTATTAATATAAATATTTGTAAATTCATGTAAGATATATATATATATAAAATAATGTCCAAAAGATTTTTTGACATAATATACATTGGAGAAAAAAATTAAGTAACTACCAAATTGCTAAATAAAAATGTCAAAATGACATTTAATAGCTGTTCTATAAATTATTATTACTACTATCTAATAAATCAAATGACTAGCAAATTAATTCCTCATAGGTCCAAAAGTCTGAACAAATAACCTATATAACCAAATGTATCAACACTACCTAGATTAATCTATATAAAAATCTAAGATAACTAGATTAATGGATATTATATACTTAATTCTAGATTAAGACCATGTGGCTTCAATGTATTAAATTTAAGGATCATCCTGGTCTCTAGTTCAAGCAACTTATAAACCAATCGACCCCCATTTTTACAAAAGGGTTTACCCAACACACAAAATTTCAAACTACTGTGATCACTCTTGTGTTTCTCCAAAAAGTGCTTGGCCACTGGACTATATTCATTTTTATTCCTAATATCTTTTATATGTTCCAAAACTCGAACTCTAACCATCCTTTTTGTTTGACCTATATACCACATATTGGGACATGAACAGCCCAATATATAAACTACTCCTGTTGATTTACAACTGAAAAAGTGTCTAGCTTTAAAAGACACTCCATTGATGTTAGTTGTATTAATAATCCTACTGCAAACACTGCATTGTCCACATGGGAAGGTGCCTTCAATATTACCACTACTAGACTTTTTAATATTATTAAAGGAGTTACAATTCAGTATCTCTTTTAAATTTTTTCCTCTTTTAAAAGAAAAAGTTATGTGTTTAGGAAAAATTGCACCTATGTTTTCATCCTCACAAATCAAATACCAATAATTTCTTATAATATTGCATACTTCATTAGATACAGGGGAATATTTAGTGACGAAAAATAAATTGGATTCACTAGTTTTTATGACATCTTTATTTGTTCTCCTCCTAGTAATGTTATTACTTTTTTCTATTATCGATGCACCTGGATCTTTATGTACAATTTTATGGTGATGTTCATGCATAAAATAATTTCCAATTCCTAATATCTTGTTTTTTTGAAAGTAATAAATGATCATGACTATAACCTCTCTTAGATAACCTGGATTCAACTTTACTTAATTCTAATTGTAAATCCTTTGAAATTCACCAGAAGGAAGAGACCAAATTAAATGTCCAGGATGCATGCTTTCTGCATGTAGAAACATGTTTACAGAAGTTTCTTTCCTATAAGGTCTATATCCTATTTTCCCATCTTCATGAAATAAAGTTATATCTAAAAAATTAACTTTATTTCTATCAATTTCATGAGAAAATTTTAAACCATGAACATTATTATTTAACTCTTCAAAAAATTCAAAAATTCAAAAATTTCACCACTACATATTAATATGAGGTCATCAATAAATCGCTTGTAAAAAATTACATTTTTCTGATAAAAGGAAGTTGAATAAATATATAACTTCTCAAAAAAATCCATATATAGGATGGCATATGAGGGCGCAAAAGCAGCCCCCATAGCCGTTCCTTTGATTTGGAGAAAAAAATCTTTATTAAAGCAGAAGTAGTTGTGAGAGAGACAAAATTCCAACAATTGTATTAGAAATGAAGTTCTAGGACCTTCTCCCAACATAGTTTGGACAGCTTCAAGTCCCCACCTTTTATTAATGTTGGTATATAATGCTTGCACATCTATCGTTACCCAATAGTAACTATAATTCCATTTAATTCCACTAATCTTATCTAATAAATCTTCTGTGTTAGAAATATGAGCTGAAATTTTGGATAAATGACTTTTTAAATGGAAATCCAAAAAAATATTGATTTTACTCAAAAAAGATTCCCTACCTGAAACTATAGGCCTCCCTGGTGACTTAGTCAAACTTTTGTGTACTTTGGGTAATGCATAAAGGATCGGCGTCAGTGGGTTTTTGACATATAATTTGCCTATATCACATTGATTTAAGAAACCTAAACGTTCCCCTCTTTCCAAAAGATTCAATAGTTCACTATTGAACTCAATAATTGGATCACTATTTAAACATAGGTATTCATCTTGATTCTTTAGTAAGTCAGAGACCATTTCACAATAATCTGATTTATTCAAAATTACCCAATTACCACCCTTATCTGCACATTTAAAGATAAACTCTGTTTTCATTTTTTCCATATATTTTAAAGCTTTCCATTCCTCTTTATTTAAATTATAATATTTAAATGCTTTTTTCAAATCCTCCATTAATCTAGATATCTCTCTAAATACTATTTTGAAAAAAGATGAAATAGCTGGCACCTTTATGTTAGGTGTAAAATTGCTCTCAGATGCCATAGGTGGAACAGTCGATTTGCCATAACCAGTAAAAATATAGTACCATCATCACTATTACTGTTTGTATCTTCTTGAATTAAATCAAAATCAACATGTTCATAATCATAAATTGATAGATTCAATAGTTCATCATCATTATCAATATTTTCTAAAGAGATATTATGAACATCAGTGTTGAAAATGTCACCATTTGGATTTTCATTAACATTTGTATTTAAACTACTGTCATAGAAAAAAACTTTTTGATACAATTTCCTTACAAATTTTTTAAGGTCAAAATATATGTCACTCAGTGAAGGAAAAAATGTTGGTACAAACTTGCTTCCCTTCAATAATACTGAGTTCATTGCCTCGTTAATATTCAAATTAGACAAGTTAACCAAACATAAATTCTCATCAAGTAAGTTACTTACACGCTCATTCCTTGAACCGATTCCTACCCTTGCGTCCATTTCTCCCTCAACCAGATTTATTGGTCTGAAAGGAGGTATCAGGCGCAAGAGTATTAGAGGAAGAGCCATTCGTACAAGCTAAATCATTTAGTCCATTATTAGAACTAGAAAAGTCACATTTTTAACATGAGTTCTTTCTCGTTCCCCTGAAGATGCCGAAATGCTGCGCTGTGTACGTTGGTTTCGCGGGTTTTTTTCGAACCCTAGATCTGCTCCCTGAAGTATCGCGTTGCCATGAAAATAAGATTCCACTCTCGTAGTCCTTCATGTCGCGTAACAGCTTGTTCCTCTTGCGCGATAATATTTCCGTTTCCATTTTGGTTATTTTTTTCAGTAATCTTAGCAAACTGCACTTTAAAAATGTTATAATTGATTGATTGGTGCTGATTAACTTTAATTAAACTTGTATAAATAATAGTTAACAGCACCGAGTATTTTGTGATCCATTTGAAGGCGAAAGGCCGAGGTACCAGATCGCAATAAACGTTTTACTGGCATGGTGCTAGTGGTTGTGTGTTTCGTTAAAAAAATGATAAGTGCCTGATAATGGCAAAAGGAATGAGAAAGTGGAAAGAGTACAGGCTTCTGTTCTGAACAAGATGAAACAGTTTAGACATTCATTGCAACTTTATGACATTTGTAGCAGATTTACTGCAGAAGTTAAAAGCTGCAAACAGCATAGATAAATAAGCTGGGTGAAATACTCTGAAGAGAGCTGATTTCAAAAATAAAGTGCATATAATTTACTTACCTAGGATTCTATTAAAGTTGGCATAATGGTTAAGGTCTTTACCTCTCATGCACAAGGTTCAATCCTGACCGCCAGCCAATGCCTGTTTGCATGTCCTCCCTGTCCCTCTGTGGGGTTCCACCCACCTCCAAAAAAACACGTTGAGTGTTTCCATCTTAAACTCACCAATGAATGAACATGTGGGCAGCAGCACAGACTCTACATGGTGCCCTACAGGGGGAAGAGTTGTACAGACCAACCATTTTGGGGCATCTACTGTGGTGCCCAGTATCCTCAAAATAGCAGAACAAACTATGTGCCATGGCAGGGCTAGCCACTCAATGGTGTAAAATTTGGCTGTAGGCAATTCAGTCACGTTGACTAATGTTGCCAAATTTCTGCTCAATAGTTGCATACTGGAGCTGTTTGGTATACCATACATTAACTTTATTACAAGCTGAGATAAGTACAAACTTGCAATGTTATAGACAGTACTGAATTTTATTTTTTCTGTTTAATTGAATATTGTGTTAAAAACAGTACTGCATTTATCTGCCTATTTGTTTACTGAAAACTGGAAGCTGTCTGTCTCTCCCTGTCTGCACTTAGTTTATTCATCTCACTTCATTGTTATTCGGTGTAGAAGTCTTAGCCTAAAGGGATTCTCTGTGCCTTAAAGTCTTAGTCCCTTATCTCAGAAATTATTTCTGCTGAATAGTTGCATACTGGAGCTGTTTGGTATACCCTACATCAACTTTACTACAAGCTGAGATAAGTACAAACTTGCAGTGTTATAAGATAGTACTGAATTTTATTTTTTCTGTTTGTTTCATTGAATATTGTGTTAAAATAGTACTGCATTTATCTGCCTATTTGTTTATTGAAAATTGGAAGCTGTCTCTCTCTCTCTCCCTGTCTGCACTTAGTTTTCCCCACCCGCCGTCCCTGTTCTTGTTGTGGTAGTAATCTTGGGGGCTTTGGAATTGACCGACCCCTCCTGTAAAATTGTGTTCGAACACTACTCCTGGGCCCATCTCACTTGCTCACTCAACAGAGTACAGTGAGATCATATTTTGATTTCAGACACTCCTACCATTCCCATCTGTTCAGTCCTATCCCATCTCTATCCTAGTCTAGTCTCATTAGCTTATCCTGCCTAGTACAGGGAGAACATTTGAGTAGACATACCCACTTAGGCCCTGAACTTGTCTGACTGAAGACGGATGGAACAGGGCTCAGTTATGAGGTTTTTTACCAGTTAATTGGGTAATTTGTTCAAATCAGTTTGCTTGTTTTCTGTTATATACACACACATACATATATATATATATATATATATATATATATATATATATATATATATATAAAGAAACACAAAAAAATTGCACTTTATCTGCTTTTACTGTATTTGTGTTTTTTCCTACTTTATTACCTTATTTTGCTTTTGCCTCTTATTAAAAGTACTCAATTGTGTTTATTCTGCTGCATTTATTACTGCTTGGTAGTAGCCTGATTAAATTGTAACTGTTATTCTAAGTCTTTTGGTTTAAGCACTTGGGCTTCAGACCAGTTGTTTTACATTAAGAAGGTTTGTGGTCTGCACTGTTGTGGCAGGACAGGTAGGTTACATCCTTCTAAGTTGAGAATTGCTGACTGAAGGCTCAGTGTCTGTTATTCTAAAAGTGTATTAGTTCTGGTTTACACACTTGGGCTCCAGGCCAGTTATTTTACATTAAGAAGGTTTGTGGTCTGTACTCTCGTGGGAGGGGAGGCTAGATTCTACCCTTCCGAGCTGGGAATGTCTGGTTAAAGGCTTACTGTGCCTACTCATTTGAACTGCTTTTTCTGATATTGGTGCACCTTGCCTGCTGTACCATAGACTAGATTCAGGCCTGCTGAATCTAGCTTTGTTTGTATAACTTGAGCACTAATTCAAGCCATCTTTTTTGGGAAGGTTCCCCCCTTAACCCTTGTGGAAGGAGTGTGCAGTTAGAACTTGTCAGACTGAAGACTGCTGGAACAGGGCTCAGTTTTGAGTTTTTTTACTGGTTAATTGGGTCATTTGTTTAAATCAGTTTGCTTGTTTTCTACTGTTATAAAAAAAAATGCACTTTATTCATCTGCTTTTACTGTAACTGTGTTTCTTCCCACTTTATTACCTTATTTTGCTTATGCTTCTTCTTAAAAGTACTCAATTGTATTATTCTGCTGCAGTTACTACTGCTTGGTAGTAGCCTGATTATATTGTAACTGTTATTCTAAACATTTTGGTTTAAGCACTTGGGCTTCAAACCAATTGTTTTACATTAAGAAGGTTTGTGGACTGCATTGTTGTGACAGGACAGGTAGCTTACATCCTTCTAAGTTGGGAATTGCTGATTGAAGGCTCAGTGTCTGTTATTCTAAAAGCACATTAGTTGTGGTTTAAGCACTTTGGCTTCAGGCCAGTTATTTTACATTAAGAAGGTTTGTACTCTGCTCTCTTGTGGGAGGAGAGGCTAGATTCTGCCCTTTTGAGCTGGGAATTTCTGGTTAAATGCTTATTGCGCCTGCTTATTTGATCTGTTTCTTTCTGAAATTTGCGCGGCCTTGTTTGCTGTAGCCCAGAAGTTAGTAGTTTATTGGCCATTTTGGGCTAATTTCTATCTCTTTAATTTCTGACAAACTTTCAACTTAAGCACTCAAACCATTCATTTCACAGCCCAGCACTTGCTCAAAACTCATAGCAAGCACTAATTAACCCTAGCACTAGACCCCCTATACTCTCCAGAAGGAAAAGGCTCTCTATTCGTCCCTACCAGCTAATCAGTAAAACAGCTCACTTGACCTATTCAGGCATGTCTAAAGGGCAGTTTCAGGTGTACTCACCAGTCCAACTGGTTAATCTGGGCATTTTGAGGCAATGTTACAACTGCCTCATGTACACAGTCAACCCTCTCCTCCTACCACCAAACACTAACATATGGGAGAGATGCAATTATAGAGCCAAACTGGAGGCAATGACAGTCAAGAGGAGAAGAAAAATACTTGCAACACACCACCAGTCTCACACAGACCTACTAAACCAACACCGGCAAACACACATATACGAAAACATACTCGGAGGCTCTAAATAAAAATCTTCAAAAGCTAAAGAAACCTCCAAAGCAGACACCCAAGCAACCTCCACACCCCATCACAAGCCATGAAACACATACTTCACATAATCAGTGTGCCACACAATCACAGCCCTTAAGGAAAAACAACATATCCAACACACTAGTAATAGGGGACTCTATAGTCAGGCACACTGATATCCCACTAACTAGGCTGGACAAGGAGAAGGTTACAGTTAGCTGCCTGTCGGGTGCCAGGATCCGCCACATAACACAAGCACACAGGTCACTCCAAAAGAAGTACAAATACGACTCTGTCATTGTCCATGTTGGTGTGAATGATCTGAGACGTACCTCCCTGGACTACATGAAAAGAGACATGGAAGAGCTCTCTGATCACATAGCCCAGGCCAGTATGACAATGACCCTGAGTAGCATCCTGCCCTCACCAAGAATGATGCCACAGTATAAAGAAAAAATGATCAATTTCAACAACTGGCTACGTTTCTGGTGTCATTCAAAGGGGATCCAGTATCTGTCCACCTGGGATGACATGCTCGATAAGCCACGTTGCTTCGCAAGAGATGGCTTGCACCTGTCACCCTTAGGCTTTCGAATACTGGCCAAGGCTTTTGCCACCCCCATAGTTTTTGTTTAGGCAAGGCTCAAAAGACAAACCCACCACCATAAATAGCACAAATAACCAAAAATTGAGGGTTATGCTACTCAACGCCAGAAGTCTAAACCTCAAAATGCATGCACTCGAGGCACTCCTCAGTACGGAGAACATCGATATCTGTGCAGTAACAGAAACCTGGTTTAAGGCTCCTGAGAGCACCCCAGCACTACCAGGCTATAACTCATACCATACTTTTCAGCCAAAGAACCCGGACCGAAACACAAAAGGTGGGGGTGGATCCATATTCATCAAGGATACCCACACCCTCCAGGTTAGTGGCACAGCACAATGCCTCAGAGATCATCCATGTGCAACTAACAATGGGCAAAACTGCAGTTCAAATTGTAGCTTGCTACAGATCACCCACCATGACCAAGGACCCCCATTCTGCGTTTCTGGAGACACTGGAAAATATGAAGGTCCTAACAAACACCCTGATTTCAATTACCCAAATATTAACTGGGAGAACTACTCAAGTACTAACTCACTTGCCCAACGCTTCCTAGAATTTATAAACTCGAACACCCTGGATCAACTGGTCAACACCCCCACCAGAGGTGACAACATATTGGACCTGGTCATCACCAACATGGGTGACTGGCGTTCTACACTGGAGGTCAAACCCTTGCTGGTTAGATCAGACCATAGACTAATCACTCTGGATATCCACATTCCTCCCCCACCCCCAATCAAGGAAACCATCATGAAAAACGTTTCAAAAGCAAACTTCACGTTACTTAAGACCAAGGTGGAAAGGTTCACAGCCCCCATGCTAAAGGACAATGCTGTCCAAGCTGCTGAATCCTTTACAAAGGCACTCTATGAGCACCTGCAAGAATGCATGGATCGTGCTACCCCAAGCAAAACCAAGACTCACTCCTCCAAGAAAAGGAAACCGGTCTGGTGGACCCCTGCCATAAACAAGCTATACAATAGGAGGAGGAAACTAGTGCAGAAGAGAGTAAAATCCCAAGAAGGAAAGACATCCATGATCAGTATCAGCAAGAAACTACGATCCCTCATAAAATCATCCAAGGCTAGCTTCGAAAGAAAAATTGCCAAGGACTCCAAAAATCATCACAATGCGTTCTTTAGCTATGTGAAGAACCTAAGTGGAAACTTTCATATCTGCTCTGAGTTAGTGCAGAATGGCACAAAATACACTGAACCAATTGATATTGCCAACATTCTGGCAGACAGGTTTAGTGAAAATTTCACCCCCCTCTCACCCCCTAAAGGGCCCATAACCATAAAAGAAGAATGCAGTGCCCCGGCAATCATTGACACACAGGTTAAAACAGCCCTATCCAAAGCCAAAAATATGCTTCAATGGGATCAGACAGTGTCCCAGGCTGTGTCTTACATGAGCTCCAAAATCAACTAACCCCTCACCTAAACACACTGTTCAAACTCAGCCTCTATACAGGCTACGTACCCATAGAGTGGCGCACAGCAACCATTATCCCGCTCCACAAAGGTGGAGCCACAAAAGACCCCGGGAACTATCACCCTATAAGCCTGACTAGCCTGGTCTGCAAGGCTATGGAGAGCATCATCATGGACTTCATTAACAGAGACACTGGGAACGTTCAAACACTTGACCCTACCCAGTTCGGCTTTGTTAAGGGCAGATCATGCCTCCTAAACCTGGTGGACTTCTTTGAGACAGTTACCAAGGCTTTAGACGAGGGAAAGGAGGTCCACACAGCCTACCTAGACCTCGCAAAGGCTTTTGACACCATTTCCCATTCTGGTATTTTAGACAAGCTCACCAGCCTGAACATAAACCCCTACGTCACGAGATGGGTTGCCAATTGGCTCACGGATAGAACCCACACGGTGAGAGTTGCAAGCTCTAGTTCCGACTCTAAACCAGTTACAAGTGGCGTCCCCCAGGGCTCAGTCCTGGGACCCCTCCTGTTAGGTATATACTTCTCAGAGGTACAGGCAAGCACAGGAGGATATGGCTGACCAAGTTCGCAGATGACTGCAAACTAGGGGCCATAACTGACTCTCCAGCTGATACAGACATCCTCCAGAAGGGTCTCACTGAGATGGAAACCTGGTGTCAAAATCATAGACTCAAGCTAAATGCCAAAAAGTGCATAGTCATCCCCTTTGGAAAAAACAAAGTACCCGCGAACTATCACATACGTGGTAGTCCCTTAAATACAGAAAATGTAATAAGGGATCTGGGGACCCAAGTAGACCGTAATCTCTCCTTTGATAATCATATTGCCAAGGTGGTTAGAAAATCCTTCTATGTGACCCACCTAATCACAAAAGGGTTTGCATCTAGAGCAAAAGAGGTTATTGTGCCCCTCGACTCATCACTTATTAGACCCATCATAGAGTACCAATGCCCCATTTGGGATGTACCTTACAAGACACCTGCAACAGCTAGAAAGCTGGAAAGACCACAGAAGTACCTCACCAAGAGGATTACTGGCCTCAAACATATGCCCTATATGCAGCCCGACTGAAGAAACTCCAGCTGTACTAGGTTGCACACCGCTTACTCAGAGGTGATCTCTGCCTGACATACAAGACCATGTCCAACCCAAAATTGATGGACATGCTCCACTTAAAAAAAAAAACAAATCCCCTAGAGCCACACGCTCTAGGGATCTAAACCTCACCACAACGATAAATAGGACGTGCTGGAGGGATAGATTCCTGTCCCAGAGACTCCCCATGCTTTGGAACAGGATTCCAATCTACATTAGGCAGAGCCCCTCGCTAACACTCTTCAAGAGAAACCTTGACGAGTGGATGGGAAACAGAAAATTTACCCCGGGGATCACTGCAGTGGCTCTGCTGGACAGAGGCACAGGGAACTAATTAAAGGGGGTGGTGAAAGCCAACACATTCTGGCTAGGCTTATAGATGCCCTCAGGCAGATAGCCTAGTACTTACCTATAAACCTATAAATGGGCATGGGTATTTTCCGGTGATAAGTGTGTTGAGGATCCAATCTATTCCAACCTACGTGAGTCAGGGACACATGCTAATGGCAGGAGGGGTGTATGTGCTCCTATTGGCCAGTGTGTGTGCTCTCCATAAAGCCCAGCAGCCTTAGGTCAATAAGCTACTGGCCTTCTGGTGTCTAGTTGCCCAGCTTGTGTTACCTGGGATAGCTCTGTTGAGCAAAAGCTGGATGTAAAACCAATTAACCTGCCAAACATGAACTGAGACTTCCTACACTTAATATAGGTTCACTGACAGACAGCAGTTTGGAAGTGGATGACATGATAATATGGAGGAGGCTGAATATCCAAGAGACAAGATGGAAGAGTAGTGCAGCGAAGCCACTTGGCTTGTGATTCAGAGCTTACTACTCAGGAGGAAAACAGGTTAGAAATGGTGTGGGAATTGTCATAAGACAGAGTGTTCAGAAGAAGTGAGGAATATCATCAGAATTACTGAAGAACACATGGCAATCAGACTCCAGTGTAATAATAGGGCAGTATTCATAATCTCAGCCTATGTAATAACAGGGCAGTATTTATAATCTCAGCCTATGCCCCACAGCAGGGTTGTGATAGTGAGGAAAAGAGTGCATTCATACAGCAGTTGCAGGACCTACTAGATAAAGCAAGACAACAGGAATTGGTGTTGATAATGGGTGACTTGAATGCACATATCAGGACAGACAGAAAAGGATACGAGGACTACCTGGGTCCACATGGGTGCGGCAACAAGAGTGAAGAAGGAGAGGTCATTCTAGACTTCTGTCTGGCAAATGGGTGGAAGAGACAGTCACAAGATCACATACAAGAGTGGCCAACATGCAACTCAGGTAGACTTCCTCCTAGTAAGGAAAAGGTACTGGGGTAGAATCAGGTTGTGCAAAGTCATCCTCAGTGAATCAGTTGGCCCACAGCATAAACCACTGGTTGCCACAATTAGCTGCAAGCAATGGCTGAGAAGGCTCCAAGGTCAACAGGGACCAGGCTGAAGACCTGGAATGTGACTGGACAGAAAGTACAACAGTTTCAAGGAATTACTCAGGGTTCTAGCACCCCAAGAAGAGAAGGAAATAGGTGGAGCTGAAGAAGAATGGCACTGCCTCAAAACAGCATGTGTGAGGACTACAGAACAGATATGTGGCCGAGCCAGGTATGGAAATAAGGTACATAAGGAAAGCTGGTGGTGGAACGCAGAAGTCCAGGAAGTCATCAAAAGAAAAGAGGAGTGCAGGAAAAAGTGGCAGATAGAAAGACTGAGCAGGCTAAGGGAATATACTGGTTGGCTAACAAAGAAGCTAAGAAAGGAGTTGCAATAGCAAAGAACTGGGCATTAAAGACAATCTACTAGCTTAAGGAAAGTGACTCAGTAGGTGGCACAAAGAAACTATATCAGGTTGCAAGGCAAAGACAGAAAGATAAAGAAGACAGTAAGACACCCTTCATAAGGGATGCCAGCAACAACGTGCTCACCAGTCCGCAGGACATCAAAGACAGATGGAAGGAGTACTTCCAGCAGCTTCCGAATGAAGAAAACCCCACAGAAGCTGTACTGTCCCAGACACAACCTATGATGAGAGAAGAGGAGGAGCCCACCGTAGAAGAAAGAATAGCACTAAGGAAAATGAAGTCGGGGAAAGCAGCAGGCTCAAAAAAAGTCACAGCAGATATGATAAAGATGCTAGGAGATAGGGGAGAAATGGCTCCTGAAGGTACTTACAGCAGTGTGTAGAGAGAGGCGTATTGCAGATGAAAGGAGTATAAGCATACTTGCGTCACTGTACAAGTACAAAGGGGACATCCATAACTGTGGACAGTACAAAGGCATCACACTCCTGTCACACTGCATGAAAGTTTTTGAGAAGGTGATTGATAATCAGATACACAGAGCAGTAGAAAGTAAGATGGGAGATGAGCTGTTCAGATTCAGATCAGGATGCAGCTCAACTAACCCAGTGTTTGCAGTGAGACAGGCAGTTGAGAAGAAACCAGAGATGAGGAAATAGTCCAACTGGACATTCCTATACTTGGAAAAAGAAAGGTCTCTTGGGCAGTACTGTGGTGGCTCAAAGGCCCAGAAACATTGGTAGAACTACTGCAGGCTATGTACAAGGACCCAGTGACTCAAGCACAAACAGTGTTCGTTCTTATAGAGGGGGTCCCAGTGGGAGTGAGTGTGCACCAGGCTTCATATCTGAGCCCACTGTTGTTCATACTGCTGATGGACTACATTAGGAAACAGGTTGTAGGGGAGAGATAGTACAGCTGTGTACACTTACCATAAATGTAGATGTTCGAGTGTATTCACTGTTGCAGTTATCACACTTGGGTTAATTGCCTGCAGGTAGCCCTCAGTCGGCCCAAATGCCAGAGTCTTGGGATTTCTGTGTCGAATGCTGTCACCTCTTCCATGACGTCAGGTCATCAGGGGTATAAAACATGCACCCGACGCCATTACATCAATTTTTCTTGCACCAGATGTCAGGAGCCCCCTAAAAACGGAGCTATTACATGGTGTGGAACACCTCCGGTAAAAAGTAAATACCCCCACCATAAAAGATGGCCATAAAGAGGATAGGTAGAAAGGATAGAGAAAGCCAGGGGAATGGAGGGAAGGAATCCAGGACTGCAACAGTGAATACACTCAAACATCTACATTTATGGTAAGTGTACCCAACTGTACTATGTTCTTTGTGTTTCACTGTTGCAGTCAACACACTTGGGTTGATTCCAAAACCTGAGGAAGGGTGGAGGCAGTCAAGAAGTCTTAGGGCTGGCTAGCAGGCCTTGTAAGACTGCTGTAGCAAATCCAGCTCTGGATTTAGAAAAAAAGGCAAGTGGTAATGCTTGGTGAAGGTGTGTACAAAACTCCAGGTTGTAGCTTCCAGGATGTCCCCGGTAGGGACTCCCCTGAGAAATGCTGTAGAGGTTGAAGTAGCTCTAGTGGAATGAGTTCTGATCCCCTGAGAGGTAGGTTTTCCATGGTGTTTGTAGCAGAAATGGATGCAGTGTGCTATCCATTTGGAAATGGTTTACTTCGAAATGGCCTTGCCATCTGCCCCTCTAGCAAAGCTGACTAGCAGCTGGTCAGATTTTCTGAAAGGCTTAGTCCTGTCAAGGTAGAACCTGAGCTGTCTGTGCACGTCCAAGGAGTGCAGGATCCTTTCCCCTTTATTCTGAGGATTAGGGAAAAAGGTTGGCAAATGGATGGATTGGTTTAAAGCCACACTGGATATCACCTTGGGCATAAAGATGGGTTAGTCCTGAGGGGAAACCCTGTCAGCATGGAAAATAATGAAGGGCTCCGCCGCCATTAGTGCCTGTAACTCAGACACTCTTCTTGCTGAAGTAATACCTGGAAGTAAGGCCGTTTTCCAAGAGAGGAATTTTAACTCTGCTGAAGCAGCAGGTTCAAAAGGGGGAAGTGTGAGCTTCTCCGGTACAAAGTTAAGGTCCCAGGCTGATGTTGGAGCTCTCCTAGGGGGCCTTAAATTGTTAGCACCTCTTAGGAACTGTTTGATGAGAGGGTGAGAAAAGAGGGGTGGCTCAGTATTATAATGAGCTGAGATGGCAGAGGCATGAATCTTAATGGATGAGAAAAATAGGCCCCTGTGGAGCAGCTCTGCTAGGTAATCAAGGATTTGAGGTAAGGTGGGCACAGCTGTGTCCTTTCCTTGAGACTGACTTCAAGAACAATATCTTTTCCACTTTTCAGCAGAGGATTTCCTAGTACTAGGCCTTCTGGACTCAAGGATGACGTCCAGCACCTGTTTGCTGAGGGATGCTGGTGGAGTATTCAGGGGATAAGCCAGGCTGCAAAGTTTAGGGTTTGCAGCTGTGGATGCAAAATTTGTCCCTCCTGCTGAGACAGCAGGGAAGGTGTCTGATGTAGGTGCCAGGGTGGCACTACTTTCAGACTGCGTAGGAGTGGGTACCAGTGCTAGCATGGCCAGTCTGATGCAATAAGGATTGCCCTTGGCCTGTCCTGTTTGATCTTGAGTAGTACTTTTGAGAGGCGTAAATTGGGAGGTTTTCTCAAGTAAAGAATAGGGAATCCACCTTCCAGGCTCTGTTGTGAGGGATCCTGGTGCAAAATTTGCTCCATTGGTTTTAGGGGGAGGTAAAAGGGTCTACACCTCCGGTGTTCCCCACCTCTGGGATAGAAGTCTGAATGAGTTGGGTTCCAGTTTCCACTTGTGAGGGTCCAGTAGATTTCTGCTTCAGTCGTTTGCCAGTGAATTTTGCTTGCCTGGCAGGAAGTGAGCTTGTAGGTGCATTTGGTTGCTCAAGGCTGTGTTCCACAGGGCCATGGCTAACCTGCAGAGTGGGTAAGCATGTGTTTCCCCCTGTTTGTTTATGTACCACATAACTGTGGTGTTTTCAGTCTTTATCAGGAGCTGTCCTGGAAGGATAAGGTATTTGAAAGCTGTCAGAGTATTCTGTACAGCTAGCATCTCTTTTTGATTGATATGCAGGGGAATTTGTTCTGGGCCCCATTTACCTTGAATGCCTTTGCCTGCCATGTGAGCCCCCCATGCATAGTGTGATGCGTCTGTTGTCAGGATTTGGGCGGTGAGGGGTTGAGTGAAAGGAAGTCCCTTGTTGTGGTTGCATGCCTCTGCCCACCAAAGGAACTCTGCCCTTAGACAAGGTATGATAGGAATCACTGTTTCCAGGTCCTGAGAATGTTGACACCAGAGACTTAAGTACCAGAGAAGTTTCCTCATATGCAGTCTTGCATATGGAATTAGCAAAATGCATGAGGCCATGAACCCAAAGGCTTGCAATATTTTCCTTGCAGATAGCTGGGTTTTGGTGGCCATTAGTTTGAAATAGTTTGTCAAATGGGCCTACTTTTCTGGAGTGAGGAATGCCATCTAGGAAGTTGTGTTCAAGCTTGCTCCCAGGAATACAATTTGTTGGCTGGGCACCAGTTGTGATTTCTTTTCGTTGATGGTGTATCTCAGTGAAGTTAGAAGTCTTTTTACAAATGCCAGGTGCTGAAGTAGCAATTCCTGACTGTCCGCCCGAATCAGGCAATCATCCAATTATGGGTAAATTTGAATATTTCTCTGCCTGCAGCATGCAATGACTGGAGCTAGGCACTTTGTGAATACTCTGGGTGCAGTAGATAAGTCAAAGGGAAGTGCAGAGAAAGTACAGTTTTGTACCTACCATAAATGTAGATGTTAGAGTGCTCATACAGCTGCAGTCATTACAGATGGGGTTATCCTGCTGTCAGGCGGGTCCTCGGTCGGCCGAATTCCAAAGTCTAGGTCCGGCGTCAGTTGTCGTCACTTCTTCCCTGACGTAAGTGAAGCAGGGGTATAAAAGAGGCAGCCAACGCCATTTTCTTCAGTTTTTCTTGCCCCAGATGTCAGGTGCCCCCAGAAGGAAGGCAAAACATAATGTTATGCAAACTTGCAATATAGATAAATAAAAAAACAGTAGTTGCACGCAAATACACCATAAAAGAATACCCCAAATAGGTTGTATGATAAAGGTGTTTGTCATAAGGCCTGTCCTAAGAGGGGACGGAGGGTGGGTAACCTGGACTGCAGCTGTATTAGCACTCGGACATCTACATTTATGGTAGGTACAAAACTGTACTATGTTCATCGTGCATACAGCTGCAGTCATTACAGATGGGAAGAATCCCAAAGCAAAGTAAGGGTGGTAGGCACTAAGTAGAACTAGGAGTAGCGAGGATGCCCTGCAGGACTGCTGTGGCAAAGCCCGCTCTAGATTTTGAGTATAGTGGAAGGTGGTAGTGCTTGGAGAAAGTGTGCACTGAACTCCAAGTAGCTGCTTCCAAAATGTCCTTGGTAGGGACCCCCCCTGAAGAAAGTTAAAGAGGTAGCTGTGGCCCTGGTGGAGTTGGGATCTGATGTATGCAGGCACCGACTTTCCATGAAATGAATAACAAAAGCGAATGCAGTGGGCTATCCATTTTGAAATTGTCTGTTTGGAAATGGCCTTTCCTTGAGCACCTGTAGCATAGGACACAAAGAGTTGCTCAGATTTCCTGAATGGCTTTGTTCTGTCCAAGTAATAACGAAGTTGTCTGTGAATGTCCAAGAAATGTAGTAGTCTCTCCCCTTTGTTCTGTGGATTTGGATAAAAGGTAGGTAAGTGGATAGTCTGGTTCAAGACTACACTGGATACTACCTTTGGCATGAAAGTAGGGTTGGTTCGTAAGGAAACTCTGTCCTGATGGAAAATTATAAATGGTTGCACAGCCATGAGGGCCTGCAGTTCCGAAACCCTGCGTGCTGAGGTGATAGCCAGAAGGAAGGCTGTTTTCCATGACAAGTATTGTAGCTCTGTTGAAGAAGCCGGCTCAAAGGGAGACAGGGTCAGCTTTTCCAATACGAAGTTGAGGTCCCAAGCTGGAACTGGTGGTTTCCTTGGGGGTTTTATATTTTTTGCCCCTCTGAGGAACTGCCTTAATAGGGGATGTGAGAATAAAGGAGGGTCTGTGTTGTATTGTGCAGAAATGGCTGAAGCGTGGATCTTGATGGAGGAGAAGGAAAGGCCACTGTTTAACATCTCAGCTAGGTACTGTAAAATTTGAGGTATATTTATTACCAAAGGATTCTGGCCCTTTGCTTGATTCCAGGAACAAAATCGTTTTCATTTGGCGGAGTAGGCTTTTCTAGTAGAAGGTCTTCTGGCCACCAAGATGACATCCTGCACCTTCTTGGAGAGGAGAGTCTGTTGGGAAATTAAGGTATTCTCCATGCAGCTAGATTTAGGGTTTTGAGCTGGCTGTGAAGGGTTTTGTAGTTGTGCTGGGACAACAGAAGAGGTACTAGAGGTAGGATCCATGGTGGGGAGTGTGTCAGGCTCTTTAGGAGCGGATACCAGTGTTGTCGTGGCCAGTCTGGAGCAATGAGAATCATTTGTGGCCTCTCTGCTTTGGCTTTTAATAGAACTTTGGTCAGTAGAGGAAGAGGCGGGAAGGCATAGACTGTCAATGTTGTCCAATTGAAAGAGAGTGCGTCCACTTTCCAGGCCTGTGGATGATAGGTCCTTGAACAAAATTTTTTCAACTGGTAATTTCTGTGGGTAGCAAATAGATCTATGCCTGGCTGTCCCCATGCCTGAGTTATCTTTGAGAAAACTTGAGGATGCAACTTCCATTCGTGTGGATCTGTCATATTTCTGCTTAGGTTGTCTGCCAGTGTGTTTTCCTTCCCTGGCAGGAATTGTGCCTGTAGTTGAATTTGCAATTCCAGTGCTGTGCTCCATAGGGTCATGGCTTGCCTGCACAGGGGGTATGAATGAGTTCCCCCCTGTTTGTTTATGTACCACATGACTGTGGTGTTGTCTGTCCTTATCAATAGCTGGCCTGGATACAGTAGGTCATTGAAGTTCATAAGAGCATTTTGCACGGCTAACATCTCCTTTTGGTTGATGTGTAGGTGCTTCTCTTTTTGGGACCATTTTCCCTGAATGCACTGATCTGCCATGTGTGCTCCCCAGGCGTAGTCTGATGCATCCATTGTGATGATTTGAGTTGCTTGAGGTACACAGAAAGGGAGACCTGTGTTTCTTTGGCATGCTTGAGCCCACCACAAAAATTCCTTTTGAAGGCATGGAATGAGTGGTATAATTGTTTCCAAGCTGTGGCTGTGTTGAGACCATAAGTTGTTTAGGTACCATTGTAGTTTCCTCATATGCAGCTTTGCACATGGGATTAGTAGGATGCAAGATGCCATGAATCCCAGAGCCTGCAGAACTTTCCTTGCAGTTAGTCTGGTGAAAGTTGCCATTTTGCTGAAGTATTGAAACAGTTGCCCTTGTTTGTCTGGCATGAGGTAGGCCTTCTGGGTGGTTGTATTTAAGCTGGCACCCAGGAAAATTATCTGTTGAGAAGGTATTAGTTTTGATTTCTTTTTGTTCACTGTGTATCCCAGGAAGTTTAACAGTTTTATTACAAACGCCAGATGCTGCAATAGAATGTCCTTTCTGTCCGCTTGGATCAGGCAGTCGTCCAGATATGGGTAGATTTGTATTCCTTGTAGTCTGCAGAAGGCAATTACTGATGCCAGGCATTTCGTAAACACTCTGGGCGCAGTAGATAAGCCAAAGGGCAATGCAGAGAATTGGTAATGTGTTGAACCTGCAAGAAATCTGAGGTATCTTCTGCAATCTTGTCTGATAGGGACATGCAGGTATGCCTCCTTGAGGTCCAATGTTACCAGCCAAGACTCCTTGCCCAGCATGGGAAGAAGCTGCTGTAATGTGAGCATCTTGAATTTTGGCACCTGTAGATATGTGTTTAGGATGGGTAGGTCTAAGATAGGTCTCCAATCTTTGTCTTTCCTTGGTACCAGGAATAGTCTGGAATAAAAACCTTGGCCTTGTTCTTTTGCAGGTACCTCTTGAATCGCTTTCATATCCATGAGAGCGGAAATTTGTCTTTGTGCCTCTGCCCTTTGATTTTGTGGCAGGTTTGGCATGCCTCTCATTTTTGGAAGGGTGTGAAAGTGGAACCTGTAGCCTCTGTCTATAATGTCCAGAATCCATTTGTCTTTTGTAACAATATGCCAGTTTTTTGAAAATAATGCCAGTTTTCCGCCCAAAGGTGCTGCCATTAAAGCTTTGCTTGGCAGGCATAGGGGGAAGTCATTGTGTCTGTTTTCGAAATGACTGTGATCCATCTTCTCTACCTCTTGGGGTTAGTGCTTGCCATTGTCTGGATCTGAATGATCCTTGAGATTGCCCTCTACCCCTCGGGCGCCTGTATCTGCCTCTTTGAGGTCTGTCCGTGGCTGGAAAGGACCAATTTTTTGAAGGCCAGTTTCTGCTGAAGCGTGGAGGTTGTACCTGTAGGAAATCGTTCACTGTTTGCATAGATTTCACTTTTTCCTCCATTTTCTTTAGTACCTCCTCAGCTTTAACACCAAACAATACATCTTTTTGAAGTGGTGCATCTAATAACTTTGCTTTGACATGATCTGGTAAGGTTTGCACTTTGAGCCAAGCATGTCTACGTATAACAGACCCCGTGACAGAAGCGCTACATGAGGCCTCTAAAGCATCAAAACCACACTGCAAGGTATGTTTACCCACTTGCTCTGCACCATGCAACAAATCCTGCAACTCTTTCAAATCTGGTTGTTCTGTTTGTGTCATTTTGCTTTTCAACTGAGATAACAAAAACTGTTGGTACTTTAACATATGGAATTGACAGTTTAATGCCCTCATGGTTAAAGTGGCAGATGTATACACCTTTTTCCCCCACCTTTCTAATGCTCTGGAATCTCTCTCTGAAGGTAAAGGGTTTTTAGCAGTAGAGGCCTTTATTCTCTTGGGACCCTGTGAAATAGTTTCTGGGTCAGCAGTATGGCTTTTATAGAGGAACTGGTGAGAATCAGGGACCCGGTAATACCGGTCTGGTTTAACAGGGTCTGGAGGTAAAGAATCTGGATTAAGGCTGGCTTCTGCGTACACATCATCCAAAATATCTAAAACAGGAGGGATAGCAAGGGGCCTATGCTGGGGGAGCAGTAGAAATTCCCTGAGCCTTTTCTTGGAATCTGAGTAATCTTGGCCTTCCCAGTGAAAGTGTTCCCTCAATGTATGCAGGGTTTCCCCAAAAGAGTGGTCCTCAGGGGGGGAGACCGAGGGAATAGACTCCTCAGCATCAGAGTCTTCGAAAGGGGAATAGGCATAATCCTGGTCCTCAGAATGTTCTGAGGTAATAGAAGCCTGGTCTGAGGAAGGGTAGTCTTCCTCCAATCTGGGCCTTTTGTCAGAGGGGGGTTGAGAACCCCTGATCAGAGTTATCAAATCCTCAGCCATTTTAAGCATCTGCTTTTTAGGCATGGGGCCTTGAGAGGTGGTCTGAGGACCCTGTTTTTTTTAGTTTTCATGGCTGCTTTAGATTTAGTGAAGGATTTAACAGAGAAAGTGGAAGACCTGAAGGCGCCTTCAGAAATGGCAGGCCTGACTAAATTTTGAATTTCCCCGCCAAGAGTGGCGTCAGTATCTGTAGAAGGAATGGAGACCGAGGAGCCTGCGACCTCAGGTACTGAAGTCACTGGTAAAATAGTTTCATCGGTATTCAGGGCCTGCGTAGGCGCCTCGCTGAGAACCGGAGAACCGGTAGTCGGCCTAAGCGTGGTCTCAGTACTCGGTGCGGACCTCGGATGTCGGTCCTTATCTTTGCGTCTTTTGCTTAAAACTGGTGTTGGTGTATCCGACGACATGATATAATTTTTTGCCAAAATAATGAAGGGCGAACTCCGCCCGCCGCTTAATAGTGCGCTTGTTGAACCTAGCACAATAACGGCAGGCCGAGACATCGTGGTCTGGGCCTAAGCAAGGTATACAGAAAGAGTGGAAATCCTTATGCGGTATTTGCTTCCCACAAGAAATGCAATTATTAACTTTGTCTGACATCGGTCTGAGGCAAGAAAAGTTTCCCCAACGGGGTACTTAGCTTTAAAGAAGACTTCGGCTGAAATACTTTCGTAAATCTCAGGAGCTGGCCGACCGGCACTTGCGAACTGCTTCTGCTTCGGGTACCGCGGGGCAAGAAAGACTGAAGAAAATGGCGTCGGCTGCCTCTTTTATACCCATGCCGCACTTACGTCAGGGAAGAAGCGAAGACAACCAACGCCGGACCTAGACTTTGGAATACGGACGACCGAGGACCCGCCTGACGGCAGGATAACCCCATCTGTAATGACTGCAGCTGTATGCACGATGAACATCTCATAGTGAATACAAGCCTGCCCTGAAATGTAGATATTTCCTGCAAGATTCCCTTATGGGGATGTGGAGATAAGCTTCTTTTAAGTCTAGGGTGACTAACCAGCAGCATAGGAAGAAGCTGTTGCAGTGTAAGCATTTTGAATTTTGTGACCACCAGAAAGGTGTTGATACGGCGCCAAGAGCTCTCTTTTCTGGGCACAAGGAACAGTCTGGAGTAGAAACCCTGTTCCCTTTGTTCTAATGGAACAGGTTGAATAGCCCTGATATACAGAAGGGAAAGTACTTGCTTTTGAGCCTCTGGCCACTGGTTTGGAGGAAGGTCTGGCAACCCGCTTGGGGTTGGCAGTGAGTGGAAGTAGAATCTGTATCTCTGGGATACAATGTTTAGAACTCATTGGTCCTGAGTAATGGACATCCAGTTTTTTGCATGAAGGGTGAGTTTTCCTAGTAGAGGTGCAAGTACTTGAGCATGGTTGGGACGGACAATTGGAAAGTCATTATGTACTTTTTCCATAAGGGAGTGGCTTACCACTCCCTGTTTTTGAGGTGGGAACACTCCATTGTTTAGATCGCTGCATACCCTGAGACTGTAGTCTTGGTGGTATGTTTCTCCTGGGTTTGGACTGAGAAGGCCTGGGAGGGACTGGAAAGGACCAGTTTTTTGAAGGCCAATGCCTACTGAATCCAGGTGACTGCACCTATAAGAAATCTTTGACAGTTTGCATAGATTTAGCTTTTTCTTCCATCAGAACTTCTTCTGCTTTTGTGCCAAACAAACGATCCTGATTTAATGGAGCATTTAATAATTTTGCATTGAAGGAATAAAACCCACACGGCAAAGTATGTTTACTAACTTGGTTTGCAGAATGCATTAACTCTTGTAAATCTTTATTTTCTGCACAATCTGGAAATAACACCATCTTTTTGTTTAATTAGTTCCGTAATATGCTGCTGGTACGTCTACATGTGAAACTGGCAATTCATAGCCTTGATGGCAAGAGTTGCAGAGGTAGATACCTTCTTACCCCATCTGTATAAAGTTCTAGAATCCCTATCTGAAGGTGTAGGGTTTTTGGCTGTAGTAGCCTTAATGCCTTTAGGTCCCTAAGATTCTTAAAGAGAAATTTGTGAGAGTCAGGTACTCTGTAATACCTGTCAGGTTTTCTACGAGCTGGTGGCAAAGTGTCAGGAGTAAGACTGGATTCCATGAAGACATCATCTACAATATCCAGGACAGGGGGTATAGCTAGAGGCCTGTGCCGAGGCAAATCTAAAAATTCTCTGAGTCTCTTTTTTGGACTGAGGATAGTCCTGGCATTCCCAGTGGAAATGCTCTCTTAAGGTATGCAAGGTTTCACCAAAAGAAAAATCCTCTGGGGGGGGGGGGGGGGAGGCAGAAGGAATGGATTCCTCTGCATCTGAATCCTCACAGGTAGATAAGGCTATGTCCTGGTAATCAGAAGGGTCAGAGTTATCGGACTCCTGGTCTGTAGAATCAGAAGGAAATTCAATTCTTTGTCTTTTAGCAGGGGAAGGCTAGCTTCCCCTAATTAGAGTAATAAGGTCTTTAGCCATTCTAAGCATTTGTTTTGTGGCATGGGAGCTTGAGCATGTGCTTTGGACGTTGGTTTTCTAGGCGTAGTGTGAACTCTAGGCCTGAGAAACTAGGTAGTTTTAGTTAAAAATGAAGTTGTCGGTTTAATACGAACATCGGTAGGTCGGAATAAACCCTCAGAAGCCGGTGCCTGCACAGCAGCTCTGGACCAATCCAAGGTAGAGACATCCGCAGGTTCCATAGTCAAAGAAGCATCTTGCGGCATACCGGACTCCGAATGGGTCTCAGCAGAGGCCTGTGAATCTGTAGAAGTGGGCATCAGGGGCTGCAAAGGCACCTCACTGAGTACCGGAGGGTTGGCAACTAGGTTAACGGAAGCGTCGTCAGCAGTTTTTGACCTGCTTCGGGCTCCTTCTTGGCAAGAAAGACTGATGTAACGGCGTCGGCTGCATGTTTTATAACCCTGAAGACCTGACGTCATGGAAGAGGCGACAGCATCCGACGCAGAAATCCCAAGACTCTAGTATTCGGGCTGACTGAGGGCTACCTTGCAGGCAGATAACCCGTGTGTGATGACTGCAACAGTGAAACACGAAGAATATCAACAAAGTTGCTGTATGCAGACGATGTGGCATTACAAGCAAACTCTGAGCAAGAACTTCAGCAAAGGATAGGAGAGTGGAATGAAAAACTGAAAGCACATGGGATGAAACTAAGCACAGTGGTAACAGCAGCAAATCGGGGAAATCAGAAGAAGCTGAGAATTGAGATAGAAGGGAAGATACTGTAACAGGTTAATAGCTTCAATTACCTGGGAGGGGTGGTTGAGGAGAAGAGAAGTCTGAATGAAGAGGTCAAAGCTAGAATCAGAGGGGATGCAGCCAACTGGCATAGAATCTCAGGTGTAGTGAATGACAGAAGAATGTCAAAGAAGTTGAAAAGTAAGTTGTACAAGGCAGTGGTGCAACCAAGTAGTACTGTATGACACAGAAACCTGGGCAGTAAAGGCAGAGTAGATGAGGAAGCTAGAGGTGAATGAAGTGTCTGAGAAAGGTAGTAGGATGCACACTGTGGGACAGATGAAGAAATGAGGACATAAGAGCAGAAGCCAAAGTAAAGCCAATTGCAGAAAAGATAAAAGAGAACAGACTATGGTGGTTCAGATACGTGCCGAAAAGCAGAAGACAATCTGGTGAAGATTTGGGACAGGCAGGAAGAAGTTAAGATGACACAAAGATGCCCAGCAAAGAGGTGGATGGATTATGTGAGAGAAGATCTGCGACAGTCGGGCATGAGTTTCGAAGAAGGCAGTAGTGTGGCACTGAATATAGAGAGAGAGAGAGAGAGAGAGAGATGACACCCTGACCCTATGCAGAAAATGGGAAAAAGGGGGTTGATGATGACACTTGTGCTACAGAATATAAGGTTACACATGCTTTAATACACCAAAGTGGTACGGGGAGCCTCTACTTGCTTTGAGATAACTTTACAGGCAAAAATTTGTGGTGCTGCTTAAATCTAAAATTAAAGTTAAGTTTTGTAATGCTTATCCTTTTGTATGTATACCAAGATGGTTATTTATTTTAGGTTTGCCAAGGTGTTTGAAAATTATTTTTTCATTTTACAGACTTTGAAAGTAAGAAACACAGACTGACTCACAAGCAGGAAACAAAGTTTGTGGACCAGATTTTATTGGAGTAAGAACTTGGTTTCCTGTCTGTTTCTTGGTTTCTGGTTTTGGTAGATTTTGAAAGTATAAAACTGTTTCTGTTTGTGTAATGGGCTTCCTGGAATTTAAGTGCTGAACACTAAATATTTCAGGAAGGGAAAGGAAGATGCAATGTTTGACTGAAGAGGGATGAATTCTGTGACATGAAATGTGAATTGACTATTCAATCCAGATAAGAGTAGATATCATTAGTTAAACTCTGAATTACAAGAAGTGCATCTGAAGGTTAAGTAACATGATTAATTAGAAGATACTGGTCTTTTGAAAGTGGCTTCTTTTGCAGAGGCCAGGAAAAAAGAGGAGTGATTTTATTTTCAATTTATGGTGAAAAGTAAGGTCAGGATTTACTAACAGATGTAAAATGGTTTCTAGACTTCAGCAAGAAGTTAAACAACAGCAAACTTGCCAACTGCATACAATATCTGTTCCCCTGGAAACTTTGCAGACTGAATTTGGAAAAAAAGATAAAAGTCTTGGTATTCAATGAAAGAACTGCAGTGTATGTGTGTGTGTGTATGTATTACACACACACACACACACACACACACACACACAAAAGACTGGAATGTTGTGACGAATGCAAATGAAGTAACAGAAGGGCCCAGAGTGACTTTTCTTCCATGATTGGGTGGGTATTCAAGAATACTAAAGTAATCAGTCAAACTAGTTTGTGGATACTTGTTGAAAGGTGCTCTCATTTACAGATTTGTTCACTTTCTGCCACAGACATAATATTAACAATGCTGTATGTAACATGCTGAAATTGAGACCAGGAGGGTCCTGAAAAGATCCAGAAGGTACCCTTGCACAGGGGGATCTTCAACTATGACTAACAAATAAAAATCAGTAACTGGCTTAAGGACATAATACATGGGGAAATACCTGCAGACAGGTAAGCGACTCCCAGGCCCTTAACAATACTGATTTCCACAGAAAACAACAATGGAGTAGCTGAGCTGGATTTCCCTTAAAACTACTAACTGCTTCCCAAAATTGAGTTGGAAAAAATCCTCTTCACTGGCTCTTGTCGGTCAGGTAAGTAGGATGATGCGAATACTGAAATTAACCATTTATGGAAGACTAAGTAATTGGCAAGAGAATGGAAGTCTGACCTAATAACTTTCCTGAAACTTGTCTTGTGCCAGGTTTCTCTGAACTAATGATCATCTTAATAATCTTTGGAGTGATGCACTTACTTGTGCCCTTCTGAGGTAATAAACAGCTAGAATGATTTGAATATATGATGGGTGATAGTAGGCACTGATGTTACAATGCCAAAAGCAACAGCAGTACACTATGCAAGGGGTATCCAAGGCAGAACAGACAAAAAATGATGATGGTCCTGCTTTGGTATTTCATGACCACATGGACACTTGCTAGGCACATACATTTTCTTTCAATACAGAAAGTGAGTTCTTTCATGACAACTTTAAAGTACAGCTGTGTACACTTACTATAAATGTAGATGTTGAGTGTATTCACTGTTGCAGTCATTACATTTGGGTAATCTGCTGGCAGGTTGCCCTCAGTTGGCCTGATTAACAAAGTCTTGGGTCCTGCATCTGTTGCTGTCCCTTCTTCCATGACGTCAGGTCGTTAGGGGTATAAAACATGCAGCCGATGCCATTACATCAGTTTTTCTTGCCCCAGATGTCAGGTGCCCCCCAAAACGGGAGCGCAAAAAAAATATATATATATATATATATATATATATATATTTTATTTTATATTTGTTGACCGGGACAGTCCGACTGAATGCATGTCCATTTTCAGCAGAGGCCCAGGGAGAAAAGCTCCAAGGGTAAGAAGATACAGCATTACATAATACCAGCATTACATATTACAGACAGACTATTTACAGTGATTACATAAGTAAGCAAGTTAAACAAGTTCCACAGGTTAGAGTTAATCCCGAGCGTAAATCAGGATTAAATTAAATTACACAGCAAACTGGTTAACAGATTTTTACACATTCTAGAGAGAGTTAGCCAGGCTTGATACACTGACATAACCAGTTAAGTGCCAAATGTTGTTTGAGTCTAGTTTTAAATTGACCTAAGGTAGAAAGTAAGGTAATATCAGCTGGAAGAGAGTTCCAGGGTCTACTTACAGAGTTTGCAAAGAGAGAGTCACCGGCTGTGTTATTAATTTTGCTAGTCAGAATTAGCAGTTTGTTAGAGGATCGAAGCAGTCTAGGATTGTTCTAGGGGGTGATAATATTTTTAAGTGCAGGAGTACTGTCCGGATTATAAAGGACTTTATAGACCATAATCAGTTGGTTATACTGGATTAGGCTGGGTAGTTCAAGCCACCCAAGCTGATTTAGATTGATGCAATGATGTGTCCTAAAAGGCAGCCCAGTGGCAAACCTGGCAATGTGGTTGTAGCAAATTGAGAGTTTGTCAAGGACAGTCTTGTTTAAATTCGAGAGTAGAGGGGATGCATACAGAAGGGTTGAAAGAAGGTGAGAGCAAGCTATGACAATTTTAGCTGGAGGGGTTAAGAATGCTTTTATTCTGTAAAATGACCCTAGTTTTTTATTGATGGTTTTGATAGTTTGGTTAACATATAGGTCGAATTTTAGATTATTATCTATGATGACACCTAATATTTTTGTAGAGGGGTCAGGGGAGATTATTGTGCCATCATTTGAATTTATGGTAAAGGTGAAAGCGGTAGGCCTATGTGTTGGTGAAAATAACAGCATTTTAGTTTTTTTGGAATTTAAGATCAGACGACGTTCAGAAAGCCAGTTTTCTATTGTAATAAAGGTGGTCTGGGTAGCTGACCATAACTCTATTAGAGATGTGGCCAAGCAAATCAGAGTAGAGTCATCAGCATATTGGATACAGTTGACTTTTGGGATGACAGTATAAAGGTTGTTAATGAAGATGGAGAACAGCAAGGGCCCTAGTATAGAGCCTTGTGGTATTTCAAGGGTGTTAGGTAGAAGATTAGGGCGTTTGATCTGCCAGAGGACAGCCTGCTGTCGACCATTCAGGTAGGACTGAAACCATTGAAGGGCTCTAGTATCTAGACAGAATGTTTAGAGGGTGTGGATTAAAAGTTGGTGATCAACCATATTGAATGCCTTGGAAAGATCCAAGAAGAGGGCTGAGGATATATAATTATTGTTGTGATTATGGTTTATGGTGTTGGTAAAGGCTAGGAGGGCTGAAGTAGTGCTGTGATGAGGACGGAAGGCATGCTGAGCGTCTGCCATAAGGTGATTCTGGATTAGGTGGTGCATGAGTTGTCTATGAATACATTTTTCCATAATCTTTGCAAGTGGAGAGAGTATAGCTATTGGCCTATAACTGGAAAATTCAGTAGAGCTGCCTCCTTTGTGAAGTGGGATTACATAGGATATTTTCCAGATGGTGGGAATTTTAACTTCTACTATCGTTCGAATGATTAGTATTGAGTCGGGGTAAGCAATAGCATCTGCTGACTTTTTGTAGGTACTCGGCAGGGAGTTGATCAGCAGAAAGTGTAGTGGGTTTTAATTTTTTGATCAAGGTACGGATAAGTGAAGTGGCGACTGGTTGGAAGCTGAACGCGAGTAGGTTTCTAGGGCTGGTACTTTCAGGAAAAGGGGAGCTAGGAGGTAGTTGGCTAGCTAGGGCTTGAATTGTCTCAGTAAAGAATCAGTTAAAACTGTCAGAAACATCTTCAGGGGTTTTATCAATAGTAGCAGCAGGGATTGGGGTTGAAGTTTGTCCAGGATGTAGTAGATTATTTAAACATGTCCAAAACTTCTGAGGGTTATTTTAATTTACTGTCTGTAAATTACAGTAGTATTGTTTTTTGTCTTGCAAAATGGATTTTTTAGTTTCGTTCCTGGATTGCCTGTATTTAATGTGATCTTGGGGGTCTTTAGAAGAATGCCATACAGCCCATGCTTTGTTTCTAAGGGTAATTTTGAGTTTAGACTCTTTAGAAAGCCATGGTGCAGTTTTTGCCTTTGTTCTATTTGGATGAACAGGTGCATGCAAATCAAGGATCTCAAGGAATTTGTTGCTAAAGTATGCTACTGCTTCCTCTAAGGGGAGGTGTTTTAGAATAGACCAATTACATGAGTTTAGTTCTTGTTGGAATTTGGCAGGGTCAAAGTTTTTATTGTTTCTAACATTTCTGAGTAAGGGTTGTTTGGAATTAATGGCTTTGTGCTTAATTACATATGTGAGAAGGTGATCGCTTGGGCCATCAGGGAGGGTACCAGAGGTGTACAGTTGGGGGTGACTATTTATGAGTACCCAGTCAAGTATGCTTTCTTTTTGGTTGGGTTTACCTATCCTGGTAGGGGTGGATATGATTTGTGTAAATGCATGCAGGTTAATATGGGTGGTTGGGGATTTTGAGGAACAGGTGCCCCAGTCTATGTTAAAGTCTCCAAGTAGTAGGGTTTCTTGGGGGTAGTGACATGATAGCCAGTGCAGGATATCTTCAAGTGTAGATATATTGTTACCTGGGGGAATGTACATACACATGATGTTAATGCATTTATTTTTATTAAGTTGCAATTTGGTGTCAAGAATCTCTGAATTATTAATCTGAGGTGGTTGTACTACATCTATGGTGACATTCAACTCAGATTTATAGAGTACAGCTACCCCACCCCCCTTCCAGGAAGCACGATCCAGCCTGTGTATGTTGTACCCAGGTGGTAAAACTTCATTGTCTGTAGTGTTAGGTTTTAACCAGGTTTCAGATTCTCTTCTCAGGGGAGTGGACATCCAGAAGTGCATGCAATTCATGTACCTTGTTATTAATGCTTCTAATATTGAGATGACAGGCTAGGAGAGAGTTAGTTGGTCTATTAATTGTAGGTTTGTAGCTTAGATTGCAAGTAGAGGGGGTATGTGTATCTGAAGTGGGTGGGCTACGGTTGGGGTGAAAATCACCACCAAGTATTAGGATAAGTCTATACTTGGTGATGAACTTCAGGAATTTGTTTATTAGTTTGTGGTAGTGTTTGGATCTAGAGCTAATGTGCCTGGGGTTGAGATGTTGATAGACTGAACAATATGTTGGATAGGACCTGGTACTGTAAGTATGGTTGAAGGTGGGAGGATTTACAGCTGGGGTGATAGTATGGCCTTTCGGGACCTGAAATTCTGTGAGAAACTGGTTTTCATACAAGGTAAGGAGGTATGGTGCGAACAAGAGGGGTAGTAAAGAGGAGTATATCATTATTTGTGATTCAGCTAGTGAGTTAAGGAACTGTTTTACCTGGTGATGCAACACCAGAAGATAGAGTGGTGAGGTAAAGGTACTGGAAAGGAGGATGGGAGAATGCCAGATGAAAGCTAATAGGTGCTATTAAAATGTAGGTAGAAGAATGGGGGTGGGAGGAATTATCCCAGATGAAAGCAGATAGGATCTAGAAAGTGGGAGAGTGGCTATAGTACTTTAAATTTAGAGGTACTGGGGGCAGGGAGGGGAGCAAAGAGAGCCCGAGCGTAGCGAGAGCAAATGTAGCGGGGCTATTGCAGTTTACAAGGTTTCCTAAGGTGTCCTAAAGCTACAAGGTAAGTAGTATAGTTCTTAATGTAAGAGTCAGTTTACTTAAGTTACAGGGGAAGGAGGCAAACAAGTAGAAAAAAGAGCCCTATGGCTGACCAAAATGGTGACCTGATCAATATATATATATATATATATATATATATATATATATATATATACATATATATGTATATAATTTAAAATACAAAACATATACCTCCAAACAAAAGCAAATACGCCAAAAAAGGCTTTTAATCATTGTAAAAGAAAGGAGAGGTATAGTTAGAGAAAAACAGGGGGCTGGAGGGAGGGTAACCAGGACTGCAACAGTGAATACACTCGAACATCTACATTTATGGTAAGTGTACACAACTGTATTATGTTCTTCGTGTTTCACTGTTGCAGTCATTACATTTTGGTAGAATCCCAAAGCTATGGTTGGGAGGATAGATTTATACAGCATTAGGAGCAGCTATAAGGCCCTGCAGGACAGCAGTGGCAAAGCCAGCTCTGGATTTAGAGGAGAGAGGTAAAGGTAATGTTTGGTGAACGTATGAACTGAGCTCCAGGTAGCAGCTTCTAGAATGTCCCTGGTAGGAACCCCTCTGAGAAAGGCTGCAGACGTACATGCAGCCCTGGTGGAATGAGATCTGATCCCCTTGGGGATAGGTTTACCATGGTGCATACAGCAGAAATGAATACAATGGCTTATCCATTTGGACATAGTCTGCTTTGAAATAGCCTTTCCCTCTGCCCCTGCAGCAAATGCCATCAATAGTTGTTCAGATTTTCTTACAGATTTTGTCCTGTTTAAGTAGAATCTAAGCTGTCTGTGTACATCCAATGAATGCAGAATCTGCTCACCCTTGTTCTGTGGATTAGGGAAGAAAGTTGGCAGATGAATGGTCTGATTAAGAGCCACACTGGATCCCACCTTAGGCATAAAGGATGGATTGGTCCCGAGAGCCACCCTGTCCATATAAAAATAATGAAAGGCTCCTCTGCCATAAGAGCCTGTAATTCTGAAATCCTTCTAGCTGAAGTAACTGTTAATAGGAAAGCTGTTTTCCAAGAGAGAAATTTTAGGTCCACAGTAGCAGCTGGCTCAAAATGAGGTAGAGTGAGTTTTTCCAAAACAAAATTGAGGTCCCATGCAGGAGTTGGTGCTCTCCTGGGAGGTCTTAAATTTTTGGCCCCTCTGAGATACTGCTTTAGAAGAGGATGAGAGAAGAGGGGAGGTTCTGTGTTGTAATGAGCTGAAATGGCAGAGGCATGGATTTTTATGGAAGAAAAAGATAGGCCCTTGTGAAGCATCTCAATTAAGTATTGCAGAATCTGAGGAATATTGGGCATTGCTGTGCTTATTCCTTGTGATTGGTTCCAGGCACAGAATCGTTTCCATTTGTCAACATAAGATTTTCTAGTACTAGGCCTTCTAGCCTCCAAAATGACATCCATCACAGGTTTGCTGAGAGATGCTAAGGGTGACATTAGTTGATTAGCCACGCTGCAAGATTCAAAGTTTGGAGCTGAGTGTGCTGAATTTGGTAGCTCTGCTGAGGCAGTTGGTAAGGTGTCTGAGGCAGGTGCCACAGAGGAAGGTGCGACACATTGTGCAGGAGTGGGTACCAGTGTTGGCGAGGCCAGTCTGGAGCAATCAGAATAATTTTTGGTTTGTCCTGTCTGACTATTAGTAGGACTTTGGACAGCAGAGGCAGAGGGGGAAAAGAATAGACTGATAGTTTTTTTTCCAGCTGAACGATAGAGCATCCACTTTCCAAGCTTTTTTGTGATGAATTCTTGTGCAGAATTTGTCCAACTGATAGTTCTTGGGTGAGGCAAAAAGATCTATGTCAAAATGTTGAAAACTTGTGGTTCCAGTTTCCATTCGTGTGGGTCCATAAGATTTTTGCTTAGTTTGTCTGCCAGAGTATTTAGCTTTCCTGGCAGGAATTGAGCTTGTAGATGTATTTGATAAGTCAAGGCCGTGTTCCACAATGCCATGGCTAGTCTGCAAAGGGGGTAGGAATGTGTACCCCCCCCCTGCTTGCTTATGTACCACATGACTGTGGTGTTGTCTGTCTTTATCAGTAGTTGTCCTGGATGAAGGTAGTCCTTGAAGGCTGTCAGAGTATTCTGTACAGCTAGCATCTCTTTCTGACTGATATGTAGGTGCATTTGATTTGGGCTCCATTTGCCCTGAATGCATTTCCCTGCCAGATGTGCCCCCCCAAGCATAGTCTGATGCGTCTGTAGTTAGGGTTTGGGTGGCAGGGGGTGGAGTGAATGGCAGTCCTTTGTTTTGGTGGCAGGCCTTTGCCCACCATAGGAACTCTAGTTGCAGGCAAGGTATAATAGGAATCATTGTTTCCAGGCTGTGACAATGCTGACTCCATAAACTTTTTAGGTACCACTGAAGTTTCCTCATATGCAGTCTTGCATATGGAATTAGAAGAATACAGGAGGCCATGAACCCCAGGGCCTGCAGAATTTGTCTTGCAGATAGCTGGGTTTTTGTGGCCACCTGTTTGAAGTAAGTCATCAATTGAATTTGCTTTTCTGGCGTAAGGTAAGCCATCTGGGTAGTTGTATTCCAGCTTGCACCCAGGAATGTAATTTTTTGAGAGGGTACCAGTTGTGATTTCTTTTCGTTTATACTGTATCCTAGACAAGTTAGAACCCTACTTACAAATGCCAGATGCTTTAGAAGACTGTCCTTGTTTTCTGCCCGAATTAGACAGTCGTCCAGGTATGGAAAAATTTTAATATTTCTTTGCCTGCAAAAAGCAATTACTGGTGCCAGGCACTTTGTGAAGACCCTGGGCACAGTAGATAAGCCAAAGGGCAGTGCAGAGAACTGGTAATGCAAATAGCCTGCTTTGAAGCGGAGGTATCTTCTGCAAGATTCCCTGATTGGGATATGCAGGTAAGCCTCTTTTAAGTCTAGAGTTACCAACCAGGCATCTTTACCCAGCATAGGTAGTAACTGTTGAAGAGTCAGCATCTTGAATTTTGGAATGTCCAGAAATGTATTTAGAATGGATAAGTCCAGAATTGGACGCCATGATTTGTCTTTTCTGGGTACCAGGAAAAGTCTTGAATAGAAAACTTGTCCCTTTTCCTCTTCTGGTACTGGATGAATAGCCCCCATACTCATGAGGGAGATAACTTGTTTCTGGGCCTCTGCCCACTGATTTGGAGGCAGACCTGGCCATCCGTTTGGGATTGGCAATGTGTGGAAATGAAATCTGTATCCCTGGGATACTATATTTAAAATCCATTTGTCCTGGGTAATCAGTTACCAGTTTCGTGCATGAAGTGCCAGTTTTCCCCCCAAAGGGGCGGCCAAAAGGTAAGTGCTTGGTGATTTTAGAGGAAAGTCATTGACACTGCTTAACATAGGGAGGTGCCTTGTTGCTTCCAGGTTTGGAGGTGGAGGCATCCCTTTGTTTTGTTCTAAAAGTTCCTTGTGAATGAAACCTGGAGCCTTTGGAATGTCTGGATTTGATTTGAGCGGCTCTCAAGGGAACTGGAAAGGACCAGTTCTTAGTAGGCCAGTGCCTACTAAATCTGGGTGGCTGCACTTGTAAGAAATCTTTCACAGTTTGCATAGATTTAGCTTTATCTTACATCTTTTTTAAAACGTCTTCAGCCTTATTACCAAGGAGACTGTCCTTTTGTAAAGGAGCATCCAACAATTTTGCTTTAACATGGTCAGGCAGATTTTGCTCTTTGAGCCATTCATGCCTTCTTATCACAGATCCAGTTACAGCAGCCCTGCAAGAGGCCTCCAAAGAATCAAAACCACATTGCAAAGTATGTTTTCCAACTTGTTCAAATGAATGTAATAAATCCTGCAACTCTTTATTTTCCACACAGTCAGAGATCAACATAATTTTCTGTTTAAGTAGACCCATGGCATGCTGTTGATATTTAAGCATATGAAATTGACAGTTTAAAGCCCTGATTGCCAAGGTTGCAGACGTGTAAACCTTCTTACCCCATCTATCCAGTGCCCTGGAATCTCTGTCAGAAGGGGTAGGATTTTTAGCAGTAGAGGCCTTAACGCTTTTGGGACCCTGAGAAATGGCTTCAGGATCAGCAGTAGGGTTTTTGAAAAGGAATTTGTGGGAGCCAGGAATCCTGTAGTATCTGTCTGGCTTACTAGGAGCCAGAGAAAGAGAATCAGGAGTCATACTGTATTCTGAAAAAACATCATCAACAATGTCTAGAACAGGAGGTATAGCCAAAGGCCTATGCTGAGGAAGAAGAAGAAAATCCCTAAGTCTCTTTTTAGATTCAGAGAAATCCTGACTTTCCCAGTGGAAGTGTTCCCTTAAGGTATGTAAAGTTTCTCCAAAACAGAAATCCTCAGGGGGAAAAGCAGAAGGGATGGAACCTTCTACATCAGAGTCCTCATAAGTAGGTATAGATAAATCCTGTTCATCAGAAGAAATAGAAACCTGATCTGAAGATTCATAGTCAGTGCCTTGCCTAGGCCTCTTAGCAGGAGGGGGATGGCTACCCCTGATCAAGGTAATTAAACCTTCAGCCATTTTGATCATTTGTTTTTTAGGCATTGGGGCCTGTACACGTGACCCAAGCGTGGGTTTTTTAGACATAAAAGTATATTTTGGCCTTAGTTTTGAAGATGGCGTCGGTTTAATATACAAATCTTTAGGCCTGAAAACACCCCCAGAAGCCGGTGCCTGCACAGCGGCTCCAGACCCATCTAAGTTACAGACATCCACGGGTTCAATACTTAAAGCATCTCACGGCATACCAGACTCCGAATGGGTCTCAGTAGAGGCCTGTGAATCAAAAGTAGTGGGTATCAGGGGCTGCGAAAGCGCCTCACTGAGTACCTGCGAACAGGCAACTGGCTTAGAAGTGTCGTCGGTTTTGGACCTCGACGGTCTGTCTCTGTCTTTTTCTATGCATTTTTTAGGTATTCCGGTAGTCGGATTGTTAACAGATGACATTTCTGGATAGTTAAATCTTGAGCCAAAATATTTAGAAGCAAAAATATACAGCCGTTTAATTGTGTGTTGACTAAATTTAGCACAAAACCAACAGCAAGGCACGTTGTGGTCAGGGCCTAGGCAAGGAATACAGTACAAATGAAAATCCTTATGAGGTATTTGCTTCCCACAAGTAATGCAATTATTAACTTTTACTGACATTGGTAAGGAGCAATAAAAAGTTTCCCCAACAGGGTACTTAGCTTTTATTTGAAGACTTTGGTTCTGAAACTCGAAAACAAAAATTTCAGGAGTTGGCCGACAGGCACTTGCGAACTGCTTCTGCTTCGGGCTCTGCGCGGCAAGAAAGACTGATGTAATGGCATCAGCTGCATGTTTTATACCCCTGACGACCTGACGTCATGGAAGAAGGGACAGCAACCGACGCAGGACCCAAGACTTTGTTAATCAGGCCGACTGAGGGCAATCTGCCAGCAGATTACCCAAATGTAATGACTGCAACAGTGAAACACGAAGAACACCATGGAGCTCCAAATGATGGAAAACATATGGAGTCTAAAAGGAGTATACATGTCCCTTAACCATATGCAAGGGACCTTGAAGTGGCTTAAGTGGTAGGAGCTCCTGCACACAAGGGTGCCAAGAAATCTGCCAGATTATCATTGCAGAGTGTAAACCCACTACATAAGACCTGATTCAGAAGTGTCCTTGAAAATGAGGTCATGAACTCCAACTGTGACTGTTTTACTGGATTGTATCAGAAATCAGAAATAAAAAGAAAGAGGGTATGTGTGAAATATTACTTTTAAAATGAAAATTACTTTCATCTAATTTTCACGTAATGTTGTACAAAGCGTTTATCTTCATTCTTAGCTGTCATGTCTGTTTGGAGGCCACACAGTCCAATAGATTAATATAATTCTTTTCTCTTAAGTGTTAAAGTCAAGACATTTTCTCAATTAAATTAAGATATAATACAATGGCAGAGGAAGCTGCAGGGAGACCAGACATGCACATGCTGACATTCTTCAAGATAAGTCACAGTCTGTTAGGGCAAACCTCACATGAGAGCTGGGACACGCACGCACGCACGCACGCACGCACACACACACACACACACACACACACACACACACACACACACACACACACACACACACACACACACACACACACACACACACACACACACACACACACACAGTCACCTAGCTAAAACAGCCACAACCATTCATTCTTTAGCTTCTTCTTAAGAGATGTTACCAGCACAACAGCTTAGCTTACTGTAAGTCAAAATCCTGATATGCAAGATGGCCCGATATGTCATAGCAGCTTTATAAACTTACAGCACGTTTGACCTAATGTTGGAGAAAAACCTAAAAAAGTTTAAAAGGTTCTGACAGTTTTCATGGGACAGAGAAGTTAGAAAAGCATTCATGTGGCCCATAGCTGTCATAGTATAATTAAGCAAACAGCAGGAATGTTACTCAACAGGATATGTGGATAAGAAACTGATCTGGGAACATTAGTGTTACCTTTTCTTCAAACTAAGTGAGAAAAATGCGTGTAGAACAAGATACTGGCTTTCCATACTCTGGCCGTTAGGATGCTCATAACTGGCTACTTTATTTACTTCAACTCCTCCCTCTTGCAATTTTGAGACTTGTAAGTACACAACCAGAAATTAAGAGGTCTAGCTGAATCGATTAGACACCCTTCATGTATATATACTAATTCTGAGATCAGCACACTTCAAAGAAACTGGAACAGTCTGAGACACAGTGATCTTGGACTTAGTATGCATAAGTCCACATTTTTTCACATTTAGTCCCACTATTCTGAGACCTGCACTAACGAGTCAGAGAAATACAAACACATTCCGGGAGCAACTCCTTCATTAGCCTTACTCTCAGTTAATCTAGGAACCTATGAACCTATAAAAGATTATACCACCACTCAATTTATTGTTTTCTTTTTGTGCAAACCCTTCTTTTACTGTGCAAAGTTCCAGACTTACCTAGAGCGCCTGTCATAACTCCGAGATCTATGGTAGCTGTCACTTCTCCTGCTCCGGCTTCGACTGCGGCTTCGGCTGTCATAGCTATCATATGTATAGGATCTAAAATAAATGTTAATATGAAAAAAAATGATTCAGCTAAGTAAGGTACATACTTTGTAAAGATTGGCTATTTTTAAGTTTTTACACAGAAAACTGAAGAAAGAACTGCTGTGTGATAATTCATTATAAAGTACAGCTGTATACAATATTTACAATAAAGGAGATTCTTGAGGAGAGGTCACTGTAACACTTAATTTTATTTATTTTTTTTATTAAACATTTGTTTACTGAGAAAGTCTGACTGGGACAGAGACCATTTTCAGTGGAGGTCTGGGAAGAAATGCTCCAGACACGTCTTTGGAATAGGAGAGGAAACCGCAGCACCCAGGGGAAACCCACACGAATGCAGGGAGGACATACAGATCTGCAGAGAAGGCACCCCAGCTGAGAATTGAATCGGAGAACCTTTTGCTGTGAGGCGACAACACTAACTGCTGCACCACTGTGCCGTCCATTTGAGTTTTGCACCTTAACTGTGTTCTTTCCTAGCAAAAGTTTTCATCAGCACTCTCTCTCTGTCCCCATGAAGACATGTGTTGATCTCACACCAATGTTTCATTGATCCCTAGCTGGTGTGCGAGGCAGACAGCATGCACTGCTGGGCACCTTCTTCAGAGAACATTTTGACCCTCACTGGAAGATAAGAATGTAGTAATCCACTGTTTTTAGAACAATTACTACTTTAATTAGAAAACAAAACTAAACAATAGTTTAAAAGAAAACAAAACTAGACATGGATGCCATGCTTAAATGCCACGCATTTCTGACCGACACTGTAATTTAAGATCACAATGTTCGGTGTTTAACAATCAAAACTTTTACATTTCAGAGAATTCACTTTTAAGAACAATCTCAGAGTTAGTAAAAAACAAGGAATCCACAACAGACGGAAAGGACCAGCCACTCGTTCACTGAACGCTCGAATTTATTGAAAACACAAAATACAGCGTTTTCGCTTCCTGTAGCAGGAAGCTTCATCAGAGATGTAGGATAGCGCGAGACAGCGCTTTAAATAACAGATACCATGTACGTAAAACGTACTACATTAATTACCTAAATTTACAAATTGTAACATTTGCTTCAAATAAAACTAACACATCCTAAAAATAAAATAATAAAATAAGGTAATACATGGTGTATGTGTTAACACATGCACTGTTGATGGAAAATCAACAAGCTAATATACGCGAGCTACCCAGAAAACACTGAGTAAGTGGATACAATATCGATATAAAACCTACAATGTATTTTATTAAAAACTATAAAATATGTCACTCTGAATAGAGCAAGAAAAACATCTAAGCATTCGCCAACAAATAGATGAAGTCTATTAATGAGCAAATAACCAATCGCTACTATAGTGCCTAGAAGGCAAAGAATTTTTTATGTCTTTCATAATAAAAATTCTATAACCTCATAAAACATTTAGCTAATACTCTTAATGGAAATACAACAGCAAAAGCTGGACATGTTGGAACAATCATCCCATATACAGAGCAAGAGTTGGCACAAAGATGTCACCTCATGTGCGATTTCAATTTCAAAAAGGGTATAATATTATTGTTGATTTTCCATCAACAGTGCATGTGTTAACACATACACCATGTATTACCTTATTTTATTATTTTATTTTTAGGATGTGTTAGTTTTATTTGAAGCAAATGTTACAATTTGTAAATTTAGGTAATTAATGTAGTACGTTTTACGTACATGGTATCTGTTATTTAAAGCGCTGTCTCGCGCTATCCTACATCTCTGATGAAGCTTCCTGCTACAGGAAGCGAAAACGCTGTATTTTGTGTTTTCAATAAATTCGAGCGTTAAGTGAACGAGTGGCTGGTCCTTTCCGTCTGTTGTGGATTCCTTGTTTTTTACCAGTTTGTGCTCTCTTGTTTTTTGAACAATCTCAGAGTTAGTACAGTTAAGAATCAGGGTACAAGGCCACTGGCCTTCCAAAATGTGATTGAGTGCAGAAACACTTAACAATGAAACAGCAGCTTGAAAGCTATGTTTAGTGCTGTGTCACAGTCAGTGCAAATACGTGGTGTCTGCACCTGAGTGGTGATCACTCATATATCAGGCTTCAGTCATGAAGCCACAACATGCACCCTTCTTAGGGAGATGAAGGTAGGGTAGCATTACTAATAGTGACCTCTCTGCAAAGATCCACTATTATGGATATTTCCACACAAAAAATGTACCATTTTCTCTAGGTATGGCCACAGCTGACAGTAAATCCTACCACATCATTTGGTTAGATTTCCAAGCAGTATAACCATTTTGGGGGAGATGGAAAGGTTCCAAATAGTACAGCAAGGCCTGTGTAATAAAGACAAAGTATAGCGTTTAAGTAAAGTACAGTTGTGTACACTTACCATAAATGTAGGTGTTCAAGTGCATTCACTGTTGCAGTCATCACACTTGGGATATCTGCCTGCAATGTAGCCCTCAGTTGGCCCGAATACCAGAGACTTAGTATTTCTGCTTTGGATGCTGTCACTCCAGGACTGACGTCAGGTCATCAGGGGGTATAAAAACAGGCAGCCGACGCCATTACATCAGTTTTTCTTGCCCTAAATGTCAGGAGTCCCCCAATAGGGAGCTAAGTTATGGTGGGGGGAAAACACCACCAGTAAAAAGTAAATATCAATACCCCAGAAAGGGGGGGGGGGTAGTAAAAGGCATAGAGAGTTTTGAGAGAGAAAGAGAGAGAAAACCTGGGAGCTGGAGGGAAGGAAACCAGGACTGCAACAGTGAATACACTCGAACATCTACATTTATGGTAAGTGTACACAACTGTACTATGTTCTTCGTGTTTCACTGTTGCATTCATCACACTTGGGTAGATTCCCAAAGCTGAAGAAGGGTGGAGACAGTCAAGAAGAGTTAGGGCTGGTTAGAATGCCTTGCAGGACTGCTGTTGCAAAACCTGCCCTGGATTTGGAAAAGATAGGCAGGTGGTAATGCTTGGTGAAGGTGTGTACAGAACTCCAGGTAGCAGCTTCCAGGATGTCCCTGGCAGGGACTCCCCTGAGGAATGCTGTAGCGGTAGAAGTTGCCCTAGTGGAATGTGTTCTGACCCCCTGAGGGGTTGGTTTCCCATGGTGCTTGTAGCAGAAATGGATGCAATGTGCTATCCATTTGGAAACTGTTTGCGTTGAAATGGCCTTGCCCTCTACCCCTGTTGCAAAGCTGACTAGTAACTGGTCAGATTTTCTGAAGGTCTTAGTCCTATCAAGGTAGAATCTGAGCTGTCTGTGCACATCCAAGGAGTGCAGGATCCTTTCCCCTTTATTTTGAGGATTAGGGAAGAAGGTAGGCAAATGGATAGACTGGTTGAGAGCCACACTGGACACCACTTTAAGGCATAAAGGAAAGGTTAGTCCTGAGAGAAACCCTGTCAGCATGGAAAATAATGAAGGGTTCCACAGCCATAAGTGCTTGTAGCTCAGACACACTTCTAGCTGAAGTGATGGCCAGAAGCAAGGCAGTTTTCCAAGAGAGGAATTTTAGCTCTGCTGATGCTGCAGGCTCAAAGGGGGGTAGCGTGAGCTTTTCCAGTACAAAGTTAAGGTCCCAAGCAGGGGTGGGTGCTCTCCTTGGCAGCCTTAAGTTGTTTGCCCCTCTCAGGAACTGTTTGATAAGAAGGTGAAAGACGAGAGGTGGCTCAGTGTTATAATGAGCCAAAATGGCAGAGGCATGGATCTTAACGGAGGAGGATAGGCTTCTGTGGAGTAGATCTGCTAGGTAATCCAGGATTAGAGGCAGGGAGGGCAGAGTTGTGTCCTATCCTTTAGACTTGAATCCAGGAGCAGTACCTTTTCTTCTTTTCAGCATAGGATTTCCTTGTACTGGGTCTTCTGGCTTCAAGGATGACATCCAGCACCTGCTTGCTTAGGCTGGTTACTGGGGGAGAATTCAATGAATAAGCCAGGCTGCAAGATTTAGGGTTTGCAGCTGTGGATGCAAGATCTGTCCCTCCTGCTGAGAGAGCAGGGTTAGGTTCTGGTGTAGGTGTCAGGGTGGCACCGGTGACAGGCTTCGCAGGAGTGGGTACCAGTGTTGGCGTGGCCAGTTCGGGGGCAATCAAAATTGTCCTTTGTCCTGTCTTATCTTGAGCAATACTCTTGAGAGGAGGGGCAGAGGGGGAAAGGCATAGATTGAGAGATTTACCCACTGGAAGGATAGGGCATCCACTTTCCAGGCCCTGCTGTGAGTTATCCTGGTGCAGAATCTTCTGAGCTGGTGATTGCAGGGGGAGGCAAAGAGATCCACCTCTGGTGTCCCCCATTTTTGAATCAGAAGGTTGAATGTGCGTGGTTCTAGCTGCCACTCATGTGGGTCTAAGAGAGTTCTGCTTAAATGGTCGGCCAGTGAGTTTTGTTTGCCTGGCAGGAATTGAGCTTACAGATGGACTTGCATGTCCAAGGCCGTGTTCCACAGGGCCATGGCTAACCAGCAGGGTGGGTAAGAGTGGGTTCCCCACTGCTTGTTGATGTACCACATAACTGTGGTGTTGTTTGTTTTTATTAGCAGGTGTCCTGGTGAGAGTAGGGATCTGAAAGCTGTCAGAGCATGCTGCACAGCTAGCATCTCTTTCTGGCTGATGTGCAGATGCACTTGATTTTGGCTCCAGTGGCCCTAAATGCACTTGCCGTCCATGTGCGTCTCCCAGGCATAGTCTGATGCGTCTGTGGTTAGGGCCTGGGCGATGTGGGGTTGAGTAAAGGGCAGTCCCTTGTTGTGGTTGCATGCTACTGCCCACCAAAGATAGTCTGTCCTTAGACAAGGTATTATGGGAAAGACAGTTTCCAGGTCCTGAGAATGTTGGCACCAAAGACTTTTCAAGCACCATTGAAGTTTCCTCATATGCAGTCTGGCATATGGAATTAGTAGGATGCATGAGGCCATGAACCCTAGGGCCAGCAGGATTTTCCTTATAGACAGCTGGGTTCTGGTGGCCATTTGAGCAAATAGCCTGTCATGCAGGCTTGTTTTTCTGGAGTGAGGAATGCCATCTGGGAATCTGAGTCCAAGCTTGCTCCCAGAAATATAATCTTTTGACTGGGGACTAGTTTTGATTTATTTTCGTTGATGGTGTACCCCACGGAGGTTAGTAGGTTTTTTACAAATGTCAGGTGCTGCAAGCATTTCCTGACTGTCTGCCTGAATCAGGCAGACATCCAAGTATGGGGAAATTTGAATATTTCTCTGTCTGCAGTAAGCAATGGCTGGAGCTAGGCATTTTGTGAATACTCTGGGAGCAGTGGATAAGCCATAGGGAAGTGCAGAGAACTGATAATGCACAGATCATGCCCTGAATTGTAGATATTTCCTGCATGACTCCCTTATAGGGATGTGCAGATAGGCTTCTTTTAAGTCTAGGGGTGACTAACCAGGCATCTTTGGCTAGCATAGAAGCTGCTGCAGGGTGAGCATTCTGAATTTTGGTACCACCAGGCAGGTGTTGAGAATTGAAAGATCTAGGATTAGGTGCCAAGTGCCCTCTTTTCTGGGTACCAGGAAAAGTCTGGAATAGAATCCTTGACTTATCTGGTCCGCAGGAACAGGATGAATGGCCCTTATAGAGAGCAGCGACTGGACTTGGTTTTGAGCCTCTGCCCGCTGGTTTGGAGGGAGGTCTGGGAACCCATTTGGGGTTGGCAGTGAGTGGAAGTAAAATTTATACCCCTGGGATACAATGTTGAGGACCCATCGGTCTTGGTGATGGGAATCCAGTTTTTTGCATGAAGGGCATGTTTTCCTCCTAGGGGCACAAGTGGTTGGGCAGAGGAGGGGGTGGAGTTGAGAAGTCATTAGAAATTCTTTCCTTTCGGGGGTGATTTAGCACTCCCTGCTTTAGAGGTGGAGGCACTCCATTGCTTAGATCTCTGCATACCCTGAGACTGTAGTCTGGGGGGGTCTGCTTCCCCTGGGTCTAGTTTGAGATGGCCTTGAGGGGGCTGGAAAGGACCAATTTTTTTGAAGGGCAATGCCTACTGAATTTAGGAGGCTGTACTTGCAAGAATTCTTTGACCATCTGCATAGATTTAGCTTTTTCTTCCATCTTTTTTAAGAACCTCTTCTGCTTTGGTGCCAAACAGATTGTCCTTGTTCAAAGGTGCGTCTAGTAACTTGGATTTGACATGATCTGGCAAGGTCTGCTCCTTAAGCCAAGCAAGCTGCCTTCTCAGTACAGAAAGTACAGTTGTGTACACCTACCATAAATGTAGATGTTCGAGTGTCTTCACTGTTGCAGTCATAACTGTAGGGTGCTCCTGCCGGCAGGCAGCCCGAGGTCGGCCAGAATCCCAAAGTCTGGGTCCGGCGTCGGCTGTACAAGCTAGTACCCTGACGTCAGTACGCTTTGGTACATAGCCCTCAGCTGACGCCATCTTCTCCAGCCTTTCTTGCCCTAGATGTCAGAAGTCCCCAACAAAACCAAAATGAATCCAACAAGGAAACACAAATACACCACAAAAAAGGAAAAGGGAGAAAAAAGAGGGGATTGGAGGGAGGGAAACCCGGACTGCAACAGTGAAGACACTCGAACATCTACATTTATGGTAGGTGTACACAACTGTACTATGTTCTTCGTGTTTCACTGTTGCAGTCATAACTGTAGGGTGGAATCCCAAAGCAGTGTAAAAGGGGAGGAGGCTTTAGATAGAAGAAGGGGAGGCAAGAATACCCTGCAAGACAGCAGAGGCAAAGCCTGCCCTGGTCTTAGAAAACAGGGGGAGATTGTAGTGCTTGGAAAAAGTATGCACAGAACTCCAAGTAGCAGCTTCCAAGATATCCTTGGTAGGGTCTCCTCTGAGGAAAGCTGTAGAAGTGGCAGCTGCTCTAGTAGAATGACTTCTAATGGTACCTGGAAACTGTTTCCCATGATAAGTGTAATAAAATCTGATTCCATAAGCAATCCATTTGGAAATAGTTTGTTTAGAAATAGGTTTTCCAAGAGAACTGGAGGCAAAAGAAACAAACAATTGATTAGACTTTCTGAACTCTTTAGTCTTGTCCAGGTAAAATCGTAACTGTCTGTGCACATCTAATGAATGCAAAATCCTTTCCCCTTTATTTTGAGGATTTGGAAAGAAAGTAGGAAGGTGAATTGTCTGATTTAAAGCCACTTTCGAAATCACCTTAGGCATGAAAGTAGGATTGGTCCTCAAGGATACTCTGTCCTGATGGAAAATAAGGTATGGTTCCACAGCCATGAGAGCTTGCAACTCTGAGACCCTTCTGGCAGAGGTCAATGCTAATAAAAGAACAGTCTTCCAAGATAAAAAACTTAATATCTGAAGATGCAGCAGGCTCAAAAGGAGGCAAAGTAAGTTTTTCTAAAACATAATTAAGATCCCAGGCAGGGACAGGAGGGGTCCTGGGAGGCCGCAAATTTTAAGCCCCTCTCAACAATTGCTTCACCAAAGGATGAGAAAGAACAGGAGGATCAGAACTGAAATGCGCAGAAATAGCAGAAGCATGAATCTTAATGGAAGAAAAGGAAAGTCCTTTAGATAAAAGTTCTGAAAGGTAAAGCAAAATAGAAGAGAGATCAGGTACCAGAGGATCCGAGCCTCGGTCCTGCATCCAAATACAAAACCTCTTCCATTTAGAGGCATAGGATTTCCTAGTGCTAGGCCGTCTAGCTTCCAAAAGAACATCCAAAACTTGTTTGGGAAGACTAGAGGAAATCAAATTCCTTTGAAGAGCCAAGCTGCCAGGCAAAGGGTCTTGAGGTTGGAATGTAGCAACTGACCCTGATGCTGGGACAAAAGCGAAGGGTTCAGAGGGAGAATCCAAGGAGGCCCCAAGAACAGGTGCTTTAAAGTTGGATACCAATACTGTCGAGGCCAATTTGGAGCAATCAAGATGAGGAACTTGGGCTTGTCCTGTTTTATCTTCAGTAATACCCGAGGTAGTAGAGGAAGAGGAGGGAAGGCATATGCTGAAAGGCTTCTCCAGCTGAAGGACAGGGCATCCACTCTCCAAGCTGTTTTGTGGAAGGACCTGGTGCAAAAGCGAGGCAGCTGATGATTGAGATGGGATGCAAACAGATCTATCTGGGGACATCCCCAAACTGCAGTAATCCTGTTGAATAAGTTGGTGTCTAGCATCCATTCGTGAGGATCTGAAATGTTTCTGCTCAGGCTGTCTGCTAAGAGATTCTGTTTCCCTGGAATGAATTGAGCCTGGAGATGTAGATTCAAATTTAGAGCTGTGTCCCATAAAGCCATAGCTAGTCTGCAAAGGGGGTACGAATGAGAACCCCCCTGCTTGTTGATGTACCACATGACCGTGGTGTTGTCTGTGCGAATTAGCAGAGGCCCTGGTTGCAAAAGGTTTTTGAAGGCTAGAAGGGCATTTTGAACTGCCAACATTTCCTTCAGATTGATGTGCCAGTGAAGATGGTCCTTTGTCCAGGTTCCCTGCTGGCAATTGTCTAGAAAGTGTGCTCCCCAAGCATAATCCAAGGCGTCCGTGGTTAGGATTTGAGTAGGTTGAGGAAGACAAAAAGGTTTTCCTTTGTTTAAAGTGCATGCCCTGGACCACCAGAGGAACTCCCTCTGAAGGCAGGGGATCAGAGGAATCAGAATATCCAGATCGTGGTAATGCTGTGACCATACACTTTTCAGATACCATTGAAGCTTTCTCATGTGAAGCCTTGCGTTTGGAATCAACAGAATGCAGGAAGCCATGTAGCCCAGAGCCTGCAGGAATTTCCTTGCAGTGAGCTGAGATAGAGTTGCTAAGGTGCTGAAAGTAGAAGCCAGCTGAGTTTGTTTTTCTGGAGTGAGGAAAGCCCTTTGTAAGGTTGTATTTAAGAGGGCTCCCAAGAATACCATTTGTTGAGAAGGGATCAAATGTGACTTTTTTGTGTTCACTGAGAATCCCAGTAGGAGGAGAAGACGTTGAACAAAGTCCAGATGTTGAAGCAGAAGATCGTTGCCTGAATAAGGCAGTCGTCCAAATAGGGGTAAATCTGGATCCCCTGAAGTTTGCAGTAAGCCACTACTGGTGCCAGGCACTTGGTAAAGACTCTGGGTGCAGTAGATAAACCAAAGGGCAGTACAGAGAATTGAAAGTGCCTCGAACCTGCCTTGAACCTGAGGAATTTCCTGCGTTCTTGCCTGATGGGAATATGTAAATAGGCTTCCTTTAAATCCAATGTCACCATCCAGGCGTCCTGAGAGAGCATTGGAATTAGTTGCTGCAGAGTAAGCATCTTGAATTTTGGAATTTCCAAAAAGGTGTTTAACACAGAAAGGTCCAGAATAGGTCTCCATGAATTTTGTTTTCTGGGAACCAGAAACAGTCTTGAATAAAAACCTTTTCCCATCTCCGAGAGTGGAACAGGCTCTATGGCTCTCATGGCCAGAAGAGCATCCACTTGAGTTAAGGCCCCTGACCACTGATGTTTTGGCAGATCTGGCCAACCGTGAGCCCTTGGCAAAGTGTGAAAGTGGAATTTGTAACCTTTTAAAATCACGTCCAATACCCATCTGTCCTGGGTAATATGAGTCCAATTTCTGTAAAAAAGAGACAGTTTTCCTCCGAGAGGGGCATCCAGGTGAAGGGGTCCTGTAGCCCAACCGAGAGAGTCATTGAGTTTGCTTTCTTTGAGATTGGGATCTGTCTTCTCCCCTTCTAGGTGAAGAAGCAGTCCATTGTCTAGATCTGTAAGAGGCCTGACCTTGACCACGACCTCTGGGCGCCTATATCTTCCCCTTTGAGGCCTGTCAGACGTGGGAAAGGACCAATTTTAGAGGGCCAATTCCTGGAAAATCTAGGAGGCTGAACTTGCAAGAAATCTTTTACAGTCTGCATAGACTTTGCCTTTTCTTCCATCTTTTAATAACTTCCTCAGCCATGGATCCAAAAGATCATCATGTTGAACAGGGGCATCTAATAACTTAGCCTTAACCTGTTCAGGTAAACTTTGTTCACGAAGCCAGGCATGTCTCCTGATAACAGTACCAGAGGCTGCAGCCCTGCAAGAAGCATCCAAAGCATCAAAACCACAATGTAAACTATGCTTGTTCACTTGTTCAGTAGCATGCAAGACATCCTGAAGTTCCTTATCCTCTGCACAAGCAGGAAGGGAAGCAAGCTTTTGCTTTAAAACAGACAAAAGAAATTGCTGATACTTAAACATATGAAACTGGCAATTTAAAGCCCTTACAGACAGGGTAGCAGAAGTATATACATTTTTTCCCCACCTGTCTAAAGCACGAAAATCCTTCTCAGGGGGAATAGGATTTTTAGAAGTAGCAACCTTAGCAGCCTTAGAGCCCTGAGAAATAGTTTCAGGATCCGCAGAAGGGTTTTTAAATAAAAATAAATGAGAGTCAGGAACCCTATAAAATCTATCAGGCTTAGAAGGAGCAGGAGGCATGGAATCAGGATTCAAATTAGCCTCAGAAAAAGCATCATCTACAATGTCCAAAACAGGAGGGATAGCTAAAGGCCTATGCTGAGGAAGAAGAAGAAATTCCCTAAGCCTCTTCTTGGAAGCAGAATATTCCTGTCCTTCCCAATGAAAATGTTCCCTCATCTCATGCAAGGTTTCCCCAAAAGAGAAATCCTCAGGCGGAGAGGCCGAGGGTAAAGAGTCCTCAGCATCCAAATCCTCATAAGGAGGAAAGGAATAGTCCTGATCTGAGGAAGAAACAGAAGATACAGAAGCCTGGTCAGAGGAATCCAGAGTAACATCCTGTCGATGCCTTTTCTCAGGAGGGGGGTGAGAACCCCTAATCATTGTAAGCAAATCTTCAGCCATCTTTAATAATTGCTTTTGTGTCTTGGGAGTGGATTCAGAAGCAGCTTGAGCAGGAACTTTTAGACTTAACAGGAGTCTTTGTCTTTGCCTTTGAAATAGTGATGTGAGTAGGCCTGAAAACCCCCTCAGAAGCCGGTACCTGCACAGCGGTTCCGGACTCATCTGAAGGAGCGACGTCCAAAGGTCCTGCAGCAGTTAAAATAGTGGGCCTTGATGGCTCCCCATGGGAGTCCGTATCGGCCATCGGTTCAGAAGTGGCGGACGACAGGGGCTGCAACAGCGCCTCACTGACGACAGCCGAACCGGACGCTGGCTCCAGCTGCAACGAGTCCTGTTTGGACCTCGGAGGCCTGTCTTTGTCTTTACGCTTCTTTTGAACTCCGGTAGTGTCCGACGACATTCTATAATTGAAGCGTCTGCCAAAATAATTTAAAGCCCAATCGTACCTGCGCTTAATAGTACGAGAGTTGAACCTGGCACAGAACCGACAACAAGAAACGTCGTGGTCAGGGCCTAAGCAAGGTAGACAGTAAGAGTGGAAATCTTTATGAGGTATTTGTTTCCCACACGCTATACAATTATTAACTTTTTCTGACATCGGAGGAACAAGAAAAAGATTCCCCAACGGGGTACTTAGCTTTGAGAAGAGAAGTAAGAACTTCGGACCGACAACAACAAAATACGCTGTTCGAAAATCGCCAACCAATGACTTGCAAGCTGCTTTCCACTGCACGGCAAGAAAGACTGGTGAAGATGGCGTCGGCTGAGGGCTATGTACCAAAGCGTACTGACGTCAGGGTACTAGCTTGTACAGCCGACGTCGGACCCAGACTTTGGGATTCTGGCCGACCTCGGGCTGCCTGCCGGCAGGAGCACCCTACAGTTATGACTGCAACAGTGAAACACGAAGAACATCCAGTGACTGCTGCCCTGCAAGATGCTTCTAGGGTGTCAAAGCCACACTGCAATGTATGCTTGCTGACTTGGCTTGCAGAATGCAATTCTTTATTTTGTGCACAGTCTGTTACTTCGTGGTCTGAGCCTAGAAAGATGACGCAGTAAGAATGAAAATCTCGGTGTGGTATTTGCTTTCCACAGGCAAGACAATTATTAACTTTTTCTCACATCTGTTAGAGCAAGAAAAAAGAATCCCCAACGGGGTACTTAGCTTTAGAAGACTTCAGGGTGATTCAATTCGTAAACAAAAACTCATGTAGTGGCCGACCGGCACTTGCGAACTGCTTCTGCTTCGGGCTCCTCGGTTAGAAAGACTGATGTAATGGCGTCGGCTGCCTGTTTTTATAGCCCTGATGACCTGACGTCAGTCCTGGAGTGATAGCATCCGATGCAGAAATACTAAGTCTCTGGTATTCGGGCCGACTGAGGGCTACCTGCAGGCAGATAACCCAAGTGTGAAAACTGCAACAGTGAAACACGAAGAACGTCACACCATTTACAGCACATATTTGAGTAGAGGGATTACTGCTGCACTCTTTCTTATTTGTAGAAAACAGCTGAAGATGAGTATATCAAGGATGTGTGCCCCACACATCTGACTTTAAAAGCTTTCTGTGGACGTATTCAACAAACTTAGCTCCTCCTCCTCCTGTGCTCCATGTGCTGATTTATGTGGAAATGTGTTTACCTAGGTTCAAGTCCCATCACTATTAACAAAGAAAAATAGTATCACAAACAGCTAAATTTTACAATACATTTAAGGTAGTCGGAACTGCTTGTCTTACCACTTGACAAACTAGTGCAGGTGGTTTATGAAAAGATTAGATTATACAGAATCTAGCATTTTCATAATTACACAATTGTTGTGACTTTTTCAAAAAGTTCAAAGCCTCAAAGTTGAATTCTTCATAACAGTTACAATCATATTTACGTATATGTAATTTGTCATCTATTTTGTGCAGCTAATGACTATTAGATTGGAAAAAAATGTGCAATGACAGCTGTTGATTTTATGCAGCTATTCCAGTTCCTATATAAACTTACTGCCAAAAAACTGCTGAGTGATGTCAACACATTTCAGAATAATAAAACAGATTTTACAAACACCTAATGTTACTGTGTTTTATCATATATTACATGATGGAGGTTACATATGACCAGAGCTGTGTGCATTTGATGGAGGTTACATATGACCAGAGTTGTGTGCATTTACAGTGTAAATTATGAGCCCTGTCAGTTTCTTCAGATTAATAACTGTATACATGCTTAGTATACACACCAGAATTTCTTAAACAGATTCATGGTCTAAAAAGTGCAAGGTCAAATATGCCAGCACACACACAGTTTTGGACTGTGTCATAAATTCTAAGCAGTTTATTACTATTCCAAAATAAGACTGTTATTAATACTGTGACATTCATTAAAAGTTGCAAGCTGTCATCATTGTGAACCAGGAGCAACATGCCAAAATATCACAGACATCTGATGCAAGAAAGACAGCTATTAAGGAACTATGAAAGTTCAATTATTTCTTCAAAAAAGAAATATAATTATAGAAATAAAATTAAGTAATAAGCCTGTAACTTGATTGAGGGGGTTAGGAGAGTGGCCTAATGGTTAAGGTGTTTGTCTTAAAAGCACAAGGTGCAAGGTTTGAGTCTCACAAGGGATAATTGGCTACACTTAAAATGGCTAGCAAGGGCAGTTAGCTTAGTAATAACCTATGAACCTATGAACTGATAGATCTGAGACAAAGTAAGCCCCGCCTGAAAAAAAAATGAAGTTGAAATGTTCACTCAGTTAGCTAAGTGTTCTTTCTAAACTATGGCTAAATACCTGCAGCTGAGTGAAAGACGCTGTCCGGTTCGATTCTCAGCTAGAGCGGTTTCTGCGTGGAGACATGCGTGATTGGGCGTACCTTCGTTGAAGGTTGTGCGTCAGGCCTGGCAAGCCGGTACATAAAAATCAACTGCCAATCATTAGCGGACCTGAGTTCCGCTGTGGCGACCCCTAACCGGGAAAAGCCGAAAGACACAAACAAACAAACCTGCAGCTGAGTGACTAGTACTGATATAATGGCTAAAAGCTTGCAGTTGAGTGATTTGCTCTGAAAGAAACTCCCCTATCAAGACCGTGATTTTATGGATACTACCAGGACAGATACGACTTAGTTTGTTGTAGCAGCAGAGATGGATAACGATGGTGGAAAATAAACATCTCCTCTGTGCAAGTCTGTCAGCTTACACATAAAATGAAATGTACTTAAACCCAGTTAGGAGCATCACATCAAGCTGGATTGACTTGTTTAGTTTGCACAACGTTGGCTTTCAGGCTGGTTTTAACAAATAGCAATATACCCTTTTCTTATTCTTACACAAAGTCTGCTGTCTGTGTAGATTAAGTAACTGTGCCAATCAAATCACAATTCCATTTGCCCAAAGCTTTCAATGTTTCTGTTTGGCCTTTGATTGTCATTGTCTGGCTTCCCAGGAGGCATAAAGTGTATCCCTGGATTCAACAGAATCTTGTCTGCCCACTATCTAAACTCCTCCTGGACAGTAGGGATAACTGGCAACATCTACCCCAATGTGAGGAAAGCAGTGCTGCCACAGATCCCTAAGGTACCACTGGATTTTGTTTGTGTGGACTTAGCTGAAAGGAACCAAGACTGTCATATATCTTGGTGCTTTCAGAATGCCACTAGTATACCTTTCAACTGTCCCTGAATTCCAGGGACAACCCTGATATGACTTTTTTAAGTCTGGTGGATTAGAAATTAACATTAAATAGACAACCATTGCAGTTACAGACTTATTTACTACAGAAGATGCAAGCTAATTCTGTTAAATGAAAACCAACAACCAAAAGTTCCAAATCTCGGGGTGTAGTACCAGCAGAATCAAACGAGTAATAACTGATAAGCAACGGTTGCTGGTACTCACTGTGGCACCGATACAAAATTTATAAAGTCTCTATTTGACTCAAAATATGCTCACCACTTCAAACAAAAAGAGACAGTCAATTCGATAAAGTTCACAAACATCCAATGCTGATGTGTCAAAAGCACAATCACAGCTCGCGATGAAAAATCACCAAATGCAGCAGTAGTAAAAGATAAAATCCTTTTATTCACAGTAAGCGCTTTCGCCTTTCGGCTTCTTCAGACTGTATAACAATGTGACATAGTTAAAACAAACATTTAAATACTCTAGTGCGACTGCTCATTGGTTAAAACCATGAGTATGTCATAAAACACAAAACTTCTATGACCGGAAGTAACCCTGCACTAGCATAAGTAGTTTAAAATAGTTTAAAACACATAGCAGAATTTCAGAAGTCACAATAAATATATATATATATATCTCACTCAGTGTAGCAGTGTCTCACATGTTAAAATTGAATTGATCCGACTACTTCAAGATCGTTAAAAAATGTATGTAGACATAAATATATCATAGACAAACACATTCAAATAGTATTTAGATGGTTACCTGATGTTATTAATGCATAAAGAGGTCAAAAGAGCTCTAGGTTGGTATAACATTTGGAAGTATGTCCATTCTCAAAATCGCAACAGTTGCAATGATGTTTACTAAATGCGTGCATTAGCATAAGTAGTTTAAAATAGTTTAAAACACATAGCAGAATTTCAAAAGTCACAATAAATATATATATGTATATCGCTCAGTGTGGTAGTGTCTCACATGTTAAAAGTGAGTTGATCCGACTACTTCAAGATCGTTAAAAAATGTATATAGACATAAATATATCATAGACAAGGCGCTAACGCCAACACATTCAAATAGTATTTAGATGGTTACCTGATGTTATTAATGCATAAAGAGGTCAAAAGAGCTCTAAGTTGGTATAACATTTGGAATTATATCCATTCTCAAAATCGCAACTATTGCAGTGATGTTTACTGAGTGCCGCACCCTTGCGCCACAAAACAAAAACAAACAGCTGACTCTCAGAGGAAAAATGTGCACATACATTTCCTATTACAGCCAGCACAGAATAATTATCTGCATAAAGTGCGAAAATAGTAACAAAGACACTAGGAGACATAACTTAATGTAAAAAAAACTGTAAGGTTGTCTACCATCTGTAAACATAACCCTCTCCTGTCATATGGTAAAAACAAAGCATGAAAAACTTCAATGCATCAAGCGAAGAGGTACAAATTAACAATATTTACAAAATGCAGAAGTAATAAAACATATCTGTAACAGATACGAACCATGTAAACAGTTTAAGAGCCTTATCTAATGACATCTAGAAATACCTAGGACAACAATATGACATATTCAAGAGGCCAGTGAAAAAGATGGTAAATTAAAAATACTCCTAAGTTATATTAAGAACGTGTAAGAATGGGTGTGTACTTAATCTTAGTGTAGGGTGTTTATACTAGCGAACCATGGGACATCAAAATAGGGAATCTGGATAACCTTATCCCTAAGAGACTCCTCTAGCCTGATGGAGCTAGTACAAACCATTCCTACTCTAAAGCTTCTCTATCCAGATGAACCAGTAAATTGTCCTTGAATTGATGACTATAACAGTTTATGCTGAAAAAATGCTAACATTGGTATATTAAAAAAGAAAATGAAGTATCTATTATGTCATCACAGCACATAATAAATAAAAGTTAGTCTCAAAAATGCATGCATATGTAAACAAAGACAAAGTAGGAGAGAACAGAGGGTAGTGAATAAAATGGCCCATGTTTCTCTCTCAGTATGAGGTTAAAATCATTATTTGTGTTTAGGCTTCCTTTTCCTTAAAAAAGGTTTGATTTGAACTTTATCATTAAGGCCCGGATAATGGTCAGCCCTGAGTCTGATGATCCACTTCATCTCACTCTCTAAAGTGTAGTTAATAATGTCTCCTCCTCTCGGACCTGGTATGATCTTTTGAAGAACAAAAAACTTAAAATTATGGCCAGTTCCTCTTTCCTTGTTATGTTTTGCTAGTGCATTGAACATGGAACCTACCCTAATGTGGTAGATATGCTCCCTAATGCGTTCTTTCAGAGCCCTATTAGTCTTCCCAACATAAAAGGCTGGGCATATCTCACAAGTGGCCATGTAAACAATGTGTACACTATTACATGTGGTGTTCTGAAAGTTGTATACATGTTCAGTGATAGGGTGAGTAAACACATTGGTTCCATTTATGTAAGTGCACTGATTGCATCTACCACAAGGCATCGTGTTAATGTTATTCATATGCTCCTTATAAGTATTATATTGATTCCTAGGAAAACACAAAATTCTTCTCAGATTCGGTTGGTTCTTGTATACCACTTTTAATTGAGGTCCCACTATATCCTTAATGTCCTTATCTAGTAGCAAAACATCCCAATGTTTTTCCATGATGTGTCTAATCTTTAAAGAATCTCTAGTAAATAACATGGATGCTCTACTTGTATCCATATTTGTATTAATTGATGGTTCAGAAAAATACGGTTTGGCTTTATTCTCCTCAGGTTTCCAACATCTAATATAATAATATCATAGCCTCTTTGCATAAACTTATTCTCTAATTCAGCTAGTTCCTTGGTATAACCTACCTCTGTGGGGTTCAACCTCGATGCCCTAATTACCTGTCCTTTCATGACGTTATCAAAAACATACCTAGGGTGCATACTTTCCTTGTGGAGTATAGTATTCCTGTGGCACGACTTCCTATATACTGAGGTGTTCAACATCCCATTACTGAGCCTATTGATGTTGACATCTAAGTAAGAAATCTGATCATATGAATATGTGGTAGTAAATTTCAAAAAATTGGTGGAATGATTCAAGTCAGTTATAAATCTCAATAGTGTATCTACATCACTTTTCCAAATGAAAAACAAATCGCTTAACCTACTTATAGATACCTACATGTTCCTTGTAGAAGGTGGATTCAAAGAGGAAAGTCTCCTCCCATTGAGCCATAACAAGGTTGGATCCTTTTGGAGAAAACATGCCTCTCCAAACATAAAGATGTTATTAGTTAAAACAATTTCTAATAATAAAGTGAGGAAGTCTATTCTCTCAGGAATGAAGTCAGAGTGTGCCTTTAAGTAATCTTGAATGTATTGTATCCCTAATTCATTGTCTATGATATATTTATGTCTATATACATTTTTTAACGATCTTGAAGTAGTCGGATCAACTCACTTTTAACATGTGAGACACTATATACATATATATATTTATTGTGACTTTTGAAATTCTGCTATGTGTTTTAAACTATTTTAAACTACTTATGCTAATGCAGGTGATGCGGCATTTAGTAAACATCATTGCAATTTTGAGAATGGACATACTTCCAAATGTTATACCAACCTAGAGCTCTTTTGACCTCTTTATGCATTAATAACATCAGGTAACCATCTAAATACTATTTGAATGTGTTGGCGTTGTCTATGATATATTTATGTCTACATACATTTTAACGATCTTGAAGTAGTCGGATCAATTCAATTTTAACATGTGAGACACTGCGAGATATATATATATATATTTATTGTGACTTCTGAAATTCTGCTATGTGTTTTAAACTATTTTAAACTACTTATGCTAGTGCAGGGTTACTTCGGTCATAGAAGTTTTGTGTTTTATGACATACTCATGGTTTTAACCAAACTAGAGTATTTAAATGTTTGTTTTAACTATGTCACATTGTTATAAGAAGAAAAGAAAGAAAAAAGCGCGCTTTACTGAATAAAAGGATTTTATCTTTTACTACTGCTGCATTTGGTGATTTTGACACATCAGCATTGGATGTTTGTGAACGTTTGAAGTGGTGAGCATATTTTGAGTCAAATAGAGACTTTATACCAGCAACTTATCAGTTATTACTCGTTTGATTCTGGGAACTTTTGGTTGTTGGTTTCACTTATATTTCTCCTTCCAAATCTAAGGATGGCCGACAATGATACCTCCAATATTGAATTACCTTATGTGCCACAAAGACAGAACTTTCATACAGGAACCGAAAGGTTCCAAAGTTGTGTGACTGGTAGTGAGAACTTGTTACTGGCATATGAGCCGGTCCTTAATCCAGCAGATGATGCCATACATAATGAGGAGTCTGTGACTATGCAAGAAGAACTGTTTACTTTGGAATATGAGACAATAAAATTAAAGAAGTTACAAATTCAAAGACATTACTATGAGGCTTGTTTGGAGATCCTGAAGATGCCTACTTCAGGTGATAGTGTACGGACCTGTTGTACCAATGGCAACAACTCAACATGGAACTCAGTTATAATTATATGAAACTGCTTATTAATTTTCATAAACCAGAGGAAGATAGTTTGAGATTGAAAGTGAATAATATGTTTGACACAATTATGAAGAAATATTCTAAGAACAACATTGATGTTAAATTAGAAAAAGTGATAGATAATGTATTAGTACTTGAAAGAAGGTTATTAGAACAGAAGAAGAATAAGATCTTAAGGGACATGAGGGATTTTAAGAATTCCAATGTCTTTAGAGATCGATCTAATGTTATAAATTTTAACACTAATAATTCACAAGGCAGGAGGAATGTTTTTAGAGATGATACAAATAGTAGAACCACAAATACACCTGCACCTACCTCTTTACCTAATTCAAGTAAACCAGGGGTTAGTAACACTGCTAGTGTTGAAGTGCAAATGAATAATAAGAATAACAAGGATAGAAATGTCTCTTACACTGAGATAGTTTTTCAGGAAGATGAAGGTCAGATAACTCCAATGTTGAGAATATCACAACAGGAGGGTTACATGGAATAAACCATACACAAACCTGTGATTTGAATACATCAGAGGAAGCAGTTGTTAGGAGGAAAACTACACAATGTAATGGTTTACATCCAGGACCACTGACTAAGATGTCGACTAATACCCCTTTCCCCATAGCACACAAACAACAGACTGGGAGAACCAGATCCATGAGCAGGGGCAGGCAGAAAAGAAAGGGATCTGGAGGGGCACAAGGACCCACCTTAAAAGTGGTAAACCTTTCCAGTAGGATACTAACTGTACATGAAGAGGAAGTTTTAAACAAAGGGTTGAATTTTATACCCAAGAGAGGGAATATTGTAGATTACATAGTTGACTCCAAAATGTTTATAAGGAATGTACAATTGAAATTAGAATTTGGTAATACTAGCACAGGTAAAATTAATGAGATATTCAGACCTAATAGTGTTTTTACACCCCAGTTACATCCCTTCTTGATGTTTATTCTAGGATGATAGAGAATGATATACATAAACATTTTGAAGAATCACATGATATGAGATTCAAATGTAAATTGAATTACAAACAAAGGCAGGCAGGTTTAAGAAATGATAATAATGTGGTGATTAGGCCAGCAGATAAAGGAGGACCGATAGTACTAATGGATGTCATTGACTACAATAGGAGAATGTATCTCCTCCTTGAGGATTCGCTTTCGTATTCAAAGATTGACATAGAATTTGTTAAGGAGAAAGTTCTACAGATATCCTATACTTTGGATGAATTACTTGCATCTAATAACATAACCAAAGAACTGTATAATTATTTTAGAGTTTACAACCCCCTCGTTCCCATTATACAAGGCCTCCCCAAGGTTCATAAATCACATACAGAACCACCCATGAGACCCATTGTTTCAGGACAAGGGATTTTCATTGAATACCATTTGAGACCCTTGGTTAATGATAACCATGCTATTCTGAGGGATAGTAAACAGTTCCTATTGGATTTATATTCCTACATGAAGTACGTAGAAAGGCGATGCATCATACTTATTGGTCACACTTGATGTAGTGAGTCTATTCACTGTAATCCCTAATGAATTAGGGATACAATACATTCAAGATTAACTTAGGCACTCTGACTTTTCTTTCCTGAGAGAATAGACTTCCTCACTTTATTATTAGAAATTGTTTTAACTAATAACATCTTTATGTTTGTCGCCAACCTTGTTATGGCTCAATGGGAGGAGACTTTCCTCTTTGAATCCACCTTCTACAAGGAACATGCATTTGGAAAAGTGATGTAGATACACTATTGAGATTTATAACTGACTTGAATCATTCCACCAATTTTTTGAAATTCACTACCACATATTCATATGATCAGATTTCTTACTTAGATGTCAACATCAATAGGCTCAGTAATGGGATGTTGAACACCTCAGTATATAGGAACAGGAATACTATACTCCACAAGGAAAGCATGCATCCTAGGTATGTTTTTGATAACGTCATGAAAGGACAGGTAATTAGGGCATCAAGGTTGAACCCCACAGAAGTAGGTTATACCAAGGAACTAGCTGAACTAGAGATTAAGTTTATGCAAAGAGGCTATGATGCATTATATCAGATGTTGGAAACCTGAGGGAGGATAAAGCCAAACCATATTTTTCTGAACCATCACTTAATACAAATATGGGGCAACCAGATCTACGAATACAAGTAGAGCATCCATGTTATTTACTAGAGATTCTTTAAAGATTAGACACATCATGGAAAAACATTGGGATGTTTTGCTACTAGATAAGGACATTAAGGATATAGTGGGACCTCATGGTATACAAGAACCAACCGAATCTGAGAAGAATTTTGTGTTTTCCTAGGAATCAATATAATACTTATAAGGAGCATATGAATAACATTAACACGATGCCTTGTGGTAGATGCAATCAGTGCACTTACATAAATGGAACCAATGTGTTTACTCACCCTATCACTGAACATGTATACAACTTTCACCACATGTAATAGTGTACACATTGTTTACATGTTGGGAAGACTAATAGGGCTCTGAAAGAACGCATTAGGGAGCATATCTACCACATTAGGGTAGGTTCCATGTTCAATGCACTAGCAAAACATAACAAGGAAAGAGGAACTGGCCATAACTTTAAGTTTTTTGTTCTTCAAAAGATCATACCAGGTCCATTATTAACTACACTTTAGAGAGTGAGATGAAGTGGATCATCAGACTCAGGGCTGACCATTATCCGGGCCTTAATGATAAAGTTCAAATCAAACCTTTCCTAAACACAAATAATGATTTTAACCTCATACTGAGAGAGAAACATGGGCCATTTTATTCACTACCCTCTGTTCTCTCCTACTTTGTCTTTGTTTACATATGCATGCATTTTTGAGACTAACTTTTATTTATTATGTGCTGTGATGACATAATAGATACTTCATTTTCTTTTTTAATATACCAATGTTAGCATTTTTTCAGCATAAACTGTTATAGTCATCAATTCAAGGACAATTTACTGGTTCATCTGGATAGAGAAGCTTTAGAGTAGGAATGGTTTGTACTAGCTCCATCAGGCTAGAGGAGTCTCTTAGGGATAAGGTTATCCAGATTCCCTATTTTGATGTCCCATGGTTCTCCTTCGCTAGTATAAACACCCTACACTAAGATTAAGTACACACCCATTCTTACACGTTCTTAATATAACTTAGGAGTATTTTTAATTTACCATCTTTTTCACTGGCCTCTTGAATATGTCATATTGTTGTCCTAGGTATTTCTAGATGTCATTAGATAAGGCTCTTAAACTGTTTACATGGTTACAGATATGTTTTATTACTTCTGCGTTGTGTGTACGATTTTTTTTTTCTTTGTAAATATTGTTAATTTGTACCTCTTCGTTTGATGCATTGAAGTTTTTCATGCTTTGTTTTACCATATGACAGGAGACAGGAATGTTTACAGATGGTAGACACAGTTTTAAATCGTTGTCTTTTACATTAAGTTATGTCTCCTAGTGTCTTTGTTACTATTTCTTTATGCAGATAATTATTCTGTGCTGGCTGTAATAGGAAATGTATGTGCACATTTTTCCTCTGAGAGTCAGCTGTTTGCACTCAGTAAACATCACTGCAATAGTTGCGATTTTGAGAATGGATATAATTCCAAATGTTATACCAACTTAGAGCTCTTTCATTAATAACATCAGGTAACCATCTAAATACTATTTGAATGTGTTGTTAAGCGCCTTGTCTATGATATATTTATGTCTATATACATTTTTAACGATCTTGAAGTAGTCGGATCAACTCACTTTTAACATGTGAGACACTACCACACTGAGCGATATACATATATATATTTATTGTGACTTTTGAAATTCTGCTATGTGTTTTAAACTATTTTAAACTACTTGCTATGCTAATGCAAGGGTGTGCGGCATTTAGTAAACATCATTGCAACTGTTGCGATTTTGAGAATGGACATACTTCCAAATGTTATACCAACCTAGAGCTCTTTTGACCTCTTTATGCATTAATAACATCAGGTAACCATCTAAATACTATTTGAATGTGTTGGCGTTAGCGCCTTGTCTATGATATATTTATGTCTACATACATTTTGGATCAATTCAATTTTAACATGTGAGACACTGCTACACTGAGTGAGATATATATATATATATTTATTGTGACTTCTGAAATTCTGCTATGTGTTTTAAACTATTTTAAACTACTTATGCTAGTGCAGGGTTACTTCCGGTCATAGAAGTTTTGTGTTTTATGACATACTCATGGTTTTAACCAATGAGCAGTATTTAAATGTTTGTTTTAACTATGTCACATTGTTATACAGTCTGAAGAAGCGAGAAAAAAGCGCTTACTGTGAATAAAAGGATTTTATCTTTTACTACTGCTGCATTTGGTGATTTTCGAGCTGTGATTGTGCTTTTGACACATCAGCATTGGATGTTTGTGAACTTTATCGAATTGACTGTCTCTTTTTGTTTGAAGTGGTGAGCATATTTTGAGTCAAATAGAGACTTTATAAATTTTGTATCGGTGCCACAGTGAGTACCAGCAACCGTTGCTTATCAGTAATTCTGTTAAATGTCAGAAGCATCAATATTTCAAAGTTACCCCAGATTTGGGGTGTTTATCTCAGATTACTTTTTTACCCAATTTTTTCTCCCAACAGTTGATTACCAAGCTGTCCCAGATCCTTCCCAAGTGAACTATAGCTACTAAATCTTCTTTATGCCATTGGACTTTTTTAGATCCTGTTCAGGGGTTGGTGAGGCACCAGGTACAGTGTCATGCTGCTGTGAGGGAGTATTCTCAATTATTTCTAGCTTTGTCTGAGACACTGGTGATAAGAGGCTGAGAATGAAATGAAGTCCCTAGCTGTCTTCTTGAGCAACTTAAAAAGAAAAAGCCTTTGGAAGGAAGGTCCATAACAGAAGAAGAGACAGCCCACTCTCCCTGGCATCCAGGACTGCCATGGGAAAGCTCCTCCTCTGGAAAAGACTGAGACTCCACTTATGTTACCTTCATGACATATCCAGACTGAACGGGAAGAAGATTGTGTAATGCACAGCTATTGTTACCTCCTACTGGGTTTAGTCCTGAATCAAACAGTTCTCTAGAAATGGGAAGATATAAATGCCTTTAAGCCTGAAATGGGTGAATATCCTGGCAGCAGGGGAGAGCATAAAAGAGCTAGGAGGTAAACAGGAAAATTACAGTTGTGCGAGTAAACTTACCATAATAGTAGATGTTTGAATAACCAGTGCTGCAGAAGTTACATCCTGCATTGGATATACTAGTCAGCTTCCTAACCTTGACGGCACATTCCTCACACCCACACCATTAGCTTGTGCAGAGCTGAAGAAAGACGGCAGTTAGGGTGCCAAGACCTCCTGAGCTTTCATGCCAACTGTGAGAGAGAGGTTACTGCACTGAGGAGAGGTCAGTGTTTGGAAAATAAAAACAAAATTCCTCAGCCTGGTAACACAAACATAAAATATAAGGGGGCGGAGAGGTTACTGCAGCCGTTATCACTCTAACAGCTGCTATTATGGTAAGTTTCCTTACACAACTGTACCACACTCATCATTTGATCACTGCTGCAGGAGCATTAGCTATGTGAGTAGACTACCACAGCTTACAATGACTGGGCGGGGAAGGACAAAGGCCCAGGTGCCCCTGGAGAATGGTCCTAACAAAACTGTCTCTAGACATGGAGAAGAAACCTAGTCTGTAGTGCTTTGTAAAGGTATGTGCATAGGACCAAGTTACTGCCACTAGAATATTTCTAGAATCTAACCCTTTCCAAAAGGCCAGTGATGAAGCCAAGGCCCTGGTAGAATGATCCTTAATTCAGCCAGGAACTGGCCTGCTGCAGCAGGTATAGCAAAAAGAAATAGCATGTGACACCCATTTGGAGATAGTCTGCTTTGATGCAGGTTATACTTTCTTCTTAGCTTCATAAGAAATGAATAACTGATCAGAGTTTCAGAAGGTTTTAGTTCTGTCAAAATAATATTGTCAGTGGACATCCAGAGTATGGAGAAACATCTCTCTCTTGTTTTAAGGTAACTGAAAGAAAACTGGGAGATGGATAGCCTGGCACAAAGTAAACCTGTAAAAGTGTACTCCAATTCACTCGAAGCTGGTAATTCCACGAACAAGCACTTTGTTACACAAAAAACAAACTGAGGTTGAGCGCTTTCATCTGCTAATATACAGATTTCATCAGAACCAATAATATGCCAGTAATACAATCCTTATATATCCAGTTTGGCGCCAAAAATCAATTAAATGTACTAATCTTAAAAAATGATGTTACATGTTAAATTGTTTAAAAAATATATATATAAAAGTATTACATGTTACAATACACATTATTACACTAAATGCTTATACAGTACTTTTTAATTTAAAATATATATTTAAAATGATAAAACTTGTTTGTACAATATTAAAATTCTCAAATAAATGTTGTAATTATAATTCGATACATAAACTACATGAGTTAATTAGGTTCCTATAAAGTCAATAGCCCTATTAATATTCCTAAATGCATAGAATGTTTTGAAATACACAAAATATCCTTATGTCTTGTTCCCAATACTGCCCACTCTATGTAATGTCCCTATACTGAAAATATGTTGGCAACTATTTTACTGCATTCAAATTTCAACTGAAATAAGGGGCAACTAAATATAAACTCGTTTTACTTGATATTGGAAGCCATACTTGGATGTGTAAGCATATATAGACAACTATATGATGTATGTAATTAAATAGTTTAATGCTAGGGACTGGATAGATGTTTCTATAAGACTTAATGTAATGCTAACAAAGGTTTCAAGCTGATGAAGTCGTTGATACCTGGTGGTGTGGTGGCGTCCGTGCATATTTGCCATCTACTTTCCTTCCATGCCAAAAAAGTTTTCCAGTTTCCTCCTTTGTCCTTAGTATCTACCTGGTCAATGATGGAAAACTTAAACTTGTGATCTGTCCCTTTGTCCTGCATGTGTCTATATAAAGCATTTTTGGTGTCTTCCTTTTTTATCCTGTACATGTGTTCGTAAATTCGTGTCTTTATCTTCCTCTCCGTTTTGCCTATATAGAAAGCAGGACACATGGTACAGGTGGCAATGTACACAATTCGCTGAGAATTACAGTTACCTGTTGTGCATGTCACCTTAGTATGCATGATGTTGCCTAATCTGATGGTGTGTGTGCTGTTGATGTACATACATTGTTTGCAACATCCACATTTTCTAGTCCCTTTTATACTCTTTTTACTTTCCTTCTTCATTCCACACTCCATTATGCTTTTTATGTTGTTACCTGCCTTATACACAGTGCATATCTCTGTTCCAACTATACTGCCTAAGTTCCCTGAAGAGGTGATGATATTCCAATATTTCTTGAGAATTTCCGTGATCCAATTGACATACGGATTGAATCTTATCACGCATACTTTCTTATCCCATTCATCAGTGGACCAAACATATTTACACCAAAGTCAACCACTTGGTCAAAGATTCCTGGGATTTTTTAAGCAAATTAACTTCGGACATGTGGGATGAAAAATTGACGTTCTTAACTATTGACGTCCAAGATCTATTCTCCAGTATCCCAGTGAACACGGGACTTCAATATTTTCAGAACAGCTTAAGTAAATACTCAGGAGGTAGCTGGGACAGAGTTAATTTGATCAAGAACATGATGAGTTTGGTGTTAGAACACAACTACATTGAACATCAAGGTGAATTCTTTAGACAATCTCGAGGGGTAGCTATGGGAGCATCTTGTGCTCCCATCTTTGCTAATATGGTGATGCTGGAGTGGGAAAACACACACATCTTCACATGTGAATTTTACAAATACATTCGACTATACACCAGATTTTTGGACGATGTTTTTATCATTTGGACTGGACCTACAGATTTGATTCCTACCTTTGTTGAATATTTAAATAAAACTACAGATTTTTTGAGGTTCACATCCCAATACGACAAAAAGGGTATTGCATATCTTGACACATGGATAGGTAATACTGGTACTGGATTTACCTCTAGATTATACAGGAAGCCCACCTTTTCTAACGACTACATTCAATTCACTAGCTGCCATCCACGCCATACATTCAAAAACATTGTGAAAGGCCAGTGTATCAGAGCAGCAAGGATGTCATCAACCCTTGAAGATATGACAAGAGAATTAGACTTTATTACACAAATGTTTGTAGAAAGGGGATATCCAAAGAAATTACTGGAAAATACAACCACATATGTTAAAGCACAATGGGGATTCAAATACCCACCCTTGTTAGGGAATTTCAACATACAGAATATTCCAAGTAAGGAATGGGATAAGAAAGTATGCGTGATAAGATTCAATCCGTATGTCAATTGGATCACGGAAATTCTCAAGAAATATTGGAATATCATCACCTCTTCAGGGAACTTAGGCAGTATAGTTGGAACAGAGATATGCACTGTGTATAAGGCAGGTAACAACATAAAAAGCATAATGGAGTGTGGAATGAAGAAGGAAAGTAAAAAGAGTATAAAAGGGACTAGAAAATGTGGATGTTGCAAACAATGTATGTACATCAACACCACACACACCATCAGATTAGGCAACATCATGCATACTAAGGTGACATGCACAACAGGTAACTGTAATTCTCAGCGAATTGTGTACATTGCCACCTGTACCATGTGTCCTGCTTTCTATATAGGCAAAACGGAGAGGAAGATAAAGACAATTCTGAACACATGTACAGGATAAAAAGGAAGACACCAAAAATGCTTTATATAGACACATGCAGGACAAAGGGACAGATCACAAGTTTAAGTTTTCCATCATTGACCAGGCAGATACTAAGGACAAAGGAGGAAACTGGAAAACTTTTTTGGCATGGAAGGAAAGTAGATGGCAAATATGCACGGACGCCACCACACCACCAGGTATCAACGACTTCATCAGCTTGAAACCTTTGTTAGCATTACATTAAGTCTTATAGAAACATCTATCCAGTCCCTAGCATTAAACTATTTAATTACATACATCATATAGTTGTCTATATATGCTTACACATCCAAGTATGGCTTCCAATATCAAGTAAAACGAGTTTATATTTAGTTGCCCCTTATTTCAGTTGAAATTTGAATGCAGTAAAATAGTTGCCAACATATTTTCAGTATAGGGACATTACATAGAGTGGGCAGTATTGGGAACAAGACATAAGGATATTTTGTGTATTTCAAAACATTCTATGCATTTAGGAATATTAATAGGGCTATTGACTTTATAGGAACCTAATTAACTCATGTAGTTTATGTATCGAATTATAATTACAACATTTATTTGAGAATTTTAATATTGTACAAACAAGTTTTATCATTTTAAATATATATTTTAAATTAAAAAGTACTGTATAAGCATTTAGTGTAATAATGTGTATTGTAACATGTAATACTTTTATATATATATTTTTTAAACAATTTAACATGTAACATCATTTTTTAAGATTAGTACATTTAATTGATTTTTGGCGCCAAACTGGATATATAAGGATTGTATTACTGGCATATTATTGGTTCTGATGAAATCTGTATATTAGCAGATGAAAGCGCTCAACCTCAGTTTGTTTTTTGTGTAACAAAGTGCTTGTTCGTGGAATTACCAGCTTCGAGTGAATTGGAGTACACTTTTACTGTTTTTTACATTCGTTGTGGTTCACGTACTTTTCCTTCACAAAGTAAACCTGGACACCACTCTAGGCATAAATGAAAGATTATTTAGTTCTCAAGCAGACTCTTATCTTTGTGGAAAATGAGGCAAGTCTGATGTAACGTAAGAGCTTGTAGAAATAAGAGCAATCAACAGAACTGTTTTCCATGTTAAGAGCCTCAAATTAACCTGATGAGCTCGTTCAAATGAAGCAAGGGTTAATTTTTCCATAACAAATTTAAGATCACAAGGAAGACTCACCTGTTCTCTAGGAGACCTGGTGTATTAAACCCTTTTCAAAACCATTTTAACAAGGGATTGCATCGAAAGGGGAGGATACCATGGGCAGACATGCTGACAAGTGTACTTCTACAGATGAGTAGTAAGAAAGGCAGAGAATAATAACTCACAAAAATATTGTATAACCAGAGAAATACTTGCCTTAAAAGGGTCCAAGTTCTTGTTTTGGCACCAAATAGAAAATATTTCCCAATACGATTTCCTAACAGCAGGTTTCTTTGCCTCCTTTAATACCTGTTGCACACACTCGGAAAACAAATGCCTAACATGTACTACAACTCATCATCTAGGCAGTAAGCTGAATTTGTTTCAAGTTGGGGTGTAGCAAACACCTCTTGTCTTGTGTGAGAAGGTCCAATCTATGGGGAAGCTCATGGTAATTGCCCTTGCTTATTGCCAAAAGAAGGGAGAACCACTGTTGCCTGGGCAGATCTTAAGCGAGTCCTTCTGAATCACCCTGGGTATCACAGGAAAGGATGGAAAAGCAAACAAGAACATTCCTGGCCAAGGAAATGAAAATTCATCTGTTTGTAAGGCCTTCTTAGAATGGAGGAGAACTCGGTCAGTGGACTGTTGTGAATGGAGACTAACAGATCTATGTGAGGTATTACCCACAACTGGATCAATTCCTGGAAGATCCCTCCCCCCATTCAATTTCCATTTCCAAGGGTTTGTTCTGGTTCTGCTCGGCTAGTCTATCAAAAAATTCTACTTCAGTAGGACTGCAGGATGCCTATATAGCGAGAGTGCGCTGAAAAGCTACAGTCCAGATTACCACAATTAGTCTACACAAAGGGCAAGATTTACCTTCCACCTGTTTGTGTTATTACTACATTACTCTGGTGGAGTCTGTGATCACTTGTAATGATTATGGGGACTACAGATGATTACGTTTAGAGCATTTACTACTGCCATATTTTATTTGTTTGTCTTGGTCTGTCCTTTTTGTTCCACAGACCATACACATTTTACTCCCATAGACACTGCTCCCTAAGCAAAGTCTGAGGCATCTCTAGCTACAGACTGTGCTGGAGCTGGAAGAGAAAATGGGATATGTGGATTCAGATAAAGCAAGTCTCTCCACCAAAGGAGTTCCTTTATACAAATCCAAAAAATGGAATCTGGAATGGCAGGGGATGTTGGATGTTATGACCATACTGATTTTAGCTACCACTGCATTTTTCTCACATGGATTCTGGCTAGGGGAATCACAAAAGTCATGGATGTCATGAAACCTAGTATCCTGACAAATTCCCTTGTTGTGGCCTTGGTCTGACTGGAAAAACTCAGGAATAGATCTATACAAAGATGTATCTTTTCCTGTGGGGGAAAAAAGCTCTTTGAAAAGAATAATCTAGGAGGCATCCAATGAAACCAATCTTGTGAAAAGGAGTCAAACAAGGCTTTTGGATATTTTACTGAAAACTCAGTCTGAGAAGAAGCACTCTCACCTAACTGAGAGATTCTGGACACTTAGAAAAAGATTTTGCAAAGATAAGCAACTCATCAAAATAAGGAAAATGTGAATACTGTACAGTCTGCAGTACGTATCACTGGAGCTAAAGAATTTGTAAATATCCCTGAAGCAGCGGATAAACCAAAGGGTAATGCAGGGAACTGAAAGTGTGATCCAGTCACAAGAAAGTACAGTTGTGTATACTTACCATAAATGTAGATGTTCGAGTGTATTCACTGTTGCAGTCATCACATTTAGGTTATCTGCCTGCAGGTAGCCATCAGCCGGCCAGAATACCAGAATCTTCGGATTTCTGCATCGGATGCTGTCTCTTCTTTCCTGACGTCAGGTCATCAGGGATATAAAACATGCAGCCGATGCCATTACATCAGTTTTTCTTGCCCCAGATGTCAAGTGCCCCCACAATAGGAAGCAATTATATGGTATGGTGCATCCCCCCATCAAAAAGTAAATACACCAGAAAAAATAAATATACCAAACAAGAAGGAAAGGTAGACCAAGAGAAGCCAGGGGGCTGGAGGGAGGGTAAACAGGACTGCAACAGTGAATACATACATTTATTGTAAGTGTACACAACTGTACTATGTTCTTCGTGTTTCACTGTTGCAGTCATCACATTTGGGTTGATTCCCAAAGCTAAGGAAGGGAAGAGGAAGTTAAAGAGCATTAGGGCCAGTTATAAGGCCTGCAAGATTGCAGTGGCAAATCCAGCTCTGGATTTAGAAAAGATAGGCATGTGGTAATGCTTGGTGAAAGTATGTACAGCACTCCAGGTAGCAGCTTCTAGGATGCCCCTGGTAGGGACTCCTCTGAGAAAAGCCGCAGAGGTAGATGCAGCCCTGGTGGAATTTGACCTTATCCCCTGTAGGGTAGGTTTTCCATGGTGCTTGTAGCAGAAATGAATGCAATGGGCTATCCATTTGGAAATGGTTTGATTTGAAATGGCCTTCCCCTCTGCCCCTGCAGCAGAGTCAACTAGCAGCTGTTCAACTGTTCTGAGAGGCTTAGTCCTGTCCAAGTAAAATCTAAGTTGTCTGTGCACGTCCAGAGAGTGCAGTATTCGTTCACCTTTGTTTTGTGGATTAGGGGAAAAAGTAGGCAAATGAATGGACTGATTTAGGGCCACACTAGACACCACCTTGAGCATAAAGGAAGAATTAGTCCTGAGGGAAACCCTGTCCACATGGAAGATAATGAAGGGTTCCACTGCCATGATGGTCTGTAATTCAGATACTCTTCTTGCTGAAGTGATAGCTAGAAGGAAGGCTGTTTTCCAAGAAAGGAATTTCAACTCTGCTGTTGCAGCTGGCTCAAAGAGGGGGGGGGGGCTTTTCCAATACAAAGTTAAGGTCTCAGGCTGGACTGGAAACTCTCCTGGGGGTGGTTGTCTTAAATTTTTGGTCCCTCTAAAGAATTGTTTTAGCAAGGGGTGAGAAAAGAGGGGTGGCTCAGTATTATAATGTGCTGAAATGGCAGAGGCATGAATTTTAATTGACGAGAAGGCTAGGCCCTTGTGGAGCATTTCTGTTAAGTACTGTAGAATATGAGGTAAGCTGGGCACTGTTGTGCCCATCCTCTGAGCCTGGCTCCAGGAACAGTATCTTTTCCACTCTTCAGCATAGGATTTTCTAGTACTAGGCCTCCTTGCCTCCAGAACAGCATCCAGCACCTGCTTACTGAGGGGATGCTAGAAGAGAGCTCAAGGAATTAGCCAGGCTGCAAGGTTCAGGGTTTGAAGCTGAGAGTGTAGAATCTGGCCAGCCTGCTGGGACAGCAGAGAAGGGGTCTGAGGCAGGTGCCATGGTTGCAGCAGTACCAGTGCTGGAGTGGCCAGTCTGGTGCAATCAGTACTGTCTTGGCTTGTCCTGTTTGATCTTTAGCAGAACCTTCGAGAGGAGAGGCGGGGGGGGGGGGGGACAAAAACCGAGAGGCTTTCCCAGGTAAAGGACAGGGCATCCACTTTCCAAGCTTGAATGTGGGGAGTTCTTATGCAGAATTTGTTCAATTGGTAGTTCTGAGGGGAGGCAAACAGGTTTATCTCTGGAGTCCCCCATTTGTTCCTCAAGAGGTTGAATATTTTGAGTTCTAGTTTCCATTCGTGTGGGTCCATGAGATTTCTGCTTAAGTCGTCTGCCAGTGAATTTAGTTTGCCTGGCAGGAACTGAGCCTGTAGGTGTACTTGGTAGCTGAAGGCTGTGTTCCACAGAGCCATGGCTAGACTGCAGAGAGGGTACCTGCTTGTTTATGTACCACATAACTGTGGTGCTGTCTGTCTTTACCAATAGTTGTCCTGGAAGAATACGGTTTTTGAAGGCTGACAGAGCATTCTGTATAGCTATCATTTGTTTTTGATTGATATGCAGGTGCATCTGTCTCGGGTTCCATTTGCCCTGAATGCACTGCCCTGCCATGTGAGCCCCCCATGCATAGTCTGATGCGTCTGTTGTTAGGGTTTGGGCGGCAGGGGGTAGAGTGAAAGGGAGTCCCTTGTTGTGGTAGCAGGCCTCTGCCCACCAAAGGAACTCTGTCTTCATACAAGGAATGATAGAAATCGTTTCCAGGTCCTGAGAATGTTGACACCATAGGCTTTTTAGATACCACTGGAGTTTTCTCATATGTAGTCTTGCATTTGGAATTAGTAGAATGCAAGAGGCCATGAACCCAAGGGCTTGCAGTATTTTCCTTGCAGATAGCTGGGGTTTTGTGGCCAATAGTTTGAAGTAGGTTGTCAAACTTGTTTCTCTGGAGTGAGGAATGTAAGTTGTGTTCAAGCTTGCTCCCAGGAATACAATCTGCTGGCAGAGTACTAGGTGAATTTCTTTTCGTTGATGGTGTACCCCACTGAGGTTAGAAGTTTCTTTACGAATGCCAGGTGTTGTAATAGCAAGCCCTGGCTTTCTGCCTGAATCAGGCAATCATCCAATTATGGGTAAATTTGAATATTTCTCTGCCTGCAAAATGCAATGGCTGGAGCTAGACACTTTGTGAATACCCTGGGCACAGTAGATAAGCCAAAGGGAACTGCAGAGAACTGATAGTGCCTGGAGCCTGCCCTGAAGCGTAGGTATTTCCTGCAATATTCCCTTATTGGGATGTGCAGGTAAGCTTCCTTTAAGTCTAGGGTTGCCAGCCAGGCATCCTTGACTAACATAGGAAGAAGCTGTTGAAGAGTTAGCATTTTGAATTTTGGAACTACTGGAAAGGTGTTGAGAATAGAGAGGTTCAGGGTAGGATGCCAGGAGTTGTCTTTTCTGAGTACCAGAAAAAGTCTTGAATAAAAACCTTGTCCCCTTTGATCTGCTGAGACAGGCTGAATAGCCCTGATACTGAGAAGAGAGAGAGAATCTGCTGTTGGGCCTCCACCCATTGATTTGGGGGTAGGTCTGGCCAACCATTTGGGGTTGGTAGTGTGTGGAAGTGGAATCTGTATCCTTGGGAGAATATGTTCAAAACCTATTTGTCCTGGGTAATGAGTTCCCAGTTTTTTGCATGTAAGGCGAGCTTTCCTCCTAAGGGAGCAGGTAGTTGAGCAGGGCTTGGAAGGGTTAAGGTTAAGTCATTGTGCTATTTTTCCATAGGGGGGGTGGCTTACTACTCCCTGCTTTGGAAGTGGAAGCCCCCCACTGCTTAGGTCTGTGCGTAGCCTGAGACTATAGTCTGGGTGGTCTGCTGTTCCTGGGTTTGGACTGAGAAGGTCTGGAAGAGACTGGAAAGGACCAGTTCTTTGAAGGCCAATGTCTACTGAATCTGGGAGGCTGTACTTGTAGGAAATCTTTAACAGTTTGCATAGATTTAGCTTTTTCCTCCATCTTTTTGAGGACGACTTCTGCTTTGTTTCCAAAAAGGCGGTTTTGGTTTAAGGGAGCATCCAGTAATTTAGCTTTAACATGATCTGGCAAGTTTTCTTCCTTAAGCCAAGCATGCCTTCTAAGTACAGACCCAGTGACAGCAGCTCTGCAAGATGCTTCTAAAGCGTCAAAACCACACTGCAAAGTATGTTTACTAACTTGTTCTGCAGAATGCATTAAATCTTGCAATTCTTTGTGTTCAGCACAGTCAGGAATCAACATCATTTTCTGTTTAAGAAGTCACATAATATGCTGCTGATACTTTAACATATGAAACTGGCAATTTAAAGGCCTAATGGTCAAAGTAGCAGAAGTGTATACCTTCTTACCCCATCTGTCTAAGGGCTCTAGAATCTCTATCAGAAGGGGTAGGATTTTTGGCAGCAGTAGCCTTAATGCCTTTTGGTCCTTGGGAAATGGTCTCTGGATCCGCAGAAGGATTCTTGAAGAGGACCTTGTGAGAATCAGGTACTCTGTAGTACCTGTCAGGTTTTCTGGAAGCCGGAAGTAAAGTGTCTGGGGTAAGGCTAGATTCCAAGAAAGCATCATCTACAATGTCCAGAAAAGGAGGGATAGCTAAAGGACTGTGTTGGGGCAGGAGTAAGAATTTCCTAAGTCTCTTTTTGGACTCGGAGTAATCCTGGCTTTCCCAGCGGAAATGCTCCCTAAGAGTATGCAAGGTTTCACTGAAAAAAAGTTCTTCTGGAGGGGAAACAGAAGGAATGGAATCCTCTGCATCAGAATCCTCATAAGTAGATAAGGGCAAATCCTGGTAATCAGAAGGAGCAGAAATATCAGATTCCTGATCAAAAGAATCAGAAAAAAAAACAGTTCTAGGTCTCTTAGAGGGGGAAGGCTGGCTTCCCCTTATTAAGGTAATAAGGTCCTCAGCCATTCTAAGCATTTGTTTTTGAGGCATATGGACCTGAGCCTACGGTTCGGTCATCGGTTTTCTAGGCGTAGTGCGATTTTTTGGCCTGGATGAAAACTATGGCATCGGTTTAATATGAATGTCTGTTGGCCTGAATACACCCTCAGAAGCCGGTGCCTGCACAGTGGCTCCGGACCCATCCAAGGTAGGGACATCCACAGGTTCCATAGTCGAAGAAGCATCTCACGGCATACCGGACTCCGAATGGGTCTCAGTAGAGGCCTGAGAATCTGAAGTAGCAGGTATCAAGGGCTTCGAAAGTGTCTCACTGAGTACCGGTGGACTGGTGACTAGCTTAACGGAAGCGTCGTCGGCAGTTTTAGACCTATGCGATCTGTCTCTGTCTTTATCCTTACGTTTTTTCAGAATATCGGTAGTCGGATGGCTTACCAAAGCCATTTCTGGATAGTTATACAGAGTACCAAAGTCATTTGTTGCAAATATAGCCCGACGAAGAATAGTTTTGGCACTGAACATGGCACAAAACCGACAGCGAGGGACGTCGTGGTCTGGGCCTAAACAGGGGATGCAGCATGAATGAAAATCTGTATGACGTATTTGCTTTCCACAGGTAAGACAATTGTTAACTTTTACTGACATCGGTTGGAGCAAGAAAAGGGATCCCTAATGGGGTACTTATCTTTTTTGAAGACTTTGGGTCTGAAACTCGAAAATGAAAATTTGAGGAGACGGCTGACCGGCACTTGCGAAATGCTTCTGCTTCGGGCACTTCACAGCAAGAAAGACTGATGTAATGGCGTCGGCTGCATGTTTTATACTCCCGACGACCTGACGTCTTGGAAGAAGAGACAGCATCCGAAGCAGAAATCCGAAGACTCTGATATTCAGGCCGGCTGAGGGCTACCTGCAGACAGATAACCCAAATGTGATGACTGCAACAGAGAAACATGAAGAACATCCTGGGTATTGCTATAAACCTGTGTTTTGAAGTCTCGCACCACTACAGGCTCATAGGGGGGTAAGTAAGCTAGCAGCCCTAGAGCCTTTAAAGCCTAGCCATGTTAATCCCAAGTATCCCCATTTGTTCTTTTCTTGGGTAGTTCACAGAAGAAATTTGTGAACAGAACGGGTCTGTCATCAACACCGGCTACCCCTGTCCATAAGGGACATGGGTGCCAGCCCAGGTGCAAAATTGCAGTCTCCCATCCAATTATCTAGGTTGGATTTGAATAGGGTCAGTGAGGAGCTCTGTTTACGTGAATAGGGAGTCTATTCCAGAGAAGCGGCAGTCTCTGGGAGACAGACCCATCTCTCCAGCATGACCTGTTAATGTCACAAGTTAGGTTGAAATCTCTAGAGTGAGTAATTCTTGAGCCATTTGACTTGTGGATGTGCAGCATTTCCATTAGGGCAGAGTTGGAGGCTGCCCTATAGGTCAGGTACAAGTCACCTCTCAGCAGTCTAAAAGAAACAGAGTAAAGTGACAGGGCTTTCAGGCTGTCCACATAGGTCATGGTTTGGAGTCCCAGTACTTTCTTAGTGAGAAACGTCTGAGGTCTCTCCAGCTGCTGCAGGTGTCTAGTGAGGTAAGTGCAAAAAGGTGCATTATACTCTATTAGTGGTATGGTGAAGGCTGAGTACAGTGGAGTTATAACATACCTTGACCTGGATGCTATGTCCTTGCTTATGAGGTCTGCTACTTAGGCGGCTTTCCTTACCACTGTAGACAATTGGTGGTCAAAGTTCAGATTGCTATCAAACCAGAAAAGTTTGAAATGTGGTGCTACAGAAATGTGATAAGTGTACTTTAAATATAGGGTCACTAGAAAAATGAAAGGAGGAATGAAAGGTAACTGGTCTCGATATAATAACATTTTGAATTTTGGAACTTTCACAAAAACTGGTTCAGAAAGAAAAAAAATCTTAAACTGTTCTCCATGAAACTCACTGAATTCCTCCCTTTCTCTCTCTTATCACACATTTTCATGACCTGTGCAGCAGACGATCCAAGCACATCTCTAAGCAGTATTCAGAATTTAAACTTTAACATCCTCAGGTTTTGTGAATGCAACAAAACAAAATTTCTCAAAACAGTCCCAGTAGCTGCTGCACTGAAAGAGGCATCAGTTAAATCATAAGCACACTTCAAATAATGCTTAGTCACATGAGCCACAGAAGCAATAAGATCACGCATAGATTTTCTTCAGAACAGGGAAAAGAAGCTATAACATTCGTCATATTCTCAAAAGAAGCCAACATAAACTTTTAATGGAGCTTGACAACGAAGAATTCTAAAAATAAGTCTGGCAAGAAGAATACTTTCCTCCTTAGTCTTTCAAATGTTCTCCCATCTTTATCGGGGGGAGGGATTGGCATTTACTAGATATTTAGCAGCAGTAGGATTAACCAAGGAAATCACTGGAGGGTCAGATCCTGGGTTAGAAAATAAAATGAAATATATAAGACTGAGGAACTTTATGCAATCTAGCTGTTGTATTAGGGGAATCAGACAGGCTATCTGACAAGTTATAGGATGTATTAAAAACATCTTCTAATGCTGGAAGAAAAGGAAGAACTGGAATGGGTTCAGGAAATTCTACCTGTAACAAATCAGAATATTTCCTTTAAAGACCATGGGACTGGCAGTTGAGTGCTCTGACAGCTAAGGTTGCAGAGGTGTATACTTTTTTAACCCATCTGTCCACAGCTCTGGAGTCCTTGTCAGAAGGAGTAGGTGCCTGTGTAATGACCTTGGGGTTTGTAGCAGGATTTCTGTACAGGTATTTGTGAGAATCCGGTACTCTGTAATACCAGTCAGGTTTTCTGAAAGCCGGTGGGAGGGCATCAACCACCTCTAAGATAGGGGGGGTGGCCAAGGGTCTGTGCTGGGGCAGGTCTAGAAACTCTCTTAGTCTTTTCTTAGACTGAGGGAAGTCCTGGGATTCCCAGTGGAAATGTTCCCTGAGGGTGTGAAGGGTTCCCCAAAAGAAAGGTCTTTTGGTGGGGAGACAGAAGGGATGGATTCCTCAGCATCTGAATCCTCATAAGCTGTAAGAGGTTGTTGCTCCTCCTCCAAATCTGAATAATTAGACTCCTCAGAATCCTGTTCTGTCAGTATTTCTGGGGAAGGGTCCCTTTTCCTTTTAGAAGGTGTGGCCTGACTACCCCTGAAAAGGGTGAAAAGATCATCCGCCATTTTAAGCATTTCTGCTTGGGGTGGTGGAGCAGGGGTAAAATGGTGGCTAGAGGTATTTTTCCTAGGAGTGTCCATCGGTCTGACAGACACGGTAGTCTGAGGAGAAGACATCAGTTTTTGTCTAGATTCAGTAGTGCAAAAAACCTCCTTGGAAGCCGGTGCTTGCGTCGAGGCTCTGGACCCAACCAAGGCAGAGACAAACCAAAGGCTCAGAAGATGAAGAAGATTTCTGCGGCATACCGGACTCCAAAAGGGTCTCAGTAGAGGCCTGAGATGGTATTGAATCGGTCATCAGGGACTGCGAAGGTGCCTCACTGAATTCCAGAGAACTGACGACCTGCTTAGCGGTAGAGTCATCAGAAGGCTTAGCCTTGTGTGGTCTTGTCTCTATCTTTATCCTTACATTTTTTCTGAATGTCTATGGTTTGTTGGCTGACTGACGCCATTTCGGAATGCGAAGATGGAAGACAAAAATACCTGGCTACGAAAAGGGCTCTACAATGAATGGTTCTTGTGTTAAAGAGGGCACAGAACCAGCAAAGTACAGTTGTGTACACTTACCATAAATGTAGATGTTCAAGTGTATTCACTGTTGCAGTCCTAACCAATGGGTTATCCGGCTCCCGGTAGACCTCAATCAGCCAGAATACCAAAGGTAAGTAAAAATGACGTCGGCTGTCATCGGTTGTAAAGGATGTCAGGGCGTCCGATGCAAAAGAAGGCAGCCAACATCACTTCCTCAGTCTTTCTTGCCATAACAGTCATAAGCCCCCAGAAAACAAGGCGTAAACCAAATTTAGCCTGTACCTTAGGAAAAGAAAAAAAGGGGGAAGGAGGGAGGGAAAGCAGGACTGCAACAGTGAATACACTCGAACATCTACATTTATGGTAAGTGTACACAACTGTACTATGTTCATCGTGTTTCACTGTTGCTGTCCTAACCAATGAGTTGATTACCAAAGCCCAGAGAAAAGGGAGGAGGAACCAACAGAATCAAGGACTGGAGATAATGCCCTGCAGAACAGCAGTGGCAAACCCTGCCCTGGCTCTTGAAAACAAAGGCAAATTATAATGCTTTGTGAACATGTGAACAGAAGACCATGTGGCAGCCTCCAAAATGTCTTTAGTAGGGAAACCCCTTAAAAAGGCTGCAGAAGTGGAAGCTGCTCTAGTTGAGTGGGTCCTAACCTCTTGAGGAGGAACCTTGCAATGAAAGGAATAACCAAATGTAATACAATGTGCAATCCATTTAGAAATGGTTTGCTTAGAAATAGCCTTGCCCTGGTTTCCAGGGGCAAAACTGATCAATAACTGTGCTGATTTCTGAAGGTCTTTAGTCCTGTCCAGGTAAAACCTGAGATGTCTATGCACATCAAGAGAATGTAGGATTCTTTCACCTCTATTTCGAGGACTAGGAAAGAAGGTAGGAAGTTGTATGGACTGATTAAGAGTCAGGCTAGAAACCACCTTAGGCATAAAGGAGGGGTTGGTTCTCAGAGAGACCCTATCTGCAATGAAAATAAGAAAAGGCTCCACAGCCATCAAAGCATGCAGCTCCGAAACCCTCCTTGCTGAAGTTATAGCCAAGAGGAAGGCAGTCTTCTACGAGAGAAACTTTAAATCTGCAGTGGCAGCTGGCTCAAAAGGAGGAAGAGTGGGTTTCTCTAGAACAAAATTAAGATCGCAGGCTGGTGTAGGTGCCCTTCTGGGAGGTTTTAAGTTGCAAGCACCTCTGAGAAACATTTTCATCAGGGGATGACAGAAAATGGGTTGTTCAAAAGAACAATGAGCAGAAATGGCTGAAGCATGAATCTTGATAGAGGAAAAAGAAAGACCACCCTGAAGCAAATCAGCCAGGTATTCCAGGATCAGAGGAAGGGTAGGCTGAGAAGAAGATTCCCCTCTAGCCTGCATCCAATGAAAGAATCTTTCCCATTTGCCAGCTTAAGGCTTCCTAGTACTAGGTCTCCTGGCCTCCCTCAGCACGTCAACCACCTGCTGGGAAAGGGAAGAAGAAAAGGATGGAGTCATACAATAAGCCATGCTGCCAAATGGAGAGACTGAAGATGAGGATGCAGAATGTTTCCTCCTTCCTGAACCAAAAGATATGGCTTCAGGGGAAGATGCCAAGGAGGAAATTGGGAAAGACAGCGAGGCAGTGGATACTAATGCTGTCTGGGCCAGTCTGGAGCTATTAGAATAGCCCTTGATCGTTCGTCCCTGATCTTCAATAATACTCTGGGAAGAAGAGGAAGAGGAGGGAAGGCAGAAACTGACAGCAGTGTCCAAGGGAAGGACAGAGCATCCACATTCCAGGCTCTGCTGGGATGTTGTCTGGTGCAAAAAAAGGAGTTAGAAGATGGTTGTCTGGAGAGGAGAAAAGATCCACTTGAGAAGTGCCCCAACGTTGAATGATGCTATAAAAAAACTGCTCTCTTCAGCAGCCACTTGTGAGGATCTAGGGTCTGTCTGCTTAACTGGTCTGCCAAAACATTGAGCCTTCCTGGAAGAAAATGAGCTAGGAGATGCAGGCCCAGGGATGCTGCTATGGACCAAAGACTCATGCTCTGTCTGCACAGGAGGTAAGAATGAGTCCCTCCCTGCTTGTTGATGTACCACATGACTGTGGTGTTGTCTGTCCTGACAAGCAGGATCCCTGGAGAAAGAAGATACCTGAAAGCTAGTAAGGCCTGCTGGACTGCCATCAACGCCTTTAAATTTATGTGCAGGTGCATCTGCTGGGCATTCCAACTTCCCTGTATGCATCTGCCATCCAGGTGAGCTCCCCAGGCGTAGTCCGATGCACCTGTGGTAAGAACTTGAGTGGCAAGGGGTGGGCGAAAAGACATGCCTTTGTTTTGTAGACAGGCTGTTGCCCACCATAGAAACTCTGTCTGCAGACATGGAAGCAGAGGAATTATCATATCCAGGTCCTGTGTGTGTTGACACCAAATGTTCTTGAGGTACCATTGCAATTTCTTCATATGCAGTCTTGCATATGGAATCATGAGAATGCAAGAGGCCATGAATCCCAGAGCTTGCAGGTATTTCCTTGCAGGGAGCTGGGACAGGCTTGCCAAGTCCTTGAAGTAAACTAAAAGCGTTGTCTGCTTCTCCTAGTCCTGGGTGAGATACATCATCTGGGCGGCTGTGTTCAGACTAGCTCCCAGGAATGTTATCTCCTTGGATGGCACCATTTTTGATTTTTCCTCGTTGACAGTGTAACCCAGGGAAGAGAGAAGAGTCTTTACAAATTCTAGATCCTTTAACAGCTGTTCCTGAGAATTCGTTTGAATTAGACAGTCTAAGTATGGATAGATCTGAATTTTCTTCTGCCTGCAAAAAGCAATGACTGGAGCCAGGCACTTTGTGAAAACTCTGGGAGCAGTAGATAAGCTAAAGGGCAGCGCAGAGAATAGATAATGTTGCTTGCCCACCCTGAAACGAAGGTACTGCCTGCAACTTTCCCTGATAGGGATGTGCAGATAAGCTTCTTTGAGATCCAACGTTACCAGCCAGGAATCCTTTTCCAACATTGGCAGCAATTGTTGCAGAGTGAGCATTTTGAACTTTGGAATGATCAAGTAAGAGTTCAGGATGGATAGATCTAGCCAGGTGCCTTCTTTGTTTGGAACTAGGAAAAGTTTGGAATAGAAACCCTGGCCTACCTGCTGGGCAGGAACTGATTCTATTGCTCCCAGATGTAACAGAGACATAATTTGCTTTTCTACTTCTGCCCTTTGGTTTGGAGTGGCATCCGGGAATCCTTTGGGTACTGGAAAGGTGTGGAAAGAAAACTTGTGTCCTAGGGATACAGTTCTGAGTTCTCATTTGTCGTCCGTGATGGTGGCCCAGATATTTGCAAAAGGGCCAACCTTCCCCCTAAAGGACTCTCCGCGCAGGCAAGAAGGTACAGTTTTGGACCTACCATAAATGTAGATGTCCGAGTGCTCATACAGCTGCAGTCATTACAGATGGGTTATCCTGCCGTCAGGCGGGTCCTCGGTCGGCCGAATTCCAAAGTCTAGGTCCGGCGTTGGTCGCTTCTTCCCTGACGTGCGGCAGGGGTATAAAAGAGGCAGCCGACGCCATTTTTTTCAGTTTTTCTTGCCCCAGACGTAAGGTGCCCCCAGAAGGAAGGCAAAACATAATGTTATGCAAACATGCAATATAGATAAATCAAAAAACAGTAGTTGCAAGCAAATACACCATAAAAGAATACCCCAAATAGGTTGTATGATAAAGGTGTTTGTCATAAGGCCTGTCCTAAGAGGGGACGGAGGGTGGGTAACCTGGACTGCAGCTGTATGAGCACTCGGACATCTACATTTATGGTAGGTACAAAACTGTACTATGTTCATCGTGCATACAGCTGCAGTCATTACAGATGGGAAGAATCCCAAAGCTAAGTAAGGGTGGTAGGCACTAAGTAGAACTAGGAGTAGCGAGGATGCCCTGCAGGACAGCTGTGGCAAAGCCCGCTCTAGATTTTGAGTATAGTGGAAGGTGGTAGTGCTTGGAGAAAGTGTGCACTGAACTCCAAGTAGCTGCTTCCAAAATGTCCTTGGTAGGGACCCCCCTGAAGAAAGCTGCAGAGGTAGCTGTGGCCCTGGTGGAGTTGGGATCTGATGTATGCAGGCACAGATTTTCCATGAAATGAATAACAAAAGCGAATGCAGTGGGCTATCCATTTTGAAATTGTCTGTTTGGAAATAGCCTTTCCTTGAGCACCTGTAGCATAGGACACAAAGAGTTGCTCAGATTTCCTGAATGGCTTTGTTCTGTCCAAGTAATAACGAAGTTGTCTGTAAATGTCCAAGGAATGTAGTAGTCTCTCCCCTTGAATGGTTGCACAGCCATGAGGGCCTGCAGTTCCGAAATCCTGCGTGCTGAGGTGATAGCCAGAAGGAAGGCTGTTTTCCATGACAAGTATTGTAGCTCTGTTGAAGAAGCCGGCTCAAAGGGAGGCAGGGTCAGCTTTTCCAATACGAAGTTGAGGTCCCAAGCTGGAACTGGTGGTTTCCTTGGGGGTTTTATATTTTTTGCCCCTCTGAGGAACTGCCTTAATAGGGGATGTGAGAATAAAGGAGGGTCTGTGTTGTATTGTGCAGAAATGGCTGAAGCGTGGATCTTGATGGAGGAGAAGGAAAGGCCACCGTTTAACATCTCAGCTAGGTACTGTAAAATTTGAGGTATATTTATTACCAAAGGATTCTGGCCCTTTGCTTGATTCCAGGAACAAAATCATTTCCATTTGGCGGAGTAGGCTTTTCTAGTAGAAGGTCTTCTGGCCTCCAAGATGACATCCTGCACCTTCTTGGAGAGGAGAGTCTATTGGGAAATTAAGGTATTCTCCATGCAGCTAGATTTAGGGTTTTGAGCTGGCTGTGAAGGGTTTTTTAGTTGTGCTGGGACAACAGAAGAGGTACTAGAGGTAGGATCCATGGTGGGGAGTGTGTCAGGCTCTTTAGGAGCGGATACCAGTGTTGTCGTGGTCAGTCTGGAGCAATGAGAATCATTTGTGGCCTCTCTGCTCTGGCTTTTAATAGAGCTTTGGTCAGTAGAGGAAGAGGCGGGAAGGCATAGACTGTCAATGTTGTCCAATTGAAAGAGAGTGCGTCCACTTTCCAGGCCTGTGGATGATAGGTCCTTGAACAAAATTTTTTCAACTGGTAATTTCTGTGGGTAGCAAATAGATCTATGTCTGGCTATCCCCATGCCCGAGTTATCTTTGAGAAAACTTGAGGATGCAACTTCCATTCGTGTGGATCTGTAATATTTCTGCTTAGGTTGTCTGCCAGTGTGTTTTCCTTCCATGGCAGGAATTGTGCCTGTAGTTGAATTTGCAATTCCAGTGCTGTGTTCCATAGGGTCATGGCTTGCCTGCACAGGGGGTATGAATGAGTTCCCCCCTGTTTGTTTATGTACCACATGACTGTGGTGTTGTCTGTCCTTATCAATAGCTGGCCTGGATGCAGTAGGTCTTTGAAGGTCATAAGAGCATTTTGCACGGCTAGCATCTCCTTTTGGTTGATGTGTAGGTGCTTCTCTTTTTGGGACCATTTTCCCTGAATGCACTGATCTGCCATGTGTGCTCCCCAGGCATAGTCTGATGCGTCCCTTGTGATGATTTGAGTTGCTTGAGGTACACAGAAAGGGAGACCTGTGTTTCTTTGGCATGCTTGAGCCCACCACAAAAATTCCTTTTGAAGGCATGGAATGAGTGGTATAATTGTTTCCAAGCTGTGGCTGTGTTGAGACCATAAGTTTTTTAGGTACCACTGTAGTTTCCTCATATGCAGCTTTGCACATGGGATTAGTAGGATGCAAGATGCCATGAATCCCAGTGCCTGCAGGACTTTCCTTGCAGTTAGTCTGGTGAAAGTTGCCATTTTGCTGAAGTATTGAAACAGTTGCCCTTGTTTGTCTGGCGTGAGGTAGGCCTTCTGGGTGGTTGTATTTAAGCTGGCACCCAGGAAAATTATCTGTTGAGAAGATATTAGTTTTTGATTTCTTTTTGTTCACTGTGTATCCCAGGAAGTTTAACAGTTTTATTACAAACGCCAGATGCTGCAATAGAATGTCATTGCTGTCCGCTTGGATCAGGCAGTCGTCCAGATATGGGTAGATTTGTATTCCTTGTAGTCTGCAGAAGGCAATTACTGATGACAGGCATTTCGTAAACACTCTGGGCGCAGTAGATAAGCCAAAGGGCAATGCAGAGAATTGGTAATGGGTTGAACCTGCAAGAAATCTGAGGTATCTTCTGCAATCTTGTCTGATAGGGACATGCAGGTATGCCTCCTTGAGGTCCAATGTTACCAGCCAAGACTCCTTGCCCAGCATGGGAAGAAGCTGCTGTAATGAGAGCATCTTGAATTTTGGCACCTGTAGATATGTGTTTAGGATGGATAGGTCTAAGATAGGTCTCCAATCTTTGTCTTTCCTTGGTACCAGGAATAGTCTGGAATAAAAACCTTGACCTTGTTCTTTTGCAGGTACCTCTTGAATCGCTTTCATATCCATGAGAGCAGAAATTTGTCTTTGTGCCTCTGCCCTTTGAGTTTGTGGCAGGTTTGGCATGCCTCTCATTTTTGGAAGGGTGTGAAAGTGGAACCTGTAGCCTCTGTCTATAATGTCCAGAATCCATTTGTCTTTTGTAACACTATGCCAGTTTTTTGAAAATAATGCCAGTTTTCAGCTTCAAAGGTGCTGCCATTAAAGCTTTGCTTGGCAGGCATAGGGGGAAGTCATTGTGTCTGTTTTCTAAATGACTGTGATTTATCTTCTCCACCTCTTGGGATTGGTGCTTGCCACTGTCTTGCTCTGTAAGATCCTTGAGGTTGTCCTCTACCCCTTGGGCGTCTGTATCTGCCCCTTTGAGGTCTGTCCATGGCTGGAAAGGACCAATTTTTTGAAGGCCAGTTTCTGCTGAAGCGTGGAGGTTGTACCTGTAGGAAATCTTTCACTGTTTGCATAGATTTCGCTTTTTCCTCCATTTTCTTTAGTACCTCCTCAGCTTTAACACCAAACAATACATCTTTTTGAAGTGGTGCATCTAATAACTTTGCTTTGACATGATCTGGTAAGGTTTGCTCTTTGAGCCAAGCATGTCTACGTATAACAGACCCGTGACAGCAGCTCTACATGAGGCCTCTAAAGCATCAAAACCACACTGCAAGGTATGTTTACCCACTTGCTCTGCACCATGCAACAAATCCTGCAACTCTTTCAAATCTGGTTGTTCTGTTTTTGTCATTTTGCTTTTCAACTGAGATAACAAAAACTGTTGGTACTTTAACATATGGAATTGACAGTTTAATGCCCTCATGGTTAAAGTGGCAGATGTATACACCTTTTCCCCCCACCTTTCTAATGCTCTGGAATCTCTCTCTGAAGGTAAAGGGTTTTTAGCAGTAGAGGCCTTTATTCCCTTGGGACCCTGTGAAATAGTTTCTGGGTCAGCAGTATGGCTTTTATAGAGGAACTGGTGAGAATCAGGGTCCCGGTAATACCTGTCTGGTTTAACAGGGGCTGGAGGTAAAGAATCTGGATTAAGGCTGGCTTCTGCGTACACATCATCCAAAATATCTAAAACAGGAGGGATAGCCAGGGGCCTATGCTGGGGGAGCAGTAGAAATTCCCTGAGCCTTTTCTTGGAATCTGAGTAATCTTGGCCTTCCCAGTGAAAGTGCTCCCTCAATGTATGCAGGGTTTCCCCAAAAGAGTGGTCCTCAGGGGGGGAGACCGAGGGAATAGACTCCTCAGCATCAGAGTCTTTGAAAGGGGAATAGGCATAATCCTGGTCCTCAGAATGTTCTGAGGTAATAGAAGCCTGGTCTGAGGAAGGGTAGTCTTCCTCCAATCTGGGCCTTTTGTCAGAGGGGGGTAGAGAACCCTTGATGAGAGTTATCAAATCCTCAGCCATTTTAAGCATCTGCTTTTTAGGCATGGGGCCTTGAGAGGTGGTCTGAGGACCCTGTTTTTTAGTTTTCATGGCTGCTTTAGATTTAGTGAAGGATTTAATAGAGGAAGTGGAAGGCCTGAAAACACCTTCAGAAACGGCAGGCCTGACTAAATTTTGAGTTTCCCCGCCAAGAGTGGCGTCGGTATCTGCAGAAGGAATGGAGACCGAGGAGCCTGCGACCTCGGGTACTGAAGTCACCGGTAAAATAGTTTCATCGGTATTCAGGGGCTGCGTAGGCACCTCGCTGAGAACCGGTAGTCGGCCTAAGCGTGGTCTCAGTACTCGGTGCGGACCTCGGATGTCGGTCCTTATCTTTGCGTCTTTTGCTTAAAACTGGTGTCAGTGTATCCGACGACATGATATAATTAAATTTTTTGCCAAAATAATGAAGGGCGAACTCCGCCCGGCGCTTAATAGTGCGCTTGTTGAACCTAGCACAAAAACGGCAGGCCGAGACGTCGTGGTCTGGACTTAAGCAAGGTATACAGAAAGAGTGGAAATCCTTATGCGGTATTTGCTTCCCACAAGAAATGCAATTATTAACTTTGTCTGACATCGGTCTGAGGCAAGAAAAGTTTTCCCAACGGGGTACTTAGCTTTAAAGAAGACTTCGGCTGAAATACTTTCGTAAATCTCAGGAGCTGGCCGACCGGCACTTGCGAACTGCTTCTGCTTCGGGCACCGCGCGGCAAGAAAGACTGAAGAAAATGGCATTGGCTGCCTCTTTTATACCCCTGCCGCACTGACGTCAGGGAAGAAGCGACGACAACTGACGCCGGACCTAGACTTTGGAATTCGGCCGACCGAGGACCCGCCTGACGGCAGGATAACCCATGTGTAATGACTGCAGCTGTATGCACGATGAACATCAGGCAGAAGTTGGACAGAGTCATTGAGAATGTTTAGATTGAGATGCAGGCTTAGAACTTCCTGCCTCGGAAGAAGAAGCCTGCCAACGCTTAGACCTTTGAGGGATAGCCACCTGTTCTCTAGAAGATTTGTAACCTCTAGTCCTAGAACAGTTCTGTCTGCTTGTATCAGGGAACGTCCAACTCTTAGAAGGGTAATTACTGCTAAAGCGAGGAGGCTGAACTTACAGAAAGTCTTTAACTGTCTGCATAGACTTGGCCTTGTCTTCCATCTTCTTGAGCACTTCCTCTCTTTGCTGCCAAAAAGACTGTCCTTATGCAAAGGTACATCCAAAAGCTTAGCCTTGACAGGCTCTGGTAGGGGTTGCTCCCTGAGCCAAGCATGTCTTCTAATAACAGAGCCAGTAGCTGTAGCCCTATAGGAGGCTTCTAGAATGTCAAAACCACAATGTAAAGAATGTTTATTGACAAGACTGGCAGAATTCAGCAAATCCTGCATATCCTTACTCTCCGCCAACAGAGGCACACTTGCTATCCTAGACTTAATAGCTTCCAAGGTGTGTTGCTGGTACTTCAGCATATGAAAAAGACAATTAGTAGATCTAACAGCAAGACTGGCGGAGGTATAAACCTTTTTACCCCACCTATCTAGGTTCCTAGATTCCCTGTCAGAAGGAAAAGGATTTTTAGTAACAGTGACCTTAACTCCTTTAGGGCCTTGAGAAATAACCTCTGGATCAGCCAACGGATTCCTGAAAAGAAACAAATGAGAATCAGTGACTCTATAGTACCCGTCAGGTTTCCTGGGAGCAGGAGGAACCGAATTTGGAGTCAAGGAATTTTCCCGAAAATCAACCACTTCCAACACAGGTGGAACAGCCAAAGGCTTATGCTGAGGCAAATCCAAAAGCTCCCTAATCCTTTTCTTAGAAAGGGGATAATCCTGACTTTCCCATTTAAAATGCTCCCTGCGAGTATTTAAATGATCACCAAAACAGAAATCTTCTGGAGGAGAAACAGAAGGGATGGACTCCTCTGCGTCTGAATCCTCAAAAGGAGAGAAAGCCTGAGAAACAACTTCTTCATCAACAGAAATGCTAGAAATATCAGAATCTGAATAAGACAAAGCCTCAGGAGAGACATCCCTACCTCTCTTTGAAGGAGGAGGCTGTGAACCCCTAATAAGAGTCAAAAGGTCATCAGCCATTTTAACCATTTGACAATGAGGGGAACGAGAGGAAACTGGAGCCTGTTTCTTCACAGGCTTATGACTGGAAGATTTACCTGCAAGTCTGAAGGACTCGGGAGGCCTAGCAACCGCCAAAGTTACAGCCAAAGTCGTCGGTATGAGCTTGCTGTCGGAACGAAGACCGGAGGCCTCGGACACCGGAGTCAACTTAGCGGCTCCGGATCCAGCTGAAGAGGCAACAGGCGGAAGGTCAGAAGGTAAAATGGAAGCTAGAGGCCTGGGGCCCTCTGAAATGGTCTCAACCAAAGCCTGCGGTTGAAAATCTGAGGGCTACAGGGGCTGCAAAAGTGCCACACTGGCTACCGCATGACTGACGACCAACTTAATGTCACGGTCCTTATCCTTACGTTTCTTGGGGATATCCGAAGCCTGAGGACCAGTGAACGCCATACTGACAAGCTTAGGCCAAACTCCAAAATGTTTAGCTAAAAGCTTAGCCCGACGACGAAAAGTATGCGGATTGAAGGAAGCACAGAGCTCACAATTAGGAACGTCATGGTCAAGGCCTAAACAAATAATACAATAGGAATGAAAATCTCTATGGGGAATCTGCTTTCCACAGGTAAGACAATTATTAACCTTTTCTGACATTCGTTAAGGCAAGAAAAGAGGATCCCCAATGGGGTACTTAGCTGTAGTTGACTTCAACTTTGTAGTCGGAAACAAAAAAGGTAAACTGCCAACCGACACTCGTGCAAGAAATGCTTCTGCTTCGGGCCCCGCGGCAAGGAAGTCTGAGGAAGTGACGTCGGCTGCCTCCTTTTGTATCGGAAGCCCTGGCATCCTTTACAACTGACGACAGCCGTCATTTTTACTTACCTTTGGTATTCTGGCCGATAGAGGGCTACCGAGAGCCGGATAACCCATTGGTTAGGACTGCAACAGTGAAACACGAACATCGGGGGATGTTGTGGTCTGGGCCTAAACAAGTGACGCAGCATGAATGGAAGTCTTGGTGTGGTATCTGCTTTCCACAGGCGAGGCAATTGTTAACTTTTTCAGACATTGGTTAGTGCAAGAAAAAAGGATCTCCAATGGGGTACTTAGCTTTAGATGTTTTCAGCTGTAATTCAAACTCTGGTAGTGACCGACCAGCTCACTTGCGAACTGCTTCTGCTACGGGCTCCACAGCAAGAAAGACTGGTGTAATGGTGTCGGCTGCCTTCCTTTATAGCAATGACAACCTGACATCAGCCAACAAGCGACAGCAGCCGACGCAGAAAAACACTGACTCTGGTATTCGGGCTGGCTGAGGGATACCACAGCAGGGATAACCCACAGGTGATGACTGCAACAGTGAAACACGAAGAACATCTAAGTAATTTCATGGTAAAGCCAAAAAATGATGGCCTGGAACATGGGCAAGACTGATGGCAGTAGTAAATGAAAAATCAAGTTAAGTATTAAAAAAGCAATTTTTTTTCCACCAAAAGAACACTGAAAAGCACTTTAAACATTTTTCTCAGATCCCCCACAAAAAAGTAAACAAACACAAGTGTTGGTTAGGAAAAAGTGACATAGTAGACAAGTCACATGTCAATCCATAAAATACTTTTTGCTAGCTTAAAATAAGTTACTTCACAGAAAAAGTTGCTGTAACAAAAATAAAATGTGTAAGATTTTTTTGCCACCAAAGGGAACACATCTCCCTACAAATGGAAAAATGCTAGCCAACTGTTGATCCTTGAAATCCCGCAAGAGGAGTGCTCTTCTGCAGCAATAAAGCTTTGATGGGTGTGATGCCCAAACCACTGTTTTTCTTCAGCTCTGCTCTGCTTAAACTGATAACAGTTTGCATGTGGAAGGTGCTCTTTTTGGAAAACAGCCAACTGTTATATCCTGTGCAGAGTACAACCCATACAGCTAAGGCTACTGCAGCAGTGATCAAATGATGATCACTGGGTTCCAGCCATGAACCTGAGGAACCTCATGTTCCTTTTTCTATAGGAATGTGATATTAAGTTTCCTACCAGTCACAGTGACCAGCAGGACTTCTCACAGCTATGGGGAGTTGCAGCAAGGTCTGAAAGGCTAGCATTCTGAACTTTTTTATGACTAAGAATCTGTTTACTTTTGAAATGTCTAAAATGGGTCTTCAAGGCTCATTCAGGGGACTAGCAACAGTCTGGAAGAGAATTTGGTCTCTTCCTCTACTGTGGGATTCCTTCTATGGCAGGAGAAAAAAAAAACTTGAATCTTCTATGCCAAAGTGATAAATTTCCTTGCTCAAAGTTCTGTAATGAATTGGAACTACTGATCCTTGAGAATTCAGTAAGTCTTTCTGTGACGGGATGTAGGTTTATACAGCCAAAACTGGAAGGTAATATCAAACTGGGAGGTTGCCCCATCCATCCCTCTCCTGCTGCCTACCACAACCATTGCTACCACTCCTTAGCCTTTCTCAAAAGCTTTATACTGCAAAAACTGGTCTGAAAGTGAACTTTCTATAAAAGAGCCATTGGTTGGTAGAAGAGTTTCTACCATACTCAGGGAAAAATGAATGGAACATCTGTTTTGTCACTTGCACTGTTTTACACATTTTTTTAAAACCTCTAGAAAACTTCCTGGACATGTGATTCAAAAAGAAGTTATGTTCTTACCATAACGTTCCATCTGTGTTGTCCATCTTCATTTCCATTAACCTGTGGGTATTGGTTCCAATCTTTGGAACCAATCGGCCGCCTTTTTTTTTTTTGATAGCTTGAGTTTCTCCCTATACCCACAATGTCCCGCTCCCCCAATGTACCTCAGACCGAGTTTGTCAGAAAGGTCATAGCAACTAAACATGTTTCTATTACAGAAGTCACACAACTCTTTAACTGAGCATCCTCAGGAGCTCAACATAAGGAATAGAAATTCCTTTGAACATTCAACCAAGCTTCCCAAAGACTTGGATAGTGGGATGGGGCGGGAAGGTTAATGGAAACGAAGATGGACAACACAGATGAAACATTATGTTAAGAACATAACTTCTTTATCTGAATGTTGTCCTCTTCATTTCATTAACCTGTGGGACAAAGTCCCCAGCTACTACGATCCAGGATGGCCCTCATGGAAGGATATTCCAAAGAACAGCAGAGCCAAAAGCACTTCTACTCCTGGATATGATGTCCACTTTGTAATGAATAGGAAACGTGTGGGGGTTAGACCAAGTAGCTGCAGTGCAAATATCCTCAACTGAAACTCTAGAACAAAAGGCTTGAGAAGTAGCCACAGACCTTGTGGAATGGGCCTTAATAGGTCCTGGTAAGGGAATATCTTTGGAAGAATAAATAAACGTAATACAGTTCTTCAAACATCTGGCTAGTTCATAGGTTGGTACTAGGCTATCAACCCTAGGGCCTATACAAGCCAAGCCATAACAATTCCCTGGCTATTTCTTCCCACACTATTTACTTCCCTGGACCCCTGTCTAGCAGGGCGAGTGACGTGATCCCCGGGGTGAATTTCCTTTCTCCCATCCAATCGTCAAGGTTCCTTTTGAAGAGGGCCAAAGAGGCACTCTGCTTGACATGTATGGGCAATCTATTCCAGAGTCTGGGGAGTCTCTGGGTCAGGAACCTATCCCTCCAGCATGTTTTGTTTATTGTGATGACAAGGTTTAGATCCCTGGAGCGTGTGGCTCTGAGGGATTGGGATTTCTTTCAGTGTAGCATGTCCAACAGCTCTGGGTTTGACATGGCCTTGTATGTTAAGCAGAGACCGCCTCTGAGTAGACGATATGCAACAGAGTATAGCTGGAGTTTTTTAAGGTGGTCAGCGTAGGGCATCTGCTTTAGGCCTGTGATTCTTTTAGTGAGGTATTTGGTAAAAGATCTACCTCTTTTTGTAATGGAAAAGGACAGGAATAACTGATCAGACTTCCCAAAGGGCTTGGTTCTATGTAAATAAAACTTAAGCTGTCTATGAGCATTAAGCACATGGAGAGTATATTCACCTTTGTTTTGATAACTGTAAAAAATGACTGGAAGATCGATGGACTGATTAATATTCTGCTCCTTAGCCACCTTGGGTAAAAACAAAGGACTAATGTGCAAGGTACCTCTATCCTTGTGAAAAATCAAGTATGGAAATTTAGAAGAAAGAGCTTGAAGTTCAGATACTCTTCTTGCAGATGTGATAGCTACTAGAAAAATAATTTTCCAAGAAAGGAATTTCAAATCCACAGTAGGTGCAGGCTTAAAGGGCTGGTATACCAATGCTTGCAAAATCATTGTTAGAGCACACTGTGGAGTAGGATCTCTCACTGGAGGCCAGAGCAGGAAAATGCTCCTAAGAAAAGCTTTACAAAGCTTAGAATAAGAAAGGGATAAGGAATTAAAGCCAACATGAAAATTTTATGTGGCTGCTAATTGGACTTTCAGACAGTAGAATAACTAGCTCCATCATCGAAAAAGGAAGCCAAAAAGTCAAGTACGCCCACGACTGGTGCTGTAAAAGGATCTGTCTTTGTTCAGCCCAAATAGAAAATCTCTTCCACTTGCTTTTATAAATCTTATGTGTTGAAAACCTATGTGAGGAGACCAAAATATCTTGACTGGGGAGAAGAAAGCCTTGGAAATCTTACCATCATCGGAAGTGGAGAAAAAAGAAGTTATCTACTCACCATAATGTTCCATCCGAATAGTTCTACTTCATTTGTCTTCAACCGTGGGTACTGGATCCGTTATCGGATCTGAGCCGGCAAGTTCACTAGCATCTGCTCCGAGCTCCAAGCTCCTCCCCTTACCCATAATACACCTCCAGTACCTTCCAACCTCCAGATCGAGTTTGCTGCCACTTATACTGAGAACTCGACCTGTAAAAACACCTTACGCAGCTAAAACTTCAGCCAAACAGGCTGTCCATATGGTAAGGCCAGGGGGAAGGAGGGAGGGACAGTTGAAGACAAATGAAGTAGAACTACTCAGATGGAACATTATGGTGAGTACACATCTTCTTTATCTGAAGTAGTTTACTTCATTTGATCTTCAACCTGTGGGACAGAGTTCCCAGCTACTAAACTCCTGGGTGGCCCTCACGGAAGGAAATTCCAGAGCACTACGGAACCAAAGGATGCTCTCCTTCTAGAAATCAAATCCAATTTGTAGTGAGAAATCAAGGTATGAGATGAGGACCAAGTAGTTGCAGAACAAATATCATCCAATGAGACTCTCAACCAAAAGGCCGCAGAAGTAGCCACTGACCTAGTCGAATGAGCTTTCACCTGACCCAGAAGAGACAAACCTTTAGCCTTATAGATCTGAAGGATGCACGAGGAAATCCACCTAGCGATAGTGACCTTAGAGATAGGTTTACCCAAAAAGGGTTTAGAGAAGGACACAAACAATTTATTTATTTATTTATTTCAGTTTGTTACCCAGGAAAGTCCATTGGGCCAAGGTAGCCCGTTTTCAATGGAGGCCCGAGGAGAAAAGCTCGAGACAGAAAGACAATATACAGTGTATTAGTACAGCATATAAGAACAACAGTTTAACATACCATATAAAGCAAGACAAGATTCTACATATCTAGAAATGTATGAGCAGAGTCAATCACTTATAAGATATTACCAAAAACAATAAATTTATGTTCATTTAATACAATACATGTATTTAGGCAAAGGAATTTTAGAGAGATGAATTGAAGCTGTGGCAGAGATTTGAGTAGAATAGAATAGGGATAGGTGTCAGGAATCAGGTAGGATGGGTACAGGAGCACTCCCAGAGGGAGTACAGGTGAGAGTGGAGTAGGGTTTTAAAGCATGGTAGGTTTAGGGTGGTTCTAATGTAAGAGGGAAGAGAGTTCCATAATCTGGCAATGGAGAATGACAGTAGAAGTTGCCCTGGTGCGTGTAAAGGCTTGTAAAGTTCTAAGAGGTTCTGATTTGTGGATCTAAGTGTTCTATGTGTCTGATGAAGTTTTAGGGAAGAGGAGAGTGATGGAAAGTTAGAAGGTTTAAAAATTAGCTTGTGTGCTGTAGTTAGTTGAATGAAATTTAGGTAGCTTGGGAGTTCCAACCAATTTAGAGCATGTAGGGAGTTGCAATGGTGAGTAGAGGATTTGGATCCTGTGGCAAACTTTTAAATTTTGTTATAGCATGAGAAAAGTTTAGATTTTAGGGATGATTGGAGGTTATAGAGTAGCGGAGCTCCATACAAAAGGGAGGGTAGGAGGTAGGTGGTAGATAGGAGTTGTCTAGAAGACAGAGAAAGGTAGCATCTGTGTCGATAAAGCATTCCAAGTTTTTGATGAGTCTTTTTAATATTGGTTTGTAGGTGGATGTCAAATTTTAGCTGGTCATTGATAAGGACGCCCAGAAGTTTTGTATGGGGAACTATTTCAATAGATGTTTCCTTTAGGCTAAGTATAGAGAAGGATGCTTTGTCAACAGCAGTATGTCTAGAAGGAGTAAAGATCATTATTTTGGATTTGGAGGCGTTTAGGACTAGGTGATTGCCAAGCATCCAGGACTCAGTGGAGAAGAAGGCCTCTTGTGTACGGTTTATTAGTAAGGGAAGTGTTTTGGCTGAGCAGATGACAGTGGAATCGTCTGCGTATTGCACCAGTTTAGCATTGGGGATCTTTTGGTGGAAATCATTGATGAAAATGTTAAATAGTAAAGGACCCAAAATAGAGCCTTGGGGTACTCCTGTTGGGGTGTGAAGGAAAGAGGAAGTGCAGTAGTTCCATTTTATAGCTTGTTCCCTGGCTGAGAGATAGCTGGAGAACCATATGATAGACGAGGAGGAGAGATTAAGATGGAGAAGTTTAGAAAGTAGAAACTCATGAGAGACAGTGTCGAAAGCTTTGGATAAGTCGAGGAGGAGCGTAGAAACTATGTACCCAGAGTCACGAGCAGAGTTAATGATTCTGAGAAAGGAAAGAAGGGCAGTGGTGGTGCTATGTCCTGGTCTAAACCCGTGTTGGGTAGGAGTTAGGAGTTGGTTGTCCAGTAGGTAGGGTAATAGTTGGAGGTGAATACATTTTTCGAGTATCTTAGAGATAGGGGATAGGATAGCAATACGGCGAAAGTTGGAGACTGAACAGTTTGTACCTCCTTTATGGAGGGGGCTTTTTTCCAGAGGTGTGGTATATAGGACTCCTGAATGGAGCCATTAATTAGGATGCTGACTGGAAGGGCTATGCCATCAGCAGCTAGTTGGGAGAAAGTTGGATGGAATGTCATCTGGGGCATTAGAGCAAGGTTTTAACTTTTGTAGGAGCTTTTTTATAGTGTGGGTAGGAATGGAATGAGAGTAAAAGGGGAGGACTTAGGGTTCATGGATGTTAAGCTTTTGTTATCAGTTAAGTTGGGGAGGGTGTTGTTAGGGAAAGAAGAGGTGAGTTTGCCTATGGAGTCAATGAAAAAGGAGTTGAATTGGGTAGCTAGGCGGAGGTCTGTTGTGCCTGAGTCAGGGCAAGGGTTCACTTTTTTGCCTGGGGATAATATTGATGAAATACTATTCCAAAATTTTCTGGGGTTGGTTTTATGATTATTTTGAAGTTTAAGGTAGTAGGATTTGTGGTCAGTGGCTATTTGTTTTTTTTACTTGATTTCGCAGTTGCCTGTATTTGGCAAAAGAGTTGGGAGTTTTGCATTTTTTATAGTATTTCCGGATTTTATCTCGGTGATGCACAAGTAATTTTGTCTCTTTAGTTAGCCAGGGGGCTCTTTTGGTTCTACAGGGGGTGAAGTGGTTAAGTATATCAGTGAAAATTCTATTGAAATGTGAGACTGTGGCATCTAAAGGGAGGGACTTTAGGGGGTTCCAGTCTATCTGTTTTAAGGTATCAGAGAAAATTAGGGCGTTGAAGTTTTGCATGTTGCGGGTGGTAATGTGTATGTGCTGGAAGAGGATGGTGGAGGGGGAATGGCGTATGTAGGCAGGGAGATGGTCACTAAGGGAATCTGCGAGAGTACCACTATCAGAAACTCGGTTTGGGTGGGAGACTAGTATCCAGTCAAGGATGCTACCTGTGGTGTAATCTTTATTTGGTCTAGTATGGGTTTTGATTAGCTGTGTGAATTGATATAGGTTGATGCTTTGAGAAGGGGTAGATGAGTCAATGGAAGACCAGTTTATGTTGACATCGCCTAGGATTATTGTCTCACTGTTTATGTTGGAGGTGAACCAGGCAAGAATATCTTCCAGTACAGGGATATTGTTATCGGGAGGAATGTACAGGGAGGCAATGCATAAAGTTTTATTGTTGTTTACTTTGAGAAGGGTTAGGGTTAGCTCGGCGGTGTCAAATGAGGGTATGGGTTTAGTATACGGTGTTACTGTTAAGGAGGAGGAGAAGAGTAAGCCTACTCCTCCACCTTTCTTTTTGGGTCTGTCACTTCTTATAAGTTTATAGTTAGGGGCATACCTCTCAACCTGGAAACATCAAAAATCTGGACAAGGCCCATGAAAAAAAGGTACAAATCTGTACGCTGATTAATGAAAAATTTGCATACATAATTATGTAACCCCGCCCACTCCCACGGAATTGTGGGATACCGACTTTCAAATGCAAACTGAAGAACAGACAACCAAAATATGGCCCCAGAGTCCCCCTGCAGCCAATGTCCCATTACCTGGCTATTTTGTCCCATTTACCATAAACACTCATGTGTGCATGCATACTGCTTTACTTCTAGAATGATTTGGATTATATTTTTATATTTTATAGCACAGTGCACAAACACTAATCGATATCTGCTAAGCAAAGTAATACTGTCTCACAAGGAAAATAGACTTGGCATTAACATTTCTCTGCCCTTGAAACTCAAATTCATTGAAACAGCATTGAAACCCACACCCCAGCCAAGAAAATGCATCTGGCCAGTGGTGGATAAAGATTACCTTTGGGCTGTTTTCAGATCATAGGCTCCTTGCACACAAAACAAGAAACATACAGGCGTTCTTTGATACACCTTCCCAACTTTATTAAATTATATTCCTTGTATAATACAGAACACTTGTTAAATTAAGTTATCTATCCTTATTAAATTAAATTCCTTGTATAATACAGCACACTTGTTAGACTTATGTTAGAGCGCATTTTAAATTTATTGTTTAAACATTTTCCCAGTAGGCAATAAAACAAAATGCATGAACCAGTATTGACAAAACTGCCCAGTTCAGAACATTTCCATCATTTCAAATGCCTGTCAGTATTTAGTGTGATTTGCCACAAAAATCCTGAAAACCACAAATGCAATGAGGAACAGAACAAAATATAAGGCACAAATTCACAGGTCGTGGTGGCTAGGGACTTTAGGCTTTTAGACCCTGGAGTCAAGGTACAGGGTTTGAGTCCGAGTACCTCTAGCCACCAGGTGTATTAACTTGGAGGAATTTACACACACACACACACACACACACAGACACACACACACACACACACACACACTTACTTTAAAAGCAGGAAACCAATTTAAAAGCTAGCGAGCATTCACTCTCTCTCTCTACCTGCAATCAACCTCTGCAGCTAGTATTACACACTGTTTAAAAGCAGGAAACCAAATTAAAAGCTAGCTGTTTAAAAGCAGAAAACCAAATTTAAAGCTAGCGTTCTCTCTCTACCCAGAATCAACCTCTGCAGCTAGCGTTCATAAGCAAAAAATGTTCACCTTCACAAGCACGCTAGTGTTCATAAGCAAGAAACCTTCACAAGCAGGAAACCAAAGCTCTGCAGTTTAAAAGCTACCGTTCACTCTCTCTACCCGAATCATAAGCATAAAAGCTAGCATTCACTCTCTCTGCCCAGAATCAACCTCTGCAACAGCTAATAAGTTTAAAAGCTACTCATAAGCAGGAAACAAAAGCTCTGCAGTTTAAAAACTAGCATTCACTCTCTCTACCCAAATCATAATCACTCTCTACCTGGCATCAACCTCTGCAGCAGCTAATAAGTTTAAAAGCTAGCGCTCATAAGCAAGAAACGTTTGCCTTCATAAGCGGGAAACCAAAGCTCTGCAGTTTAAAAGCTAGCGTTCATAAGCAGGAAAGCAGTACCAGCTCCATACACTCTCTCTACCCGGAATCGAAACATAACCACTGCAGCAGCTAATAAGTTTGAAAGCTAGCGTTCATAAGCAAGAAACATTCACCTTTGAGCTAGCGTTCATAATCAAGTACCGGCTCTACAACTAACATTCAAGAAATCAACTAATAAGGAAACATTCGCCTTTAAACGCTAATGTCCATCAGCAGGAAAATCTGTACCAGCTCTGCAGCTAACGATCAGGAAATCAGCTAATAAACAAACGTTCACCTTTAAAAATCAACATTCATAAAGCAGGAAAAGCAGTACCAGCTCTGCAGCTAATAGAGCGATAAACATTCACCTTAGAAGCTGTGCAGCTAATGTTCACATTTCACAAGCAAGATAAGCAAAAGCTCTGCAGCTAACGTTCACATTTCACAAGCAGGATAAGCACGCAGAAATAAAAGCAGTACCAGGCCAGCTCTGCAGCTAATAACAAGAAACATACCTTAAAAGCTCTGCAGCTAAACTCAAGCAGAAATAACTCCATACACAGATAACTCCAGAGTCCAGAAGAAACTAGTTGTTAGATCAGATGCATTTCAAACAGCCGGCCAGAAATGTGCGCACGTGAGCCCTAGAACTCAATTCCGACAGGCTGACTGAGCTGACGTCATCGCGGACGTGATGACGTCAGCTCAAAAAGAACGAAAAGGAAAACATTTAATGAAGCTCGGGAAAAAAACGGAAATGAAGGGGTGCCACTCGGGAATCGTGGCACCCCAATATTTGGACCCCAAAACTCGGTAAAAACCGAGTCATTCGGTACGGTTGGGAGGTCTGGTTAGGGGGCATAATTTCGGTGTCTTTTATGTGTGGTTTTAGCCAGGTTTCTGTTAATGAGGCAATATCTGGTTTGTTATGAGATCCATGTGTGAAAGGAAGGTATTTTATTACAAAGGCTCCTGGCATTAAGTGTGGCAAGGAGAAGAGATTTGTGGTGCAGGTCAGAGCTATGTGAATGTGGTTTAGAGGTGGAGCTGTGTGAAGGCCCTGGGTTAGGGTGTATGTCTCCAGAAAAGAGGAAGGAGGGTAATACATTTTGAGTAGACTATGGATAGGTATCTATGTTCTAATGGGTCATAGGTGTGGATATTGGAACCTAATGAGGTGAGTTTGGTGGGTATGGGAAGTGGTTTACTAGGGGTAAGGAAGAGCTTCCTTTGAAATAGAAAAGATTCATTATGTTTGTAGAGGTGGGGGGGAGCTTGGGTTGTAAAGGGAAAGTCTTTTTTAATGTAAATTGCAGTGTGAAAGGGAGGGTTGTGCTGAAACTGTAGGAGACTAGTAAGGTAGAGTAAGCAGAAGAGGATTAGGCTTAGAAATAAGCGTATTAGAGCATATGCAGGTTTTGTTTGCATGGTGGGAGACAGAGTGTGAGCTGAGTGAGAGGGATGTGTAGGAAGAGAGATGGTTAATAAGTTTGAGAGGAGAGGATTAGAATGAAATGTGTGAGGGTGTATTCATAGGGATATAAAAGGGGCGAACGGAGCGAGAAGAGCCAAGGAAGGAAGATTCCAAGCCTAAAAGAGAAACAATCAGTGGAGTAGAAAGGTAGGATCGGAGAAGAAAGTATGCAGGAGGGGGGAATGGCAGTTGTAGTGGTAAGTGATAGGGAGAAGGAAAGGAGATGTAGGGAGATAATGGACTACGAACACCAGGCTACAGCAGTATAGTCAAAGGTGGTGGAAATAAGTACAGCTAAAGGGGATTTTAGAATTATGTACAGGCTGCCATCTAGTGGACAAATCTATGTCTGCAGCACTGACCACAGTGAGCGTTCCCGAGTCAGGGGAGAAAAAAGAGGGAGGAAATGTTTGGATAACAAACGTGAGATGAGGAGTAAGTGGGGGGCAATATTTGGAGGGTTTGGCTGCTGGCTGTCCTGATGGGGTGTGTGCACTAACCACCTAGTAGGGATAAGGTAGAGTCAGTTATTCAGTAAGCAAGTTACAAATGCACATACTTTCTGGAGTTCCTTTTGGAGGAGAAAAAAAGATAAGGCAGGGAGTAGTTTGGTTCTTTCCTTGGGATGAGGTATGAAGTTCCTTTAGGGAGAGGCTTACTCTCTTTGGTGACCAGCAGGACCCGGATAGGAGAATAGATGTAACACAAAGGCTGGAGAAGGCTATGGAAACTTCAACTCCAGATGCTCCTGGTATGGCACAATAGATTTCCAGACATTCTACTTTTCACTGAGACTGCAGTCCTAGGGTATTAATTCTTAAGCCTTGCAGCCATATTTCTCTGCTTAGTTATTGCCAGTATTCTCATGAAATGCAGGTTGTATGAATTGGTAAAATAAGTTGCTTGAGGTTTCTTTTTAGCAGATTTTCACCAACAAAGAAGGTCGATGATGGACAACAATTTCCTTGCTTGGTTAGTAGACCGATTTGCTTTATAAAGGTTTATGTTCAGTTAGCAGTAGTATTTCACAATGCCTTGATCACCAAACTAGTAAAGAAGTTAACAATTCGACTCCTGATGAAATAGGGATTGAAGGGACCCACAATCAATACTTAGTGGCACAAATGCTACATCAGCTTGTAGTAAATGGTCAGGTGGTGATGTCCCTGATGTAAATATTTGTGATGTTCACTCTGAAACCTCCACAAACAAAACAGTAGCCAAGACAAAATAGGAACTCCATAAAAGAATCACATGACCATTAACCAAGACACAGTACAGTTGTATACCTACCATAAATGTAGATGTTCGAGTGTATTCACTGTTGCAGTCATTAGTCTTGGGTTATCCTGCTGGCAGGCTACCCTCAGTCGGCCAGAATTACAAAGTCTAGGTCCGGCATCAGTTGCTGTCGCCTCTTCCCTGACGTCAGTGCACCAGGGGTATAAAAGATGCAGCCGATGCCATTTTCTTCAGTTATTCTTGCCCCAGATATCAGGTGCCCCCAAAATGGTAGGCTGAAAAATAAGCCAATAAAAACGCATGCACAAAAATAACATTTCCTTCATCTACAAGCAAATACACCAAAAAGGTTGTATAGGATAGAGAAGTGCAGATAAGTCCCAGCAAAGAAAGGGGGATGGCGGGTGGGTAACCTGGACTGCAACAGTGAATACACCCGAACATCTACATTTATGGTAGGTACACAACTGTACTATGTTCATCGTGTTTCACTGTTGCAGTCATTACTCTTGGGTTGAATCCCAAAGCGGAGGATGGGTGGCTGGGCTAAATAGGGTTAGGATAGGCTATGAGGCCCTGCAGAACTGCAGTCGTAAAGCCTGCTCTGGACTTAGAGTAAAGAGGTAAGTGGTAGTGTTTTTGTGCACTGAACTCCAAGTTGCAGCCTCTAAGATATCTTTGGTTGGTACTCCTCTGAGGAAGGCTGCTGAACTGGCTGCTGCTCTGGTGGAATGAGACCTAATGCCCTTAGGCACTGTTTTTCCATGTTGAAAATAGCAGAAATGGATGCAATGACCTATCCATATAGAAATAGTCTGTTTTGAGATGGCCTTTCCTTGTGATCCTGCAGCATATGACACTAAAAGTTGCTCAGTCTTTCTGAAAGCTTTAGTTCTGTCCAAGTAGAAGCATAACTGCCTGTGTATGCCCAAAGAATGCAGGATTTTCTCACCCTTGTTCTGTGGATTTGGATAAAAGGTAGGCAAGTGAATGGTTTGGCTGAGGGCCACACTGGACACCACCTTAGGCATAAATGTAGGGTTTGTCCTCAGAGAAACCCTGTCTGGATGAAAAATGATAAAAAGGTTCCACAGCCATGAGTGCTTGTAACTCCGAGACTTGCCTGGCAGAGGTTATTGCTAGGAGCAGAGCTGTTTTCCAGGATAAGAATTTTATATCTACTGTTGATGCTGGCTCGAAAGGAGGCAGTGTGAGTTTTTCCAAAACATAATTGAGGTCCCAGGCCAGAATCGGTGCTCTCCTTGGTGGCCTGATGTTTTTGTCCCCTCTGAGGTACTGCCTTATTAAAGGATGAGAAAAGATAGGTGGTTCCGTATTGTAATGGGCTGAAATGGCAGAGGCATGAATCTTAATTGATGAGAAAGAAAGGCCTTTGTTCAGCATCTCAGTAAGGTATTGTAAAATCTGAGGGATATTTGGTACACACGTGTCAATGCCTTGTTGCTGGTTCCAAGCACAGAATCTCTTCCATTTTCCTGCATAAGTTTTTTTGGTACTGGGCCTCCTGGCCTCCAAGATAACATCCATAACAGCTTTTGAAAGAGGAGTGTTCTGAATGGCTACATTATCCGCCATGCTGCCAGATTTAAGGTCCTGAGTTGGCTGTGCAGGATCTGATTGTTTTGTTGGGTCAGCAAGTGAGAAGTTTGAGGCAATATCCATGCTGGACCTTGAGACAAGCTCTTTAGGATTGGGTACCAGCGCTGGCGTGGCCAGTCTAGTGCAATCAGTATCATTTTTGGCTTCTCGTCTGACCTTTAGGAGTACCCTGGGAAGGGGAGGCAGTGGAGGAAAGGTATATACTGTTAGATCTTTCCAGCTGAAGGATAGGGCGTCCACTTTCCATGCTTGCTTGTGATAAATCCTTGTGCAAAATCTCTGCAATTCGCAGCTGTGAGGGGAGGCAAATAGATCTATGTCTGGGCATCACCATTTCCTTATTATCATGCTGAAGACTTGCGGATACAGTTTCCATTCGTGGGGATCCATGAGGTTTCTGCTTAGTTCGTCTGCCAGAGTATTTGTTTTTCCTGGCAGGAATTGTGCTTGCAGGTGAACTTGAAAAGCCAATGCTGTGTCCCATAAGGTCATTGCTTGTCTGCAGAGGGGGTAGGAATGTGTACCTCCCTGCTTATGTACCACATGACCGTAGTGTTGTCTGGATTTATCAGAATCTGTCCTGGATGAAGCAGGTCCTTGAAAGCTGTCAGGGCATTTTGAACAGCTAGCATCTCTTTTTGATTGATGTGAAGATGCATCTGGTTTGCAGGCCATGTGCCCTGAATACATTTTCCTGCCATATGTGCCTCCCAGGTATAATCTGATGCATCCATTCTCAGTGTCTGTCTGGCTGTGGGTAAACTGAATGGCAGACCCTTGTTGTGGTGACCGGCTTCTGCCCACCACTGAAACTCCTGTTGTAGGCAGGGAATGAGTGCAATTACTGTCTCCAGGCTGTGGCAATGCGGAGTCCAAACACTTTTTAGATACCACTGTAGTTTCCTCATATGCAGTCTGGCATATGGAATTAGTAGAAAGCAGGACGCCATGAAACCCAAGGCCTGCAGGATTTTCCTTACAGATAAGTGGGTTTTTGTTGCCAATTTCTTGAAGTAAGTAGTCAGTTGCTTTTGTTTGTCTGGCGTGGGATAAGCCATCTGGGCAGTTGTATTTAAGCTTGCACCCAAGAATATTATCTCTTGAGAGGGCACTAGTTTTGATTTCTTTTCGTTTACTGTGTACCCCAGGCCAATTAGTAATCTTTTTTCAAACGCCAGACGCTTTAGAAGAATATCTTTGTTCTCTGCTTGAATTAGGTAGTCGTCCAAGTAGGGATATATTTGAACTCCTCTTTGTCTGCAAAACGCAATTACTGGTGCCAGGCATTTTGTGAAGACCCTGGGCGCAGTAGATAAGCCAAAGGGCAGTGCAGAGAATTGGTAATGCATTGAGCCAGCTATGAATCTGAGGTATCTTCTGCAAGACTGTCTGATTAGGACATGCAGGTATGCCTCTTTTAGGTCCAAAGTTATGAGCCAAGCCTTCTTGCCCAGCATGGGCAGTAGCTGCTGTAGAGTCAACATCTTGAATCTTGGAACTTCCAGAAACGTATTTAGTACAGACAGGTCCAGTATTGGTCTCCAGGTTTTGTCCTTTCTGGGTACTCGGAAAAGTTTGAAGTAAAATCCTTGCCCCTGCTCTTGTTGTGGTACTTGCTGAATGGCCCTCATGTCCATGAGGGCTGTAATTTGTTTTTGTGCCTCTGCCCATTGATTGTGTGGCAGGTCTGGCATACCTTTTGACCTTGGTAGAGTGTGAAAATGGAACCTGTAGCCTTGGGACACTATGTTCAGGACCCATTTGTCTTGGGTAACCATTTGCCAATTTGATGAAAAAAGTGCTAGTTTTCCCCCTAAGGGGGCTGCCAAAAGAAAAGTGCTTGGATCTGGCAGACGAAAGTCATTGGGACTGTTTCCTGTTAGGTTGTGATTTGTCTTCTCCGCTTTTGGAGGTAGGAGCACCCCATTGTTTAGGCCTGTATGAGCCTTGGGGCTGAGATCTGCCTCTGGGGCGCCTGTATCTGCCTCTTTGTGGTCTGTCTTGACACTGGAAAGGACCAATTTTTAGAAGGCCAGTTCCTGCTAAACTTGGGTGGCTGTACCTGTAAGAAATCCTTGACTGTCTGCATGGATTTTGCTTTATCCTCCATTTTTTTCAACACCTCTTCTGCTTTAGTACCAAACAAAGTACCATGCTGTAATGGTGCACGTGCATCTAATAATTTTGCTTTAACATGATCAGGCAGATTCTGTTCCTTTAACCAAGAATGCCTTCTAATAACAGTATCTGTAACAGCGGCCCTGCAAGAGGCCTCCAGTGAATCATAGCCACATTGCAAAGTATGCTTTCCCACTTGTTCAGCTGCATGCAATAAATCCTGCAATTCCTTGTTCTCTGAACATTCAGTATTTGTCAGCAATTTCTGTTTAAGCAGTGACATTAAATATTGCTGATATTTAAGCATATGAAACTGACAATTTAAAGCCCTCACAGCCAAGGTAGCAAAAGTGTAGACTTTTTTTCCCCCATCTGTCTAGAGCCCTAGAATCCCTATCAGTGGGGACAGGGTTTTTTTGCAGTGGAAGCTTTAACCCCTTTGGGACCCTGAGATATAGTTTCTGGGTCAGCAGCGGGGTTTTTATATAGAAATTTATGAGAATCCGGGACCCAGTAGTATCTGTCTGGCTTAGCAGCTGCAGGGGGTAAAGAGTCAGGGGAGAGGCAGGACTCTGAAATACATCATCTACAATGTCTAGAACAGGTGGAACAGCAAGGGGTCTGTGCTGAGGAAGTAGCAGAAAGTCTCTGAGACTTTTCTTAGATTCAGAATAATCTTGGCTCTCCCAGTGGAAATGCTCCCTCATGGTATGCAAGGTTTCCCCAAAAGAATAATCCTCAGGAGGACAGGCTGAAGGAATGGATTTTTCAGCATCAGAATCCTCATAGGGAAGCATGGAGTAATCCTGTTCAGAGGAGGAATCAGAGGAAATAGAAACCTGATCAGAAGAACCATACTCTGTCTCTTGCCTAGGCCTCTTATCAGGAGGGAGATGGGAGCCCCCGATCAAAGTAATTAGGTCTTCGGCCATTTTGGGCATCTGTTTTTTAGGCATGGGAGATTGAGTAGGAGCATGCTGTACTTGTTTCTTTGTCTTTAGAGTTGCTTTAGTCTTTGAAGCTGAAGATGGCTTAATATATAGTTGTGTAGGTCTGAAGACACCCTCAGAAGCCGATGCCTGCTCAGCGGCTCCGGACCCATCTGAGGGAATGATTTCCGAGTGTCCAATACCTTGAGTATCTAGGGGCCCAGTCGGCTCCACATGGGAGTCGGAAGCGGCCTGTGGCTCTGAGGTAGCGGGCACCAGGGGCTGCGAAAGCACCTCACTGAGAACCGGCGACTGGCCTAGCAGAGGCTTCGTCGGTTTTGGACCTCGGATGCCTATCCTTTTCCTTGTCCTTGCGTTTTTTGTAAACTCCGGTTGTCGGCTGTTCCGATGGCATTATATAATTAAATCTTCGGCCAAAGTAATGAAATGCAAAATCTAACCGGCGCTTAATAGTGCGCTGGTTAAATCTAGCACAAAACCGACAGCTAGCAACGTTGTGATCAGGGCCTAGGCAAGGAATACAGTAAGAGTGAAAATCCTTATGAGGTATTTGCTTCCCACAAGAAATACAATTGTTAACTTTTTCTGACATCGGTCTGGAGCAAGGAAAAAGTTGCCCCAAGTTTCCCCAACGGGGTACTTAACTTTAATGAAGACTTCGGTTCTGAAATTCGGATTTGAAAATCTCAGGAGTTGGCCGACCGGCACTTGCGAACTGCTTTTGCTTCGGGCACCACACAGCAAGAAAGACTGAAGAAAATGGCGTAGGCTGCATCTTTTATACCCCTGGTGCACTGACATCAGGAAAGAGGCAACAGCAACCGACGCCGGACCTACACTTTGGAATTCTGGCCGACTGAGGGTAGCCAGCCAGCAGGATAACCCAAGAGTAATGACTGCAACAGTGAAACACGATGAACATCTGCAGATGTTTCAGGAAGCTACAGTGATTTGGGGATTAGCTTGTGCTTTGTAGCTGTAACTTCCTGGCACCACCAGATGACTCATACAATAAAACTTAGTGACACGATATCTACTTGTTCAGGATGAAGTGACAAAATCAGTCAACTGGTCACTTCATACACTTTTGGTGACGTGGAATAACTGATCAGATTTACGAAAGGGTCTAGTCCTGTGTAAATAAAATCATAACTGTCTATGAACATCCAACAAGTGGAGTTTGTATTCCATTTTGTTAGCAAAATTTGGAAGGAAAAGAGGTAAATTAATAGTCTGACTGATGTTAACTTGTGATGCCACCTTGTGAAGAAAGGACGGATTGATATGAAGGGAAACCCTGTCCTTATGGAAAATCATATATGGAACTTTAATAGACAACGCTTGTAGTTCCGAAACCCTTTTAGCAGAGGTGATATAGCCACTAGAAACACTGTTTTCCAAGACAAAAACATAAGATCCGTGGTTGCTTCAGGTTCAAATGGCGGAGCGACCAAAGCTTGATGAACCATAGTAAGGTCCCAAGGGGGAACAGGATCCCTGACCCTGGGGCGTAATAGAAAACTACCTTTAATAAAGGCTTTACACAGTCTGGAAGAGGCTAGAGAAGCAGAATTCTCACCCACATGAAAATGAGTGATAGCAGCTAACTGAACTTTGATAGTAGAAAAGCTTGCTCCTTGTCGAAAAATATTTGCTAAAAAATTGAGAATAGCAGGAACAGGAGCCATAAAAGGGTCTAAACTCCTTTGAGAAGCCCAAAAGGAAAAACATTTCCATTTGCTATGGTAAATCTTCCTGGTGGAAGACTTATGAACTGCCACCGAATTGACTTGACTGAAGAGGATAATCCAGGAGTCCTAGCAATTAGGGGAACGGCAGCTGCCAAGCCGTGAGCTTCAAACTGTCCAAGTTCGGATGAGAAACCCCTGAGGGGTGTGAAATAAGATCCTGAATGGGATCCAAGATCCAAGGTGGAGCCAGAAGATGAGAACAAAGGAAGGGAAACCATACCTGGCAAGGCCAAAACAGGGCAATGAGGATCACTTTGCTCCCCAGTCGACAAGCTTTCTGTAGAAACCTCGGAATAAGAGGTACTGGAGGGTAGGCATACAGAAGACCAAGCACGGACTATCGCATCTCTGGGGGACTCCCCCGGCTGGCTGTTCAGAGCGAAGAACTCGCTGCACTTCGCATTGGAAGGAGATGCGAAGAGATCGCAGCAAGGCTGACCCCACTCCCGAAAGATCTGCTCTGCTACTGAAGGACTCAGAGACCACTCGTAAGGCATCAGTATAGTCCGACTTAACCTGTCCGCCAGGATGTTGGGACTGTCCCGGAATGTGCGTTGCTATCAGAAAGCGACTGGTGGAGATCGCCCATTCCCAAACTCTCATGGCCTCACGACAAAGGGGGTAAGATCTGGTCCCTCCCTGTTTGTTGACATACCAGACCACCGACATGTTGTCTGACTGAATTGCAATGGTTCCCAGAGAAAGAAAGGCTTGAAGGGCTTGCAACGCCAAAAAGACCTCCCTCATCTCCAGAACATTTATATGCAAACTGGTATTGACAGGGGACCACAGGCCTTGGACTGTCCTGCCCAAACAATGCCCCCCCCCCAAGTTGGCAGGCATCCGTGGTCATTGTGGCTTGGACAGACGCTGGAACAAAAGGTCGACCCTCCAGGATTTCCGAAGAGTACATCCACCAAAGAAGGGACGACCTGCGGACTCGACTGAGGTGTATTGGATATGATAATGGAAGAGCCAACAGGGACAATTGCCCCGCTAGAGTTCAATGTAGTACTCGCATGTGTAACCGGACGCACAGAAGAGTTATGGTCGCTGCCATAGAACCTAGGGCTCTCAAAACAGATTCTGCTGAGGGAAGGTGAGAACAGTAGATGAGGGAAACAAGCATTGTAGTGTGTCTATCCATGCTCCAAGGGTCTATATTAGATCACTGAATGCCTAGGTAAGTGAACGGTGATTAATCGACCCCATGTAAGCGAAAGCTTACAAAACCGAACTGTCAGAACAGCGATTTTTTTTCCAAGGGAAAAAAAAATCGCTGTTCCAACAAAAAAAAAAAAGTGGGGGCTTTGCCCCCCACACCCCCCCTACTTAAATATACCAACTCCGGGACCGCACTACAGTGCCGAAAACAGCAAAGTACCGAAGCGGACAAGCAAATTCTTTCCCAGGGAAAGTATTTGCTTACATGCCGCTTCGATATTTTGCCATTTCGGTTTTGTCAGTTCGACCAAGATGCATTCGAAAACATGCGTCTTCAGTCTGCTGATAGGAACCCTTGCTCCAATATAGTCTAACACCTGAACAGGATCCAGAAGAGATTTGGATGCATTGACTGTGATCCTCAAGTGAAGTGCAAGCTTTAGGAAATAATCCCTGGTTTGACAAAGTAGACGCCTGGTGGGAGTACTGAGGAGCCAATCGTCCAATTACGGGTAGACCTGAATCCCCTGAAGCCTCAGGTGAGCCACTACTGCCGCCATCACTTTGGCAAACACCCTGGGGGCTGTGGTGAGACCAAAGGGTAGGGCTTGAAATTGGTAATGAGTGACTCCTAGCTAGAAGTTGAGGAAAGTACAGTTGTGTACACTTACCATAAATGTAGATGTTCGAGTGTATTCACTGTTGCAGTCATTACATTTGGGTAATCTGCTGGCAGGTTGCACAGAGTCAGCCTGAATAACGAGTCTTGGGTCCTGCGTCGGTTGTTGTCTCCTCTTCCATGACGTCAGGTCATCAGGGGTATAAAACATGCAGCAGACGCCATTTTATTCAGTTTTTCTTGTCCCAGATGTCAGCTGCTCCCCAAATGGGGAGCAAAAATACATACATATATATATATATATATACATATAAATAAACAGAAATATATGAAAATGCACTTTTAGCAACATAAACTTTACCTTCATCTAAAAGCAAATACACCACAAAGGCTTGAGAATATAGTGAAGGAAAGAGATGTTATAGAAAAGGGGGATGGCAGTTGGTAACCTGCAACAGTGAATACACTCGAACATCTACATTTATGGTTAGTGTACACAACTGTACTATGTTCTTCGTGTTTCACTGTTGCAGTCATTACATTTGGGTAGAATCCAAAAGCTATGGATGGGATGAAGGAACTAAATAGCATTAGGAGCGGCTATAAGGCCCTGCAGAACTGCAGTGGCAAAGCCTGCCCTGGATTTGGAGAAGAGAGGCAAATGATAATGCTTTGTGAAGGTATAAACAGAGCTCCAAGTAGCAGCTTCTAGAATGTCTTTGGTTGGAACTCCTCTGAGAAAAGCTGCTGAGGTAGAGGCAGCCCTGGTGGAATGTGACCTGATCCCCTTGGCACAGGTTTACCATGGTGCAAGTAGCAGAAATGAATGCAGTGGCTTATCCACTTAGAAATAGTCTGCTTTGATATAGCCTTCCCCTCTGATCCTGCAGCAAATGCCACCAGTGGTTGCTCAGACTTTCTTAGGGATTTGGTCCTGTTTAAGTAGAATCTTAGTTGTCTGTGTACGTCCAATGAATGCAGAATCCGCTCCACCTTGTTCTGCGGATTTGGGTAAAATGTTGGTAGGTGAATTGTTTGGTTAAGAGCCACACTGGATACCACCTTAGGCATAAAAGAAGGACTGGTCCTGAGGGACACCCTGTCCGGGTAAAATGTAACAAAAGGCTCCACAGCCATGAGAGCCTGTAGTTCTGAAACCCTTCTTGCTGAAGGGATTGTCAAGAGGAAAGCTGTTTTCCAAGATAAAAATTTTATATCCGCAGTAGCTGCTGGTTCAAAAGGAGGCAGGGTGAGTTTTTCCAGCACAAAATTAAGGTCCCATGCAGGAGTTGGTGATCTTCTGGGAGGCCATAAATTTTTGGCCCCTCTAAGATACTGTTTAAGCAGAGGGTGAGAAAAGAGGGGAGGCTCCGTGTTGTAATGAGCCGAGATGGCAGAGGCATGGATTTTTATTGAAGAAAAAGATAGGCCCTTGTCAAACAACTCAGTCAAATATTGTAAAATCTGAGGGATATTGGCCTTTGCTGTGTCCATTCCTTATGCTTGGTTCCAAGCACAGAATCTCTTCCATTTATCACCATAAGATTTTCTAGTACTAGGACTTCTGGCTTCCAAAATGACATCCATCACAGATTTACTGAGAGGTGTTGTTTGAATAATTAATGATCGGCCATGCTGCAAGGTTCAGAGTTTGGAGCTGAGTATGCAGAATTTGATTGTTCTGCTGAGACAGTAGGTGAGGTACTTGAGGCAAGTACCAAGGAGGGAGTTGAGACATATTCCTTAGAATTGGGTACCAGTGCTAGCGAGGCCAGTCCTGAGCAATAAGGATCATTTTTGTTTTTTCCTGTCTGACCTTTAGTAAGACCTTGGAGAGAAGAGGCAGAGGGGGAAAGGCATAGACTGATAGGTTTTTCCAACTGAAGGATAGGGCATCCACTTTCCATGCTTGTCTGTGACAAGTCCTTGTGCAGAATTTGTCCAGTTGATAATTTTGGGGAGAGGCAAATAGATCTACGTCTGGGCTCCCCCATTTCTGTGTTAACATGCTGAAGATTTGTGGATCCAGTTTTCATTTGTGCAGGTCCATAAGATTTCTGCTTAGGTCTGCCAGAGTATTTTGTTTTCCTGGCAGGAATTGAGCTTGAAGATGTATTTTTTAAGTCAAAGCTGTGTCCTACAATGCCATAGCTAGTCTGCAAAGGGGGTAGGAATGTGTACCCCCCTGCTTGTTTATGTACCACATAACCGTGGTGTTGTCCGTCTTTATCAGTAGTTGTCCTGGATGAAAGTCCTTAAAGGCTGTCAGAGCATTCTGAACAGCTAGCATCTCTTTCTGGTTGATATGCAGATGCATTTGTTTTGGGCTCCATTTGCCCTGAATGCATCTCCCTGCCAGGTGGGCCCCCCAATAATAGTCTGATGCGTCTGTAGTTAGGGTTTGGGTGGCAGGGGGTAGAGTGAATGACAGTCCCTTGTTTTGGTGACATGTCTGTGCCCACCAAAGAAACTCCTGTTGTAGGCAAGGAATGACAGGAATCATTGTTTCCAGACTGTGACAATGTTGACTCCATAAACTTTTTAGGTACCACTGAAGTTTCCTCATATGCAGTCTCGCATATGGAATTAGTAGAATGCCATGAACACCAAAACCTGCAGAATCTGTCTTGCAGATAACTGGGTTTTTGTTGCCATTTGTTTGAAGTATGTTGTCAGTTGCCTTTGTTTGTCTGACGTAAGGTAAGCCATCTGGGCAGTTGTATTCAAGCTTGCACCCAGGAATGTAATTATTTGAGAGGGTACCAGATGGTATTTCTTTTCATTTACTGTGCACCCTAGGCATGTTAGAAGCCTTTTTACAAATGCCAGATGTTGAAGAAGAGTGCCCTTGTCCAATGCTTGAATGAGACAGTCGTCCAGATAAGGATAAATTTGTATGCTTCTTTGTCTGCAGAATACAATTACTGGTGCCAGGCACTTTGTAAAGACCCTGGGTGCAGTAGATAAGCCAAAGGGCAGTGCAGAGAATTGGTAATGCAAAAAACCTGCCTTGAAGCGGAGGTATCTTCTGCATGATTCCCTTATTGGGATATGAAAGTATGCCTCTTTTAAGTCTAGAGTCACTAACCAAGTGTTCCTGCCCAGCATAGGCAGTAGCTGTTGCAAAGTCAGCATTTTGAATTTTGGGATGTCCAGGAATGTGTTCAAAATCGATAAGTCCAGTATTGGACGCCAGGCATTGTCTTTTCTGGGTACCAGGAAAAGTCTTGAATAAAAACCTTGTCCTTTTTCCTTTTCTGGTACAGGTTGAATAGCCCCCATATCCATGAGGGACATAACTAGTTTCTGAGCCTCTGCCCATTGATTTTGTGGCAAATCTGGCCAACCGTTTGGAATTGGCAAAGCATGGAAATGAAATCTGTACACCTGGGATACTATGTTTAATACCCATTTGTCCTGGGTAATTAACTGCCAATTTTGAGCAAGAAGTGCTAATTTTCCCCCCAAGGGGGCTGTCAAACTTTAAGTGCTTGGTGAAGGTAGAGGGAAGTCACTGAGACTGCTTACTGTAGGGGTTGTGCTTTGCTTCCTCCAGATTTGGAGGTGGAGGCACCCCATTGCTTTGACCTGTAAAAACCCTGTGATTGGTATCTAGAGCCTTTTGAGTGCCTCGATTTGCCTTGAGAGGCTCTGTTGGACACAGGAAAGGACCAGTTTTTAGTAGGCCAGTGCCTACTGAACCTTGGTGGCTGCACTTGTAAGAAATCTTTTACAGTTTGCATAGATATAGCTTTGTCTTCCATTTTCTTTAAAACCTCTTCTGTCTTATTACCAAACAGAGTATCATGCTGCAAGGGGGCATCCAACAATTTAGCTTTAACATGATCAGGCAGATTTTGCTCCTTGAGCCAGGCATGCCTTCTAATCACAGATCCAGCAACTGCGGCCCTGCAAGAGGCATCCAAGGAATCAAAACCACATTGCCAAGTATGCTTTCCAACCTGTTCTGCTGAATGCAATAATTCCTGTAATTCTTTGTTTGCCACACAGTCAGAAATCAACATCATTTTCTGTTTCAATAAGCCCACAACATGCTGTTGATATTTAAGCATATGAAACTGGCAGTTTAATGCCCTAATTGCCAAGGTTGCAGACGTATAAACCTTCTTTCCCCATCTATCCAGCGCCCTGGAATCTCTATCTGAGGGGGTAGGATGTTAGGCTGTAGAGACCTTTACACCTTTGGGACCCTGTGAGTTAGTCTCAGGATCAGTGGCAGGATTTTTGAATAGAAATTTGTGGGAGTCAGGGACCCTGTAATAACTGTCTGGCTTACTAGGAGCCGGAGGTAGGGAATCAGGAGCCATGCTTGATTCCGAAAACACATCACCAGCAATGTCTAATGCAGCAGGTATTGCCAAAGGCTTATGCTGAGGAAGAAGACAGAAATCCCTAAGCCTCTTTTTTGATTCAGAGAAATCCTGACTCTCCCAGTGAAAATGTTCCCTTAAAGTATGCAAGGTTTCTCCAAAAGAATAATCCTCAGGAAGAGATGCAGATGGGATGGATTCTTCTGCATCAGAATCCTCATAGGGTGGAATAGAAAATTCCTGATCAGAATAGGAATCAGAAGAAATGGAAACCTGATCTGAATATTCATAATCAGTGCCTTGCCTAGGCCTCTTAGCAGGGGGGAGTTGGGAACCCCTGATCAAGGTAATTAAGTCCTCAGCCATTTTGATCATCTGTTTTTTTAGATACAAGGCCCTGAGCACATGGCTCATGCGTCGTTTTTCTTTGCGTTTTTTGTGAACTCCGGTAGTCGGATTGCTATCCGACGACATTTCAGGGTAATTAAATCTGGATCCAAAATATTCAGAAGCAAAAATATACCGACGCTTAATAGTGCGTTGGTTAAATCTAACACAAAATCGACAGCAAGGCATGTTATGATTTGGGCCTAGGCAAGGAATACAGTACAAATGAAAATCCTTACAATGTATTTGCTTCCCACAAGTACTGCAATTGTTAACTTTTACTGACATCGGTATGGAGCAAGAAAAATTTTCCCCAATGGGGTACTTAGCTTTAGTTTAGGTTCTGAAACTCAAATGTGAAAATTTCAGGAGTCGGCCGACCGGCACTTGTGAACTGCTTCTGCTTCGGGCACTGCGCGGCAAGAAAGACTGAATAGAATGGCGTTGGCTGCATGTTTTATACCCCTGACGACCTGACGTCATGGAAGAGGAGACAGCAACTGACGCAGGACCCGAGACTTTGTTATTCAGGCCGACTGAGGGCAACCTGCCAGAAGATTACCCAAATGTAATGACTGCAACAGTGAAACACGAAGAAATTCCTCCTTGAGCTTCTGTGAATCTTTGTGTGATAGTAGGCATCCTGGAGGTCTAACGAGCACATCCAGTCGCTCTCTTGCAGGTACGGCATGATGGACTGTAAGGTGACCATCCAGAATTTTTCTTTGGCAACTGACAGGTTCAGGGTAGATAGGTCCAAAATGGGCCTTAAGTCCCCCATTTTCTTTGGCACCAAAAAGAACCTGCAGTAGATGCCCGATCCAGACTGATCTGGGGGGATGGGTTTGATGGCTTCTTTCTCTAGCAGCTTGGAAATTTCCAGTGCTGCTGCCTCTCTTTGCGTGGGTGGGATGCTCGAGAGGTGTTTGAGACCTTTCTGCTTCTACTCCCGCCAAGAGTCAGCCTAGGATCTGTGACTCCCCTCGGCTCCAAACTCCGAGATTTTCCCCAGAGCCAGAGGAGCCACAACCACCATCTAGGGTATTGAGTACTCTCTGGTACTGAGTATCCTCTGGATATAATCTGAAGCACCCGGCGGTCTGATGTTACAGACTCCCATGCCGCTAGGTGCAACAACAATTGACCCCCCCCCCCCGACTGCCTCCAGAGTAGAGCAGTCAGGCAACCCCTCATGGTTGCTGCCCGGGCCTGTCCGAGAATGGTTCTCGAGACCCAGGGTTGGCAGGGTGGCCTAATGGTTAAGGTGTTTGCCTTACAAGCACAAGGTGCAGGGTTTGAGTCTCACAAGGGATAATTGGCTAGGCTTAAAATGGCTTGCAAGGGCAGTAAGCTTAGTACTAATCTATGAACCTATGAAAATTCCTCGGACCTCCACTGCCTCTGGGCCGGAGACTATCCTGCCCCCCTTCTGCCTCTGGAGGAAGAAGAGCCCTGAGTGTGCCAGGAATACTGATACTTCTGGAACGACATCTTCTTTTGCCCTCGCTGATTTCGGGAAAAGGATCTTTGAGGATTCGAGAAGCAGATCCCAATGGCAGACAGTGTCTTCCCGCCCTTCTCACTCTGGACCAAGGTCTCTGATGGTCTTACCAAAAAGGGTAGAGCCGTCGTAAGGGGCGTTGAGATTGGTTCCACAGTGTCCGGCTCCTTCCAGGCCTGCGAGGTGACCAGGCCCACCAGGGGATCTGCGGGAGGGGACATCCAGGAAATAGATGGGCCCATGCTGAAAACTTCCAGGAACACGGATTCATCAGAAGAAGGTTTGGGGGCGGACCAACGTCCCCACTGGCATAGGATTTCCATGATGTCTCCAAAGGAGACATCCTCGGGAGGTGATCTGGAGGAACCTTCCCCATCATCCAAATCCGTGCCCTTGGTGAGGGACTCTGGGGAGTCCAAGTGACTCCTCTTACACGTATGCTTGTGAGGCACGTCTTCAGTGGGGATCTCCAGGGGGAACTCGCAAGCCACATGTTCCTCAGTGGGAACCGCCTGAGGCTCCTCGAGCACAGGCTGTCCCTCTGGTAAAATGATGAGATTTGTAGACAAAGCCGAGGGAGTCGGGGCAGAGTCCAAGGACATAGTCAAGGGTATCGATGCAGTGGAGACCACCCTTTCTACCACGTAGAACGCCGATGGAGAACGAGCCTCCTAGGCCACCATTAAGGAAACCGCTCTCCCCGGATCCGACGCAAGAATTGGAGCCGGGCCTGAAGTGGACGGAGCTCCGAGGGGGGAAACTTGGCCCGACAACATCGGAGCCGATGGAAAAAGTTCCGCTCCCTCAGATCCAACACCCAGGCTCCGGCTCCGAGAGCCACTCGGATCCTAACTGGTTGGATCCGACACACTTCAGGCAGCTGCTGGCGTCAATGAGAAAGGTACAATCGGCACTGACCCCCTGATTAAGGCCATCCTCGGATCCAAGTACTCCGAACCCGGTGGATGGATCGGAGGAGGAGAAATTGGCGTGAAGAAAGGAAGTGAGCTCCCCCCTCCAGAGGGAGAGGGGGCAGGCAAGACTCTCATCTGGATCAGAGTATGAATGAACCTCATCATTTTATCAAATGTCGACTTCAGATAAGCTTCGGTTGGACCTCAACGAGGCCATGGAACCGAGGCCCTAGATGGTGGTTGTGGCTCCTCTGGCTCTGGGGAAAATCTCGGAGATTGGAGCCGAGGGGAGTCACAGATCCTAGGCTGACTCTTGGCGGGAGTAGAAGCAGAAAGGTCCAGAGACCTCTTACATTTTTCTGGCCTGTGCTCTCTCTCCTCCTCTCTGCCTCCTCTGCGTTCCACTTCCACAGGCTTGGAAACGAGAGGTTGAGTCCCAGCCTAGGAAGGAGGAGAAGCAAGGACAAGAGAGGAAGGAGAGGTGGCCACAGCAGCTGCTGTGACCGAAGCAGTGGAAGAGGAAGCCGCCTCAGTAGTGGGTAGAAGGCCTTTCAGGGCCAACTTAGCCCATCTAGCCTCAATAGCGCGTGGGTTAAAACACGCGCAAATGGTACAGTCTGTACTTAAATGTGCTACACCCAAGCACATAATGCAAAGAGTGTGGCCATCGGCTGGTGACAATTTGTGGCCACACTCTGTGCACCTCTTAAAGACCGATTTGGGGTCAGCCATGTCTCTTACAGAAGAAAACAGCACACACAAGGGAAGGAAAAAGGGAAAAACAAACTATTTCCTACTTACTACACACTCAAAGGCACACAGAACGCTGAGGGGGGAGGATAAGCAACACACTCTAACACTGAAAAACTACAGAAAAAACCCTAAAACACTACTCACCAGCGAGGGGAGGGGAGGAGGAGAAGGAACCTACACTAACAGCTAACAATCAATTATGAAGGAACTGCTTACTTATCAAAAAACCCAACTCACTAACTCGGAGCTCAGGATCATGATGCTTCAGATAAGTCACGGCAAACGAGATCTGGGGGTTGGAAGGTAGTGAAGGTGTATTATGGGTAAGGGGAGGAGCTTGGAGCAGATGCTAGTGAACTTGCGGGCTCGGATCAGATATGGATCTGGTACCCACAGGCTGAAGATCAAAAGAAGTAAACTACTTCAGATCCATACGGTTAGCTTCAGGACCTGTATGCCCGGATGGGCAACCCCATCGGTGGGCAAACCAAATGAAACCAAAGGAAGTTGAACCAGGTTTGTCGAGGTCAAAGGAAGCAATGAGAATTACATTGCTCTGCAACCTGAAAGCTTGCGGCAACGAGGAGACTGGAGGGCCAAGCATGGACATGAGCATCTGTGGGTGATTGTCCCTGAGGAAAGATCAAGGCAAAGTATCTGCTGCATTTGTTGTTGAAAGGGGATGCAAACAAATTGCTACCAAAGTAGAGATTCCTTGCACAATCGCCACAGTTTTATGGGAAGACAGGGGATTTCTGAGTAGTGACCACTGAACTGCTAGCGTCCACTGCAATATCCTCATGTGGAAATGAACCATGGGCAGGAGAGTTATTGTTGCCGCCATTGAACCCAATCCCATGAGAACTAAACAAGCTACAGGCTGAAGTATGTTTAGAATTTGTTTGATATGAATTCTTAGCTTCGTCACCCTGGCTGTCGTCAGATAAGAACAGGATGTCCTTGTACTCAGATGAGCCGTAATGAAATCTATGACCTGAACCGGATCCAACAGGGATTTCTGCATGTTGACAGTTATCTCTACATTTGAGGTCAACTGTAGTAAGTAGTCCTTGGCTTGAATGAGTAGATGCCTGGTTGGAGTGTTCAGAAGCCAGTTGTCCAGATAAGGAAAAATCTGGTAACCCTGCAGTCTGAGATGTGCTGCCACCACTGCAGACATTTGGTGAACATTTTGGGGGCTGTGGTGAGATCAAATGGGAGTGACCTGAACTGGTAATGACTGGCTCCCAGCCTGAAACATAGAAACTGCCTGAAACGTCTGTCCATTTTTATATGGTACTACGTGTCCTTCAGGTCGACAGATCACATCCATTTGTCTGCCTTCAAGAGAGGCAGGATGGACTGGATTGTGACCATCCTGAACTTTGTGTGCTTTACCGATTTGTTCACAGAGGTCAGATCCAGAATAGAAGTCCCTTGTCTTTTTGAGTACTAAAAAAAATCTGGAGTAAACGCCCAATCCGATTTGATTGGGGGGGGGGGGTCTGTTGGATGACTCTCTACAAAAGCTTTCCTATTCTGTGAGCCACGTCCTCCCTCTGACTGGGTGGCTCATTGGGGAGATAACATTTTTTTTTCTTGGAAATTTCAAGAAAGGGAATGAACTATTCTCTGGATATGATCCTTAGCACCCATTTGTTGCTTGTGATGGCCTCCCAAGCTTCTGGGTGCAAGGAGAATCGCCCTACTGCCTCCAGAGGAGGACAGTCAGGCAACTGTTCATGGTTGCTGGAAGGGCTTGTCTTAGGAGGGTTCCCACGACTCCGCCTTTTGTGGACAACCCTTGGCCGCGTGGGCGGCATCTTCAACTTTGATTATCCCCTCCCCTGCCCAGGGGGAAATTTCTCCCAGAGTGTTCTGTAAAGGAACCTGCGACTTTCAAAACCACATTTTCTTACTCCCACGTTGGTTCCTAGAGAAGGTCCTTTCTGAGGTACAAAAATGTACTTTGATGGCAGACAAGACCTGTCCATCCTTCTCAATCCGGGAGCGAGTCTCACAAACAGTTGGTCCAAATAAGGTGGAGCCTTCAAAGGGGGGCATTAATAAAGGCTTGTTTGAAAGGTTCCACAAAATCGCACAGCCTCATCCAGGCATGACACCTCATGGCAATGCCCAAACCGGCAGCCCCTGAGGTACCCTCTTGCAGCATGGGAAATCAACCTCATGGATGCATTGGCTACTGACTGTAGGGTGGCCAGTCTGGAGGAAAAGGTTTTCTGATCCTCGGCAGACATGGACCCTGGGGTCGAGCTAGAAGGTTTCTTTAATAAGTCCCTCTGTAGCCTCATAAAGTGAGACAAACAGTTTAATGCCCTCAAGGTGAATGTGGAAAAGGAGTACATTATTTTGCCAAATCTGTCCAATGCTGGGAATGCTCTATTCAGAGCATGGACAGAGGAGTTTTCCTGGGCAAGCTCCCTATTGGTAGCTGCTACAACAATCATGACATCTACAGGAATACCCTTGGTCCAAAACAACTTATTTGCCGGGGTGCTGAAAATCTTGTCTGCTCTTTTTGAAATTGGCTCCATTGTGTCCGGTTTCTTCCAAGCCTTGGACGACACCAGCTTTATCAGCAGGTCGGCCAGGGGGACACCAAGGTAGTAGTTGGGCCGGACCAGAAAACCTCCCACAACACTGATTCCTCCAGGAAAGGTTTCTGGGCTGACCAACCACCCATCTGGCGTAGGACTTCTAAAATGTTTCCAAATGACTCCTCATTGGGTGGTGACTTTCGGGACCCTTCTCCTTCCTAGAAATCTGTGTCCATGGAAACTGATTCCATAGGGAAAATCAATGTGTCTCCTTTTACACAGCCTCTTCTGAGGGACCTCCTCAGTGGGACACTCCAGGGAGGTATCAGAAGATTCCTGGGGTTCCGCCATGGGGAGAGTATGGAGGCTTTGGGGGACTGGCTGTCCACATGGCAGACTGCAGGCCTTGGGCACCAGACCAGAACAGGTGGGGGTGGAACCATGGCAGAGTGTGCAGAAGGTCTCACAGAATGGGACAGAACCCTCTTCACCACTTCAAAAGATGAAGGGCTCAGAGCCACAAAGAGCTGTCCCACTGGGGCCAAAGTGAAAGAAGAGGACACCTCACAGACAGCTTCAAACTCCTGCTCCAAAAGGGGAGTCGGAGCCAAGCTGTCGAAAGCCAAAGCTCCAAGGGGAAGATTCAGAGTTGACACTCCCCCTTGGAACCGACCTCGAAGTTATGGCTCCCAGACATGCTTGGAGTCGAGCAGGTTGGGAAATATTCGGAGGCGAGAAGGACAATTTTATTGTCTCTGACACCTTGGCACCAGAGACCAATGGCACCGAAGACTACAAAACTGAAGGGCAGGTTGGAGCAGGAGCCAAAAGTTGGACAGCTGAAACCCTCATGGATCCAGATGTGGACAGAGTGGACACAAGCCCCATCTGAATCTGGGCCTTGAGGAACTGCCTCATCAGTCTGCCGATGTCCTTGGAGGAAAGGCTTCGGGAAGACCTGGAAAAAGCTGATGATAGGGGTCGCGAAGATCTCCTGGGGAAAGAGAGAGAGAGATCTTGGAGCACATCCTGTTGGCGCCAACCCAGCAGGAGCAGACGTCAAGGGAGAGGCACTTGGACCGGATCAACGTTAGGTGAACGGGGTGGAGGAGAAGTCGGAACTGAGCTCAGAGCCGACCAAGTCGGTTCCGACAATTTCGGAACCTTCTTGGGAAGCTACGAGGTAGACCACATGGGAGAGCACTTTCTTCTCTCCCAGGCCTCCCTGGGTCTCTTAGAAGGTGGCTAAGTTCCTGATATAGAAGGTATCCCCGAGACAGAGGAAGGAGGAAGCATGGCTTTCAGCAGAAGGTTGCTCCTCCTATCCGCCAGAGCTCAGGGATGAAAGGCTCGACAGTTCTCGCAAAGGGCTTGAAAGTGGGTAGGCCCCAGGCAAAAAAAAAACACTCCTTGTGGGCATCAGACAGAGCAATCTTCCACCCACAGGAAGTGCATTTTTTTAAAACCTAAAGGTTTCTGCTCAGACATACTGACTTGAAGAGCAGAAAAGAGAGAAACTTTTTTTTTAAAGGGATAGAAAAAAAAGAAATCTAAATGCAAATAACATGATTAAAGTACAGTTGTGTACACTTACCATAAATGTAGATGTTCAAGTGTATTCACTGTTGCAGTCATCACATTTGGGTTATCTGCTTGCAGTAGCCCTCAGTCGGCCTGATTAACAAAGTCTTGGGTCCTGCGTCGGTTGCTGCCACATCTTCCATGACGTCATGTAGTCAGGGGTATAAAGCATGCAGCTGACGCCATTACATCAGTTTTCCTTGCCCCAAATGTCAGGTGCCCCCATAATGGGAAGCAATTAGAAGTCGGGGGGGTGGAGGGAGGGTAACTAGGACTGCAACAGTGAATACACTCGAACATCTACATTTATGGTAAGTGTACACAACTGTACTATGCTCTTCGTGTTTCACTGTTGCAGTCATCACATTTGGGTAGATTCCCAAAGCTAAGGATGGGAGGAGGAAATCAGATAGCATTAGGACCAGCTATAAGGCCCTGCAAGACTGCAGTGGTAAAGCCAGCTCTGAATTTAGAGAAAACTGGCAAATGGTAAAGCTTGGTGAAGGCATGTATAGAACACCAGGTAGCATCTTCTAGGATGTCCCTGGTAGGGACACCTCTCAGAAAGGCTGTAGAGGTAGATGCAGCTCTGGTTGAATGTAGTCTAATCCCCTGTGGTATAGGCTTTCCATGGTGCTCACAGCAGAAATGAATGCAATGGCCTATCCATTTAGAAATGGTTTGCTTTGAAATGGCCTTCCCCTCTGCCCCTGCAGCAAAGGCAACCAGCAGTTGTTCAAATTTCCTGAGAGGTTTAGTCCTATCCAAATAAAATCTAAGTTGTCTGTGCACATCTAAGGAGTGCAGAATTCACTCCCCTTTGTTCTGTGGATTAGAAAAGAAGGTTAGTAAATGAATGGACTGATTAAGGGCCACGCTGGATACCACCCTGGGCATGAAGGGATTGGTCCTGAGGGACACCCTATCCACATGAAAAATGATGAAAGGCTCTACTGCCATGAGGGCCTGTAATTCAGACACCCTTCTAGCTGAAGTGATGGCTAAAAGGAAGGCTGTTTTCCAAGAAAGGGATTTCAACTCTGCATTTGCAGCTGGCTCAAAAGGAGGTAGAGTGAGTTTTTCCAATACAAAGTTGAGGTCCCAGGCTGGAGTAGGGGCTCTCCTGGGTGATCTTATGTTTTTGGCCCTCTGAGGAACTGCTTCAGCAGTGGATGAGAGAAGAGGGGTGGGGTCTGTGTTGTAATGAGCTGAAATGGCTGAGGCATGAATTTTGATGGAGGAAAAGGAAAGGTCCTTGTGCAGCAGCTCAGTTAAGCATTGAAGAATCTGAGGTAAATTGGGAGCTGCTGTACCCATCCCCTGAGTTTGGTTCCAGGAACATAATCTTTTCCATTTTTCAGCACAGAATTTTCTAGTACTAGGCCTCATTGCCTCCAGAATGACATCCAACACTTGCTTACTGAGGGATGGTAACGGAGAGATCAGGCAATTAGCCAGGCTGCCAGGATCAGGGTTTGAAGCTGTGGTTTCAGAATCTGGCCCTCCTGCTGTGACAGCAGGACAGGGGTCTGAGGTAGATGCCACGGTGCCAGCAGTGACACACTGCGCAAAATGGGTTACACCACTGTTGGCATGGCCAGTCTGGTGCAATCAGCATCTTCCTTGGTTTGTCCAGTTTGATCTTTAGTAGTACCTTGGAGCAGAGAGGCAGAGGTGGAAAGGCATAAACTGATGGGTTTTTCCAGGTGAAGGACAGGGCATCCACTTTCCAAGCTGGTTTGTGGGGAGTCCTTGTGCAGAATTTTTTCAAATTGGTAGTTCTTGAGGGGAGGCAAACAGGTCTATATCTGGGCACCCCTATTTGTTTCTCAACATGCTGAATATCTTTGGTTCCAGTTTCCACTCATGTGGGTCCATGAGATTTCTGCTTAGGTTGTCTGCCAGTGTGTTTAGCTTTCCTGGCAGGAATTGAGCCTGTAGATGCACTTGGTAGCTCAAGGCTGTGTTCCACAGAGCCATGGCTAGTCTGCAGAGAGGATATGAGTGGGTTCCTCCCTGCTTGTTGATGTACCGCATAACAGTGGTGTTGTCCGTCTTTACCATTAATTGTCCTGGAAGGATGTTTTCCTTTAAGGCTGTCTGAGCATTCTGTACAGCTAACATTTCCTTCTGACTGATGTGCAGGTGCATTTGACTTGAGTTCCATTTACCCTGAATGCACTTCCCTGCCAAGTGGGCCCCCCCATGCATAGTCTGATGATTCTGTTGTTAGGGTTTGAGCGGCAGGGGGTAGAATGAATGGCAGTCCCTTGTTTTGGTGACAGGCATCTGCCCACCAAAGGAACTATCAGTAGACAAGGAATGATATGAATCATTGCTTCTAGATCGTGAGAATGTTGACACCACAGGCTTTTTAGATACCATTGCAGTTTCCTAATATGCAGTCTTGCATATGGAATTAGTAGAATGCAGGAGGCCATGAACCACAGGGCTTGCAGTATTTTTCTTGCAGATAGCTATGTCTTTGTGGCCAGTAGTTTGAAGTAGGCTGTCAAATGAACTTCTTTTTCTGGCATGAGAAAAGCCATCTGAGAAGTTGTGTTCAAGCTTGCTCCCAGGAATACAATTTGTTGGCAGGGTACAAGATGTGATTTATTTTCATTTATAGTGTACCCCAGGGAAGTTAGCAATTTCTGTACAAACATCAGATGATTCAGTAGAATGTCCTGGTTTTCTTCCTGAATTAGACAATCATCCAGGTATGTACATATTTGTATATTTCTTTGCCTGCAAAATGCAATGACTGGAGCTAAGCACTTTGTGAATACCCTTGGCATGGTAGATAAGCCAAAGGGCAGTGCAGAGAACTGATAGTGCCTGTAGCCTGCTTTGAAGCATATGTATTTTCTGCAGGATTCCCTTATTGGGATGTGCAGGTAAGCTTCCTTTAAATCCAGTGTTGCCAACCAGGCATCTTTGCCTAGCATAGGAAGCAGCTGGTGAAGAATTAGCATCTTGAATTTTGGAATCAGAAAAAATGTGTTTAGGATAGAGAGGTCCAGTATAGGACACCAGGAGTTGTCTTTTCTGGGCACCAGGAAAAGTCTTGTGTAGGAACCCTGTCCCTGTTCCTCTTCTGGAACAGGCTGAATAGCCCTGATGCTTAAGAGAGCAAGAATTTGCTTTTGAGCCTCCGCCCACTGATTTGGGGGCAGGTCTGGCCAAACGTTTGGGGTTGGTAAGGAGTGAAAATGGAATCTGTATCCCTGGGAAACTATATTTAAAACCCATTTGTCCTGAGTAATGAGTTCCCAATTTTTTGCCTGCCGGGAAATCTTTCCCCCTAAGGGAACATTCAGTTGTGCAGGGCTTGGAAGGTTTAAAGATAAGTCACTGAGACAGTTTACCATGGGGGGGGGGTCTTACAACTCCCTGCTTTGGAAGTGGGAGCCCCCCACTCTTTAGTCCAGTGAGTACCTTGGGACTGAAACCTAGGTGTTCTGATGGTTCTCGGTTTGGACTGAGAAGGCCTGGAAGAGGCAGAAAAGGACAAATTTTTAGAGTGCCAATGCCTACTAAATCTGGGAGGCTGCACTTGCAGGAAATCTTGAACAGTTTGCATAGATTAAGCTTTTTCCTCCATCTTTTAAGTACTACTTCTGCTTTGTTGCCAAACAGGCGGTCTTGGTTTAAGGGAGCATCCAGCAATTTAGCTTTAACATGATCTGGCAAAGATTGCTCCTTAAGCCAAGCATGCCTTCTAAGTAAAGACCCAGTGACAGCAGCCTTGCAAGATGCCTCTAGTGAATCAAAACCACATTGTGAAGTATGTTTTCCAACTTGTTCAGCAGAATAAATTAAATCCTGTAAATCTTTATTTTCAACACAGTCAGGAATCAACATCAACTTCTGTTTAAGCAATTCAATAATATGCTGCTCACACTTTAACATATGAAACTGGCAGTTTAAGGCCCTAATGGCCAAGGATGCAGAACTGTATACCTTCTTACCCCATCTATCCAGGGCCCTGGAATCTCTATCAGAAGGGGTAGGATTTTTGGCAGTAGTAGCCTTAATGCCCTTGGGTCCTTGTGAAATGGTCTCAGGATCCGCAGTAGGATTTTTAAAAAGGAACTTGTGAGAGTCAGGAAATCTGTAATATCTATCAGGTTTTCTGGGAGCAGGAGGTAATGAGTCAGGGTCCAAGCTAGATTCCGAAAAGGCATCATCAACAATGTCCAGTACAGGGGAGATAGTTAAAGGCCTGTGTTGGGGCAGGAGTAAGAAATTCCTAAGTCTCTTCTTAGAGTCAGAGTAATCCTGGCTTTCCCAGTGAAAATGCTCCCTAAGAGTATGCAAGGTTTCACCAAAAGAGAAATCCTCTGGAGGGGAAGCAGAGGGAATAGAGTCCTCTACATCAGAATACTCATAGGTAGACAAGGGTAAATCCTGGTCATCAGAGGAAACAGAAATTTCAAAATCCTGATCAGAAGAATCATAAGCAAACTCAGTCCACGGTCTCTTAAGAGGGGGAAGGTTGGCTTCCCCTGATTAAAGTAATAAGGTCTTCAGCCATTCTTATCATTTGTTTTTTAGGCATAGAGGCCTGACCATGCGGTCTGGGCGTTGGTTTTCTAGGCATGGATCAAGTTTTAGGCCTTGAAGAAAAAGATGGCATTGGTTTAATATGCAAGTCAGTAGGCCTGAAGACACTCTCAGAAGCCGGTGCCTGCACAGCAGCTCCGGACCCATCCAAGGCAGAGACATCCGCAGGTTTCACAGTTGGGACTCCGAATGGGTCTCAGTAGAGGCCTGCGAATCTGAAGTAGCAGGTATCAGGGGCTGCGAAAGCGCCTGAGTACCGGTGAACTGGTGACTAGCTTAGGAGAAGAGTCGTCGGCAGCTTTGGACCTATGCGGTCTGTCTCTGTCTTTATCTTTGCATTTTTTTTGGAATGTCGGTAGTCGGGTGGCTTACCGAAGCCATATCTGGATAATTGAACAGAGTACCAAAAATTTTAGAAGTGTAAATATACCGACAACAAATAGTTCGTTGTTTAAATAAGACACAAAAATCGACAGGGGGGTAAGTCGTGGTCAGGGCCTAGGCAAGGAATACAGTACGAATGAAAATCTTTATGAGGTATTTGCTTTTCACAAGAAATACAATTATTGACTTTTACTGACATCGGTTTAGAGTAAGAAAAACTTTCCCCAATGGGGTACTTAGCTTAGTTGAAGACTTCTGTTCTGAAACTCGAAAACGAAAATTTCAGGAGTCGGTCGACCGGCACTTGCGAACTGCTTCTGCTTCAGGCACCGCACGGCAAGAAAGACTGATGTAATGGCGTCGGCTGCATGCTTTATACCCCTGACTACCTGATGTCATGGAAGATGAGACAGCAACTGACGCAGGACCCAAGACTTTGTTAATCAGGCCAACTGAGGGCTACTGCAAACAGATAACCCAAATGTGATGACTGCAACAGTGAAACACGAAGAACATCCAGAATAAGTGGGAAGAAAAGAACAGATTTTTTAAACTAAAACTTCTATTTTAACTAGGAAAAGTAGGTACTAGATGCTCAAAAAAATTCAAAAGTTAAACTCTATGGAGAAGCTCACAGCTACAGGAACTCATTGCTGATACTAAGCACGGCAAACGATCACTGAGGTATGTTGGGGGAGAGGGGTGTTGTGGGTATAGGGAGGAGCTCAAGCTGTAAAAAAGCGGTCAATCGGTTTCAAGGATCGGAACTAATACCAACAGGTTAATGAAATTAAGAGGACAACATCAGATCAAATGCCTATGCAAGGATACACTCAGAATTTGCCCTCTGAAATCTCCCGGCGGAGGCTGTATTCTATACCTTTTGACAACAGTGAATAAGATGGCCACCCCAGAAAAAGCACAAAGAATCGTACCCACATATTTCCAAGTCCTGTAATATGACACAATTTCAGCACTTTATGCTTCAAGGATACATATGAAATATCCACAATCATGTCCTCCCCATTTGCTATAGGATATTCCTTTGGTATAAATCAAAAATAAAATCAATCCAGCAGAGTTAATGCTCACCAGAAAGGCAAAAGACAAAAATGAAAATTAAACAAGCGACCACTGAGCAATGCAATGGAGGGTACCAATAGGAGTAGTCTCCAAAAATCACCAATGTGCAGTTGGTAATGAGAAATAGCAGTCCAGGCATACGCAAAATAAATTTTATTTGTTGAGGCAGGTTAGCGCTTTCGCAATAGCTTCATCAGACCTTCAGTAACATAACCCATTACAAACCAATTGCTTAAATACATCAAAAGGCGCCAAAAACCCTTGAACTCTTTAAAGGTATAACACACATTAAAAACGCACAGAGTAAACATGATAATAAAAACATATGTGAAATCTGTGCATGATGAAAATGAAGCAATAAAAACAGTATACAAATCATCTGAAACACATAAAAATATATATAAAAATGGAGATAGAGAGTAAACATTAAAAACTCTCAAAACGAAGGATGGAGACATATATGTATGAAGCACATACTGTAATCACTTATTCTTTAGCCTCCTCGATTTTAATAGGGGACGTAAGGGGACCTTCCCATTTAGGCCTGGTACCAAATCAGCCCTAAACTTAATTATCCAGTGTATCTCTCTAGTCTCGGTGTAATTCTTGATATCCCCTCTCCTATGTGTCCTGGAAATCTGTTCCAATACCCTAAACCTAAATTGGTGTGCTGTACCCTCCTCCTTGGTGTGCTTAGCCAAGGCATTATGTAAATTGCCCTTCCTTGTATGATACACATGCTCCCTAATCCTATCTCTCAGTACTCGATTAGTTTTGCCTACATAGTAGGCCGAACATGATGTACATGAGGCAAGATAGACTACATCCTTCGACATGCAGCTGCCTTTCGTCCGGATGTGGAACATACCAGATCCATATGGATAAACAAAAAAAGGGTCAATCAATATATATGAACAGAAATTACACCTATTACAAGGTGTCATAAAGGGCCCTGACGGAGTGGTAGGTGTATAATATACTTTAGGATAACAGATCAGCCTCTTGAGATTCTTCTTATTCCGATATACAAACTTTGGTCGTTCACCTGTCAGACCATAGATAATGGGGTCTACCGACAGGATATGCCAATGTTTAGAGAAAATGTCCTTGACGGGACCAATGTCTCTGGTGTAATAAATAGGAAAAATAATATTATTCTCTGTGTGAAAGCCATCTTTACTCAGATTAACCCTCATATCATCTGTATACAGTTCCATTGCCCCTTCTGAAAAGTATGGTTTAGCTCTATCCTCCCTAAGACTAAGGATGTCGTCCATCCCTCTGGTGATATCCAAGCTACAGTACCCTCGTTCCACGAATCTCATGCCCAGATCTTCCAACTCCCTTTCCAAGTTTATGGCCCCAGGAGTGTATCTGGACATCCGCATGGATTGTCCTTTCACAATATTGTTGTAGACAAAGCCTGGGTGCATACTAGAACGATGGAGTAGTGTGTTCCTATGACAAGTCTTACGATACACTCCTGTGTTGATAATCCCACCGGGTAATTTGTCCACATAGATATCCAAAAACGGTATGGTAGTGTGTGACCATTCCATGGTGAAATTCAAGAACGTATTGGAGGTGTTAACCCATTCAAAGAAGTGCTCCAATTGTTCTGGTATGCCCCTCCAGACAAAGAAAAGATCATCCACAAAACGCCTGTAGAACGGAACAAACTCCTTGAATAGTTCATTCTGGAACAGTTGACAATACTCCCATTCCGCCATGACCAAGTTGGCGTAGCTATTCGCACAAGAAGTGCCCATAGCTACGCCATCTCGCTGTAAAAAGATTCTGTCATGAAAACAGAAAAGGTTGGAGTCCAAAATAATCCCCAACAGTAGAATGATCAACTCAATGTCATAGTCTAAGGAGGTGGTGAATCTCCTTAAATAGGCACCAATCATCTCTTTGCCCACTGTGTTCGGTATGACAGTGAACAGGGACTGTACATCCATGGTCACCCATATGAGATCTTCAACATCGGGGCAGTCGTGGATGTACTGATAAAGGTCCAAAAAAAACTGTCTGGTGTCCCTGAGGATAAATGAGTTGGCATCAACTAGAGGTCTTAATTGAGCTTCCACAAAGAGTGATAGAGGTTCAGTAGACCATCCCCTACCAGCAACAATGGGTCTCAAAGGGGGATGGTATAGGTCTTTGTGGACCTTGGGTAGGCCCTGAATGACGGGGATCAAAGGATGGAGAACATAGAAGTAATCAAATAAAGCCTGATCAATGGCTCCTTCATTCAGGAGACCAAGGAGTGTGGAATGTATGGTGTAAATGATGGTGTCAACCTCATTGTTTGTAATGGAAACATAAAACCTGTCATCGGCCAGCATCCGTAACATATCATGACTGTACCTCTGTCTGTATCAAAGACTACCACACCACCACCCTTATCCGCTGGTCGAATGACAATGTCACGATTGTGACAGAGGGAGTGCAGGGCTTCTCGTTGTCGATAATTGAGATTATACCTCCTATTTCTGCTAATATACCCTTTCTGGTTCATCTTGTAAATGTCATCTTCCACCAGCTTACTATAAGCAGCCACCAGGAGATGTATCGGGGGGATAAAAGTACTGGGTATCTTGAAGGCAGTGTCATGCAATGTTGTACCTGCATTCTTGAAGAATATCTTCAAGGACAAATTCCTAACAAATAGTTTAAAATCCTTCAAAGTCTCTTCATACTTGCTATCCGTCGTAGGAATAAAGGTAAGGCCTCTAGAGAGGACCTGTGTCTCATAGTCACTTAATACATGACTAGATAAATTAAAAACAATACCTACTGTTTCACCTCCCACATTTTCTTGATGGTCCGATTGGGCTGTCTCTCTGGGGACAGCTTCCTCTTGTATCTCCCCTTGTTGTTCGGATACACCCTCTCCCCACTGGCGAATACTCTGATGGGAAAAGGACATCTATTACCTACCTGTTGTGGAGTGTTCAGTGCCTGTGAATCAGAAATACGTTCAAAATCAGGACCGTTACTAACTCTATTGTTCACTAAACTAGTTGTCTTCCTCCTGACAACTGGTTCTGAGCTGGGGGCCTGTATATTGTCCCTGGTTTTAATGTGCACACTGACATCAGCACTAACAACCTCCAGGGGGTCTCTAATAGAAGTCGAACCAACGGATTCGACATTATCTATAACATCAACAATAACTGTAGTTGTATTCTCTGTATTTGTGACAGAATTGTCATCTATATCATTCACAGATATAACATCAATAGTTGAAACACTCCCATTCCCTTTAACAACATTAGTACAAGCATCTCTGGCTAAAACATTGCTGGTCCTATTGGTATATGTATTATTGTCCGTTGAATTGTTCCTGGGCCAGGTGAAGATATTGCCCAAACGGAAATCTATACTATCCCTATGTAGCTTCGTTCTTTTTTGGTTAAAAAGACGGCGCTCATACATGTTAACATTGTCCAGCATCAAGCCCAACATTTGGTCAACTACTGAAATCGGATAGTCAGTAAGAATATTGTTCTTGGCTTTCCTAATGTCCTCCCTGAGTTTCTCCTCAATCGGAAAAAAGAAAGCATTCATAAGTTTCATATAATTGAGGCTTACCTCAATGTTGAGCTGTTACCAGTCAAATAATAGCTCCGGATATAGTGTGCCCGTCGTCGGCATCTTTAAAACCCTGAGCCCTCTTGGTACCAACCGGCGTTGTATGCAGACCTCAAAATGTTGTCGTTGGGTCTGCATACGTTTAAGCTTAAATAAATCTTGCTCAAGTTGTTCAATGGCACGATTAAGTCCATCCCGATCATAATCCAACGAACTTGGGGTGGCTGGACCCTCATCTGGTTCCACAAAAAACGCTAAAGGATTCCTCTCAGTATGCAAGCAGTCAGCAAAACGATCCAGAAACGGACGTGATGTCATAGGTGCTTCCTTGGTATTCGATATTGTGTACGGTAGTTCAATGGGTGCTGGTCCCCCTCCAATCATGCCTCCACTGGAATGTACAAGCCCACAAAATAAATCAAAAATAAAATCAATCCAGCAGAGTTAATGCTCAGCAGAAAGGCAAAAGACAAAAATGAAAATTAAACAAGCGACTACTGAGCAATGCAATGGAGGGTACCAATAGGAGTAGTCTCCAAAAATCACCAATGTGCAGTTGGTAATGAGAAATAGCAGTCCAGGCATACGCAAAATAAATTTTATTTGTTGAGGCAGGTTAGCGCTTTCGCAATAGCTTCATCAGACCTTCAGTAACATAACCCATTACAAACCAATTGCTTAAATACATCAAAAGGCGCCAAAAACCCTTGAACTCTTTAAAGGTATAACACACATTAAAAACGCACAGAGTAAACATGATAATAAAAACATATGTGAAATCTGTGCATGATGAAAATGAAGCAATAAAAACAGTATACAAATCATCTGAAACACATAAAAATATATATAAAAATGGAGATAGAGAGTAAACATTAAAAACTCTCAAAACGAAGGATGGAGACATATATGTATGAAGCACATACTGTACTCTATCTCCATTTTTATATATATTTTTATGTGTTTCAGATGATTTGTATACTGTTTTTATTGCTTCATTTTCATCATGCACAGATTTCACATATGTTTTTATTATCATGTTTACTCTGTGCGTTTTTAATGTGTGTTATACCTTTAAAGAGTTCAAGGGTTTTTGGCGCCTTTTGATGTATTTAAGCAATTGGTTTGTAATGGGTTATGTTACTGAAGGTCTGATGAAGCTATTAAGCTTAACCTGCCTCAACAAATAAAATTTATTTTGCGTATGCCTGGACTGCTATTTCTCATTACCAACTGCACATTGGTGATTTTTGGAGACTACTCCTATTGGTACCCTCCATTGCATTGCTCAGTGGTCGCTTGTTTAATTTTCATTCCTTTGGTATAGCAAAATTTGGGTCTGGCAGGTATACACATCACTGCCAAATGTGTCTACTCATCACACTTCTTTATCATTCGGAAGGATCTTATTAGTTAGCAATCAAAGCTCCTAGTGGAACCCAAAGAAATACTCTCTGGATCTGCCGTAACAGGATTTACACTTTTGATATTTAGACTTTTCTGTCTACTGCAGAATTTTTTTTTTTTGAGAATCCAGTTGTACAAATTCACTGTCAAAACTTATCTTTGTTATGTTCAAATGTCTGAAAAATGGGAGGGAGTACAGTAGGTTTAGGCTATTCAATCACCAGGTGTTTTAGGTATCTTTTACGACAAACCATTTTTGGTTATCCAGTTATAATGCTGTTTCATTAAATTAAGGATTTACTTAAAGCACATGTCCCCTTCATCTATGGCATAAAGTGCCATGCAAAGCTCGCTCGAGTAAACCAGACAAGTACAGCTGTGTAAGAACTTATCCTAACAGTAGAAGCGTACTGCTAACAATTGGGATAAATGTCAAGGATAGCCTTTATGTCTGGACAGTATACCAAAGCCTAGGTGTCCTCCTCTCATATCGTACGTCCAATGTATGACCTAACCACAAGAAGGCTAGGAGGTACACAAGGGACATAAAGGCCAAAAGTGCCTTCAATCTTTTTTGCCCCAAACCAAAAAAAAAAAAGAGTGGAGGCAAAAGGTGCACAAATTAAAGCATGTCAACTACAAGAGGGGGAAAGGAAAGAGAACCTCTTTTTTGCCAAAGGGTACTAGAAGAAAGAGGTTAATGGAGGAAGGATGGATGTAATACTGCAACAGTGATCAGTCATACATCTACTGCTATAGTAAGTTCTTACACAGCTATAATATGCCCTTCCCTTTGATCACTGTTGCAGGATTACTAATATTTGGGAAGTTTCCTAAAGCTTTCTAGACATTAAGGGAGGAGGACTGAGAAGCTGAACCAGGATCTAGAATTCTTTGAAGGATAAACCTAGCCTTAGAAAAGGCATCAATCTTATAATGTTTAGCAAATGTATAGAAGACTAAGCTTCTAAAATGAGCATAAAATCCATGCCTTTGAAAAAAGTCTCCAGAAGAAGCAACTGCTTAGTAGAATGTGCCTTGAATAAACCCTGGGAGCTCTATTCCATTGAAAGTGTAACAAAAGGAAATGGCAAATTACATCCATTTAGAAACTGTTTAGACAGTGGAAGACCCAACTTTTTGTTTTGGAAGGAAAGGAAAAGTTGATCTAAATTTCAAATAGACTTGGTCTTGTCAAAGAAAATTCTGAGCTGCCTACGAACGTCCAAGTAATGTAAGATTCTCTCAGTGTTATGAGAAATTAAAAAGGACAGGAAGGCTAATGACTGATTCAGGAAGAACTCATTAACAACCTTAGGCATAAAGGAATGGTTAAATCTAAAGGTCACTCTGCCCTTATGGAAATCAGGAAATGGAGAGAAACCATAAAAGCTTTCAACTCAAACTCTCAGCTGAAGTAGCAGCTGCAAGCAAGACTGTATTCCAAGTATAGAATTTAAGAGAAAAGGGGGAAGCAGGTTCAAAGGATAGAAAATTTAACTTTTCCAAGACATAATTCAGGTCCCAAGGAGGAAAAATAGATCTCCTTGGTGGTTTGAGGTGAATTATGCATTTCAAGAACTGTTTGACCTAAAATGTGGTGGATCTAAAGGTAGGCAAGTCAGAAACTGCTGACAGGTGAGCTTCAAGAAAGGGATAAGCCGGTTATGAAATGAGCAACTCACACAAATAGATAGAATGATAGGAATACCACTTGATAAGGGTTCCATTTCTCCTTTTGGCACAAAAATAAAACATCTCTTCCACTTGGACACACAAGATTTTCTTGTATCAGGATTTCTTGCCTCCTGTGATACCTCTAAGTGCATCCTCTGAGAAAAGGAGATTAAAAGGAATCAAAATCCAATCATCCAGAGAGTTAGATTCTGAGTTTGTAGGTTTGGATGAATGAGAAAGCTCCTTTACTGTAAAGAACATCTACCCTGTAAGGTAACTTGTGATGAATGCTATGGGCCAGATGAAAGAGAAGGAAGAACCAGTAACTGTATTTGCCAAAAGAGAATACTCAGCAAGATTTTTGGTTTGTTTTTCCTGATTCTGAGAAGGACCTTTGAGATCACAGGGAAGACTGTAGGCATAAAGGAATCTCCCCCTTCCAGGGGCAAGACATTACATTTGTTTTCCAAGCCTCTGGACATGGTACTCTGGATCAGAAAAGCCTGAGCTGCCTGTCATTAGTGGAGGCAAAAACATCTATCTAGGGAGTACACCACAGATGGACAACCTGAAGCATGACCTCTGTGTTTAATTTCCATTTGTGAAAGTTTGCCTTGGATCTGCTTAAATTATCTGAACAGTTTTTGTCTCAGAAGGGATGTAAAAGACAGATTGTGTTGAACATCCAAGTCCAAGGCATTCATGGCAAGCCTACAGCGGCAACAGGATCTTGTCCAGTCTTGACTGTTTATGTACCATAATAAAAGTAGTGCTGTCTGTCACTAGTCATAGGGGGGCCTGGAGCCCAAATGTGATGTAAGGAATGTAGGGCTAGGATCAGAAATTTAATCTCCTTGAAATCTGTGTGAGCCTTACTGTTTTGTTTGACCAAACACAATGGTCTTTTATGCCTACAGAATGTGCTCCCCATGCAAGGTCTGAAGCATCTGTTCAGAAATCCTGGCAAGGAACCAGAAAGATCACTTTTGGGTTGAGTGATATCTGGTTGAACCACCAAAGCACCTCCTTGATGAAGGGCAAAAAAAGAAATTGGAAGCTAGGAGGAGGATGATGTGGACTTGATGAACAGAGAAGACTTAAGTACCCCAGGGCTCTCAAAAGCTCTCTTGCTGCGGTCATGTCTAATGGAAGAAGAAACTGAAGCTATTCAATTAGGAACAGTTCTGAGGAAGAAATGCAGTCACTGAGGAGGTACTGAGCTTGCATTCTTGCAACACCTGATCCAAGGAAGGGAGAAGAATGGATTTCTTGAAGTTTATGGTTAATCCCAGCTCATGAAACAGGTTTATGGTAAACTAGAGATCAGCAAAAAGCTCTTCACTTGAAGAAGCCTGGACAGACATGTTCAGACTAGGAGAAACAGGAATCCTCTAAACTCTGGAAAAAGAAATGAGAGGAGCCACGCACTTTGTGAATGCTCTTGGGGCAGTAGAAAGGCCAAAAGGTAAAGTAGAAAATTAAAAAGTGAAATTGTAAGGTACAAAATCTTAACTTGATGTGACCTTGTCGAACAGGAATGTGAAGGTATACATAATTCATGCCCAAAGTCACCAAGAAAGGATGAGGATGGAAAACTGGAAAAAGAAGCTGGAGGATTAACATTTTGAATTTTGGTAGCAGAAGAAAGGTATTGAGATATCCCAAGTCCAGCATGGAGCCTCATTTACCTTCTTTCCTGGGAATGAGGAATCTTCTTGAGTAAAACTAAATAAAACGCAGTGTTGAGGAGAGACAAACTCCATGGTACCTGGAAAAAGCTGGTTTGATGGAACCCCATGAAATGGAAACTGAGGAATGCCTGAGCTGACAGCCAAGACATTTTTGTATCCATTCACTATGATGCTGAGGACCCATGTGTCTGAGCTTAGCAATTCAAAACGTGAAAGGGAAAGTTTCTTTGACAAAGGGTGGGACTGACCGAGGTGTAAAGCAAGGGGGGGGGGGGGATAGTCATAAGAAGGTTGGGTTGTCAGGAAAGCAGGATTTTGATCTCCTGAATTCCTGCTTTGACTTGTCCTGAAACTTCTTTTCAGTAAACTCTTTTCCTTTTTTGCTGGGGCTTTTGCTCTTCAAGAACAAGGGGGGCAAATTTAGAAGGACAGACTCTCTGAAATTCTGACACAGGAGAAAGGAAGATCTGAAAGTCCCACAAAATCTTGCCTCTCCCCCCTGCAAATTCTTGAAAATGTCAGCTGCAGCTGGGTCAGAGAGAGTATCCCTATACAAAAGGGTGTCTAAAAGTTTGGATATGTGGTTGGGAATGAAGCCTCAGCCAAGGGGATCTTCTCAAAACAGAACCAGGAGAAACTGCTCTGGAAGATGCATCACCCGAGTCATTGCACTTGACTGAATGTCTAGCTACCTGGGTGGCAGAGTTCAGCAAAGAAAGAGCAGAGTTTTCATTTTCTAAAATCAGGCACATCTGAGACAAAGTTGTTTATGTCCCCTAAGACAAAACAGAAAGAAGATACCTGACCATACAGGTCCTGTAAATCAAGGCTTGGAAAAAGTAGCAGATATTTATACCTTATTCCTGTACCTGTCAAAAGCTCTGCCATCTTTGTCATTTGATAATGCATAGGAGGAAGGCACCAGCTTTGCAGATTTGTCAGGTTCCACGGAATGACAGCAGGGTCACCTGAATGATTATTATAAACAAATGTATGGGGAATTGGGAACTTTACCGAACATGTCCGATTTTTTGGGGAGGGGGGTTACAGAGCATTTGACATTACAACCCCACCCTGACATCACTAACAAACTGGTCAAACTCAATATAAATCTATATGCAACCTGCTGAATCACTACTCTCCTAGAGACTTGTCACTAGTACTGTGCACCCAAGGGCTCTCTTCTATGACCAATTCTATCTGGCATCTACTCCCCTGACGTTATATCTTACATTAAAGAACTCTGCGTGACTGCAAGTTTATGGTCATCACCAACCCCGCCCTCCAAAAAACACTCAGAACTTGCAGTATTCTTCACTGTAGGGATCTTCTGCCAAGGACAGCACAACATCCAGCCAGTATGAGAAAGCCTTTAGGATCCTGTGTGTGCCGTACATCACATGTATGCTCCCAGTGCTGGATGCAAGGCATAAATGTCATGTACGGATGCAGTTACCTAGAACTAAATTGCCCCAGTAGAGAAAAGGCTGCACAGGACAAAGGAGAATATGCACATCCAGGAGAAAATGCAGATGGAAAAGGAAGATCCTCAGCCAGCAGGGAAACCAAAACAAAGCTCAAAAGAAAACAGGGGAATGGAGGGAGTGAACACTGCAACAGTGAAGAGAAGGACATCTACTGTTATGGTAAGAATTTCCACAACCCATACTATGGCCTTCTACTTTACTGTTGCAGTATTCTTCACTGTAGAGAGAGTACAAAAGCTCAAGAAAAGGATTGGGAGGTGGAACACTGGGAAGAGCCCTCAACAAACTCATGCAGAATGGCTCTAGCAAGACCTGCTCTGGCCCTAGAAACCATATCCAATTTATAATGTTTAGTAAAGGTATGAACTGAAGACCAAGTAGCAGCTTCAAGGATGGCATTGGTGTCCAGCCCCTTGAAGAAAGCACTAGAAGAGACAATGGCCCTACTGGAGTGAGCCCTAACAGAGGTAGACAGACATTTGCCATGACAAGAAGAACAAAAGTAAATGTATTAGATATCCAGGAGATGGTCTGCTTAGAAATAGCCAAACCCAATCCCCTGAGATGACAAGAAATAAAAAGCTGGTCAGACTTACAAACAGCCTTAGTTTTATCCAAATAATACCTGAGCTGTCTGTGCATATCCAACGTATGTAGAACTCTCCCACTAGCAGACCGAGAAGTGGAGAAAAGGGGAGTAGTACTGCCTGATTCAAGGACACCTCATAAACCACTTTGAGCGTACAAGGATTAGTACGAACTGACACCATGTCCCTGTGAAAAACCAAAGAAGAGACAGTCACATAAGGGCCTGAAGCTCCAAAACCCTCTGAGCAGTATTAACAGCAAGCAATAAGACAGTCTTCCAGGTACAATGTTGCAGAGAAGCTGAGCCTGAGTCAATTTTTCTAAAACAAAATTAAGGTCCCAAGGAGGAGGAATGGGCTTCAATGGAGCCCTACGATGTAAGATGTCTTTAAGTAACTGTTTGACCTCAAAGCAACAAACGAAAAACTTCCTGAAAAAAGGGTTAATAGGAATATGAAGGTAAGCATTCTTCAGATCAAAGGACACTGTAAAAGCCTGGGGCATTAAAAGAGGGAACAGGTTTGAAGAGTAAACATTTGAAAAGAAGGAACCTTGAGCTAAGTGTTGAGCAAGAAGAGATCCAGAATAGGTGTCCAAGTGCCCTTCTTTCAAGGAATCAGGAACATCCTGGAGTAAAATCCCGTTCCTATTTAGGAAGGAGGGACAGGTTAAATAGTTCTCTGATCCACCAGGGAATCAAGGACTTCTGAAAAATGAGGAAGTTGTTCCAAAGGAGATAGGGGAATCACAGACTTCCACACCACAAAGTAACCCAAACGGACGAGAGAACCCAAGCATTTGAGGTGATGAGATGCCAGTTTGGAAGAAAGACTGACAAGCCGTAGAGACAAGGGAACCTGGCCAAGGGGTAGGGTGGAAGAGATGTCAGATAGAAGCAGGCTTGTCTAACAAAGGAGGCTTCTGGGCCAGAGAAGCCCATGAAGACTTAGCAGGAGCAGCTTGCCTACCAGCCTTTAGTGACCCGATGAGGCTGCCTGCGAACAAAAGCAGGCCTAGTAGGATATTTCCTCTGGAACTTAGGGATAGGAGAGACAAAATATGTTTTAAGGTCGTGCAAAGCCTTACTTTTTTTTTTTTTTTTTTTTTGAAGAGACCTAAAGATAGCAGCAGTCCCAAAGAGATTTTTATTATCCAAAGGAGCATTCAGTAACTTGGCCTTAATATCTTCAGGTAATAACTGCAGACAGAGACTAGAATAATACCTCATGACAGACCTAAAGGCAGCAGCTCTGAATCAGGCATCAGCAGCATCATAGCCACACTTGATAGAGTGACGAGCCACCTGACAGGTAGAACCCAAAATAGAAACAGAAGATTTCATCTCTGAATCGCAGGGAGCATAAAGAATCTGAGAAGCAGAGCATAACTTGTCATGTGGGTCTGGTAAATGATGGCCCGAAAGACCAATGTACAAGCAATATAAGCCTTTTTTACCAATTCTCTCCATTGTCCTGCTATCCTTATCTGAAGGCAGAAGCTTGGAAGAAGCAAACATCTGGAAGGCTTTTCAGAGGAGACTGACACCACAGCAAGGTGTCAGTTTGAACCTATGAACGGCATTAACAGGTCTATCACAGCACTGAAAGCAAAGTAATAAGGCACCATGTTCATGGTGTAATGGTACCTAAACTGGATTTCATCTGTTGTAAATGGCTGTAAAATTCTACATTAACTCTGGCTCGTAATATGGGTAGACAAGAATGTGGCATCTCATTCCTACCCCATACTTATTACCATACATTACAGCCTTCACTCAGTGGGACATGGCAGGCTTGAAACACTAAGCACACAGATTTTAACACCCCCCCCCCCCAAATATTAAGTATTAATCAAGTAAGGTAGAAAACCAGTCAGTATTTAGACAGAAGTGAAAGTTTTTGTCATAGGTTTATATCTATTTCACACCAAATAATGGTACAACAACCAAAGCATGCATACTGTAAATTGCCACACATTCTGTAATTAATATGTTCTCTCTACTTTTTTACTCATTTCATTAGACTGTAAGCAATTTTAAGCTTATGCAGCATATGCAATAGCTATTCAGGGTAAAAAACACAATCCTATTTTTAAATTCAGGAATACAGGACAAAGTCTGCAGGTAGCTCAATGCTTTAACTCACTGTGGTACAGAGTCAGACACTTTAAATAACTTTATTACAAATGTTCCATGTTATGCACCTGTATTAAGCTACAACATTCTAATTCCCACCTTGATCGTCGATGGCGAGCATGAGACCTGCTTCTTGATCGACTTCTACTGTAAGTCCTACTAACAAAAGAAAAAAGTGTATGAGAAGATCAGGTGAATGCAACAATGTTATACTTTGCAAAATAGTGATCCATTTGTGTGTTAAGTACTTAATAAAAGAACATGCTTTCAATAACGATCAAGTAAGAATACAGAGTCAGCTGTTCCTAAGGAGATGAAACTGCCATGACTGTTGTTGTGTCTTTCGGCTTTTCCCGGTTAGGGGTCGCCACAACAGAACTCTGGTCCGCTAATGATTGGCAGTAGATTTTTACGTGCCGAGTTGCCAGCCCTGACGTACAACCTTCAACAAAGGTACGCCCATTCACGCATGTCTCCACACAGAAGACGCTTTAGCTGAGAATCGAGCAGGACGTCTTATTGTGAGGCGACAACGCTACCGCAGCACCACTGCCATGACTGATTTAGCAAATTAAATTAAGCATGGGTTATCACAAGGGGTGGGTATGCTGTTTGTAAGCAAGACACAGCTATAGTAAAGGTGAAGAACGTGATGTCTCTGCTGTCCACTTACCTTCAAAAGTAGCATTTACCATTCATCTTGAAGCTTTGTTAATGAAATTACTTCCAATGAAAGTCTTACTACCATAAGAAACAGACAAAGTAAAATTATCTTCAAGCCAAGGCACACATACAAATGACTGGACAGACGGTGTGGGTGTGTTAGGAAACAGATGTGATTTCCTTGTAACTGGCTTCCAGTAAACAATATGGATCTAGTTACATGGAATCAAACTAAACAAGAAAACTTACAAACCAAAACAAATCGCCACAGTTAAAAAGCTAAAAAACTATATTTAACTTTTACCAGGGTTATCACTTCTGGTTTAGACATTCATAAACTATGATCACTTGAAAAGAGAACAGCAATGGCCCAAGTTATGCAATATTCTATTGTATGTAACAACTTCCTCTGTGAAGCATTTATGATATTCTGGACTACCTTATCTACAGATGGATCAAGGATGCACACTTTTTTTGTTTTTTTAATTCTGTGTTATATCGCTGCCCAATCCTCTGACCATCAAGATTCCTCTTCTCACTAATAATCTTTTTGTTCCCCAGCGGATGGCCAAAGCCACACTACTACCTCAACTACAACCTGTTGTTTTTTGAGGGAGATATTTGCACACTACTAACTGAGGTTACAGGTCAAGGTGAGCAATCATCCAGTGATGGTTTGAGTTTATTTCATGTCTCATCCTTTTTCATTCCATTACATAGCAAACATAAAACAGCATCAATGCAAGATAGAGGTCTGCTGACAATATCCCCGTGCATTCTCCGCTGTGTTAAGGAAGGCTGAAATCCACACTTTCCAGGGTGAGCTGCTGCCCCCTTAACCCTTCCCTGGGAAAAGCAAGCTGGCAAAAAAGCAACTTATTTACTCCATCCCCCAGTCTGACTCCGTCACTCAATCCAGTCTCTACTGTACCACAGTCATGAGATCCAGCTCTCCACACTATAAGACTGGCTGGGCAATTTTGTTTTTTAAGTATTTTTCTGGCACCATCGGGTCTTCTGACCATTAAGTCCTCACCTACTAGCAGCATCAGAGACCCCCTAGAGAGGGAGGAGAGAAATGAAGAGTGCATGTGTCATCTTGCAGGGTTGAGTTCTATTTTTGTACATTCCTCACTCCATTCAAAGTGGTGGTCAACAATTGCACTACCATCCCAGTGGGGTGGGGTGTGTATGTGTTTGTATTTGTGCATGTGCATGCACACATTCAAAGCAAACACCAAAATTCAGCTACAGCACTATGCACTGCCTGGTAGACATAATCTCTTGTCCTTGCCTCTATGCTGCTGATACTATAATGCTACCAGGTAGCAGTCATGTATAGATGGATAAGTAGCCTATCTCTGATCACTCCCACACTTGCAGGGTGGCTATTTTAGCACCTGGACTTGCTAGTAAAACTCAGGTCACCAGGTCTGCAGTTTTGACACCACACTCATGGGCAATATTAAAATGCAACTGTATAAACAAACCAAAAACATCTGTAATTGATGCAAAATGGAATTTTCTAATCTGAAAAGCCAGTAATAAAATGAAAAACTGCACTAAACTGAAGAGTCAAATGTCACAGAGCAGAAAAAGAAGTTATGTCTTACCATAACATTCCATCTGTGTTGTTGATCATCTTTCATTCATCACTGATGGATTCGGTTCCGAGCCCTCGGAACAGAGTCTCCCTAATACCAAGCTCGCGCCAAACAAAAACTCTCGAGCTAAGCTTCTACCCACAATGCCCCATTACCTCAGATCATGTTTTAGTATGTTGTACAAGTAAAGCAGAGGCCACTTCTGCGCAAATGCCCCAAGACACCACTTGGACCCAAAGTATCCCCCAGGAGTCTTTGGCGGGGGAAGGATGTTGGGAGGTGATGAATGAAAGAACAACAACAACCAGATGGAATGTTATGGTAAGACATAACTTCTTTATCTGATGTTGTTAATCTTCTTTCCATTCATCACTGATGGGACAGAATCCCCAGCTACTCTGAGATCCTTGGGTGGCCCTTATGGACGAACCTTCCTGAGAACCAATGAGCCGAAGGCAGCTCTCCCGCTGGAGACCACATCATCTAATTTGTAATGATTGATAAAGGTATGGGGTTTAGCCCAAGTGGCTGCTGCGCAAATGTCATCCATAGAAGCCCTGGAATGGAAGGCAACAGAAGCTGCCATTGTTCTAGTGGAATGGGCTTTAATATTCTGTGGCATAGGTTCTTTTGCAAATGAATAAGTGATAAAGTGACCTAGGAGATGGAATTTCCCATTCTAGGCCCAGAAAAGGAAATGAAAAGTTGGTCAGTCTTCTGTACTGTTTTGGTCCTGTCTAAATAAAATCTCAATTGCCTGTATACATCCAAGGAATGCAGGCAGTATTCTCCTTTATTAGAAAAGTTTGGGAAAAATACTGGTAGGTCAATAGACTGATTGATGGAAAAGTCAGAAACAACTTTGGGGAGAAAAGATGGGTTCATCCGGAGTGATACTCTGTCCATGTGGAACATTAGATAGGGTCTTTTGGTGCACAATGCCTGCAACTCCGAAATTCGTCTGGCTGACGTGATGGCTACCAAAAAGAGAGATTTCCATGACAAAAATTTGAGGTCACATTTCGCTGCAGGTTCAAAGGGGGGGGGGGTTTGAGTCAAAGACTGGAGAACTAACGTGATATCCCATGGCTCTATAGGCTCTCACTGGAGGTCTAATGTGAGAAACTCCTTTGAGAAAGGTTTTACATAAATGCAGTGATATGAGAGTACCACCATCCAGCCCATTATGGTAATTAGAAATCGCCGCCAGATATACCTGTATGGTAGAGGCTGGGCTCCCTCTTAAAAAAACTTAAGATATTGTAAGACCACTGTAACTGGAGCAGAGTATGGATCTAGCATCTTTTCCTTTGACCAAACAGAAAAACGTTTCCATTTGTCCCGATATAGTCTTCTGGTGGATGGTTTATGAGAGGCCAGAATAATGTCAAGAACAGGTGAGATGAGATCATCCTGGCTGGCAACTAACGGAAGTGGAGAAACCAAGCTGTCAGCTTGAGACTGGACAGATTCAGGTGAGAAATCAGGTCTGGAAGAGGGTCCAGAATCCACGGTGGATACAACAGATGAGGCTGAAGGAAGGGGAACCAAACTTGTCAAGGTCAAAAGGGGGCTATGAGGATCACTTTGCATTTCAACCGAATAGCTTTCTTTATGAATTGTGGAATCAGAGAAATGGGAGGATAGGCATAAAGAAGCCCCGTGGGCCAATCGTGAATCAGAGTGTTCCTCGGAGACTCCTCCTTTGGGGGAAATAGGGCAAAATAGCTGCTGCATTTGCTGTTGCATGGAGAGGTGGAAAGGTCACAGCAAGGCTGGCCCCAACGGCTAAAAATTTCTGCAGTTACTTCGGGATTGAGAGACCAGTCGTGGGACAAGAGAATACATCTGTTCAACTTTGTCTGCAATCACGTTGGGAGTTCCCCGGGATATGCGATGCTATCAGAAAGGGGTTGGAAGCTATCACTCACTGCCAAATTCTCATGGCTTCTCGACACAGGGGGTATGACTTGGTTCCTCCTTGCTTTTTGATATACCACACTACTGACATATTGTCTGACTGAACTGCAATCGGTCCAGAATGAAGAACCATTTGGAATGCGTGCAACACTAACAGCACCGCTCTCAGTTCTAGAATGTTGATATGCAGGTTGGCCTTCAATGTGGACCATGTGCCTTGGACTGTCTTTCCCTGGAAACTGCCCCCCCCCCCCCATCCTATCAGAGAAGCATTCATGGTCACAATGGCCTTGGGCTGGGGGACTGGAATAAGCAGTTTCAAAGTTCTGTGTCTGGCCTCATCCACCAAAGAAGGTCCTGCTTGCAACAGTTGGATATCTGAATCTGAAAACATAGAGGGTGATGGTTCAGGAACCACTGAGGGAGAAGCCATTGGAGAATTTGCATGTGCAGTTTTGCAAGAGGTACTACTGGTATGGAAGCTGCCATGGATCCTAGGACCTGAAGAACCTCTCTTGCAGAGACTTTGTTTTGACAGAGTATAACCAGGAGCTGAAGCCTCAATCTCTGAAGTCCGTGAGCTGGGAGTGACACCAGACAGGATTGAGTGTGAATTCTATCTGCTGGGCCAGAGTAAGGTTGGATTTCTCGCAGTGCACAGTTATTCCCAAAATTTCTGCCAGAGAAAGGGTATATTGCAGGGCTGTTACCAGAAGATGCTTGATGGGGACTGTAAGGAGCCAATCATCCAAATATGGAAACACCCAGAATCCTTGCAGTCTTAAGTGAGCTGTAACCACTGCCATACACTTTGTGAACACTCTGGGAGCTGTAGAGAGAGACCAAATGTCAGTGCACGACAAGTACAGTTGTGTACACTTATCATAAATGTAGATGTTCGAGTGTATTCATTGTTGCAGTCATCACATTTGGGTTATCTGCTTGCAATAGCCCTCGGTCGGCCTCATTAACAAAGTCTTGGGTCCTGAGTCGGTTGCTGTCTATCTTCCGTGACGTCAGGTAGTCAAGAGTATAAAGCATGCAGCCAACACCATTACATCAGTTTTTCTTGCCCCAGATGTCAGGTGCCCCCCTAATGGGAAGCAATTAAATATATATATATATGCAAGGTAATACCTCCAACAAAAAAGCAAATACACCAAAAAGCTTTTAAGCATAGTAAAGGAGAACAGAGGTATAGCCAAAAGAAGTCAGGGGGCTGGAGGGAGGGTAACCAGGACTGCAACAGTGAATACACTCAAACATCTACATTTATGGCAAGTGTACACAACTGTACTATGTTCTTTGTGTTTCACTGTTGCAGTCATTACATTTGGATAGATTCTCAAAGTTAAAGATGGGAGGAGGAATTCAGATAGCAATAGGACCAGCTATAAGGCCCTGCAAAGACTGCAGTGGCAAAGCCAGCTCTGGATTTAGAGAAAACTGGCAAATGGTAATGCTTGGTGAAAGTATGTACAATGGTAATGCTTGGTGAAAGTATGTACAGAACTCCAGGTAGCAGCTTCTAGGATGTCCCTGGTAGGGACACCTCTGAAAAAGGCTGTAGAGGTAGATGCAGCCCTGGTTGAGTGTGGTCTTATTCCCTGTGGGATAGGTTTTCCATGGTGCTTGTAGCAGAAGTGAATGCAATGGCCTATCCATTTAGAAATGGTTTGCTTTGAAATGGCCTTTCCCTCTGCCCCTGCAGCAAATGCCAGCAGCAGTTCTTCAGATTTCCTTTGAGGTTTAGTCTTGTCCAAGTAAAATCTAAGCTGTCTGTGCACATCTAAGGAGTGTAGTATCCGTTCCCCTGTGTTCTGTGGTTTAGAAAAGAAGGTTGGCAAAGGAATGGACTGATTAAGAGCCACACTGGATACTACCTTGGGCATGAAGGAGGGATTGGTCCTGAGGGACACTCTGTCCACATGAAAGATGATGAAAGGCTCCACTGCCATAAGGGCCTGTAATTCAGATACCCTTCTTGCTGAAGTGATTGCTAAAAGGAAGGCTGTTTTCCAAGAAAGGAATTTTAACTCTGCACTTGCAGCTGGCTCAAAAGGAGGTAGAGTGAGTTTTTCCAATACAAAGTTAAGGTCCCAGGCAGGAGTTGGGGCTCTCCTGTGTGGTTTTAAGTTTTTGGCCCCTCTGAGGAACTGCTTGAGCAGTGGATGAGAGAAGAGGGGTGTTTCTGTGTTGTAATGAGCTGAAATGGCTGAGGCATGAATTTTGATGTAGGAAAAAGAAAGGCTCTTGTGAAGCATCTCAGTTAAGTATTGTAGAATCTGAAGTAAATTGGGTGCTGCTGTGCCCATCCCTTGAGTTTGGTTCCAGGCACAGAATCTTTTCCATTTTTCAGCATAAGATTTTCTAGTACTAGGCCTCCTTGCCTCCAAAATGACATCCAACACTTGTTTACTGAGGGATGGTAATGGACAGATCCATGAGATCCAAGGGTCCATGATATTTCTGCTTAGGTAATCTGCCAGTGTATTTAGCTTGCCTGGCAAGAATTGAGCTTGTAGATGCACTTGGTAGCTCAAGGCTGTGTTCCACAGAGCCATGGCTAGTCTGCAGAGAGGGTATAAGTGGGTTCCCCCCGGCTTGTTTATGTACCACGTAACAGTGGTATTGTCCGTCTTTAGCAATAATTGTCCTAGAAGAATGTGGTCCTTGAAGGCTGTCAGAGAATTCTGTACAGCTAACATTTCTTTTTGATATGCAGGTGCATTTGACTCGGGTTCCATTTGCCCTGAATGCACTGCCCTGTAAAGTGAGCTCCACATGCATAGTCTGATGCGTCTGTTGTTACGGTTTGGGTGGCAGGGTGTAGAGTGAACGGCAGTCCCTTGTTGTGGTGGCAGGCCTCTGCCCACCAAGGGAACTTTGCCTTTATACAAGGAATGATGAGAATCATTGATTCCAGGTCCTGAAAATGTTGACACCATAGGCTTTTTAGATACCACTGTAGTTTCCTCATATGCAGTCTTGCATATGGAATTAGTAGAATGCAAGATGCCATGAACCCCAGGGCTTGCAGAATTTTCCTTGCAGAAAGCTGGGTCTTTGTGGCCAGTAATTTGAAGTAGGCTGTCAAATAAACTTGTTTCTCTGGCGTGAGGTAGGCCATCTGGGAAGTTGTATTCAAGCTTTCTCCCAGGAATACAATTTGTTGGCAGGGTACTAGGTGAGACTTCTTTTTGTTTATGGTGTACCCCAGTGAGGTTAGCAGTTTCTTTACAAATGCCAGATGACTTAATAATATGTCCTGGCTTTCTGCCTGAATTAGACAATCATCCAGGTATGGGTATATTTGATTATTTCTTTGCCTGCAGAATGCAATGACTGGAGCTAGGCACTTTGTGAATACCCTGGGCGCAGTAGCTCAGCCAAAGGGCAGTGCAGAGCACTGATAGTGCATGTAGCTTGCTCTGAAGTTTAGATATTTTCTGCAAGATTCCCTTATTGGGATGTACAGGTAAGCTTCCTTTAAATCTAATGTTGCCAACCACGCACTTTTGCCTAGCATGGGAAGCAGCTGATGAAGAGTAAACATTTTGAATTTTGGGATTATGAAAAAGGTGTTTAGGATAGACAGTCCAGGATAGGATGCCAGGAATTGTCATTTCTGGGTACCAGGAAAAGTCTTCAGTAAAAACCTTGTCCCCATTCCTCTTATGGGACAGGTTGAATAGCCCTGATACTTAGAAGACTGAGAACCTGCTGTTGACCCTCTGCCCACTGATTTGGGGTAGGTCTGGCCAACCGTTTGGGGTTGGTAAGGAGTGGAAGTGGAATCTGTATACTTGGGAAACTATATTTAGAACCCATTAGTCTTGGGTAATGAGTTCCCAGTTTTTTGCATACAGGGCGATCTTTCCCCCTAAAGGAACAATCAGTTGAGCAGGGCTTGGAAGGTTTAAGGTTAAATCATTGTGACAGTTTACTACAGGGGGGTGTCTTACCACTTCCAGCTTTGGAAGTGGAAGCCCCCCCACTGCTTAGGCCTGTGAGTACCTTGAGACTGAAGCCTGGGTGGTCTGCTGGTTCTGGGTTTGGACTGAGAAGGCCTGGAAGAGACAGGAAAGGTCCAATTCTTAGAATGGCAGTGCCTACTAAATCTGGGAGGCTGTACTTGCAGAAAATCTTTAACAGTTTGCATAGATTTTGCTTTTTCCTCCATCTTTTTAATCACTACTTCTGCTTTGTTGTCAAACAGACGGTCTTGGTTTAAGGGAGCATCCAGTAGTTTAGCTTTAACATGATCTGGCAAAGTTTGCTCCTTAAGCCAAACATGCCTTCTAAGTACAGACCCAGTGACAGCAGCCCTGCAAGATGCCTCTAAGGAATCAAAACCACATTGCAAAGTACGTTTACCAACTTGCTCAGCAGAATGCATTAAATCCTGTAATTCTTTATTTTCAGCACAGTCCAGAATCAACATCATTTTCTGTTTAAGTAATCCAATAATATGATTCTGCTACTTTAACATATGAAACTGGCAGTTTAAGGCCCTAATGGCCAAAGTAGCAGAAGTGTATACCTTCTTACCCCATCTGTCCAGGGCCCTGGAATCTCTATCAGAGGGGGTAGGGTTTTTGGCAGTAGCAGCCTTAATGCCTTTGGGTGCCTGTGAAATGGCCTCTGGATCCACAGTAGGATCCTTAAAGAGGAACTTGTAAGAGTCAGGTAGTCTGTAATACCTGTCAGGTTTTCTGGGAGCTGGAGGTAAACTGTCGGGGGTCAGGCTAGATTCCAAGAAGGCATCATCTACAATGTTCAGGACAGGAGGGATAGTTAAAGGCCTGTGTTGAGGGAGGAGTAAGAATTCCCTAAGCCTCTTTTTGGAGTCAGAGTAATCCTGGCTTTCCCAGTGAAAATGCTTCCTAAGAGTGTGCAAGGTTTCACCAAAAGAAAAATCTTCTGGGGGGGGGGGGGGAGCAGTCCTCTGCATCAGAATCCTCATAGGTAGATAAGGGTAAATCCTGGTAATCAGAAGAAACAGAAATTTCAGAATCTTGATCAGAAGAATCAGAAGGAAAATCAGTTCTAGGTCTCTTAGAGGGTGAAGGCTGGCTTCCCCTAATTAAAGTAATAAGGTCTTCAGCCATTCTTATCATTTATTTTTTAGGCATATGGGCCTGACCATGTGGTTTGGATATTGGTTTTCTAGGCGTGGGTCGAATTTTAGGCCTTGAAGAAGAAGATGGCATCGGTTTGAAATGCAAGTCAGTAGGCCTGAATACAACTTCAGAAGCCGGTGCCTGCACAGTGGCTCTGGACCCATCCATGGTAGAGACATCCGCAGGTGCCATGGTCGAAGAAGCATCTTGCGGACTCCGAATGGGTCTCAGTAGAGGCCTGCGAATCTGAAGTAGCAGTTATCAGGGGCTGCAAAAGCACCCCACTGAGTACCGATAAACTGGCGACTAGCTTAACGGAAGTGTCGTCGGCAGCTTTGGACCTATGCGGTCTGTCTCTGTCTTTATCTGAATTTTTTTGGAATGTCGGTAGTTGGCTTACTGAAGCCATTTCTGGATAGTTAAACCGAGTACCAAAATAATTTGCTGCAAAAATAAACAGACGATGAATAGTTCAGGGGTTTAATAAGGCACAAAACCGACAGCGAGGGACGTCGTGGTCTGGGCCTAAGCAAGGAATGCAGTATGAATGAAAATCTTTATGAGGTATTTGCTTTCCACAGGTAATACAATTGTTAACTTTTACTGACATCGGTTTAGAGCAAGAAAAAGGATCCCCAATGGGGTACTTAACTTTTTTGAAGACTTCGGTTCTGAAACTCGAAAACGAAAATTTCAGGAGTCGGACAACCGGCACTTGCGAACTGCTTCTGCTTCGTGCACCACGTGGCAAGAAATACTGATGTAATGGCGTTCTCCAACAGGGATACTTATCTTTCCAATGGCTTGAGGAAGAGCCTTGAGTAGTAAAGCTGACAGACTGAAGCTGAAATGATAGTTCAATACTCAGCTGTCAGCAAGCAATGTATGGGGTACTTTGCATCCATATGTTTCTTATATAACTCTGACTCCACTGGGTTGAGGCCATCTGCTGGACATACATAAAAGAGGGGGTGCCCAGGCTTTGGTATGCTGGCTGGATATATGGGTATCCTTGACAGAATATCCCTATCAGTTAAAAATACTACAACAGTGGTCAAAGAAGGACATCATACTATAATTTTTACACAGCAGGGCCTACTGTTTGACTATTCTACCTCAAGGGATACCAACCAAAAAAAGAAGTTATGTACTCACCATAATGTTCCAGCTGAGTAGTTGTACTTCATTTGTCTTCAACCTGTGGGTTACGAATCTGACAAATTCAGGAGCATCTGCTCCGAGCTCCAAGCTCCTCCCCTACCCATAATACACTGCCACCACCTTCCTTGCCTCAGATCAAGTTTGCAGCCCATAACAACTCAGAACCCGATCCAACAAAAGTTCATCACATCAACTTTCCCAACTAAGCCACAAAGGCGTATTCTGCTACATACTAAGCCAGCAGGTTTGGGGAAGGAGGGGGGGGGGTGGTTGAAGACAAATGAAGTACAACTACTCAGATGGAACATTATGGTGAGTACATAACTTCTTTATCTGAAATAGTTTACTTCATTTGGTCTTCAACCTGTGAGACAGAGTCCCCAGCTACCTATACCCTAGGGTGGCCCTCATGGAAGGATATTCCGGAGCACCGGGGAGCCACAGGATGCCTGGCCTCGAAATACCAAATCCAACTTATAGTGGGAAATAAATGTATGAGATGAGGACCAAGTAGCCACAGATCAGATATCATCCAAGGGTGCTCTGGACCAGAAGGCCGCTAAAGTAGCCATGGACCTGGTGGAATGGGCTCTAACCTGACCAGGAAGAAACAAGCCCTTGTCCTTGTACACTTGAGAAGTACAGAGAGAAATCCATTTAGCAATGGTCACCTTGGAAATGGGTTTACCCAAAAACGGTTTAGAGAAAGACACAAATAACTGATCAGACTTTAGGAAAGACTTAGTTCTGTGCAAGTAAAAATGTAATTGTCTATGAACATCTAACAAATGCAACTTGTATTCACCTTTATTTTTGAAATTCGGGAAGAAAACAGGTAAATTGATAATCTGATTTATGTTTGCCTCAGAGGCCACTTTGGAAAGAAAAGAGGGGTTGGTACAAAGAGACACCCTGTCCTTGTGGAAAACCATGTACGGAAGCTTGATAGACCATGCCTGGAGTTCTGAGACCTTCCTAGCCAAGGTGATAGCCACTAAGAAGGCTGTCTTCCAGGACAGAAAGTTGAGGTCTACTGTTGCAGCCGGCTTGAAAGGAGGAGCAACTAAAGCTTGTAGCATCAACGTAAGGTCCCACAGAGGAGTGGGATCCTTGACTGGGGGACGCAAGAGAAAAGTACCTTTAATAAAGGCTTTGCACAATCTGAAAGAGGCCAAAGTAGTCATATTTTCACCAAGTGAAAACTGGAAATGGCCGCAAGTTGTATCTTTACTGTAGATGAGCTGGTCCGCTGTTGAAAAATGTTTGCCAAAATTTCAAGCATGGCCGTAACTGGAGCCGAGAAGGGATCCAAATTTCTCTGAGAAGCCCAGATGGAAAAGCGTTTCCATTTGCTACAATAGATTTTTCTGGTGGAGGATTTAAGAGCTGCCACCAGGACAGGCTTGACAAACCGGGAGTCCTGGCAATTAGGGAAACTGGAAAAGTCAAGCTGTAAGTTTCAGACTGTCCAGATTTGGATGAGGGACCCCTGATGGGTGAGATATGAGATCCGGGCGGGGATCCAAGGAGGAACTAGATGACGAGACCAGAAGAAGGGGAACCAAACCTGGCGAGGCCAAAAAGAGGCAATGAGGACTACTTTGCTCCCCAGTCGACGAGCTTTCTGTAAAACCTTTGGAATAGGAGGTAATAGAGGATAAGCATACAGAAGACCGGGAGGCCAAGCATGGACTAGACCGTCTCTGGGGGATTCCCCTGGCGGGGGGTTCAGAGCAAAGAACTCGCTGCTCTTCGCACTGGAAGGAGATGCGAAGAGATTGCAGCAAGGCTGACCCCACTTTAGAAAGATCTGTTCCCCTACTGAAGGATTCAGAGACCACTCGTAAGGCATCAGGATAGAATGGCTGAGCCTGTCCGCCAGAACGTTGGACTGTCCCGGAATGTGCGTTGCTACCAGAAAGCAACTGGTGGAGATCACCCATTCCCAAACTCTCATGGCTTCGCAACAAAGGGGGTAGGATCTGGTCCCTCCCTGTGTGTTGATGTACCAGACCACAGACATGTTGTCTGACTGAATTGCAATTGTTCCCAGAGGAAGAGAGGCATGAAGGGCCTGCAATGCTAAAAGGACCACTCTCATCTTTAGAACCATTGATGTGCAAGCTGGTCTCTGTCGGGGACCACATGCCTTGGACTGTCCTTCCCGAGTAATGCCTCCCCACCCTAGCTGGGAGGTGTCCGTGGTCATTGTGCCTTGGGCTGGGGCTGCAACAAATGAGCGTCCTTCGAGAATGTCCACAGAGTGCATCCACCACAGAAGGGACACCCTGCAGGCTTTGCTTATATGAACTGGATGACTCAGTGGAAGATCCAGCAATGACCACTGTACAGCAAGAGTCCACTGTAGAACTCGCATATGCAAACAAGCACACAGAAGAAGTGTAATCGTGGCCGCCATAGAGCCAAGGGCTCGCAACACTACCTCCACTGGCAGGTGATATGAGTGAGCAATAGCAGTGACATGAAGTCGCAGATTTCAAATTCTCTCTGGGGTCAGGAAGACTTTTGTCTGCAAGGTGTTTATCCATACTCCGATAAACTCTATGACCTGGAGAGGGTCTAGACGAGATTTGGCAATGTTGACTGTAATACCTAGATGATCTGCTAGGTGTAGGAAAAAATCCCTGGCCTGACAAAGTAGACACTTGGTGGATGCAGCAAGGAGCCAATCGTCCAGGTACGGGAAGACCTGAATCCACTGGAACCTCAGGTGAGCCGCTACTACTGCCATAACCTTGGTGAACACCCTGGGGGCTGTGGTGAGACCAAAGAGTAGAGCTCGAAACTGACAATGATTGGCCCCTAGCTGGAAGCGACGGAAGCTCCTGGAGCGTCAGTGTATCTTTATGTGGTAGTAAGCATCCTGGAGTTCTAATGACCACATCTTTTGCAAATAAGGCAGGATGGACTGTAACGTGACCATCCTGAACTTTTCTTTGGTAACTGACAGGTTCAGGGTTGACAGGTCCAGGATGGGCCTGAGGTCCTCCGTCTTTTTTGGTGCCGAAAAGAACCTGGAATAGATGCCCGATCCAGTCTGATCTCGGGGGACGGGTTCGATGGCTCGTTTCTTTAGCAGCCTGATAACCTCTAGTGCTGCCACCTCCCTTTGCACAGGTGGCACATCTGGGAGGTGTTTGGGTGGAATGTGGGGAGCTACAAAGGGAATTGTATAAAGTACAGTTTTGTACCTACCATAAATGTAGATGTTCGAGTGTATATACTGCTGCAGTCATCACACTTGGGTTATCCTGTCGTCAGGCGGTCCTGCAGTCGGCCGAATCCCAAACCGTGGTCCGGCGTCGGCTGTCGTCGCTTCTTCCCTGATGTCAGTGCGACAGGGGTATAAAAGAGGCAGCCGATGCCATTTTCTTCAGTCTTTCTTGCCGCGCGGTGCCTGAAGCAGAAGCAGTTCGCAAGTGCCGGTAGGCCAGGTCCTGAAATTTTCGAATCGAATTTCAGCCCGAAGTCTTCTCTAAAGCTAAGTACCCCGTTGGGGAAACATTTCTTGCCTCAAACCAATGTCAGACAAAGTTAATAATTGCATTTCTTGTGGGAAGCAAATACCTCATAAGGATTTTCATTCTTATTGTATTCCTTGCCTAGGCCCAGACCACGACGTCACTGGCTGTCGGTTTTGTGCTAGGTTCAACAAACGTACAATTAAGCATCGGGCAGATTTTGCCCAGCATTATTTTGGCAGAAAATTTAACTATAGCATGCCGTCGGAGCAACCGACATCAGCAATGTTTAAAAAACGCAAGGATAAGGACAAACAGCCAAGGCCAAGACCAGTTACCAAGGCCTCAGCCAGGCCTGACGCCGGTTCTCCGGTTTTCAGCGAGGCGCCTACGCAGCCCCTGACTGCCGCTGATTCAGAAATTCTGACGGCCTCCCAGACCGATGCAGCTGGGCCTCAGGAACCGGTTCCACCTCACCCCTCAGACGCCGGACCAAGGCTTTGGGATTCGGCCGACTGCGGGACTACCTGACGACAGGATAACCCAAGTGTGATGACTGCAGCAGTATAACACGATGAACATCCTCTGGATATGATTCACAGCACCCAATGGTCTGATGACATGGACTCCCATGCTGTCAGGTGCAACGAAAAGCGACCCCCAACTACCTTAGGAGCAGAGCAGTTGGGCAACCCCTCAAGGTTGATGTGAGGGCCTGTCCGAGAAAGGTTCTCGAGACCCAAAATTCCTCGGACCCCCCCCGGACCCTGGGGCACCGTCTGTCTTGACCCCCTGTGCCTCTAGGGGAAGACGAGTCCTGAGCGTTCCGGGAATACTGAGACTTCCGGAACCACATCTTCTTTTGCCCTCGCTGATTCTGAGAAAAGGATCTTTGAGGGTTCGAGAAGCAGATCCCGATGGCAGACAGTGTCCTCCAGTCTTTCTTGCTCTGGACCAAAGTGTTGCGGATGATCTTACCAAAAAAGCGAAGAGCCCGTCGTAAGGGGTATTCGCAAATGACGCCTTGAAGTGCTCCGAGAACTGACACAATCTAAGCCAGGCGTGATGCCTCATGGCAACGTCGGACCCAGCCGTGCTAGCCACTCCCTCGGTGGTGTGTGAGAGAAGGCGCATGGACGTATTTGATACGGCTTTGAGGGTGGCCATCCTTGCGGAAAATGTGTTTTTATCCTCCTGCGATGTGGACCCAGGAGGCGTCTCAGCGAGTTCCTTAACCAGGTCGCGCTGCAATCGAATAACATGGGCCAAGTACTTCAGCACCTTTATAGAAAAGGTTGCAGATGCATACGTATGCTTCCTTAGGCGGTCCATCAACCTGGACTCTCGGTCGGGAGGATGGACCGAGGATCTTTCTTAGGCCAGTTCCTTCTTGGAGGGCGCTGCTACCACCATAGCGTCTTGTCAGAAGGGGGGCTTAAAATTTTGTCAGGGCGCTTTGGAATAGGCTCCACGGTGTCCGGTTCCCTCCAAACCCACAAAGTGATTAAATCCACCAGAGGGTCCGCAGGGGGGAAACCGATGACGACGGGACACCCAGGAAGTAGATGGGCCTGCGCCGAAGGCCTCCAGCAACACCAACTAGTCCGAGGAAGGTTTTGGGGTGGACCAGTCTCCCCGCTGGAGTAAAAGTTCAGTGATGTCTCCAAAGGAGACATCCTCGGGAGGTGATCTGGGGGAAAATTCATCTTCCTCCAAGTCAGTGTCCTCCGTGAGGGAGGAGTCCAAGTGCCTCCTCTTGCACATATGCTTGCGAGGAGCCTCTCGGGTGGGGCTGTCCAGGGAGGGCTCGCAAGCCACCTGATGTTCCTCTAGGGAAACTGGGGCACTTTGGGCATGGGTTGCCCCTGTGGTAAAATGATACAGAACCAGGGGGAGTCAGGGCGAAATTCGAAGAAATGGTCAGGGGTCTCGATCCAATGGAGAGGACCCTTTCCACTACATCGAACGCTGAAGGAGAGCGAGCCACCTGGGACTCCAGCACTGTAGCTGCTCTCCCTGGGTCCAATAAGCAGATAGGAACCAGTCCCGAAGGAGATGGAGCACCAAGGAGATGGCCTGGAGCCGACGAAAAGACCTCCACCCCCCTTGGATCCGACCCAGGCTATGGCTCAGACAGCTGCTTGGATCCAAACTAGTCAGATCCGACAAGCTCAAGGCAACCGCCGGCGTCGAGGAAGCAAGTACCATCGGCGCTGACACCCTGACTCCGAAAATCCTTGGTTCCAGATACTCCGAAGCGGAGGGTCAGATCGGAGAAGGAGTAATTGGTGAAAAGAAGGGAAGAGAACTATGCCCACCGGAGGGAGAGGGAGCTGGCAGGACTCCCATCTGGTTCTGCATCCAAATAAACCTCATCATTTTATCCATGTCTGATTCCGAGAGACTATGCGTGGACTGCGACGAGGCGACGGACTCTGAACTAGCTGGCCGGTGTACTGATGCCCTGGATGAAGACCAAGGCTCCTCCAGCTCCAGAGAAAAATGTGGTGATCGGAGCCGAGGGGAAGTTGGTTTAGTAACCACATGAACCTTAGGAGGAGGCCCCGCTGGGGTGGAACATTCCGGGGACCTCTTCCTGTGTCTTTCAGCCTTGTGTTCTCTCTCACGTTTCTTCTGATGAACAGAATCCCCTTCCCCAGACCTAGAAGAGAGAGGTTGAGTCCCGGCCCTGCAGGGAGAGAGACAGAGAGAAGGAGTAACAGAGATGGAGAGAAGGAGTAACAGAGACGGAAGAAGCGGTCACAGCCATGACCACCAAAGTAGAAGAAGTGGCCACCTCAGAAGCAGGGAGAAGGCCCTTCATAATAAGTTTTGCCCTGCGGTCACTCACGGCTCGCGGGTTAAAGCCAGCACAAATACCACATTCAGAAGAAAGGTGAGACACACCCAAGAAGACCGCACAAAGTGTGTCCATCGGCAGGCGACAACTTGTGGCCACACACTGTGCATTTTCTAAACATTAGTTTAGGCTGTTTTGCCATTATCCACAACAAAAAGCCTAAGACTACCTACTAAGCCACACACACAAACAGGGGTGACGAAAGAATTACTTTTTGAAAACTTTTTAAACTAGAAAAAACACAATGCACCAGAGAGGGGAGTGGAGAGGGAAACTAGGCTAACTCACCTAACACACTTAAACTGCAAAAAAAGCACTGAATCGAAACTCAAAGTACTTACTACACCCGGAGCACAGAGATCACGATGCAATCGCAAATGCGGCAAACGAGATCTGAGGGAAGGAAGGTGGTGGCAGTGTATTATGGGTAGGGGAAGGAGCGTGGAGCTAGGAGCAGATGCTCGAGAATTTGCAGAGTCAGATCCGTAACCCACAGGTTGAAGACCAAATGAAGTAAACTACCTCAGATCATTTTTTTCCCATACTAAAACACTGATGGCCACTAGTAAGCTCATTTCAAAAGGGGAAAGGGTTAGTTAAGGTCACATGGGAGAGGCAGTGGCATTTTAGGGGGTTTTAAGTCAACATTCCTTATGGGACCTACTTGAATTTGGGAGGATAAGAGAGGACCTAGGGTAAGATAAGCAGCTACGGCTGAAAGAAGTAACTTATCAGAGGTACAATAAATGGTGCCTAAGAAATGTTTGGTAAAACAGTGAAGGATATTAGAATCCTTACTCAGTGAAGGTACACCCCCCCCCCCGAACAGCTCGAGAAGAAAACTAGTCTCCATTTAGATAAATAATGCTTCCCTGTGTCACACCACTTCCTCTGAGAGCTGCCCCTTGGAAGGGATCAGGCTGAAAGGATCCATATGGCTAATCATATGCTCTTTCATACTGGGTACTCTATGAATCCCCAGTCCTGTGTTAGGAGGCTGGTCTGTTGCAGGAGCAGTGGAGGATTCTCTCTCTTGTCATATGTAGTCTGTAGGAGACAAGAGTAAAGAGATAGGGCTTTGAGGTGTCATATGTGGATCATCTCAAAGCCCTATCTTTATACTCAATCTCCTACAGACTGAGAGGTGATCTATGCCTGGCATACAAGGCATCCCTGGACCCCACTATGATGAATCTTGTTTTGCATCTGCAAAATAAATAGCATCAGAACTACTAGCTCTAAAGATCTAAACTTTGATTGCAACATAAACAGGACATCAGTTGACATATATACGTATCTCAAAGAATTCCTATTCTCTGGAATAGGTTCCCCATCCATGTAAAAAGTCCCTCCCTAACCCTATTTAACTGTAACTTGGACCACTGGGTGGGAAATCAAAAATTAATTTCTGGTCTGGCACCTATGTTTTTGACAGACAGATGCAGTCGGTAAATCATGTTATATCAATCAATCGCCCCTTACATAAACAGCTACTCTAAAAGACATAACTTGTGGGAAACAATGGGTTTGCACAGCTAGGCTTATAAAGGCCCTAGTGGTCATTAGCTTAGTATACACCTATCAACCTAGGCTTATAAAGGCCCTAGTGGTCATTAGCTTAGTATACACCTATCAACCTATGTACTAACTAGGAGAAAGTACACCTCTGTGAGAAGCTAAACATAACAATAAATGTTCAGTAGATCATTGCTGCAGTATAATTCCTGACCAAGGGGAATTTGCTGCAGATGAATATATACAAGCTAGCCATCTCCTACAGCTCCATGGACATCCCAGTATGAAAAGCCTCTTGCTCCATGCTGTAATTCCAGAATCCCGAAGACGATAATGTGGAGACGACAATCACAAAACTCAAAACACTGAACATAAGCTTTCCCTGGGCAAGTAATCACTTGCCTAACACAACAGCAAAACAAACTGTACTACCTAAAACCCACCTCCCCATGTGAGGAGCCTGCACCCCCCCCCCCAACTATATATTCCAACTCCTGGATCGCAATACAGTGGAGAAAAGGCATAATTCTCCAGGTTGGGCAAGTGTTTACTTACGTGGTTCAGTATTTTCAGTTTTGTGATTGTCATCTCGGTATTACCATCTTCGGATTCTGAAATTATGGTATTTAGAAGTAGACCTGCCAGGACATATGTCTGCATCTTGAACATTAATCTGCAAGCATTCCATTCATCCATAACTCCACCCCCCATGTCTGCACATGGGGTTGAGGTGTCAGGGTGTCAAATCAACAGTGCCATCCTCTACAGCAAACGTTCATACTGCCTGGAGGCTAGCCTGTCACTCTTTCTTGTTCTGTATCACATACGCACACCTATGATCAATTTAGTGTGTCCAATTCACCTACTGCATGCCTTTGGAATTTGACAGGAAACTGCAGCACCTAAAGAAAACCCACACAAACACAGGGAGGACATGCATACTCTGTAAAGAAGGCACCTTAGCTGAGAAATAAACCACAGTGCTGCGGTGGTACGGCGGTAGCGTTGTTATCTCACAGCAAGAGGTTCTCCCATTCGATTCTCGGCTGGGCTTGGGAGTGCCTTGTGTGTGGAGTCTGCATGCCTCCCCGCGGTTGGGTAGCCTTCGAAAGACATGCGTGTGTAAATGGGCGTGCCTTCGTTGAAGGTTGAGCGTCGAGCTGGCACCTCGGTGTTTTGTAAAAAAAATCTCCTGCCAATCATTAGTGGACCGGAGTTCCACTGTGGTGACCCCTTACCGGGGAAAGCCGAAAGACAAACAACCACCTCTTGCTTTGAGGTGACAATGCTAACTACTGCACTACTGTGCTACATTCTTCCCACAAATTCCATTTATTTCTATGTAATTTGCTCCTTTCTTTTTCTATAGCTTATGCCAGCAATTCTTTTATCTCCTTTACAATATTCAATACTTCAACTACAAAAGAATTTCTATTAACTGCTTTATTTCTAAGCCAAAAGCACTAAACCCATTAAGGCCTTACTATGCTTAGATAATTGAGATTCTGTGTCCCAGGTTTAAAAAAAACATTTCCTTAGATAAAAGCATTTGCTCCACCAACATTTCTGACAACATACTCCGTAAGGAATTTTTAACATCTGCCAACTCATTACACTCTCAAAAAACATTTGTCCAATTACCTCCCCTTTTCTATCACACCTCCAGTATTTGTAATACACCACAGGAAAATTCTCTGAAGTCTACTTGGGGTATAAAAATACCTACAAACACACTTCCAAGCAAAAATCCTAAATCTTTTGTCCCTTCACTGCCCCATTGTTCCTTTGAAAACTCTCTTTCCAGTTTCTCTTCCCAATCATCTCTAATCCCCTCTCATTGATTCTTACAATTATGAACTAGTTTATAAGCTCTACTATCCCCTTTTAACAGCAGTCTCTGTTTTAGACTCAACTAAAACTCTGCCATAGCTGGTCATATCTGCAGTCCAAATGTTTGCTTGGCCTCTTCTCACTCTACTGCCTTTCCCTTTCTAGTTATTTGCTCCCAGTGCCTTGCTTCCTTTGCCAGCTTTCTCCAGTAAACTCCTCGCCCCTGTGACCTATTTTTCACAGCCTTCCTTACAGTTACAGTCATCCCTATCGGTGGAATCTCCTTTCTCCATTTCCATGCTGGCTTTGTTCTTAGAACTCTTTCTGCTACTTTATGAATACATTACAGCTGTACGGTTTGATCTTATTCTCCTTAAGGACCTGCACCCAAAATCATACTCTCATTTCTTGAACTTCCCTGTTTCGTTATCATCCCTTTCCTCTTTGATTTACAGCCATCTGCTTGCATTACGTACGTGAGCCTTAAACGTGCAGATCTAAAGTATCCCTTCAAATCAGGTAATCCTACACCACCTTGTTCTGTGGGGAGGATCAATTTATCCCATTTAACTCTTGCCCTCTTCCTTCCCAAGTAAATTCCTTCAAATCTTTATTGTCTATATCTTGTTCATAAAAATGTGATTGACCTGTATAAAAAAAAATAAAGGGACTAAAATAATTTTCACCGCGTGTTGTCCTCCTATCTATATTCATAATTAAGAGCTTCTATTTCTCAGTTTTTGTATGCACTCTTGCTTAGTCTCTTCCCATATATCCTAAGCTAGCATAACAGAATCCTTTTTAATCCTCACCTAAACACTTCATCAAATGACGTCCTCACAAATATGGGTACTGCTGAATCATTTCGGGTGCAGTCTACTGAGTCTTCGTTTTATCTTCATTAATTCTGTAACTCAAAGAGACTTGAAACCGTTCCAAAATGTTCCACGAAAATGTATTTTTCTGGATTGTCCAGTACAAAATAATATAACAGGCAAATGGATATTTTTTTCTTGATTACCATACAATTTATATCGCTGAACTTGAGAGTCCCTTATTTTCTTTGTCAACAGCTCTAAATATATAGCAAATAATGATGGGAGAGGACACCCCTGGCTTGTTCCTCTGCTCAAATCCTGGTTGTTGGAGAGGAACCCTCCCACCTTAATTTTTGCCTCTGATCCTTCATCTATCCTCCTAATTACTCTATTATTCTATCAGGGAATGCAAATGTTACATTTGCCCTGGTCATAAAATCCCAGCTGACTATACAGAATGCTTTCTCTGTATCAAGACCCACCAAAAATAGCAGTACATTCATACATACATACTGCCTCCCTCTGGATTAATAGTCTATTAATGTTATCAAATGTTTGTCTCTCTTCCAAAAACCACAATGATTTGCATCTATCAATTTTGGCAACACCTCTGCCGCTCTCTTACCTACTATAGACAAACACTTTATAATCATGGTTTAAAATTGAAATAGGTCTATATAAAGCTGGGTTTGAAGGGTCTTTATACTCTGGGTAATATATTCACCACAGCTTTCTTCCAAGATGCTGGTACACCCCCATCAAAACCTTCTAGATCTCTATTGCTTTCTCCCCTCCCAACTTTCAAACTTCCCACAGGAATAGCATCAGTTACCGAAGACGTCCCTGTTGACTGATTAAACGTCACCATTTCTCTCTAACTGCTTCTTATCATAGTTATTAATTGTTGAGGCTCATCTTAAATCTTCCATAAATATTTCCATGTGTGCCTTTTTGGTTTCCACACTGACTGGCTTTATACAAATGTTCATAAAATTTCTGAAATATATAATACCTCTTGGATCTCTGGTTATTTTTCTTGAAACAGGCTTCCTAAGTTTGGCGACAACCCTTTTGACGTTATGCTAAAAGTTTTTGGGGTATGGAGACGTTAACAAAAAATAACTGTGTAACAATAACCTTCCTAAACTCATGCATATTAAACAAAGACATCTTTGTTTTCCCTTTGGCACACTACAGCTGTTCCTTTTTTATTCTGAGACCCCTTATTTTTCAATAACTTAAAGATGATGTACACTTCAACGATACTGAAGTAATAATTTTAATTGTATTTTTCTCAGTCAAGCAGTTGTCTCATTTCTAATTAAAATGTGTGATCCTCTATTTTTATGCTAAATGAATGCACATATAAATTTAACGTCTGCACGTGCAACATGCTCAACCCACTGCTTCAGTGTGTGACATCTCATTGTGATCAGAAGCCTTACTGGCAAGTAGGAAGCAGGAACAGCATGCAGACCGGCATGTTTATTTTGAGATTTGTCACAGAATCTGTTCTGCCCAAAGATTTGACAAAGAAACAGTCTTTTTTTTAAAGTACTGCCACTGTATTTTCAGAGGCAGCTTGTTTATATGCTGCAAAGCAAGAATATTTATCAGAATCACACCAAGTCCAAGCACAAATTTACTTACCATTCAAGTACTGCTTGCAAACCAATACTTTAGTTGCTGTGTGCTTGTCATACACAAGAACTCCTCTACTCATCCCATTGTATTCCCTTCCTTCTCAAGATGGAATATGTAATTAGCAAGGGGTGTGGTTGTGCATCCTGCAAAAACACTGTTTTGCAGTTGCATGTCAACGTTCCTTTTTTTTTTTTTTTTGATGATGTTACAAATGTTAGTAATATCAACATGTTGGTGTTTATAGACATCTTTAAGCATACCCACTTGATATACACACACACACACACACACACACACACACACACACACAAACAAACCCAGAAAGTGCCCAGAACCATAAGCAAAGAGGTGTATGTGTAAAAATAAATATACACAGTGCCACACCACATCACTGCAGAATTCAACAGTAATTTTATTAAACGACCACATCAAGACAGCAAGCAACCCAGGTTTCATTTGTGAAAACGAACTTCTTTAATGCTAAGTTTACAACTGACACTCCTTAATTTAAATCTAAAAAGGTGCCAAAATATGCCTTAAATAAATTATTATGCCATATTACATACAAAAGGCGTCACAATATAATACGAAAAATATATATTTAAATATTTTATTCATTTTATATGCAATTCAAAATATTTCATAAACAAAATTAAAAAAAAAATACGCTTATAAACAATAAAAATATAAATAGTGCTATCCAATGGTAAAAATATTAACTACATCAGTTCATTCAAACCTAAACCATAAATGGCACCTTAATTAATGATCCACCTTTTCTCTTTAAAATGAAATGCCTATAACTTATCAAACTTATTGAGAGCGAAGTAACTAACTTAATAAATACCTACAAAACTAAATAAGACACCTGGATGTTCTCTATGAGAACCAAAGCAGTACGTGGTCTTGAACACCTCAGGTCACTCATATGTAGAGATAAAATAGAAGTTATGTTCTTACCATAACGCTCCATGTTAGTTGTCTTCTTCTCGCCTTCTTCTTGCTGGATGGGTTCGGAGCACTCGGCCACTCTAAAAGCTCGAGAGTTGGTTCCACCGGCTCGAGGCTCCCCTTATATCCCACAATGCTAGGTGTGAGCTACCTCAGATCTCGTTTGTAAGCTAGACCCAGCTTATAATAGCAGCAGAATAACTAGAAACAAAATCCACCTCTATAAACACGGGTGAAGAGAAGGGTGACCTACATCCTGATCTAGGAAATATGCACGGCAGAGCATATACCCAAAGTAAAGAGGTGGTAGAAAGAGAGGTCACAATCAAACTCCTCTAGGTCTGTCCAGGCCAGGGGGAAGGAGGGTGGGACGCAAGAAGAAGGCGAGAAGAAGACAACTAACATGGAACGTTATGGTAAGAACATAACTTCTATATGTTAAGTTGTCTATCTCGCCTTCATTCTTGCTGGATGGGACCGCGTCCCTAGCACCTTGTCCTGGGTGGCCTAACGGAACAGACTCTTGAGAACAGTGGAACCAAAGTTAGCTCTATGCCTAGAAGCTAAATCCAACTTATAATGAGAAATGAAAGTGTGAGGAGTAGCCCAAGTAGCCGCTGCACAAATGGTGTCAATAGGCAGTCTGTCTTGGAAGGCTACAGAAGTAGCCAAAGCTCTGGTAGAATGGGCTTTAGGTTTGTTAGGCAGCTTTTGGTGTCTAATTTCATAAACAAGGGAAATCAGGGATGTTAGCCATCTAGATAATGATACCTTTGAAACTGAAAGTCCCTTTCTGCCTTCTGCATAAGAGACAAACAGCTGGTCAGATTTTCTGAATTGTTTGGTTCTATCCAAATAGTACCTTAACTGACGATGAACATCTAGCCAATGCAATTTTTGTTCAGACCTGTTAGAATATTCTGGAAAAAACACAGGGAGGTCAATACTTTGATTTAGGTTAGACGCCGAGGCTATCTTAGGTAAAAAGGACGGGTTGGTTCAGAAGATACCCTGTCTTTATGGAACAACAGATAAGGAGGTCGACAGCTGAGTGCATGAAGTTCTGAAACTCTTCTAGCTGAAGTAATAGCAACTAGAAAGAGGGTCTTCCATGATAACAATTTTAAAGAACAGGAGGCTGCAGGTTCGAAAGGGGAAAGAATCAAAGAACTAAGAACTAAATTTAGGTCCCAAGGGGGAGGAGAATTTCTTATAGGAGGTCTGAGTAGAAAAACTCCCTTCAAAAAGGCTTTACAAAGCTTGTGGGACATGATAGCAGACTCTGAAATGCCCACATGAAAGTTAGAAATAGCTGCCAATTGAACTTTAAGAGTAGAAGGAGATGAACCTGCATGGAAGAGTTCAGCTAGAAAATCAAGGACCATTTGGATGGAAGCAGTGAAAGGATCTATGTCCTTCCCTTGAGCCCAATAGGCGAAACGTTTCCACTTACTCAAATAAACCTTCCGAGTGGAAGATTTATGGGAAGCTATCAAAATATCTCGGACAGAATGAGATATTTGAGGAAGCCTGGCTAAGGTTGGAATTGGAGGAACCAAGCAGTGAGGTTCAGAGAGGGGAGGGAGCGATGACACTGACCCGACTGATGGATCAAAAGATCTGGAACTAGGTCCAGATGCCAAGGTCGCTCCAATAGAAAATGATGTAGAAAGGGGAACCAAACCTGTCGAGGCCAGTAAGGAGCAATGAGGATCAACGAGGCCTTCTGAGCGATAGCTTTCTGTATCACTTGAGAGATTAGTGGGAAGGAGGAAATGCATACAGAAGTCCCCGGGCCAAACTTGGACTAGAGCGTCTCTGCTGGGCTGGCCTGGTAAAGGGAATAGGGTGAAATAATCTCTGCACTTGCTGTTTTGGGGAGTAGCAAAAAGGTTGCAGCAAGGCTGACCCCACTTGAGAAAAATTTCTCTCACAACAGAGTCTTTCAGAGACCACTCGTGAGGCATGAGGATAGCTCTGCTCAACTTGTCCGCAATTTGATTGGACTTCCCGGGGATGTGCGTTGCTATCAGAAACCGCTGAGAAGAAATCGCCCATTGCCACAGTCTGAGTGCTTCTCGACACAGGGGTTAGGACCTGGTTCTGCCTTGTTTGTTGATATACCACACTACAGACATATTGTCCGTCTGGATTGCTATCGTTCCCAAGGGAAGAGAGTCTTGAAGGGCTTGCAACGCTAAAAGCACTGCTCTCATCTCTAGAACATTTATGTGCAAGTGGCATTCGTCTGGTTGCCATGTGCCCTGGACAGTTCTGCCCTGATAATGCCCCCCCCATCCGATCAGGGAGGCGTCCATTGTCAGAGTAGCAACCGGAGGGGAAGGGACAAAGGGTCTTCCCAATAAGAGCTGGGGGGAAGACATCCACCACAGAAGATGATTCCTGCACGTCTGCGTAATCATAATGGTGTGGGACATCGGAAGTTGCTGGTATGACCATTGCGTGAAGAGCATCCATTGAAGGATTCTCATGTGGAATCTGGCTAATGGAAGCAGAGGTATGGCAGCCGCCATAATCCCCAACACTTTCAGAACTAACCTGGCTTTGATTCTGTTGCTGCTGAAGAGGAGCGAGACCAGTTTGTGTATGTCTGTTACTCTCTGATCTGTTAGTCTCGCAGACATGTTGACTGTGTCTAGATTTGCGCCTATGAAGGTAATAGTACGACAAGGCGACAAAACAGACTTTTCGCAATTTATTGAAATGCCTAAATTTTGACAAATGCGAAAGGTGTAGTCCCTGGCCATTAGAAGAAGATGCTTGGTGGGAGCTGTGAGGAGCCAGTCGTCCAAATATGGAAACACCTGGAATCCTTGACGTCTCAGGTGAGAAGCTACCACTGCCATGCATTTGGTAAACACCCGGGGGCAGTGGTGAGACCAAAGGGCAGGGCCCTGAATTGAAAATGACTGGTTCCTAGCCTGAAGCGGAGGAATCTTCTTCTGGAGCGTCTGTTCATTTTTATGTGATAGTACGCATCCTGAAGGTCTATAGAGCACATCCAGTTTCCCTTTCCCAAAAGGGGAAGGATGGATTGCAGCGTGACCATCCGAAATCTTGTTTTCTTGACTGACTTGTTCAAGATACTGAGATCCAAAATTGGTCTCCAGTCCCCTGTTTTCTTTGGAACTAAAAAGAACCTGGAGTAGATTCCGGATCCTTGCTGGTCTGCTGGAACTGGCTGAATTGCTCTTTTTGCAAGCAGCTTTGAAATTTCCAAAGCTGCAAGATCCCTTTGAGCGGGTGGAACATCTGGAAAGGATTTTTTTGATTGGTTTGGAATGCGAACGAAGGGAATGGATTAGCCTTCGGAAATGATGGACTGTACCCATTTGTCTTGAGTTAGGGATAGCCAGGCTTCTGGGTACAGTGACAATCTTCCCCCGACTGCCTCCGAAGGTGGGCAGTCGGGCAACACCTCAGGGATGCTGAAAGGGCTTATCAGAGAAGGCTTCTCGAGTGCCCTGGTTCTGCGGACCCCCTCTGCCTCTAGGGCGACGTCTACCATTGTTGTTCCCCCTTCTGCCTCTGGCGGGGAACCGACTCTGTGCGTCAGGCGAAGTCCCTTGAGATTGCTTGCGGAACCACATTTTCCCACTTTTCTGGCCTTTGGGGTAAGGCCTAGAAGGAGTAGAAAAACGGACTCCGATGGCAGAAAGAGTCTTGCCATCCGTCTCGCACCTAGTCAAGGTTTCTTTCACTTGAGGACCAAAAAGAGATGATCCATCGAACGGGAATTAGGGAAAGACGCGTTTTAAAGGGATCCGCAAAGTTGCATAGCCGCATCCAGGCATGCCTGCAAGGCTACGCCTGTCCCTGCGGCCCTGCTCGCTCCATCAGCCGCATCTGAAGGAGGCGCATGGAGGAGTTAGCTATGGAGTTCAGGGTAGCCAGCTGAGTGTTCATCTTGTCTTGAAAACCCGCAGCTGTAGGATCCTTCAACATGTCACTCGCTTCTTTGATCAAGTCTCTTTGAAGACGAGTAAAATGGCATAGGTAGTTCAGCGAACGCATTGCAAAGGTCGCTGATGAGAACATCCGCTTCCCGTACCTGTCCATGGACCTAGATTCCTTGTTAGGTGGATGGACAGGCACTGAAGGATCAGCTAGTTCCTTCTTGGTGGCAGCAGCAACCACCATAGCATCCACAGAAACCCCCTTGGTCAAAATTGTTTATCCGCTGGTGCGTGATAAATTTTGAGGGTCTCCTGGGGTGGGGTCCACTGAGTCAGGAGCCATCCATGCCTTTTTTGCTACCACCTGCATGAGGGGTCAAAGGGGGGAGACACCCAGGAGGTGGAAGGGCGAGAGCCAAACGCCTCAAGGTACACAGATTCATCCTCCGAAGGGTTGAGGGCTGGTCAATTTCCTCTCTGCTTAAGGATTTCTAGAATGTCTGCAAATGAGACATCTTCAGAAGGGGAACGGGGGGAACCCTCGGAATCCTCTAAATCCGTGTCAGAGGTGACGGACTCAGGTGAGTCTATGTGTTTCCTCTTACACTTTCTCTTCCGAGGGGGCTCTTCTGCCAATTCAGGAGAGGCCTCGGAAGAGGATGAGATCCCCACAGGAGATTCCTGAGGAGCTGGCTCTCTGCGGTCTGGGATGAGGGAGTGAGCCGACTTGACCTGAGGCACCGAAGAGGGAGGGGCGGACGGAGCCGACTGTGGAGTTGAACCAGGTTCCAACACACTCCGCATGACCTCGAACACACCCCTGTCAGGCAGAGCCAGAGGTCCCCGCTCCGAAAAGCTAAAAACCTCCCTCGGCACCGACAGTGATGGCTCCGAGGCCGATGTCGGAGCCGAACTCACCAGCGCCGAAGCCCCGAGAGGGAGAGCGGGGTCGGACAAGGGTCCGATGCCACTCACCCCCTCGGAGCCGACGAGGGAAGTCCGGCGCCGAGATTCTTCTAAGGAAGAAATCGGAGCCGACGATGGAGCCGAAGACATTTGTATCGGCTCCGACGCTACCACAGTCTCGGTTCCGAAACGCCCCGGCTCCGAGCTCAACGGAGTCGGAGGAGGAACATAAACAGGGACAGGGTCAGGCATCGACTGATGAGTCGGGCTCTGAAGCATTTGGGCCAGTGCCTCGGACTTGAGAAGTCGACTCACTACCCTCTGAAGGTCATGGTCCGAAAGCCTCGATGACCTAGAGGAGTGAGATCTATGGCTCCGTTCAGACAGCAGAGGAGATGCTGGAGCCGAATGAACGGAGCCAAGGGACGGTGACCTGGACCTCTTTCTAGATGTCGGTTCCGAAGGTCTGGTCGGAACCGACACAGGAACTTCCAATACCTCGGCTCCAGCCGGAGCCGAGGAAACCACAGAAACTGCAGTCTGAGACTCATCGGCTCCAGCCGGAGCCGATGTAGACGGAGGTTTCGTAGCCTTAGGTCTCGGCTCAGAAGCTGGAGCCGAGGACCTAGAAGCCTTGGAGGGCTTTCCCGAAGGAACAGTAAGGGAACCCTCAGGCTTGAGTAAACCTCTCAAAATAAGTTTGTTTTTTCTTTCCTGCAGGACCCTGGGGCTGAAGCCGTGGCATACAGCACAGGAGTCCTGCAGGTGTAAAGGTCCCAGGCAGTAAACACAAGAAGTGTGACCGTCTGTCAGAGACATTTTCTGACAGCACGAGTCACACTTCTTGAAGCCTGAGACCTTTGAGTCTTTAGACATTTTAGAAGGAAGTGTAATCACACACACACAGTCAAACACACTGATTACACCCTATCCAAGTTTAAATTCAAAAAATAAAACAAACTATCAAAGTTTTAAAATCTGAGAAAAACACACAGACACCACTAGGGGATGGAAAAAGGCCCAAAGGCCCAAGGGAAGAACTTATAAGTTCTTGTGGAAAAAGGGGGATAATAAGAGAGAAAAGGGGACAAAATCCACTAAACTAAGGGAAACAACTGTTAAAAATTAAACTAAAGGGGTTTAAGTAGACTAAATTTTACTCTACAATTACTCACCAAGAAGCCGGTAGAAACCAAACACCTCGATCGCTGTAGCGGCAAACGAGATCTGAGGTAACTCACGCCTAGCATTGTGGGATATAAGGGGAGCCTCGAGCCGGTGGAACCAACTCTCGAGCTTTTAGAGTGGCCGAGTCGGAGCCGAGGTCGGCTCCGAACCCATCCAGCAAGAATGAAGGCGAGATAGACAACTTAACATTCTATGTTTAAAAGGACCCAATGTTTCATCCACATAAAAGGCTCCACATTGACAAGTTACCAAATAAATAACCCACTGGGTGTCGCATGTAATCAATTCCTTAATAAAAAACACTTTAAAGTGTTTTTACTAGAAAATTATTAGGTTTTCATCACATGCTGGCAACAGACACAATGTCCACAAGAACAGCACCCTACAGGTTTAGAAGCAATTAACCCCTATTTAGACAAGACCCCATATGGATTCTTAAAGGATGTTTTTTTTACCTCTCCTATAAGAAAATAAACATCTACCCAGTATTAATTGACCAAAAAAAAATAAAATTATCAGCTTTCAAAACAGACCAACATATTTGTATCACACCTCTTATCCTGTAAATATTGTTACCATAAGTTGTAACTAATTTAAATGAGCCCATATTTATTTTCCCATTTTACTTGTCTCCTTCCTTTAACAGCTTCTGTATAGAATAGATAAACCACTAGCCCTACGCTGTGCTCTTTTAACTATTGACAAATTGTATCTGTTATGTAAAAAAATGCTTCTTTACTTCATTAGAAGTGTTCTGCCAGTCCTTCTCATTACTACAAATATGTCTAAACCTTAAAAACTGGGAGTATGGGATACTATTCTTCACCTGTCTAGGATGACAGCTTTTAGCATGTAACAAGGTAATGTTGGAAAATGGCTTGCGGTATAGTGAGGTGCATACATTGTCACAAGGCAATTTTGGAGAATGGCTTGCGGTATAGTGAGGTGCATACATTGCTATCTACCAACATAGTAACAGATACATCCAAAATATCATGGTAAATAAGCTGTATTTAACAGTAAAAGTAAGCCCCATGTCATTATTATTCAAAAAGTCAACAAACAAACAGTTAATTTATCATCTCATAACATTCAGCAGTCATCCAGGAACCTTCTCCACATGGATAACTTAAAATAAAAATAATTTCCTGCATAATAGACAGACAAATGTTCAAAATAATCCATATACAAATCTGTATAAATAGGGGCAAATATAGCTGTACCTTGTATTTGCAAGTAACATAGGATTACTGGTGTTACTAGGCTAATGGCCCTAGGGCCCTTACAACCCTAGCCAAGTTCTTACTCTTATTTCCATGATCAGCACCTATTGCCCCTATGCAAGAGGGACACAGGTAAAACCCCAGGGGTGAATTTACGGTCACCCATCCAATCGTCCAGATAACGTTTGAAGATGGCTAATGAGATGCTCTGTTTGACATGAAGTGGGAGCAGACGTCTCAACCATACCAAATTCCTCAGTATTTACCAGTTTTGCGGGAAAAGTTTTGGCTGATGTCACCAACCTATAGGAACGTGCGTGATGACATCAGCTATTGCCTGTTGGACTCAGAGGGAAATAGGGATGGTGGGTGGCATAACAGGTAAGAGTGAGTTTGCTCAATTTGCTTCTCTGTCTGATGTTCGACCATTGCTGCACATTACATCATCATGCATAGCCTACATTTACTTATTTAGTTATGCTGCCCTTATTTATCAAGTTTGCTCACTTACTTATGCTGCCTTTAGCTTGTCCAAGAGTTTGCTACATTTGCTGGCTGTGCTGGCTTTATTTAATTTGTTCAAGTTGCATTAAACCATTGCTGCCGCATTCACATATTTATTTATACTGGCCCAAGAGTTTACTAAATGGCTTTATTTATTTCGTCCATGTGTTGTACTTGCTGCATTCACATTGCTGGCTTTATTTATTTTGTCTGTGAAGAGCACAGCAGTTGCTGCATTCACATTACTAGTTTTATTTAATTTGAGAGCACGGCAGTTGCTGCATTCACATTGCTGGCTTTATTTATTTAGAATGTGCGTGTAAAGAGTACGGCAGTTGCACCACATTACATTTATTTATGTAAGCTGATAATTTGAGCATGGCAGTTACTTTATTTAGTGTGTGTTTAATTTGAGAACACAGCAGTTCTTTAAGTTGAGAGCACAGACAATATTACATTTATTTATGCAAGCCAATTATTTAAGTTGAGAGCATGGACGATATTGCATTTATTTATGCAAGCAGATTATTTAAGTTGAGAGCACGGCAGTTGCTTTATTTAAGTTAAGGGGTGATATTACATTTATTTATGCAAGTCGATTATTTAAGTTGACAGTACGGGAGTTGCTTTATTTAAGTTAAGGTGCGTGTGTGTGTAAAATGTTGGGTATACATGGTGGTTAGGGTTACTCAGGCTCAAACCCTGTACCTTAGATACAAGGACTAAGAGCCTGAGTTCTCTACCCATATCACCATTTCTGATTGAAGGAGTTCTAGCTCTCAGCTATAGAAATTTTCACAAAATGTCTGGAATGTTTGGCAAATACTTTCAGTTGGTTTCTCTTAAAATTTAGATGGTGCAGTGGTAGTGTTGTTGCCTCACAGCAAGAGGTTCTCTGGTTTGGTTCTCAGATGAAATGCCTTCTGTGTGGAGTCCGCATGTCCTCCCTGCATTTGTGTGCATTTTCTCTGGGTGCTTTAGCTTCCTCCCACGATACAAAGTCGAACTTTCCCAATAAACAAATGTTAAATAAAACAAATAAATAAAATGTATTGTTTTCTGGCAAATCAGTGTGAAATGAATTCACTAAATAATGACAGCCATTTAAGTTTCAGCCTTCCTGTCTTTCAGGAAACACGTGGTAACACAACATTTTATTCTAGCAACTTTCTAAGATCATAGAAGCAATGTTTAAAATGAGCCCCCAGTTTGGGCCTTTGTCCCAGACTCCCCCCTCCAATAAATTTTGTTTTTTTCCTGATTTCTTGTGCTGCACAGTTCTTCAGGGAAAGAGAAGATTAGTGCTGCTTAGGTAAAGTCTCCTTGCATTGTTAGTAGCACAGCGGGTATTATACTTGCTTTTGCTGTAGAAGGCTGTGGTTTCTACTCCCACAGTATGTAGATGGAATGCTGATCCTGTACTGTGTTGTACTTTTAAAGGGGGTGGATGCTACAGCCCTGAGAATGTCATCCTTTGGGGGAGATACCTAGTAACTATGAACCTGTTAGCAGTCTGCCACCCATTCTCTATTGAAATATTACTAGTTTATCATTTTTAATGCAACATAGGCAATTTATTCTTTAATGGCAACAGGCACTTCACTTGTAGATGAAACAAAATGCAAAGTTGTTTGCTAGCAGCAACCTCTTCATTAATTACAGATCTCTTTAATGTGGAATTAATTAGATAACTTTTACTTCTGCAGAGATTGTGCATATTTACTGCTACTGGTGGATTGTAGAGGTTTTGAGTAGACTTTTTATGATGGAAAAGTTCTGAATTGGGCAGTTTTGTCATTACTGGTTCATGCATTTTGTTTCATTGCTTACTGGAAAAAATGTTCAAAACAATAAATTTAAAACCTGCTCTAACATGTGTGCTGTGTTATACAAAGAATATAATTTAGTACCGTTAGGAAGGTGTATCAAAGAAGAACACGTGTATGTTTTGTGTGCAAGGGGCCTATGATTTGAAAACAGCCCAAAGGTAATCTTTATCCGCCACTGTTCAAATGCATTTTCTTTGGATGTGGGTTTCAATGCTGTTTCAATGAATGTGAGTTTTAAGGGCAGAAAAGTTTTAATGGTAAGTATATTTTCATTGTGAGATTGTACTGCGTTGTTTAGCAGATGTCTGTTATTTTTTGTGCTATAAAATGTAAAATAAAATCCAAATAATCACTGTAGAAGTAAAGTGTGCACATTACAGTGTTTATGGCAAATGGGGCAAAATAGCCAAGTAATGGGACATTGGAATGGCTGCAGGGGGACTCTGGGGTGGGACCATATTTTGGTTGTCTGTTCTTCAGGCTGCATTTGAAAGGTGGCACACCACAATTCCATTGGAGTGGGCAGGGTTACATAATTATGTATGCAAATTTTATACATCAGAATTCAGATCTGTACCTATTTTTCATGGGCCTTTGCCCAGACTTTTGATGTTTCCAGGTTGAGAGTATGTGTGGGAGTCTGTTCCATAGGTGTAGTAATCTCTGGGAGACAAATCTGTCCCTCCAGCAGGTTTTATTAATGTCACATACCATGTTAAGGTCTTTAGAGCGAATAACCTGTGTACCATTTGACTTTTGGATATTAAGTATTTCCAATAACACAGGGTCAGAGACCGTCTGTTAATTTTTGTGCTATAAAATGTAAAATAAAATCCAAATAATCAATGTAGTAGTAAAGAAGTGTGCACATTACAGTGTTTATGGCAAATAGGGCAAAATAGCCAAGTAATGGGACATTGGAATGGTTGCAGGGGGACTCTGGGGTGGGACCATATTTTGGTTGTCTGATCTTCAGGCTGCATTTGAAAGGTGGCACAGTGGCACACCACAATTCCACTGGAGTGGGCAGGGTTACATAATTATGTATGCAAATTTTATACATCAGAATTCAGATCTGTACCTATTTTTCATGGGCCTTTGGCCAGACTTTTGATGTTTCCAGGTTGAGAGGTATGTGTGGGAGTCTGTTCCATAGGTGTGGTAATCTCTGGGAGACAAATCTGTCCCTCCAGCAGGTTTTATTAATGTCACATACCATGTTAAGGTCTTTAGAGCGAATAACCTGTGTACCACTTGACTTTTGGATATTAAGTATTTCCAATAACACAGGGTCAGAGATCGCCTTAATTGCAAGGCAGAGATCACCTCTGAGTAGTCGAAAAAGGATAAAGTGACAGTGACTTCAGAAGATCCCTATAGGACAGATGGTGAAGACCTTGAATTTTCTTTGTGAGGAACCTTTGTGGTTTCTCCAATTGCTGCAGGTGCTTAGAAAGGTATGTACCAAAAGGGGCATTGTACTGAATCATTGGCCGGATGAGGGAAGAGTACAGGGAGGTTATAACTTCTTTTTTTCTGGAAGCAATGCCCTTTCTTAGGAGATGAGCAATATAGAATGCCATTCTTACCACTGTTGAGACATGGTGGTCAAAGGGAATTTTACTGTTAACCTGTGTGCCCAGGTCTCTCACCACTGAGTGCATACTTAAGGTGTTGCTACTGATATGGCAGTTAGCAGGAACGTCACTTTTACCGAAAGAAATGATAATACAAGTCAAGGAACATTTGGGCAAATGAGTCTGAGCACAAGTAATTTACCCAGTCAATGGTTGGGTAGTTAAAGTCACCACATGACGTTTGGATGTATCTTGATAGACTCAAGTAGATCCAAATAGGCAGAGTGGGTGTCCTGATTCATGGAGGGGGTCCTGTAGCTGGCAATGACATGAATAGTTGTCCTACCAACAGTTAATTGCGTCTGAAGTGTCGCCACGGAGTCATACTGTTTAACCAATCTTTAATAACTACTGATACACCACCTCCTTTAGTTTTTCACACCTTCAGTTTGCGGTCTGACCGTGTGGATGGAGGTGTACCTGGTACGGCTGGGGTGCTCTCCACAGCCTTAAACCAGGTCTCCGTGACTGCACAAACGTCTGCATCCTCCAAAGTGAGGACAGCTTTCAGTGAGTGCAGTTTTGTGTTGAGACTCCTATTGTTTAGCAGCATAACCTGGAGGTTGTTTTCAGATGGAGTTTTTATGCTGGAAAAAAGCATTTTGGGGGTGGCAAGAGCTTTAGCCAGCAGCGGAAATCCCAGGGGTGACAGATGAAGACCATCTCTGGCAAAGCATCATATCGTCCCAGGCTGAGAGACAGTGGATCCCCTTAGAATGACACCAGAAGCTAAGCCAATTATTGAAGTCAATCATTTTCTGCTTGTAATGAGGCATCATCCTAAAAGTAAAATGCTGCTTAAGCCTAGGGACATACCTGACTGAGACACATAGTCCAAGAGCTCAGTCATGTCTCTCTTAATATAGTCCAGAGAGGTACATCTGAAATCGTTCACACCAACATGGGCTACGATGGAGGCATAACAGTACTTGTTGTTGACAGACTTGAGTGCATGTGTGATATGGTGCATCCTGACAAGACAGCTACCCATTACCTTTTCCTTATACAGCTTGTGAGAGGGACATCAGTGTGTGTCACAATGGAATCACCTATGACTAATATGTTTGATTTTGTATTTTGTCTTAAGGGTTTGACTGGTGAAGACACTAGCATGCGAGCTATTATGTGCAATATATTCTGTAGAGGAAGTATTGTGTGTGGCGTGCTTGTGTTTAGGAGGTCTCTGGTGTTTCGGTATGTTTGTGGGGAAGACCTCCACATATGTAGGCATGTGTCATGTGGGTTTGGGTGGAGTAGAAAGTGAGGTGTGCTTGCTGGCAACCCGCTCATTGCCATATGCACTGACTGATGTGTGAGAGACCATTAATTCAAGGTTCTTAATATAGTTGCATCTCTCACACGTCGTGTTTGTGTGGACTAGGTATAGAGGGTTGTTGGTGAATATGAGACAGTTGCTACACTGCCTCAGGATGCCCATGTCAACCAAGCTGGCTGAAGAAACTGTCCGTCATATAAGCATTAGGTAAATTTATATTATCAGGAAAAGAGGTCACACTTAGTAGTGGCTAGTGGGTGAGAGGTGTGTTTGTACCACTAGGCTAGGCTAGGCTTGGTGTTCCCCTGACAGTGGAGCAGGGTCACGAGAAACCTCTGGAGGACCACAAGCAAAGTTGTTGTGTCTTTCGGCTTTTCCCGGGTTAGGGGTCGGCACAGCAGAACTCCGGTTCGCTAATGACTGGTAGTTGATTTTTACGTGCCGAGTTACCAGCCCTGACGCACAACCTTCAACGAAGGTGCATCCATTCACGCATGTCTCCACGCAGAAGACGCTCTAGCTGAGAATCGAACCAGAAGTGCTAAGGGAAAATTTAACATACAAAACGTTTGCGTCTGTAACCACCACTACCTGGCAATGCATGATGGAGCTCTACACACAAATAAGTGCAAACACAGGGCTTAAAATAAAACAAGAAAATACCCTTTTTAACTCAAACTAGCCAATAAGAATGCTCTCTCTGAGCTCTAGTCAAATCACCCTCGATTAGATGGGACCCAGACGGCACTCTCCTCACACAACGGTGCAGAAAGGCCTTCACCAACAAAGATAGCTTGAAGTTGATATTCAGACATTATTAAACAGAACCGGAAATAGCAAACTTGGCAGTGCTACAGCTGAACTAGTACACTGTACAGTAAAATGTGATCAAAAAGTAGTTCACACAATTCAAGTAGACAGTGGAATGAAAATACAAATGAAGAGTGCAGTATAAGAGCAAAACCAGGCATTTATAGTTAGTTGGAAGCAACGGATGCCTCAGATATTTTAGTATCTCAGTGAAGAGCTGGTTTTAGTGCTCAAGTGATACCAAACACTCTAGATTAAGTGAGTCTAAATCTTGCCTCTGCTATAAAATGCAGAAGTACTAGAAGTTCATAGTACATAAAATCACAGTTACAACAGCAGAAGGCAGTTTAAATAATGTAGCAATTCACCACCAATTCCCAGCACTGAAGGGTGTAGGCCACACTCTCCCACCACAAGTCTAGAAAGTTTATCTTTCTTAAATAATGTCACAGCACAGCCTTCTAAACTGAAAGAACAGCCTTCCAAACCGCAGCCGTACTGAAATATTGGTAAAAGTAAGTTCCTCATGGCAACCTTCTTTAACAGCTGAATTAACATATGGGGCTTAAAGCAAACATAAATCTGATGTTGAGGTTTTGATGTCCATAGACCTTTCACATAATCATGAATGTTAATGAAGTGTCTAGACCCCTAAAATTATAAAACAGATGGTTCTTGACTGCTGTCATGACCACGATCCATCATCATCAGGATCAGTATGGGTACACCTGCTGGCCATGGATGAGGGTGCACTGATACTTAGAAATGGCACTGAAAGACAATGAAGACAGTTCCTGGAATCCCACCAAGGTCAAATCCTGTAACTTCCAGTGGAAGAGGAAAAGTACAGTTTTGTACCTACCATAAATGTAGATGTCCGAACTGGATAGCATCTGCAGTCATAACAAATGGGGTGTCCTGTCGTCAGGCAGCCCTTCGGTCGGCCGGATTCCAAAGTCTGGGTCCGGCTTCGGCTGATGTCGCACTTCACCCGACGTCATCTCTGCTGGTCTTCGGGTATAAAGGCATCAGCCAACGCCATTTTCCTCAGTGTTTCTTGCCCCAGATGCCAATTGCCCTCTTGGAAAGCTAAATTTTGGATAAATGCCAATGTTTACAAAATAGTAGAAGGCAAACACAAAAATAAACATGTATGTACATATATACAAACAAATACACCATAAGAGACTCCCCCCCCCAGCTAGCTATTAGGAGGGTAAATACCCTAGGAGTACCACAGAGGGAAGGAGGGAGGTAATCCTGACTGCAGATGCTATCCAGTTCGGACATCTACATTTATGGTAGGTACAAAACTGTACTATGTCCTTCATGGATGCATCTGCAGTCATAACAAATGGGTAGAATACCATAGCCAAACTAGGGGAGGAGGAATAAAAATTATGGTGTAGTCAGGATCCCTTGCAGTACAGCAGTGGTAAACCCTGCTCGGGATCTAGAATATAGAGGTAAATTATAATGCTTGGCAAATGTATGCAAGGAGGTCCAAGTAGCCGCCTCAATAATGTCCTTGGTTGCCACTCCTCTTAAGAAAGCTGTGGTAGTGGCTGTAGCCCTTGTAGAATGAGGTCTTATGTTCTGTGGAACTGGTTTTCCATGGTAGGAGTAACAGAATCTTATGCAATTTCCTATCCATTTGGAGATTGTCTGTTTGGAAATTGCTTTTCCTTCCCTTCCTGTTGCATAGGCTACAAAGAGCTGGTCAGTTTTTCTGTTACCTTTGGTTCTGTCCAGGTAGTAGCGTAACTGTCTATGTACATCCAAGGTATGCAGCATTCTTTCACCTCTGTTTTGTGGGTTGGGAAAGAAGGTAGGTAGGTGGATTGCCTGGTTTAAAGACACTCTGGATACCACCTTAGGCATAAATGTAGGATTAGTTCTCATGGACACCCTATCTTGATGGAAGATTAGGAAGGGTTGCACTGCCATTAAGGCCTGTAGTTCCGAAACCCTCCTTGCTGAAGTAATAGCCAGTAGGAAAGCAGTTTTCCATGACAGGTGTTGTAGATCTGCTGTTGCTGCTGGTTCAAATGGAGGGAGTGTCAATTTTTCTAGCACAAAATTCAAGTCCCATGCTGGTAATGGTGGTTTCCTAGGAGGTTTTACATTCTTGATCCCTCTGAGGAACTGCCTGAGTAGAGGATGTGAAAAGACAGGAGGATCAAAGCTGTATTCTGCTGAGATAGCTGATGCATGTATCTTGATGGAGGAATAGGACAGGCCTGTATGTAGAAGCTCTGCCAAGTACTCCAGAATGTTAGCAATATCTATGTTCGACACATCTTTTCCTCTTTCAGTACTCCAAATGACGAACCTTTTCCATTTTCCTGCATAGTTCCTTCTTGTTGAAGGTCTGCGGGCTTCAAGGATAATGTCTTTAACCCTTTGTGAAAGGTCTGGGTTAGTTACTGCTATGTGATGTTCCAGGCAGTCAGTTGCAAGGTTTTTAGGTTTGGATGTATGATGCTGTAGTTGTTCTGAGTTAACATCAGAGGCATCAGGGGTATTGACCACATTTTCTCCCGAGACATGCTCCTCAGCAATGGGTACCAGTGTTGTCGTGGCCAGTTCGGAGCTATCAGAATTATCCTTGGACGTTCCTCTTTGATTTTCAGTAGTACCTTGTGCATCAAGGGAAGAGGTGAAAATGCATATGCTGTCAGGCCTTTCCAGCTGAAGGATAGAGAGTCCACCTTCCATGCAAGTGGGTGGAATGTCCTTGTGCAGAATTTTTTTGAGCTGGTGATTTTGTGGGGAAGCGAATAGATCTATTTGTGGCATTCCCCATTTCTTTGTGATGGCCTTGAAGATGTCCGGGTGTAGCATCCATTCGTGAGCATCCGAGGTGGTTCTGCTTAAAATGTCTGCTAGGGTGTTCTCTTTTCCCGGTACAAATATTGCCTGTAACTGGATGTTGTAGCTTAGAGCCAGATTCCAAAGGTCCAAAGTCATTCTGCATAGGGGGTATGAATGAGTGCCTCCCTGTTTGTTGATGTACCACATGACTGTGGTGTTGTCTGTCCTTATCATCAAATGGCCTTCTTTGAGGAATGGTCTGAATTTTAGAATTGCCAGTTTTACTGCCAGCATCTCTTTTGGTTTATGTGCAGGTGCAGCTGGTCCTGAGTCCACAGTCCTTGTACGCATTTGTCCAGCATGTGTGCCCCCCATCCTAGGTCTGAGGCGTCCGTTGTGATGGTTTGGCTTGCTCGGAAGTTGTGGAAGGGTAGGCCTGGGTTTGACTGGCATGCCTGAGCCCACCATAGGAACTCCTGTTTTAAGCATGGGATTAGTGGTATTTCTGTTTCTAAGCTGTGCCTGTGTTGAGACCATAAATTCTTTAGGTACCACTGTAACTTTCTCATATGCAGTCTGGCATGTGGGACCAAGATTATGCATGATGCCATGAAGCCCAAGGCCTGCAGAACTTTTCTTGCTGTTAGTTTGTTCTGCTTTGTTAATGCCAAGAAGTAAAGAGGGAGCTCTTTTTGTTTTTCTGCAGTTAGGAATGCCATTTGTTTTACTGTGTCCAATTCCGCGCCCAAGAAAGTTCTTGTCTGGGATGGTATCAGCCTTGACTTTGTAAATTGACTGTGTATCCCAGGGCTTGTAGCAAGTAAATGACCCTTTGTAAATCTGTTGTCAGCTTGCTTTTGTTGTCTGCTTGTAACAGGCAGTCGTCCAGGTAAGGATAAATTTGGATTCCCTGTACTCTGCAGTGAGCGATTACTGATGCCAGGCATTTTGTGAATACTCTGGGCGCAGTAGATAAGCCAAAGGGCAATGCTGAGAATTGATAATGCTCTGATCCTGCAAGAAATCTGAGGTATATTCTGCAATTTGGTCGAATGGGGACGTGCAGGTATGCCTCCTTGAGATCTAGCGTTACCAGCCAACACTCCTTGCCCAGCATGGGAAGAAGTTGCTGTAGGGTCAGCATTTTGAATTTTGGGACAATGATGTATGTGTTTAAGATGGACAGGTCGAGAATAGGTCTCCAGTTTTTCCCTTTTCTTGGTACTAGGAAGAGTCTGGAGTAGAATTCTTTGCCCTGTTCTGTTATTGGTACTCTTTCCACAGCTCTCATCTTTGTTAATTCCGCTATCTGGTGCAGGGCTTCTATTTTTTGATTTGGGGGCAGGTTTGGCATTCCTCTTTTTACTGGTAAAGTGTGGAAGTGGAACCGGTAGCCTTGGTCTATGGTTTGCAAAATCCACTTGTCTTTTGTGATGTAGTGCCAATTTTTCGAGAATAAGGCTAACTTTCCGCCTAATGGTGCTGCTATTTGCTCCCTGGTAGGCGGAGTCAGAACCAAGTCACTGTGATTGTCCTGTTGCAGTGGCAGTGGTTGTGTCTGTGCCTCGGTTATTGCCTTGCCACTGTCGTCCTCTGTAGGCACCTCCTCTGGATTGATTTCTGCCCCTAGAGCGTCTGTTCCTGCCCCTTTGTGATCTTGTGGAGTCAGGAAAGGACCAATTTTGGCAGGCCAGTTCCTGCTAAACCTTGGGGCTGAACCTGTAGGAAATCTTTAACTGTTTGTACAGATTTTGCCTTCTCTTCCATTTTCTTCATTACCTGCTGGGCAGGTTCCCAAATAGACTGGCCTTATCCATAGGAGCATCCAATAGCTTAGCTTTAACATGATCCGGTAAGACCTGTTCTTTCAACCATGCATGCCTTCTTATCACTGTGCCAGTCATGGCTGATCTAAATGAAGCCTCCAGTGCATCATAGCCACATTTTAAGGAATGGTTACTAACCTGTTGGATGTTATTCACCATTTCTAATACATATTTCTTATCTAAAGATTCATCAGAGGACAGCTTTTAATTAACTGATCAAGCATAAACTCTTGGTATTGGATCATGTGAAACTGACAGTTTAAAGCTCTAGCTGAGAGAGTAGCAGAGGTGTAGACTTTTTCCCATCTCTCTAACGACCTGGATTCCCTTTCAGAGGGAATAGGGTTTTTTGCTGTGGTCGAGGCTACTGCCTTAGGCCCCTGGGATATAGTTTTGGGGTCTGCAAGTGGGGCCTTGTATAGGTGGTGATGAGTGTCTGGCACCCTGTAAAATCTATCTGGTTTGGCAGGGGCTGGAGGTAAAGAATCAGGTGCAGTGCAGACATCATTAAATGCATCGTCCACAACAGACAGGACTGGAGGTATAGCTAAGGGCCTATGTTGTGGTAAGTGCAGAAAAGTCCTAAGCCTTTTTCTTGAATCTGAGAAATCTTGTCCCTGCCATTGGAATTGTTCTCTCATGGCATGTAAGGTTTCCCCAAAGGAGAATTCCTCTGGTGGAGAGGCAGCTGGAATGGATTCTTCAGCATCGGAATCTTCATAATTGGAAAAAGGAGCCTCTGGCTGGTCTGTAATGTCTGAGTCATCCGCAGAATCATCAGAGGACACAGGCTCGGGGGGCTCTGCTCTAGGTCTCTTTTCTGGGGGCTGAGAGGCCCTGCCTGGGTGAGATTGGGATCCCCTAATTAAGGATATTAAATCTTCTGCCAGAGTAAGCATTTGTGAACTAGAAGTGGGCCTGATTGAGGGGGGTTTAACAGGCACTGATTTAGCAGATTTGGCTGCTTTAGCCCTGGCAAAGGCCTTAATAGACATGGCTGCAGGAGGCCTAGCAGCACCACGTGCTGGGGTAGAGACATCCAAAGGGATGGTGTCTGATAAATCACTAGGAACCACAGTTGTAGGCAAAATTTCTGAGGCTGATTCAGGTAAGGTAGCAGGAGCCTCAGTAGTAGTCATGGATTCGCTGAAGATTGACCAGTTTTCTCGGTTTCGCCGAAACCGAGACACTCGCTTGCTTAACCGTGGTTTCGGCGAAACGGCGGACTGCGAGTGTCGGTCTTTTCTTTGCGTTTTTAACAATTTGGGTAGTCGGAGGATCCGGCGGCATAATGTACGCAAAATCTGAGCGAAAAACTGTTCAGCAAACTCCGACCGGCGCCTAAGCGTTCGTCGGTTGAAGGAAGCACAGGCCGAACAGGCTGCTACGTCGTGGTCTGGGCCTAAACAAGGCAAACAGTAAGAGTGGAAATCTTTATGAGGTATTTGTTTCCCACAAGTTAAACAGTTATTGACTTTTTCTGACATCGGCTGAGGCAAGAAAGAGTCCCCAACGGGTACTTAGCTTTAGAAGTCTTCAAAGTAGTATTCGGTAGTAGTAATCTCTGGATCTGACCGACCGGCACTTGCGAACAGCTTCTGCTTGGCCACGCGGCAAGAAAGACTGAGGAAAATGGCGTCGGCTGATGCCTTTATACCCGAAGACCAGCAGAGATGACGTCGGGTGAAGTGCGACATCAGCCGAAACCGGACCCAGACTTTGGAATCCGGCCGACCGAAGGGCTGCCTGACGACAGGACAACCCATTTGTTATGACTGCAGATGCATCCATGAAGGACATATACAAATGGGAATATGAAAAGCATGAAAACAAGACAGGGTTGGATATGTTCTGAGGTTGTGTGGTAGGCAGATTCTGTACAGATACTAGTCTGAATTCAGGGGGCTGAACACTTCTATGTTGGCACAGAGTATGTCTATTTATTTATTTATTTTTATTTTATTTTACATTTGTTGACCGGGCTAGTCCAGCTGGATATATGTCCATTTTCAGTGGAGGCCCGGGGAGAAAAGCTCCAACGGTTATAACAAGTTTAGAGAATAAAAAATAAATAACAAAACAAAACAAAAACATTGAGCATAAAAGATAAAGAGATTTTAGTATAGGTAATACACATCTCAGAGGAAATATCCATAAAAAGATAATATTCCTAAAGAAGTTATTAAATAATTGCAATAAGCAAATTTGATAATATCAAAATGTAGTGTAAATAATACATTGTCTTACTAATATGGACGACAAAATAAATTTTTTTTTTTTTTGTCATACAGTATACATGAGATAAGTTACATCTACAAAGATGTTATGTCAGTGGGGATCAGTCAGGATGCAGTAAAAGAGAAGGAAGTATTGTGGTAGAGGAAAGGAAGAAGGAAGGTTAATCAGGGTTGGTACAGGAGCAAAGCCAGTATTTATTAAGATGGATTTCCAGTTGTCTTTTAAAGAGTGGACAAAGATGAGATATTGGATGGAAGTTTGTTCCACATTTTGCCAACTGAGCTAGAAAAAAGGCAATCTCCTCCAGCATTAATGGGTTTGGTACTATTAACTAGTAGTTTGTCTGAAGAACGTAGTTGTTTCAGGTTGTTGTAGGGAGTAAGGAGGTTAGAGAGTATAGGTGTTTTAGATGGTTGATATAGAATTTTGTGAGCTATTAAGAGCTGTTGATAAATGAGCTTGTTAGGAACTTCAAGCCAGCCTAGTTGTTTTAAGTTCAGACAGTGGTGAGTTCTAAAGTGGGATCCTGTGGCAAATCGAGCAATATTATGGTAAGATGTAGCAAGTTTCTTAAGGTTACTTTTAGAGAGATTAGTGTAAATAGGGGAAGGGTAGAGGTGAGGTGAGGTGAGATCGGGCTAAGGTGGTCCGGGCTTCAGGTGTAAGGAAGGGTTTGATTCTGTAAAGGGATCCAATCTTTTTGTTAACTACTTTTATTGTGTTGTTGATGTGACAATCAAAGTTAAGATTATTGTCAATAGTAATACCTAGTAGTTTTGTAGAAGAATCAGGAGTAATTTGAGTGTAATCAGTGGAAGTAATAGAGAAGTTTAGGGAAGTAGATTTACGGGTAGGTGAGAACAGTAATAATTTGGTTTTCTTGAGGTTAAGGAGTAGACAACGATCAGAGAACCACTGTTCAACAGTGGTAAAGGTTTTTTGGGTAAGAGACTGGAGTTCAGTTTGAGAGGAAGGAGTGCAGATTATAGTGGAATCATCTGCATATTGTATGCAAGTGGTGTTAGGGATAGCTGATTGGAGGTCATTAATAAAGATAGAAAATAGAAGTGGGCCTAGGATAGACCCTTGAGGTACTCCTAAAGAGATAGGAAGGAGGGTAGATAGTGAACTTTTCCAGAGTACTGCCTGCTGACGGTTTTCAAGATAAGAAGTAAACCAAGTTAAGGAGGAGGGATCAAGTGCAAGAGATTTTAGTATGTGCAGAAGAAGTTTATGGTTAACCATGTCAAAGGCTCTTGATAGGTCTATGAAGAGAGAAGATGAAAGGTTATTGATGTTACGGTTATAGTTGATGGAGTTGGTAAAGGAGAGTAATGCAGTAGTGGTGCTGTGGGAAGGTCTAAATCCATGTTGACTATTGGCAAGTAGGTTATTATGGAGAAGGTGGTTAAGTAGTTGTTTATGGATACATTTTTCCATGATTTTAGCTATGGATGATGAGTGCTATGGGACGAAAGTTAGAGAAGTCATTAGACTTGCCCCCTTTGTGTAGGGGAATGACGTGGGATATCTTCCAGATAGAAGGGACAATACCTTCCTTTATAGATCTATTTATTAGGATAGAAATGGGATAGACAGTGGCTTTGGCTCCTATTTGCAGGAATTCTGCAGGAAGCTTGTCTGCAGATGGGGTGGTAGGTTTAAGTTTTTGGAGTAGAGATTGGATATAGGAGGTAGATACATGTTGTAGGTGAAGTGGAGGAAGAGTAGTTTTTAAAGTAAGTGAGAGTAGTTTAGAAGTGTCAGGAGAAAGGTGGTTTGCAAGAGTTTGGATGGTATTGGTGAAGAAAGAGTTGAAGTCATTGGCTATTTGTGTGGGATTGTCTGGGTCAGAATCCTGAGGGTTAGGTGTGATTGCCTGGCCTGGGGATAGAAGATTATTAATACTAGTCCAGAATTTTTTAGGTTCTTTTTTGGTGGTTTTCTGTAATTGAAAGTAATAGTTACTTTTATCTGTCATAATAGCTTTTTTGTGCTGTTTCTCAGCTCCCTAAAGTTTTGGTGGTCATTTTGGTTTTTAGTAGACCGCCATTTATCCCAAGATTTATTTCTGAGAATGATTTTTTGCTTGGTATTCTTGGTTAGCCAGGGTGCTGTTTTAGTTTTAGTTCTAATGGTATGACTTGGGGCATGGTGATCTAGGATAGATAGGAATGTAGAATTGAAGTATTCAAAACATTCAATATGTGTTTTGTATTAACCTGCATCAGCCTATTAAATATGTAGATCAAGTTACTGTAGTATGATCAATTTTAGTGAGTAAAAAGTGTAGTCATAACAGCTTTTTAAAAGTCAAATATAAAATATAAGCAAAAACACATGCGCATACATTTACATATTACATACACAAATAATGCCTATGAATAGATTATACACTACCTCCTGCTTCTGTAACTATGGTATGAGCTACTACGGCTTCTTGAACGTCCCCGGCTGTATCTTCTCCTGCTGTGACTACGGGAATGAGTTCTCGATCTGCACTCAGAAATAACAAAAATATAATGAGCATTTTGTATTACCGCTTCGTCTCTATGTATAACTTGCTTCATAAGTTGCACTCTTAATGGAAATTTCAAAGTATAACTTAAGGGCATACAAGGCCTTCATGTGTCTCCCAAATATGACCAATTAGAGCACGGATCCTCTTTTACATGTCTCCCTAGCGAACAGTTACACATAAGCTGCCTAAATATTTCAAATAATCAAATCTCTTAATATGCATGGCACAGGTAACAGTAACAACAAAAATCATTTTAAAATGTATAAAAATGAACAAAAACATGGTAAAACTTGTACTGTGTTCAGTTCAGAATTCAGCTACTGCACACTTTGTCTCCAAGTCAATGTAGTGTATTGAAAGCTAAACAAACAAGCTCAATATGTACATAGTCCGTGAGGCATTGTGAACATACTTCAATTAAAAAAAAAAAACTAGTTAAGTCACACGAGATTAGCAGCACTTAGAAAGGAGCTTAATTGACAAGCACAGTTAATATTGGGTTTCTTACAGAATCCCATGTTGCCTCTAATACAAGAGGTTTAAGGAATCACACAATGGAAAGTCTAGCCTTGCCAGATTTTTCTTTTATTTTTTTGCCAATTGGTTTCAAGGTCGGAAAAACACTTGGCAATGTTTTTTTTCCTGTAACCAGTAGTCTTCTTTTTCTTCTTTCGGCTGCTCCTGTTAGGGGTCACCACAGTGAAGTTTCCATTTCTTCCTGTCCTCTGCATCTTGCTCTGTCACACCAACCACCTGCATGTCCTCTCTCACTCCATCCATAAACCTTATCTTAGGCCTTCCTCTTTTCCTGTTACCTGGCAGCTTCATCCTTAGCATCTTTTTTCCCCAATATACTCTGCATCCCTCCTCAGCACATGTCCAAACCAACGTAATCTTGCCTTTCTGGCTTTGTCTCCAAACCCTCCAACCTGGGCTGACCCTCTAATATACTTATTCCTAATCCTGTCCACCTGTAACCAGTAGTACATGGATAAAATAAAGCTCCATGCACTACAAAGAATTATAACTGGTTCTCCAATTAGAACCCTATATTATCTGTTCTCGACATGATTGCCAAGACTCACCTCTTGAGCCTAGCACTTGAGGTGAATTCCTTGGCATCCATGTCTCAAACACAACACTGTTATAAGTGCAGACCCAATCATAATCCTCCATATTACCAATGGAAATGTCAGAAAAGGTTTGCACCTAAACATTCTGTGTTAAACAAATATGTTTCTTTCAAGTACTCTTTGAAGCAGTTTCCTTCAAGAAACTTCGAGTACAGAATTACAGCTTGGACTCGAAACAAACTTATTCCTGACAACAGCAGTTTGATAATCCTGAAAATAAGCTTTAGCGAAACTGATTGACATAAGTTAACCCAATGGATGTTAGGATAAAAAGAAGTTATGTACTCTCCATAAGGTTCCATCTGAATAGTTATACTTCATTTTCTGCAACCTGTGGGTATTCGGATCCATATCGGATCCGAGCCGGCAACATTTTATCAAGCATCTGCTCCAAGATCCTCCCCTTACCCGTAATCCCTCACCTCTCCTACCTTCCCTCAGATCGAGTTTGCCACTAACCAAACTATTAGCAACTCAATAACGTTAACCTAGAACAGGTTCGGAGGAAGGAGGAAGGGACGGTTGCAAAAAATGAAGTATAACTACTCAGATGGAACGTTATGTACATAACTTCTTTATCTGAAGTAGTTAACTTCATTCATCTGCAACCTGTGGGACAGAGTCCCCAGCTACCAAAACTCCTGGGAGGCCCTCATGGAAGGATATTCCTGAGCACCGCAGAGCCAAAGGATGCTCTCCCTCTAGAGATCAAATCCAACTTATAATGAGAGATGAATGTATGTGACCTTGCCCAGGTCGCTGCTACACAGATATCTTCCAAAGAAACCTTAGACCAAAAAGCAACAGAAGTTGCCATAGATCTGGTGGAATGTGCTTTAACAGGACCAGGTGGGGATAGTCCTTTATCCCTATAGATTTGCAGTATACATTGTGTAATCCATCTGGCTAAGGAGACCTTGGAAATGGCCTTGCCCAAAAAGGGTCAAGAAAAGGACACGAATAATTGGTCTGACTTACGAAATTGCTTAGTCCTGTGTAGATAGAAATGAAGCGGTCTATGAAAATCTAGCAAGTGCAACTTATATTCACCCTTGTTCTGGAAATTTGGAAAGAACCCAGGCAGATTAATCATCTGGTTAATGTTAGATTCAGAAAACACTTTCGGTAATAAAGAAGGGTTCGTGTGAAGCGAAACTCTGTCCTTATGAAAAATCAAGTAGGGGGACACGGCAGACAAAGCTTGGATCTCAGAAACCCTTTTAGCCGAAGTAATGACCACTAAAAAGGCTGTCTTCCAGGACAGAAATTTTAAGTCTACCAATGCTGTTGGTTTCAAAAGGGGTGCCACCAATGCCTGCAGAACTACAGCAAAGTCCAAGGGGGAACGGAATTCTTAACCAGAGGACACAAGAGAAAAATACCTTTTAGAATGGCCTCGCACAATCTCAAAGAGGCCAGAGGATTCAAATTTTCGCCAATATGAAAATTAGATATAGCTGCCAGTTGTACTTTCACTGTAGAGGAAAGTACAGTTTTGTACCTACCATAAATGTAGATGTCCGAACAGGATAGCATCTGCAGTCCTAACAAATGGGTTGTCCTGTCGTCAGGCAGCCCTTCAGTCGGCCGGATTCCAAAGTCTGGGTCTGGCCTCGGCTAGTGTCGCACTTCACCCGACGTCATCTCTGCTGGTCTTCGGGTATAAAGGCATCAGCCGACGCAATTTTCCTCAGTGTTTCTTGCCCCAGATGCCAGTTGCCCTCTTGGAAAACTAAATTTTGGATAAATGCCAATGTTTCCAAATAAAATAGTAGGCAAACACAAAAAATAAGCATGTATGTACATATATACAAACAAATACACCATAAGAGATCCCCCCCTAGCTAGCTATTAGGAGGGTAAATACCCTAGGAGTACCACAGAGGGGAAGGAGGGTGGGTAATCCTGACTGCAGATGCTATCCTGTTCGGACATCTACATTTATGGTAGGTACAAAACTGTACTATGTCCTTCAAGGATGCATCTGCAGTCCTAACAAATGGGTAGAATACCATAGCCAAACTAGGGGAAGAGGAAGAAGAATTATGGTGTAGTTAGGATCCCTTGCAATACAGCAGTGGCAAACCCTGCTCGGGATCTAGAGTATAGAGGTAAGTTGTAATGCTTGGCAAATGTATGCACGGAGGTCCAAGTAGCCGCCTCAATAATGTCCTTGGTAGCCACTCCTCGTAAGAAAGCTGTGGTAGTGGCTGTAGCCCTTGTAGAGTGAGGTCTTATGTTCTGTGGAATTTGCTTTCCATGGTAGGAGTAACAGAATCTTATGCAATTTCCTATCCACTTGGAGATTGTCTGTTTGGAAATTGCTTTTCCTTCCCTTCCTGTTGCATAAGCTACTAAAAGCTGGTCAGTTTTTCTATTGCCCTTGGTTCTGTCCAGGTAGTAGCGCAACTGTCTATGTACATCCAAGGTATGCAGCAGTCTTTCCCCCCTGTTCTGTGGATTGGGAAAGAAGGTAGGTAGGTGGATTGCCTGGTTTAGAGACACTATGGATACCACCTTAGGCATAAATGTAGGATTAGTTCTCATGGACACTCTATCTTGATGGAAGATTAGGAAGGGTTGTACTGCCATTAAGGCCTGTAGTTCAAACCCTTCTTGCTGAAGTAATTGCCAGTAGGAAAGCAGTTTTCCAGGATAGGTGTTGAAGATCTGCTGTTGCTGCTGGTTCAAATGGAGGGAGTGTCAATTTTTCTAGCACAAAGTTCAAGTCCCATGCTGGTAATGGTGGTTTCCTAGGAGGTTTTACATTCTTGATTCCTCTGAGGAACTGCCTGAGTAGAGGATGTGAGAAGACAGGGGATCAAGCTGTATTCTGCAGAAATAGCTGATGCATGTATCTTGATGGATGAATAGGACAGGCCTGTATGGAGAAGCTCTGCCAAGTACTCCAGGATGTTAGCGATATCTATCTTTGACACATCTTTTCCTCTTTCAGTACTCCAAATGACAAACCTTTTCCATTTTCCTGCATAATTCCTTCTTGTTGAAGGTCTGCGGGCCTCAAGGATAATGTCTTTAACCCTTTGGGATAAATCTGGGTTAGTTGCTGTTATGTAATGTTCCAGGCAGTCAGTTGCAGAGTTTTTAGGTTTGGATGCATGATGTTGTAATCGTTCTGAGTTAACATCAAAGGCATCAGGGGTAGTGTCCACGTTCTCCCCCGAGACATGCTCCTCAGCAATGGATACCAGTGTTGTCTTGGCCAATTTGGAGCTATCAGAATTATCCTTGGACGTTCCTCTTTGATTTTCAGTAGTACCTTGTGCATCAAAGGAAGAGGTGGAAATGCATATGCTGTCAGGCCTTTCCAACTGAAGGATAGAGAGTCCACCTTCCATGCAAGTGGGTGGTATGTCCTTGTGCAGAATTTCTTGAGCTGGTGATTGAGTGGGGATGCGAATAGGTCTATTTGTGGCATTCCCCATTTCTTTGTGATGGCCTTGAAGATGTCCGGGTGTAGCATCCATTCGTGAGCATCCGAGGTAGTTTTGCTTAACATGTCTGCTAGGATGTTTTCTTTTCCCGGTACAAATATTGCCTGTAACTGGATGTTGTAGCTCAGAGCCATATTCCAAAGGTCCAGAGTCATTCTGCATAGGGGGTATGAATGAGTGCCTCCCTGTTTGTTGATGTACCACATGACCGTGGTGTTGTCTGTCCTTATCATTAAATGGCCTTCTTTGAGGAATGGTCTGAAATTCTGAATTGCTAGTTTTACTGCCAGCATTTCTTTTTGATTTATGTGCAGGTGCAGCTGGTCTGGAGTCCATAATCCTTGTATGCATTTGTCCAGCATGTGTGCCCCCCAACCTAGGTCTGAGGCGTCCGTTGTGATGGTTTGGCTTGCTTGAAAGTTGTGGAAGGGCAAGCCTGGGTTTGACTGACATGCTTGAGCCCACCATAGGAACTCTTGTTTCAGGCATGGGATTAGTGGTATTTCAGTTTCTAAGCTGTGCCTGTGTTGAGACCATAAATTCTTTAGGTACCACTGTAGCTTTCTCATATGCAGTCTGGCATGGGGGACCAGGATTATGCATGATGCCATGAAGCCCAAGGCCTGCAGTACTTTCCTTGCTGTTAGTTTGTTCTGCTTTGTTAATGCCAAGAAGTAAAGAGGGAGTTGTTCTTGTTTTTCTGCAGTTAGGAATGCCATCTGTTTTACTGTATCCAATTCCGCACCCAAGAATGTTCTTGTTTGGGATGGTATCAGTCTTGATTTTTTTGAATTGATTGTGTATCCCAGGGCTTGTAGTAAGCAAATGACCCTTTGTAAGTCTTTTGTCAGCTTGCTTTTGTTGTCCACTTGTATCAGGCAGTCGTCCAGGTATGGATAAATTTGGATTCCCTGTAGCCTGCAATGAGCGATTACTGATGCCAGGCATTTTGTGAATACTCTGGGCGCAGTAGATAAGCCAAAGGGCAATGCTGAGAATTGATAATGCTCTGATCCTGCAAGAAATCTGAGGTATCTTCTGCAATTTGGTCGTATGGGGACGTGCAGGTATGCCTCCTTGAGATCTAGAGTTACCAGCCAACACTCCTTGCCCAGCATGGGAAGAAGTTGCTGTAGGGTCAGCATTTTGAATTTTGGGACAATGATGAATGTGTTTAAGGACAGGTCGAGAATAGGTCTCCAACTTTTCTCTTTTCTTGGTACTAGGAAGAGTCTGGAGTAGAATCCTTTGCCCTGTTCTGTTGGTGGTACTCTTTCCACAGCTCTCATCTTTGTTAATTGAGCTATCTGCTTTAGAGCTTCTGTTTTCTGGTTTGGAGGTAGGTTTGGCATTCCTCTTTTACTGGTAAGGTGTGGAAGTGAAACCTGTAGCCTTGGTCTATGGTCTGCAAAATCCACTTGTCTTTTGTGATATAGTGCCAATTTTTGAAAATAAGGCTAACTTTCCGCCTAAGGGTGCTGCTATTTGTTCCCTGGTAGGCGGTGTCAGAGCCAAGTCACTGTGATTGTCCTGTTGCAGTGGCAGTGGTTGTGTCTGTACCTCGCTGGTTATTGCCTTGCCACTGGCGCCTCTGTAGGCACCTCCTCTGGATTGATTTCTGCCTCTGGAACGTCTATTCCTGCCTCTCTGAGATTTAGAGGAGTCTGGAAAGGACCAGTTTTTGGAAGGCCAGTTCCTGCTAAACCTTGGGGGCTGAACCTGTAAGAAATCTTTAACTGTTTGTACAGATTTTGCCTTCTCTTCCATTTTCTTCATTACTTGCTGAGCAGGAGAACCAAATAGACTGGCCTTATCCATAGGAGCATCTAACAGCTTTGCTTTAACATGGTCCGGCAAGACCTGTTCTTTCAACCATGCATGCCTTCTTATAACTGTGCCAGTCATGGCTGATCTAAATGAAGCCTCCAGTGCATCATAGCCACATTTTAAAGAATGGTTACTAACCTGCTGAATGTTATTCACCATTTCTAAAACATATTTCTTATCTAAGGAGTCATCAGAGGACAGTTTCTTAGTTAACTGATCAAGCATAAACTCTTGGTATTGGATCATATGAAACTGACAGTTCAAAGCTCTAGCTGAGAGAGTAGCAGAGGTGTAAACTTTTTACCCCATCTCTAAGGACTTGGATTCCCTTTCAGAAGGGAGAGGGTTTTTTGCTGAGGTTGAAGCTACTGCCTTAGGCCCCTGGGAGATAGTCTCGGGATCTGCAAGTGGGGCCTTGTATAGGTGGTGATGAGTGTCCGCACCCTGTAAAACCTATCTGGTTTGGCAGGGGCTGGAGGTAAAGTATCAGGAGCAGTGCAAACATCATTAAATGCATCATCCACAACAGGCAGAACTGGAGGTATAGCTAAGGGCCTATGTTGCGTTAAGTGTAGAAAGGTCCTAAGCCTTTTTCTTGAATCTGAGAAATCTTGTCCCTGCCATTGGAATTGCTCTCTCATGGCATGTAAGGTTTCCCCAAAGGAAAATTCCTCTGGTGGAGAGGCAGATGGAATAGGTTCTTCAGCATCGGAATCTTCATAAGTAGAAAAAGGAGCCTCTGGATGGTCTGTAATGTCTGAGTCATCAGAAGAATCATCTGAGGACACTGGCTCTGGGGGCTCTGCTCTAGGTCTCTTTTCTGGAGGCTGAGAGGCCCTGTCTGGGTGAGATTGGGATCCCCTAATTAAAGAGATGAGATCCTCTGCCAGAGTAAGCATTTGAGAACTGGAACTGGGCCTGTGTGAGGGGGGGCTTAACAGGCACTGATTTAGCAGTTTTGGCTGCTTTAGCCCTGGCAAAGGCCTTAATAGACATGGCTGCAGGAGGCCTAGCAGCACCACGTGCTGGGGTAGAGACATCCAAAGGGATGGTGTCTGATAATTCTATAGGAACCACATTAGTAGGCAAAACTTCAGAGGCCGATTCAACTAGGGTAGCAGGGGCCTCGGTAGTAGTCATGGATTCGGCTGAAGATTGACCCGTTTGCTCGGTTTCGGCCGAAACCAAGACACTCTCGGTTTGCTTAACCGTGGTTTCGGCCAAAACCGCGAGTGTCGGTCTTTTTCTTTGCGTTTTTTAACAATTTGAGAAGTCGGAGGATCCGACGGCATAATGTACGCAAAATCTGAGCCGAAAAACTGTTCAGCAAACTCCGACCGGCCTAAGCGCTCGGTTGAAGGAAGCACAGGCTAAACAGGCTGCTACGTCGTGGTCTGGGCCTAAACAAGGTAAGCAGTAAGAGTGGAAATCTTTATGAGGTATTTGTTTCCCACAAGTTAAACAGTTATTTACTTTTTCTGACATCGGCTGAGGCAAGAAAGAGTCCCCAACGGGGTACTTAGCTTTTTAGAAGTCTTCGAAGTAGTAGTAATCTCTGGATCTGACCGACCGGCACTTGCGAACAGCTTCTGCTTCGGGCGCCACGCGGCAAGAAAGACTGAGGAAAATGGCGTCGGCTGATGCCTTTATACCCGAAGACCAGCAGAGATGACGTCGGGTGAAGTGCGACACCAGCCGAGGCCAGACCCAGACTTTGGAATCCGGCCGACCGAAGGGCTGCCTGACGACAGGACAACCCATTTGTTAGGACTGCAGATGCATCCTTGAAGGACATCTAGCCCTTTGTTGCAAAATATATGACAAGAACTCCAAGACTGCAGGAACTGTGGCAGTAAATGGATCTATGTTTTTCTGAGAAACCCAAATAGAGAAGCATTTCCATTTGCTGCAATAAACTTTACTAGTGGAAGCTTTGAGGGATGCCACCAGAATACTCTTTACCGAAGATGATAAACCGGGAGTCCTAGCGATCAGGGGAACTGGAGCAACCAAGCCGTCAGCTTGAGGCTGTCCAGGTTGGGCAGACTGATGCCCGAGGGATAGGATATGAGATCCGGGCAGGGATCTAGAATCCGTGGAGGAGTTAGAGCATGAGACCAGAGGAAGGGGAAAGTACAGTTTTGTACCTACCATAAATGTAGATGTCCGAATTGGATAGCATCTGCAGTCATAACAACTGGGTTGTCCTGTCGTCAGGCAGCCCTTCAGTCGGCCGGATTCCAAAGTCCGGGTCCGGCTTCGGCTGATGTCGCACTTGACCCGACGTCATCTCTGTTGGTCTTCGGGTATATAAGCATCAGCCGACGCCATTTTCTTCAGTGTTTCTTGCCCCAGATGCCAGAAGCCCTCTAGAAGGCTAAAAATTTTGGATAGATGCCAATGTTTCCAAAAGATAGAGGTAAACACAAAAATAAGCATGTATGTGCATAAATACAAACAAATACACCATGAAAGAAGTCCCCCCACTAGCTAGCTATTAGAAGGGTAAACACCCTAGGAGTACCACAGAGGGGAAGGAGGGAGGGTAATCCTGACTGCAGATGCTATCCAATTCGGACATCTACATTTATGGTAGGTACAAAACTGTACTATGTCCTTCATGGATGCATCTGCAGTCATAACAACTGGGTAGAATACCATAGCCAACTAGGCTAACACTGTTTTGTGGGTTGGGAAAGAAGGTAGGTAGGTGGATTGCCTGGTTTAAGGACACTCTGGATACCACCTTAGGCATAAATGTAGGATTAGTCCTCATGGACACTCTATCTTGGTGGAAGATTAGAAAGGGTTGCACTGCCATTAAGGCCTGTAGTTCTGAAACCCTCCTTGCTGAAGTAATTGCCAGTAGGAAAGCAGTTTTCCATGACAGGTGTTGCAGGTCTGCTGTTGCTGCTGGTTCAAAAGGTGATAGAGTCAATTTTTCTAGCACAAAGTTCAAGTCCCAGGCTGGTAATGGTGGTTTCCTTGGAGGTTTTACATTCTTGATTCCTCTGAGGAACTGCCTGAGCAAAGGATGTGAAAAAACAGGTGGATCAAAGCTGTATTCTGCTGAAATAGCTGATGCATGAATCTTGATGGAGGAATAGGACAGGCCTGAATGAAGTAGTTCGCCAGATACTCCAGAATGTTGGGCATATCTATGTTTGATACATCTTTACCTCTTTCTGAGCTCCAAATGACAAACCTTTTCCATTTCCCAGCATAGTTTCTTCTTGTTGAAGGTCTGCGTGCTTCAAGAATAATGTCTTTAACTCTTTGTGAAAGCTGTGGATTAGCAGCTGCTATGTGATGTTCCATGCAGTCAGTTGCAACGTTTTAGGTTTGGATGCATGGTGCTGTAGTTGTTCTGAGTTAGCATCAAAGGCATCAGGGGTATTGGCCACATATTGTTCCGAGACATGCTCCTCAGCAATGGGTACCAATGTTGTCTTGGCCAGTTTGGAGCTATCAGGATTATCCTTGGACGTTCCTCCTTGATTTTTAGTAATACTTTGTGTATCAAGGGAAGAGGTGGGAATGCATATGCTGTTAGTCCTTTCCAGCTGAAGGAGAGCGAGTCCACTTTCCATGCTAGTGGGTGGAATGTCCTTGTGCAGAATTTTTTGAGCTGGTGATTGAGAGGTGAAGCGAATAGATCGATCTGAGGCATTCCCCATTTCTTCGAGATGGTCTTGAAGATGTCCGGGTGCAGCTGCCATTCGTGGACATCCGATGTAGTCCTGCTTAACATATCTGCTAGAGAGTTTTCTTTTCCTGGTACAAATATTGCCTGTAACTGGATGTTGTAGCTGAGTGCCAGGGTCCACAGTTCCAAAGTCATTCTGCATAGGGGGTAGGAATGAGTGCCTCCCTGTTTGTTGATGTACCACATGACTGTGGTGTTGTCTGTCCTTATCATCAACTGGCCTTCCTTGAGAAATGGTCTGAACTTTTGGATTGCCAGTTTTACTGCCAGCATTTCTTTTAGGTTGATGTGCAGTTGAAGTTGGTCCTGTGTCCACAATCCTTGCACGCATTTGTCCAGCATATGTGCCCCCCATCCCAGGTCTGAAGCATCTGTTGTGATGGTCTGGCTTGCTTGACCTTTGCGAAAGGGCAGGCCTTGGTTTGACTGGCATGCGTGAGCCCACCATAGGAACTCCTGTTTTAAGCATGGTATTAGTGGGATTTCCGTTTCTAGGCTGTGTCTGTGTTGGGACCATAAATTCTTTAGGTACCACTGAAGCTTTCTCATATGTAGTCTGGCAAATGGAACCAAGATTATGCATGATGCCATGAAACCCAAGGCCTGCAGTACCTTTCTTGCTGTTAACTTGTTCAGATTTGTTAGTGCCAAGAAGTAAAGAGGGAGTTCTTTTTGTTTTTCTGTAGTTAGGAATGCCATTTGTCTTACTGTGTCCAATTCCGCTCCCAGGAAAGTCTTTGTCTGGGATGGTATCAGCCTTGACTTTTGTAAATTGACTGTGTATCCCAGTGCTTGAAGCAAGTAAATGACCCTTTGTAAATCTGTTGTCAGCTTGCTTTTGTTGTCCCTTGAACCAGACAGTCGTCCAGGTATGGATAAATTTGAATTCCGTGAAGTCAGCAATGGGCGATTACAGATGCCAGGCATTTTGTGAATACTCTGGGCAGTAGATAAGCCAAAGGGCAATGCTGAGAATTGATAGTGCTCTGATCCTGCAAGAAATCTGAGGTATCTTCTGCAGATAGGTCGAATGGGGACGTGCAGGTATGCCTCCTTGAGATCTAGAGTTACCAGCCAACACTCCTTGCCCAGCATGGGAAGAAGTTGCTGTAGGGTCAGCATTTTGAATTTTGGGACAATGATGTAAGTATTTAGGGTAGACAGGTCTAGAATTGGTCTCCAACTTTTTCCTTTCTTGGAACTAGGAATAGTCTGGAGTAGAACCCCTTTCCTTGCTCTGCTGTTGGCACTTTTTCCACAGCTCTCATGTTTGCTAATTCCATTATCTGTTGTAGAGCCTCTGTTTTTGATTTGGAGGTAGGTTTGGCATTCCTCTTTTGACTGGTAAAGTGTGGAAGTGGAACCGGTAACCTTGATGTATGGTTCGTAAAATCCACTTGTCCTTTGTTATGTGGTGCCAGTTTTTTGAAAATAAGGTTAGCTTTCCGCCTAGAGGAGCTGCTATTTGTTCCCTGGTTGGCGGGTTTAGGTTTAAGTCACTGTGGCTGTGTTGATGTAGAGGCAGGTGTTGATTCTGTGCCTCTGTTGTTACCTTGCCACTGTCGTCCTCTGTAGGCACCTCCTCTGGATTGGTTTCTGCCTCTGGAACGTCTATTCCTGCCCCTCTGAGGTGTTGTGGAGTCAGGAAAGGACCAATTTTTGGCAGGCCAGTTCCTGCTAAACCTTGGGGGTTGAACCTGCAAAAATTCTTTAACTGTCTGGACTGATTTTGCCTTTTCTTCCATTTTCTTCATAACCTGCTGGGCAGGTGTACCAAACAAACTTGATTTATCCATAGGAGCATCAAGCAATTTAGATTTAACATGATCCGGTAAAGCTTGCTCCTTTAGCCATGCATGCCTTCTAATTACTGTGCCAGTCATGGCTGATCTAAATGAAGCCTCCAGTGCATCATAGCCACATTTTAAAGAATGGTTACTAACCTGCTGTATGTTATTTACCATTTCTAATACATAATTCTTATCAAGAGATTCATCAGTGGTTAGCTTTTTAGTTAACTGATCAAGCATAAACTCTTGGTATTGTATCATGTGAAACTGACAATTTAAAGCTCTAACTGAAAGAGTGGCTGAAGTGTAAAATTATTTACCCCATCTGTCTAATGACCTTGCTTCCCTTTCAGAAGGAACAGGGTTTTTAGCTATGGTCGCTACTGCCTTGGGACCCTGGGATATAGTTTCGGGTCTGCAAGAGGGGCCTTGTAGAGGTGGTGATGAGTATCTGGCACCCTGTAAAATCTGTCTGGTTTGGCAGGGGCTGGGGTAAAGAATCTGGAGCTGAGCAGGCATCATTGAAAGCATCATCCACCACAGAGAGAACAGGAGGGATAGCTAAGGGCCTGTGCTGTGGTAGGTGCAAAAAAGTCCTAAGTCTTTTCCTGGAGTCTGAAAACTCCTGTTGCTGCCATTGGAACTGTTCTCGCATGGCATGCAAGGTTTCCCCAAAGGAGAATTCTTCTGGAGGGGAAGCAGCTGGAATGGATTCTTCAGCATCAGAATCTTCAAAATTGGAGAAAAGGAGCCTCTGGCTGGTCAGTTATGTCTGATTCATCAGCAGAATCATCAGAGGACACTGGCTCAGGGGGCTCTGCCCTAGGTCTCTTTTCTGGGGGCTGAGAGGCCCTGTCTGGGTGAGATTGAGATCCTCTAATTAATGAAATTAAATCTTCTGCCAAGGTAAGCATTTGAGAACTGGCAGAGGGCCTGGTGGAAGGGGGTTTAACAGGCACTGTTTTAGTAGTCTTGGCTGCTTTAGCCCTGGCGAAGGCCTTAATGGACATGGCTGCTGGAGGCCTAGCAGCACCACGTGCTGGGGTAGAGACATCCAAGGGAATGGTGTCTGATAAGTCAGTGGTAAGCACCGTAGTGGGTAAAATTTCTGAGGCGATTCAAGAGTGTTAGCAGGTACCTCAGTTGTAGTGTTAGTTTCAGGTGTAGTTTGATCATATTTCGAGGTTTCGGCCGAAACCGAGACAGTCGCGTTTGCTTAACCATGGTTTTGGCGAAACCGCGGACGCGAGTGTCGGTCTTTTCTTTGCTTTTGGCAGAATGCGGTCGGAGGGTCCGACGGCATAATGTACGCAAAGTCAAAACCGAAAAACTGTTCTGCAAACTCTGACCGACGCCTAAGCGTTCGTCGGTTGAAAGAAGCACAGGACGAACAAGCTGCTACGTCGTGGGCTGGGCCTAAACAGGGCAGGCAGTAAGAGTGGAAATCTTTATGAGGTATTTGTTTCCCACAGGTTAAACAATTATTAACTTTTTCTGACATCGGCTGAGGCAAGAAAGAGTCCCCAACGGGGTACTTAGCTTTAGAAGTCTTCGAAGTAGTATTCGGTAGAAGTAATCTCTGGATCCGACCGACCGGCACTTGCGAACAGCTTCTGCTTCGGGCGCCACGCGGCAAGAAAGACTGAAGAAAATGGCGTCGGCTGATGCTTATATACCCGAAGACCAACAGAGATGACGTCGGGTCAAGTGCGACATCAGCCGAAGCCGGACCCGGACTTTGGAATCCGGCCGACTGAAGGGCTGCCTGACGACAGGACAACCCAGTTGTTATGACTGCAGATGCATCCATGAAGGACATCCACACTTGACAAGGCCAGAGCGGGGCAATGAGGATCACTTTGCACCCCAGTCAGTACGCTTTCTGAAGAAACTTTGGAATTAGAGGTAGCGGGGTATAGGCATACAGTAACCCGGGAGGCCAAGCATGGACTACAGTGTCTCTGGGGGAGTCCCCTGAGGAGGGGATTAGAACGAAGAACTCGCTGCACTTCGCGTTGGAAGGAGATGCGAAGAGATCGCAGCAAGGGTGACCCCACGCTAGGAAGATCTCCTCTGCTACTGACCGTTTCAGAGACCACTCATATGGCATTAGAATAGCCTGACTCAATCTGTCCGCTAAAATGTTGGAGCGTCCCGGGATGTGCGTTACAATCAGAAACCGACTGGTGGAACTCGCCCATTCCCACACTCTCATGGTCTCGTGGCAGAGACGGTAAGATGTGGTCCCTCCTTGTTTGTTGATGTACCAGACAACGGACATGTTGTCTGACTGAACTGCAATCATCCCTGGGGGGAAAACAGTGTCAAAGGCTTGCAATGCTAAAAGCACTGCCCTCATCTCCAGAACACTGATATGTAATCTGGTCTCAGTTTGGGACCATGTGCCTTGGACTGTCCTTCCCAAAAAGTGCCCCTCCACCCGAGCTGGGAGGCGTCCGTTGTTACTGTGGCTTGGGCTGGGGATGTTAAGAATGGGCGACCTGCCAAGATTTCCGGTCTTTGCTGATCCGTATCGGGTAGTCCATGGGGAGGTCTAACCAAGACCACTGAAAGTACAATAGTGTACACTTACCATAAATGTAGATGTTCGAGTATATTCACTGTTGCAGTCATTACATTTGGGTAATCTGCTGGCAGGTTGCCCTCAGTCGGCCTGAATTCCAAAGTCTTGGATCCTGCGTCGGTTGCGGTCTACTCTTCCATGACGTCAGGTCATCAGGGATATAAAACATGCAGCCGACGCCATTTTCTTTAGTTTTTCTTGCCCCCGATGTCAGGTGCCCTCAAAAAGGTAGCAAAATTTTATACAGATATATATATATATATATATATATATATATATATATATATATATATATATATATATGTATACATATATATACATATATATATATATGTATATATATATATATATATATATATATACATATATATACATGTAACAATATAACTTTACCTTCATCTGCAAGCAAATACACCACATAGGTTGTAGAAGACACAGAAGGTAAGATAAACTTCAGAATGACAGGGGGATGGGAGCGTAACCTGGACTGCAACAGTGAATACACTCGAACATCTACATTTATGGTAAGTGTACACAACTGTACTATGTTCTTCATGTTTCACTGTTGCAGTCATTACATTTGGGTAGAATCCCAAAGCTATGGTTGGGAGGCCGGAGCTAAACAGCATTAGGTGCAGCTATAAGGCCCTGTAGCACTGCAGTGGCAAAGCCTGCCCTGGACTTAGAGTAGAGAGGCAAATGGTAATGCTTTGTAGAGGTGTGAACAGAGCTCCAAGTAAAAGCCTCTAGAATGTCTTTAGTTGGTACTCCTCTGAGAAAGGCTGCTGAAGTAGCTGCAGCTCTGGTGGAATGAGACCTAATGCCCTTGGGCATAGGTTTACCATGGTGTAAGTAGCAGAAACGGATGCAGTGGCTTATCCACTTTGAAATTGTCTGCTTTGAAATAGCCTTTCCTTCTGATCCTGCAGCATATGACACTAGTAATTGCTCAGTTTTTCTTAGAGCTTTTGTCCTGCTCAAGTAGAATCTTAGCTGTCTGTGTACATCCAAGGAATGCAGAATTCTCTCCCCCTTGTTCTGCGGATTTGGGGAAAAAAGTTGGCAGATGAATCGTTTGGTTAAGAGCCACACTGGAAACCACCTTAGGCATAAAAGTAGGATTTGTCCTCAGAGTCTGGGTAAAATATGATAAAAGGCTCTACAGCCATGAGGGCCTGTAGCTCTGAAACTCTTCTTGCTGAACAGCCGTTTTCCATGATAAGAACTTTAGATCAGCGGTAGCAGCTGGTTCAAATGGAGGCAAGGTGAGCTTTTGCAACACATAATTGAGGTCCCATGCAGGTAATGGTGATGATCTAGGAGGCCTTAAATTTTTGGCTCCACTGAGATACTGCTTTACTAAAGGATGAGAAAAGATTGGTGGCTCTGTATTGTGCAAGATTCCCTGATTGGCGGGGTCAGTCCGGGGCAATTAATATCATCTTTGGCTTCTGTTGTCTGACTTTTAAGAGGACCTTGGGTAGAAGAGGCAGAGGAGGAAAGGCGTAAACTAATAGGTTTTTCCAACTGAAGGATAGGGCGTCCACTTTCCAAGCTTGTCTGTGATAAGTCCTTGTGCAGAAGCTTTTCAATTGATAATTTTGAGGAGAGGCAAATAGATCTATGTCTGGGCTCCTCCATTTCTCTGTTATGTTGAAGACTTTTGGATTTAGTTTCCACTCGCGAGGATCCATAAGGTTTCTACTTAAATCGTCTGCCAGAGTGTTTTGTTTTCCTGGCAGGAATTGAGCTTGAAGATGTATTTGGAAGGTCAAAGCTGTGTCCCACAGTGCCATGGCTAATCTGCAAATGGGGGTATTGAATGTGTGCCTCCTTGCCTGTTTATATACCATGACTGTGGTGTTGTCCGTCTTTATCAGTAGTTGTCCTGGATGAAGTAAGTCCTTGAAGGCTGTTAGGACATTTTAAACAGCTAGCATCTTTCTGGTTGAATGCAGATGCATTTGTTTTGGTGACCATATGCCCTCTGAGTGCATCTTCCTGCCATGTGGGCCCCCCAGGCATAATCTGATGCATCTGTTGTTATGGTTTGGCTGGCAGGGGGGTAGAGTGAATGGCCGTCCCATGTTTTGGTGACATGCCTTTGCCCACCACAGAAACTCCTGTTGCACGCAGGGAATGAGAGGAATCATTGTTTCCAGACTGTGAGAATGTTGACTCCATAAACTTTTTAGGTACCACTGGAGTTTCCTCATATGCAGTCTTGCATATGGAATCAGTAGGATGCAGGATGCCATGAAGCCCAGAGCCTACAGAATTTGTCTTGCAGAAGACTGGGTTTTTGTTGCCATCAGTTTGAAGTAAGTAGTCAGTTGCCTTTGCTTGTCTGGTGTGAGGTAAGCCATCTGGGCAGTTGTATTCAAGCGTGCACCCAGGAATGTTATCTTTTGAGAGGGTACCAGTTGTGATTTCTTTTCATTTATTGTGTACCCTAGGCATGTTAGAAGCCTTTTCACAAACGCCAGGTGTCTAAGAAGAGTGTCCTTGTTCTCTGCTTGAACGAGACAGTCATCCAAGTAAGGCTATATTTGTATACTTCTTTGTCTGCAAAATGCAATTACTGGTGCCAGGCACTTTGTAAAGACCCTTGGAGTAGTAGATAAGCCAAAGGGCAGTGCAGAGAATTGGTAATGCATTAAGCCAGCCTTGAATCTGAGGTATCTTCTGCACAACTGTCTTATTGGGACATGCAGGCATGCCTCTTTTAGGTCTAAAGTCACCAGCCAAGCATTCTTGCCCAGCATGGGCAGAAGCTGCTGCAAAGTCAGCATTTTGAATTTTGGAATGTCCAGGTATGTGTTCAAAGTTGATAAATCCAGTACTGGCCCACCAGGCCTTGTCCTTTCTGGGTACCAAGAAGAGTCTTGAGTAAAAACCTTTTCCTTTTTCCTGTTCTGGTACTGTCTGAATGGCCCCCATATCCACGAGGGACGTAACCAGTTTCTGTGCCCCTGCCCATTGATTTTTTGGCAGATCTGGCCAACCATTTGACATTGGCAGTGTGCGAAAATGGAATCTGTATCCCTGTGATACAATGTTTAGTACCCACTTGTCCCGGGTTATTAACTGCCAATTTTGAGCAAAACGTGCTAATTTTCCCCCTATGGGTGCTGCCAAAAGATAAGTGCTTGATGTAGGCAGAGGGAAGTCATTGGGATTGCTTTCTGTAGGTATGCACTTTATCTCCTCCAGATTTGTAGGTGGAAGCGCCCCATTACTTTGACCTGAATGAATCTTGCACCTGGTATCTGGAACCCTTAGGGTGTCTGGATTTGCCCCTTTGAGCTCTGTCTGACACAGGAAAGGACCACATTTTTGTAGGCCAGAGTCTACTGAATCTTGGTGGCTGCACTTGTAAGAAGTCTTTAACAGTTTGCATAGACTTAGCTTTGTCTTCCATTTTCTTTAAAACCTCTTCTGCCTTAATACCAAACAGAGAATCATGCTGTAGGTGCATCTAGCAATTTAGCTTTAACATGATCAGGCAAATGTTGTTCCTTTAACCAGGCATGCCTCCTAATCACAGATCCTGTAACTGCGGCCCTGCAGGAGGCCTCTAAGGAATCAAAACCACATTGCAAAGTATGCTTTCCAACTTGTTCAAGTGCATGCAATAATTCCTGCAATTCTTTATTTTCTGCACATTCTGAAATCATCATTTTGTGTTTCAGCAATCCCATAACATGTTGTTGGTACTTAAGCATATGAAATTGACAGCTAAAGGCCCTGATTGCCAAGGTTGCAGATGTATAACCCCCCCCCCATCTGTCCAGTGCCCTAGAATCTCTTGTCATAGCAGTAGTATTTTTTGCTGTTGAGGTCTTAACTCCTTTTGGACTCTGTGAAATAGTTTCAGGATCATCAGCAGGGTTTCTAAATAAAAATTTATGCGAGTCAGGGACCCTGTAATATCTGTCAGGCTTACTGGGAGCCAGAGGTAAGGAGTCAGGGGTCAAGCTTGACTCCGAAAACACATCATCTACATTGTCTAAAAACAGGGGGAATAGCTAAAGGCCTGTGCTGAGGGAGAAGAAGGAAATCCCTGAGTCTCTTTTTTGATTCTGAGAAGTCTTGACTCTCCCAGTGAAAATGTTCCCTCAAAGTATGCAAGGTTTCTCCAAATGAATAATCCTCAGAAGGAGATTCAGATGGAATAGACTCCTCAGCATCAGAATCCTCATATGGAGGTATAGGTAATTCCTGATCAGAAGAGGAATCAGAAGAAATAGAAACCTGATCTGAAGAATCAATCAGTGTCTTGCCTAGGCCTCTTATCAGGAGGGGGATGGGTACCCCTGATCAAAGTAATAAGGTCTTCAGCCATTTTGATCATCTGTTTTTTAGGCATAGAGGCCTGTGCACATGGCACATGCGTCGTTTTTTAGATTTAGAAGTTGCTTTTGTCTTTGGTTTTGCAGTTGTCGATTTGATATACAAATGTTGAGGTCTGAATACACCCTCAGAAGCCAGTGCCTGCTCAGCGGCTCCGGACCCATCCGAGGGAGATACATCCGTTGGTCCAACACCCTGAGTATCTTGTGGCATGCCGGACTCCACATGAGTGTCGGTAGAGGCCTGCGACTTGAAGGTAGTGGGTATCAGGGGCTACGAAAGCGCCTCACTGAGTACCAGCAAACGGCTTATGAGAAGCTTCGTTGTCGGTTTTGGATCTCGACTGTCTGTCTCTGTCCTTTTCTTTGCGTTTTTCATGTACTCCGGTAGTCAGATTGCTATCCAATGACATTTCTGAGTAGTTAAATCTGTTTCCAAAATACTTTGATGCAAAAATATACCGACGCTTAGTGCGTTGGCTAAATCCAACACAAAACCAACAGCCAGGCACGTTGTGATCAGGGCCTAAGCAAGGAATACAGTATAAATGGAAATCCTTATGAGGTATTTGCTTCCCACAAGTAATACAATTAACTTTTTCTGACATCTGTAAAAAGCAAGAAAAAAGTTTCCCCAACGGGGTACTTGGCTTTAGTGAAGACTTCAGTTATGAAACTCAAACTGAAATATTTCAGTAGTCGGCCTACCGGCACTTGCGAAATGCTTCTGCTTCGGGTACCGCACGTTAAGAAAGACTAAAGAAAATGGCGTCGACTGCATGTTTTATACCCCTGACGACCTGACGTCATGGAAGAGGAGACAGCAACTGACGCAGGACCCAAGACTTTGGAATTCAGGCCGACTGAGGGCAACCTGCCAGCAGATTACCTAAATATAATGACTGCAACAGTGAAACACGAAGAACATCCTGAATTCCCTGAAGCCTCAGGTGAGCCGCTACTACTGCCATAACCTTGGTAAACACCCTGGGGGCTGTGGTGAGACCAAAGGGTAGGGCTCTGAACTGGAAATTTTTGGCTCCCAGCCGGAAGTGAAGAAATCTCCTGGAGCTTCGGCAAATCTTGATGTGCTAGTAAGTGTCCTGGAGGTCTATCGAGTACATCCAGTCGCATCCTCAAAGATAAGGTAGGATGGACTGTAAGGTGACCATCCGGAATTTCTGCTTGGCTACCGACAGGTTCAGGGTAGACAGATCCAATATGGGTCTGAGGTCCCCCGTCCTTTTTGGCACTAAAAAAGGACCTGGAGTAAATGCCTAATCTGGACTGATCTGGGGGGACCAATTAGATGGCCCGATTGTAAAGCAGCTTTGAAATTTCGTGCGCTGCAGCCTCACTTTGAGCGGGTGGGACATCCGGGAGGCGCTTTGACTGTTTAGGTGGGGTGATGAACAGGATGGAGTATCCTCTGGATATTATTTGGAGCACCCAACAGTCCATCGTGATGGACTCCCAAGCCATTAGGTGCAATGACAATCTTCCCACGACTGTCTCCAGAGTAGGACAGTCGGGCAACCCCTCAGGGTTGCTGTGCGGGTTGGTCCGAGAAGGTCTCCCTCGACCCAAAGTTCCTCGGACCCCCTCTGCCTCTGGGCCAGTGTCTGTCTCGTCTCCCTCTGCCTCTAGGGGATAAAGTACAGTTTTGTACCTACCATAAATGTAGATGTTCGAAGATCCACATCGCTGCAGTCCTTACACTTGGGTAGTCCGCTGTCCTCGGTCGGCCCGAATATCAAAGTATAAGGCTGACGTCGGTCAAGGCGCATTTGACTGACATCAGGACGTCAGGGTACAAATGCGCATGACCGACATCATATCCTCAGTCTTTTCTTGCCCCAGATGTCAGAAGACCCTAAAAAGAAAGGTCAAAACCAAAAGGCAGCAAACAAACAACCAACCATCCTAGCACTAAAAATATGTACAATATATACAAGATACACCATATTGACAACCCAACCCACACAACCGCCTCTAACTACAGAGGGGAAGGAGGGAGGGTAAATTGGACTGCAGCAATGTGGATCTTCGAACATCTACATTTATGGTAGGTACAAAACTGTACTATGTTCTTCATCTCACATTGCTGCAGTCCTTACACTTGGGTAGAATCCCAAAGCAGAGGTAAGGGAGGATGGCCAAACTATAAGGACGCAGGAGCTGCCAAAATGCCCTGCAAAACAGCAGTGGCAAAACCAGCCCTAGATTTAGAATAAAGTGGTAGGTGATAATGCCTAGAGAAAGTATGCACTGAACTCCAAGTAGCTGCCTCCAAAATATCCTTAGTTGCCACCCCCCTCAAAAAAGCTGTTGAAGTGGCAGTAGCCCTAGTGGAATGAGGCCTAATCCCAGCTGGAATCTCCTTGCCATGATGGGAATAACAGAAAGCAATGCAAAACCCAATCCACTTAGAAATAGTTTGTTTTGACACAGGCTTACCCTGAGAACTCAAAGCAAAAGAAACAAATAACTGCTGAGACTGCCTGAACCCTTTAGTTCTGTCCAAATAATATCACAACTGCCTGTGTACATCTAAAGTGTGCAAAATCTTTTCCCCTTTATTTTGGGGATTTGCATAAAAAGTAGGCAAATGAATAGTTTGGTTTAAAGCCACACTAGAAATCACTTTAGGCATAAAGGAAGGATTAGTACGTAAAGATACCCTATCCTTATGGAAAATTAAGAAAGGCTCAACCGCCATAAGGGCCTGCAACTCAGAAACCCTTCGCAGAGGTAATGGCCAACAAAAAGCAGTCTTCCATGATAAATATTTCAACTCGGTAGTAGCTGCAGGCTCAAAAGGTTGTAGAGTGAGTTTCTCCAACACAAAATTGAGATCCCAAGCAGGAGTAGGAGCTCTACGTGGGGGTCTTATATTCTTTGCCCCTCTAAGAAATTGCTTGAACAAAGGATGAGAAAACAATGGTGGGTCACAATCACAGTGAGCCGAAATTGCTGCAGCATGAACCTTAATAGAAGAGAAGGACAAACCTTTGTCCAGTAATTCAGTAAGATATTGAAGAGCTGCACTTAAATTAGGCTCAGAAACATCAAAATCCTTTGCTGCACTCCAAAATACAAATCTCTTCCATTTATCTGCGTACACTTTCCTTGTACTAGGCCTTCTAGCTTCCAAAATAACATTCAAAACTTGCTGTGGAAGTTGAGACCCACTATGGTTCAAAACAGAATATGCCAGGCTGTTAGGTGAAGAGAGTGAAGCTTGACATTGAGCAAATGACTGTCCTCCTGAGACAACAGGTGTGGAATCAAGGTAAAGGCCATGGAGGCTCCTGCACCAGGCTTCTCAGTAATGGGTACCAATGCTGTCGAGGCCAATCTGGAGCTATCAAAATCATCCTTGGCTTGTCCTGTCTAGCCTTTAGTAGTACCTTTGGGAGGAGAGGCAGTGGTGGAAAGGTATACACATGAAGATTGCTCCAATTGAAAGAAAGAGCATCCACTTTCCAAGCTGTGGAATGAAACCTTTTCGTGCAAAACTTTGGCAGCTGGTGGTTTAGTGGAGAAGCGAACAGATCTATGTCTGGAGTTCCCCATGACACTGTCAATTTCTGAAATACATGAGGATCCAATTTCCACTCGTGGGGATCCATGATTCGTCTGCTCAACACATCTGCTAAGGAGTTCTGTGCTCCTGGCAGAAACCTTGCCTGAAGATTTAGCTGTAAACTGAGAGCAGTCTCCCACAAAATCATTGCTTGCCTGCATAGAGGATAAGAATGTGTTCCCCTTGCTTGTTGATGTACCACATGACAGTTGTGTTGTCTGTTAGAATCAACACCTGTCCTGGAAGAAGTAAATCCTTGAAAGCTATTAATGCAAACTGGACTGCTAACATCTCCTTCAAGTTGATATGTAGATGTTGTAGTCTGGCAGGCCACTTGTCTTGTATCCACTTTCCATTCAGATGAGCTCCCCAAGCTTTGTCTGAGGCATCTGTCGTTAGAATCTGACTCGCCTCTGGCGGGTCACAGAGAGTCCCTTGTTTAGGTGACATTCCTGAGCCCACCACAACAATTCCTTCTGTATGCAAGGTGTTATTTGAATGACAGTGTCCAGATCCTGGCAGTGCTGTGTCCATACATTTTGAGATACCATTGTAACTTCCTCATATGCAGTTTGGCATTGGGAAGCACCAGAATACAAGATGCCATGAACCCCAAGGCTTGAAGGACTGTCCTTGCAGTCAGCCTGGACTGATGAGACAATTGATGAAAGTAAAGGGAAAGATTCTTTTGTTTGTCCGGGGTCAAAAGGCCATCTGGGATGCTGTATTCAGTCTTACACCCAGAAAGCACATGTCCTGAGAGGGTACTAGACTGGACTTTATTTCGTTCACAGAATACCCCAGGCATCTTAGCACTGCTATCACATATTCCAAATGATGAAGAAGCTCGTCCTTCCTTGAGCCAGAATCAGGCAATCGTCCAAATAAGGATAGATCTGTATTCCTTTTAGCCTGAGGAAAGCTATCACTGGAGCCAGAACTTTCGTGAACACTCTGGGCAGTAGATAAGCCAAAGGGCAATGCAGAGAACTGATAATGAGAAGTCCCAGCAAAACGCAGATACTTCCTGCAACTCAGTCTGATAGGAACATGAAGGTAAGCCTCCTTGAGATCCAAAGTTACCATCCAATGGTCTTTGCCCAGCAGAGGTAAAAGCGGTTGTATCGCCAACATTTTGAACTTGGGAATGTCCAGATAAGTGTTGAGGGTAGATAAATCCAAAATTGGTCTCCACGTGTTCCCTTTCTTTGGCACTAGGAACAGGCGAGAATAAAATCCTAGGCCCACTTCTGGCATAGGGACCGGCTGTATGGCCCCTATTTGAAGTAACAGAGAAATTTGTTTGTGAGCCTCTATTCTTTGCTGAGGAGGAACGTCTGGCATGCCTTTGAAAGGAGGCAAGGTATGGAAATAAAACCTGTAACCGTGGTGTATGATATCCAGTACCTATCTGTCTTGGGTAATTAAACTCCAATTTTCCTTGAAAAGTGCCAACCTTCCTCCCAAAGGTGCTGCCAGACGAGAAGGCTCTGGCAGCTGAAAAGGTAGGTCATTGGGCCTGTTTACGAAAGGACTGAACCCTGCCCTCACCAAGACTGTGCAGGTGAACTCCTGTTCTAGGCCTGAAAGAGCCCTGAGCTCTGCCCCTACCACGTCTAGACCTACCCCTAGACTGGGAATCATAAGAAGGATACGTCCACCCCTTGGTAGGCCAATTTCTACTAAACTGCGCAGGCTGAACCTGCAAAAATCTTTAACAGTCTGCATAGACTTAGCCTTGTCTTCCATTTTCTTTAAGACTGCCTCAACAGGAGAACCAAACAACACATCAGATTGTAAAGGAGCATCTAAAATCCTTGTCTTAACATGGTCAGATAAATTCTGATCCCTCAGCCAGGCGTGCCTGCGAAGAACTGACCCAGTAGCAGCCACCCTAGACGAGGCCTGTACAGCATCAAAACCACATTGCAAAGAATGCTTACCCACCTGTTCAGAAACATGTACTAAATCTTGCAACTCTTTACAATCAATACCTTCCGCCAGAGCATCAACCTTAGACTTCAATTGTGAAAGGAGATAGTTTTGGTATTTCAACATGTGAAACTGGCAATTCAAAGCCCTCATAGCTAGAGTGGAAGAAGTATAAACTTTCTTTCCCCATCTATCCAAAGCCCTGGCCTCTTTATCTGTAGGAACCGGATTCTTGACAACAGAAGCCTTAACACCTTTAGGCCCCTGACTAACAGTTTCTGGGTCTGCCCTAGGACTCTTAAAAGATACTTATGAGCTTCAGGCACCCTGTAATACCTATCCGGTTTAACAGGAGCAGGAGGCAAAGAATCAGGATTAAGAGAAGCCTCTGTAAAACATCTTCCACCACATCCAAAACAGGAGGTATAGCCAAGGGCCTATGCTGGGGTAAAACAAAATTCCCTAAGCCTTTTCCTGGAATCAGAGAAGTCCTGACCTTCCCACTTAAAATGCTCCCTCATGGAATGAAGAGTCTCTGAAAAAGAAAAATCCTCAGGAGGAGAAGCAGAAGGAGTAGAATCATCCACATCAGAATCAGAATAAGGAGAATACTCCTGCAAGTCTTCAGCCGAAGACTCTGAAACATCCGAAGCCTGCTCAAAACTCCCTAGCTCAGGTTCCACCCTAGGTCTCTTATCAGGAGGGGGCAAAGAACCTCTAATCAAAGTAATCAAATCTTCTGCCATTTTAAGCATATGCTTCTTGGGCACAGTTCCTGAAGAACTAGGGGTGACACCAACTGAAGCTAAACCTGGCCTGCCTCTGGAAGAAGCCTTGAAAACAGAAGGAGAGGGCCTAACCACCCTAGGAAGGGAGGGGAGTACAGTAACCTGAGAAGCCCCTTCAGCCTGACCTGCCTCCTGAGAGGCCACATCCTGCAATAACAAAGTCTCTCCCTGGGATCCCAAAGAAACCTCCGGTGGAACCACCGGCTCCACCGACACCTCTAAAGAACCGGCGTCCGGTACGGACGGTTCTTCTAGCCTAGGCTTAGCTGCTTTGTCCTTGCGCTTCTTGAAGAAGCGGCCGGAGCATCCGGCGGCATTTTATAATTGCACCGCTTCAAGACTAACCTGGCACAATCTAACCTTCTCTTTATAGTGCTTATTGAATCTAGCACAAGAGCGACACCCAACAACGTCGTGCTCAGGCCCTAAACAAGGAATACACAAAGTATGATAATCTCTATGCGGTATCTGTTTCCCACAAGAAATACAGTTATTCACTTTTTCTGACATCCGGTAAACCACTGAGGCAAGAAAAACTAAAATATTCCCAACGGGTACTTAGCCAACTTTGACTCGGTCTGAAACTCCGAAATCGAAAAATTTCAGAACGCCAACCGGCACTTGCAATGCTGCTTCTGCATCGGACCATGCGGCAAAAAAGACTGAGGATACGACGTCGGTCATGCGCATTTGTACCCTGACGTCTTGATGTCAGTCAAATGCACCTTGACCGACGTCAGCCTTATACTTTGATATTCGGGCCGACCGAGGACAGCGGACTACCCAAGTGTAAGGACTGCAGCAATGTGAGATGAAGAACATGTTGTCCTGAGTGCTGCGGGAAAACTGAGATTTTCGGAACCACATCTTCTTCTGCCCTCTCTGATTCCTAGAAAAGGATCTTTGAGGGCGAGAGAAGCGGACTCCGACGGTAGACAGAGTCTTCCCGTCGTCCTCGCTCTGGACTAAGGTGTCACAAACTGTCTTCCCAAAAAAGGGAGGAACCGTCAAAGGGAGCATTCATGAAAGACGCCTTGAAGGGATCAGCATACTGACAGAGTCTGAGCCAGGTGTGCCGCCTCATAGCTACACCAGTCCCAGCCACCCTAGCCGCTCCTTCCGTGGCATGGGAAAGAAGATGCATGGACGTATTAGAAACGGATTTCAGAGCTGACATTTTGAGAACAACCGCTTGTCCTCTGGCGACAAGGACTCTGGGGGCGACACAGCGAATTCTGTGACCAAGTCTCGCTGGAGTCGAATGATGTGCGCCAATTAATTCAGTGCTCATATGGAAAACATCGCTGAAAAAAACCTCGCTTCCCAAAGCAACCCACCGCACTAGACTCTTTGTCTGGAGGGTGGACCAAAGAACTTTCCTGAGCCAGTTCCCTCTTGGTGGCAGCCGCCACCACCATAGCATCCACAGGGGATCCCTTGTACCAAGCCTGTCTGTCTATGGGAGGAGAAAGGATCCTGTCTGGGCATTTGGGTATTGGCTCTACGGTGTCAGGCTCCTTCCATGCCCGCATGGTGATAAGATCCACTAATGGATCTGCAGGAAGGGACACCCAGGATGTAGATGGGCCCATGCCAAAGGCCTCCAAGAATACTGACTCATCCGTTGAGGGTTTTGGGGTTGATCAACCTTCCCTCTGGCGGATGATTTCCATGATGTCTCCAAAAGAGACATCCTCGGGAGTTGACCTGGGAGAACCCTCACCTTCATCCAAGTTAGTATCTTTTGTGAGGGACTCGGGGGAGTGCATGTGCCTCCTCTTATACGAATGCTTACATGAGGCCTCCTCAGCGGGACTCTCTAAAGAGGGCTCATAAGTCATGGGGGAGGGGGTTCCACGATAGGATCCACCTGGGGGTAAACGGGCTGTCCCTGGGACAAGCTGATGGGAGTCGTGACCAAATTCAAGGCAGCCTGGGCGGAGTCCAAGGCAATGGGCTGGGGTCTCCATCCCTGGGAGAGAACCCTCGCCACCACGTCAAAGGCTGAAGGACAGTGCACCTCCTTGGCAACCAACAAGGAAGTTCTTCCCGGCTCCATCGTGAGGATCGAGGCCGAGGCCAAGGTAGCCAGGGTTCCAAAGGAACGGCTCGGATCCGACAAAGTCGGAGCCAAAGACATCTCCATTCCCTAGGATCCGGCTCCCTGTTCTCAGCCCCGAGAGTTGTTCGGATCTGAACAAGTCTGATCCGAGGAGCTCAAGATAATGGCTGGCGTCGAGGTTGGAGGAACCGTTGGCGCCGAACCCCCAGCGGATCCATAAACCCCGAGACCAATGGTCAGTTTGGGGAAGGAGAGATAGGATGGAAGAAGGGCATAGAGGTCCACTCCCCAGCCGGCAAGACTCCCAATTGAATTTGGGTCCGAATGAATCTCCGCATCATCCTGTCCACGTCAAGCTCCGATAGACTCCGAGTCGACTGCGAGGAGGCGACCGACTCGGATCTGGACCTGTGAGATGACCTCAAAAAAGGCCTCTGATCCAAGGGCTCCGTCTGATCCGGGGAGAACCTCAGGGAATGGAGCCGAGGAGAAGTGGTCCTAACAATTTTCACAGGTGGACTGGGAAAAGTCTCCCGCTCAGGAGATTGCTTGCGGTGCCTCTCTACCATTTTCTCTCTTTTTGTCCTTATCTGTAGCTTTTGTCCCTGCCTCAGCAGGCTTAGAGGGAGGTTGAGTACCAGCCTGGGGGAGGTTGGTCGGCTACAGGAGCCAATGTCGAGGCCGCCGTCTCTAAGGCAGAAACTGGTAGCAGGCCCTTGGTTACCAGTTTCACCTTCCTTTCTTTAAGGGCTCTGGGATTGAACCCTGCACACATAGCACATGGCAAACTAAGATGGGGAATGCCAAGACAAATAACACACAGAGTATGGCCATCAGCCAATGAAAGCTTGTGGCCACACACTGCATTTCTTGAACACTGGTTTAGGCTGGTCAGTCATAACACACTCCACTGAGCCAAACTTGAGACAGACACACACTCAGGGGTTGGCTAGGCCTACTCTATTTCAAGAAAGAAACGCAAACTTTCTAACTACTTACTTTTTTTTTTTTTTTAAACAAACCAACGACAAGACGAAGGGGAGGAAGGGCTATCACAAACAACTACTCTCAAACACTAACTTAAGAATTAAAAGTTCCACTTACAACACCCAACTTGGAGCTATAGAGACCACGATGCGTACACATGACGCGGCAAATGAGATCTGAGGAAAGGTAGGAGAGGTGAGGGATTATGGGCAAGGGGAGGAGCTTGGAGCAGATACTTGATAAAGTGTTGCCGGCTAGGATCCTATACGGATCTGAATACCCACGGGTTGAAGATAAATGAAGTTAACTACTTCAGATCAAAGATTGCTTACTTAACTAATATGAAATAGGCAAAGGGAAAAAAAAGCAAAATGATTGGTTGAATGGCCTTACTTAGGTTTCCATGACAGGAGCTGTACGCATTTATTTTGTCCATCTGATAACCAGTTTGACAGCTAACCACACAGACTTTTTTGAATCATAACACAAGTACAAACTGAACAGTAATCACTGAAAACAAATGCATACACACAAGTTTAACAACATTTACCTAATTACATAAAGGCAATGCAATGGCAGAAAGACACTTCACAGAATCACTTTTCTAAACACAACATAGTGAAAATAATCCGTGACTCGAGTTCCAGCCTCATCACTGAAAAGACCAAAGAATGTTTTGAATCATGGCAACTCCAAAGGAAGAAGACCTGGATCAAGAGATCACATACAGTTTACTGTGCCTTGCAATGGTTAAGGGATGCCCATGTAGATGCTGCCCACATACCAAACGAAGACGGATTTTTAAATAAAACATTCCTCTTCCTCATCCACTGTTTGAATGTTCCACACTATCACTTGCTTTATGATATGATTTGAGACATTTTATGGTCCTTTAAGTAATAAGGCTCGAACCAGATACAAAAATTACATACATAATGCAAAGTTAGACTTGGTTTGGCAGTTTCATCCTCATTATCATCTCTCCCTTCCCCACAGTCTGAACTTGTTTGGCCTAAGTACTAGCTTGCAGAAAGTACAGTTGTGAACACTTACCATAAATGTAGATGTTCGAGTGAATTCACTGTTGCAGTCATTACATTTGGATAATCTGCTAGCATGTTGCCCTCAGTCGGCCTGATTAACAAAGTCTTGGGTCCTGCGTCGGTTGCTGTCCCTTCTTCCATGACGTCAGGTCGTCAGGGGTATAAAACACAAAAATATACCTCCAAACAAAAGAAAATACACCAAAAAGGCTTTTGAGAATAGTAAAAGAAAGTAGAGGTATAGTAAGAGAAAAACAGGGGGCTGGAGGGAGGGTAACCAGGACTGCAACAGTGAATACACTCGAACATCTACATTTATGGTAAGTGCACACAAAGTACAGTTTTGTACCTACCATAAATGTAGATGTCCGATAGACATGCAACTGCAGTCATAACATGTGGGTTGTCCTGCCTCAGGCAGCCCTCGGTCGGCCAGATTCCAAAGTCTGGGTCCGACTTCGGCTGATGTCGCATTTCTCTCCGACGTCAGAGCGGCTGGAGTATATAAGCATCAGCCGACACCATTTTCTTCAGTGTTTCTTGCCCCAGATGCCAGGTGCCCTCCAAGGAAGGCTGTAATCAAATTGGAAGACAAAAACAGAATTCCAAACAAATAAATGAGCAATAAAACAAATACACCATAACAGATATCCCCAGCTAAGAGAAACAGGGATAGGAGTGGACCCTAGGCATAGAGGGGCATGGAGGGAGGGAAAATCCGACTGCAGTTGCATGTCTATCGGACATCTACATTTATGGTAGGTACAAAACTGTACTATGTCCTTCAAGAATGCAACTGCAGTCATAACATGTGGGTAGAATACCATAGCTTAGCTGGGGGAGGAGGTATGCTCTAGGAAAGAGATGGTGTGGCAATCAAACCCTGCAGGACTGCCAAAGCAAAGCCTGCTCTGGATCTGGAATATAGAGGGAGATTGTAGTGTTTGGAGAATGTATGCACGGAGCTCCATGTAGCAGCTTCTAGAATGTCCTTGGTAGGCACCCCTCTTAAAAATGCTGTAGCTCTGGTGGAATGTGGTCTGACATTGGCTGGAACAGTCTTTCCATGAAAGGAATAACAGAATCTGATGCAATGTCCAATCCATTTAGAAATAGTCTGTTTTGAAATTGCTTTTCCTTGGACTGCAGGGGCGTAAGCTACAAAAAGTTGTTCAGATTTCCTACTGGCCTTGGTTCTGTCCAGGTAATATCGAAGTTGTCTGTGAATGTCCAAGGTATGCAAAAGTCTTTCCCCCTTATTCTCAGGATTGGGGAAGAAAGCAGGCAGATGAATGGCTTGATTTAGAGAAACCCTAGATACCACCTTTGGCATAAAAGTAGGGTTGGTCCTTAATGAAACCCTGTCTCTGTGGAAAATAATAAAGGGTGGTATTGCCATTAGGGCCTGTAGCTCAAACCCTTCTTGCTGAGGTAATTGCCAACAGGAAAGCTGTCTTCCATGAGAGAAATTGCAAGTCAACTGAAGCTGCTGGCTCAAAAGGAGGTAGAGTCAGTTTTTCTAAGACAAAATTGAGGTCCCAGGCTGGCACTGGGGCCTTTCATGGTGGCTTAATGTTCTTGATTCCCCTGAGGAATTGTCTTAGTAAAGGGTGAGAGAAAACAGGAGGGTCAGTGTTGTATCTAGCTGAAATAGCAGATGCATGTATCTTTATGGAAGAATATGAGAGGCCATTCTTTAACATATCTGCCAAATATTCCAAGATAAGTGGGATGTTCAGCAATGATGCATCATGTCCCTTGCTGGTATTCCAATAGCTGAATCTTTTCCACTTTGCTAAGTAAACCTTTCTGGTGGATGGTCTTCGAGCCTCTGTTAGTATCCGCTGAACTTCCTTGGAAAGAGATAAGCTGAAGTTATTTATGGGATCTCCCAGGCTGTTAGCTGCAGTGTCTGAAGGTTTGGATGCAGTGTTTCGAAATTGTGTTGAGTCAAAAGTAGAGGCCACTGAGGGAGGGCCCACCTCCTGGTGTGACATATGCTCCGTAGTAGTGGGTACCAGTGTTGTCTTGGCCAGTCCGGAGCTATTATGATTCCCTTGGGCTTCTCTGCTTTGATCTTTAGTAATACTGAGGACATCAGTGGCAGAGGTGGGAATGCATAGATTGCTAGTGAGTTCCAGTTGAATGAGAGGGCATCTGTTTTCCAAGCTTTTGGATGGTATGTCCTTGTGCAAAATTTTGGTAGAAGATGGTTGAGGTGAGAGGCAAATAGGTCCACTTCTGGCTTGCCCCATGTCGAGGTGAGTTGTTTGAAGGCCTTCGGATGTAACCTCCACTCGTGTGGATTTGTGAAATTCCTGCTTAGGCTGTCCGCCAACACATTGTCTTTTCCTGGAACAAACTGGGATTGTAACTGGATGTTTAGGCTCAGAGATTTCTCCCAAAGCTGCATTGTCAGTCTGCAAAGGGGGTAAGAGTGGGTGCCCCCCTGCTTGTTTATGTACCACATCACAGTGGTGTTGTCTGTCCATATCATTAAATGGCCTTTCTGGAGTTGGTGTTGAAAAGCCTCGATGGCATGCATTACTGCCAGCATTTCCTTTTGGTTTATATGCAGATGTGTTTCCTTTGGAGACCATTGTCCTTGTATACACCTGCCTTCCATGTGCGCCCCCCATCCAAGGTCTGAGGCTTCTGTAGTCATGGTCTGTGTTATCAGTGGTTTTTTGAATGACATACCTGTGTTTTCCTGGCTCACCGAGGCCCACCATAGGAATTCCTTTTGTAGGCATGGAATGAGTGGTATGATTGTCTCCAAGTTGTTGCTGTGCTGAGACCAAATGCTTTTTAGGTACCATTGAAGCTTTCTCATGTGTAGTTTTGCTAATGGAACCAGTAGAATGCAGGATGCCATGTAACCCAGGGCCTGTAGGAATCTCCTTGCAGTCATCTGGGTGAGTTTTGCTAAGCCTTTGAAATAATGAGTTAACTTCTCTTGCTTGTCTTCTGTCAGGTAAGCCATCTGAGAGGCTGTGTCTAGTTTGGCTCCTAGGAAGATTATTTGCTGGGATGGCTGCAGTCTTGACTTTTGGAAGTTGACTGTGTATCCCAGAGCTTGAAGTAATCGTATGACATAATCCAGGTTTTTTGTCAACATCAATTTGTCGTCCGCTTGTATGAGGCAGTCGTCCAGGTACGGGTAAATCTGTATACCCTGGAGCCTGCAATGAGCAATTACTGAAGCCAGGCATTTTGTAAATACTCTGGGCGCAGTAGATAAGCCACATGGCAATGCTGAGAATTGATAATGCTCTGGCCCTGCAAGAAATCTGAGGTATCTTCTGCAGCTGTGTCTGATAGGGACATGCAGGTATGCCTCCTTGAGGTCCAGAGTAATCAGCCACGACTCCTTGCCCAGCATGGGAAGGAGTTGCTGTAGAGTCAGCATTTTGAACTTTGGTACTATGAGAAAGGTGTTTAATGTGGAAAAGTCCAGTATTGGTCTCCATTGAGATTCTTTTCTTGGAACAAGGAACAGTCTTGAGTAAAACCCCTGTTCTTGTTCTTGTTGTGGAAATCTTTCTATTGCTTTCATTCGAGTCAGCAGAGTGATTTGCTTGATAGCCTCTGCCCTTTGATTCTGTGGTAGGTTTGGCATGCCTTGTTTTCTTGGTAAGGTATGGAAATGAAACCTGTACCCTCGGTCTATAATGTCCAAAATCCATTTGTCCTTTGTCAGTCTGTGCCAGTTTTCTGCAAACAGAGATAATTTCCCGCCCAAGGGAGCTTCTAGTTGTTCCCTGGTAAGCGGTAGTAGAGGAAAGTCATTGAGTTTGTGGTTGTTGGGCAGGTGAAACCCCTGCGTCACTTCTTTGGTTTCCTGGCTGCCATTGTCTTCCCCTGTAAGGGCCTCTGTATTGGCCTCTTCCTCGGCCACGTCTGTTCTTACCCCTTTGAAACTTTTCTGGATTAGGAAAGGACCAGTTTTTGAAGGCCAATTCCTACTGAATCTGGGGGGTTGAACCTGGAGGAAATCTTTCACAGTCTGAACTGATTTTGCCTTTTCTTCGATGGTCTTTAACACATCCTTAGCATTTGCACCAAAAAGCTTGTTCTTTTCCAAAGGTGCATCCAGAAGTTTTGCTTTTACATGATCTGGTAGAGGTTGATCTTTTAACCAAGCATGTCTATGAATCACTGCCCCTGTCATAGCTGCCCTACATGAAGCTTCCAGTGCATCATATCCACACTGCAGGAAGTGATTACTTACTTGCTGAGTGTTATGTACAGCTTCCTGCAAAGTCTTCCTGTCTAAAGGATCAGAAGAAGCTAATGTTTTTTGCAAATCTTCTAAGAGATAATCCTGATATTGTAACATATGAAAAAGGCAATTTAAAGCTCTCATAGATAAGGTAGTGGATGTGTAAACCTTTTTGCCCCATCTCTCTAATGACCTTGCTTCCCTGTTGGAGGGCAAAGGATTTTTTGAGGTGGAGGCTGAAACTCCTTTAGGCCCCTGTGAAATAGTTTCCAAATCAGCAGTATGGGCCCTGAATAAATGGGAATGAGTTTCTGGGACCCTGTAATACCTGTCTGGCTTGGCTGGAGCAGGAGGAAGAAAATCAGGGGTAGCACTAGAGTCAGAATACAAATCATCCAGAACATCAAGTACAGGAGGAATAGCTAAGGGCCTGTGCTGAGGCTTCTTAAGGAAAGTCCTGTCCCAGTAGAATCTAAGTAGTCTGTGTACTTCCAATGAATGCAGAATCCGCTCCCCCTTGTTCTGTAAGGTAAGGAAGGGAGAAGGCAATTAGACAGCATTAGGACCAGCTAGACGGCCTTGCAAGACTGCAGCGGCAAAACCAGCTCTGGATTTTGAAAAACAATTGGCAAGTGGCAATGTTTGGTGAAGGTATGTACAGAACTCCAGGTAGCCGCTTCTAGGATGTCCTTGGTAGGGTCATCTCTGAGTAAGGCTGTAGAGGTAGATGCAGCCCTGGTGGAATGTGGTCTTATCCCCTGTGGGGTAGGTTTTCAATGGTGCTTATAGCAGAAATGAATGCAGTGGCCTATCCACTAAGAAATGATTTGCTTTGAAATGGCCTTCCCCTCTGCCCCTGCAGCAAATGCAACCAGCAGCTGTTTAGATTTCCTGAGAGGATTAGCCCTGTCCAAGTAAAATCTAAGTTGTCTGTGCACGTCCAAGGAGTGCAGTATTCGTTCCCCTTTGTTCTGTGGATTAGAAAAAAAGGTTGACAAATTAATGGACTGATTAAGGGCCACATTGGATACAACCTTGGGCATAAAGGAGGGATGATGAAAGGCTCCACTGCCATGAGGGCCTGTAATTCAGACACCCTTCTTGCTGAAGTGATGGCTAGAAGGAAGGCTGTTTTCCAAGAAAGGAATTTCAACTCTGCATTTGCAGCTGGCTCAAAGGGAGGTAGAGTGAGTTTTTTCCAATACAAATTAAGGTCACAGGCTGGAATAGGGGCTCTCCTGCATGGTCTTATGTTTTTGGACTCTCTGAGGAATTGCTTCAGCAGTGGATGAGAGAAGAGGGGTGGCTCTGTACTATAATGAGCTGAAATGGCCGAGGCATGAATTTTGATGGAAGAAAAGGAAAGCCCCTTGTGAAGCATCTTAGTTAAGTATTGAAGAATGTGCAGTAAATTGGGCACGGTTGTGTCCATCCCCTGAGTTTGGCTCCAGGAACAGAATTTTTTCTATTTTTCAGCATAGGATTTTCTAGTACTACGCCTCCTTGCCTCCAGAATGACATCCATCACTTGCTTACTGAGGGATGGTAACAGAGAGATCATGTAATTAGTCAGGCTGCAAGGTTCAGGGTTTGAAGCTGTGGGTGCAGAACATGGCCCTCCTGCTGGGACAGCAGGGCAGGGGTATGAGGCAGGTGCCATGGTTCCAGAAGTGACACACTGCACAGGAGAGGGTACCAGTGTTGGCGTGGCCAGTCTGGTGCAATAAGTATTGCCCTTGGTTTGTCCTGTTTGATCTTTAGTAGCATTCTGGAGAGGAGAGGCAGAGGGGGAAAGGCATAAACTGATAGTTTTTTCCAGGTGAAGGACAGGGCATCCCACTTTCCAAGCTTGTCTGTGGGGAGTCGTTCTGCAGAATTTGTCCAATTGGTAGTTCTGAAAGGAGGCAAACAGGTCCATCTCTGGGATCCCCCATTTGTTTCTCAAAATGTTGAATATCTTTGGTTCCAGTTTCCACTCATGTGGGTCCATGAGATTTCTGCTAAGGTCGTCTGCCATTGTATTTAGCTTGTCTGGCAGGAATTGAGCTTGTACGTGCACTTGGCAGCTCAAAGCTGTGTTCCACGGAGCCATGGCTAGTCTGCAGAGAGGGTATGAGGGGGTTCCCCCCTGCTTGTTTATATACCACATAACAGTGGTGTTGTCCTTCTTTACCAATAATTGTTCTGGGAAGAATTTGGCCCTTGAAGGCTGTCAGAGCATTCTTTACAACTAACATTTCTTTTTGATTGATATGCAGGTGCATTTGACTCGGGTTCCACTTGCCCTGAATGCACTGCCCTGCCAAGTGAGCCCCACATGCATAGTCTGATGCGTCTGTTGTTAGGGTTTGGGCGGCAGGGGGTAGAGTGAATGGCAATCCCTTGTTGTGGTGGCAGGACTCTGCCCACCAAAGGAACTCTGTCTTTAAGCAAGGAATGATAGGAATCATTGATTCTAGGTCCTGAGAATGTTAACACCATAGGCTTTTTAGATATCATTGTAGTTTCCTCATATGCAGTGTTGCATATGGAATTAGTAGAATGCAAGTGGCCATGAACCCCAGGGCTTGCAGTATTTTCCTTGCAGATAGCTGGATCTTTGTGGCCAGTAGTTTGAAGTACGCTGTCAAATGAACTTGTTTTTCTGGCGTGAGGTAGGCCATCTAGGAAGTTGTATTCAAGCTTGCTCCCAGGAATACAATTTGTTGGCAGGGTACTAGATGTGATTTCTTTTCGTTTATGATGCACCCCAGAGAAATTAGTAATTTCTTTAGAAATGCCAGATGATTTAATAATATGTCCTGGCTTTCTGTCTGAATTAGACAATCATTGTGACAGTTTACTACAGGGGGGTGTCTTACCACTTCCAGCTTTGGAAGTGGGAGCCCCCCCCCCCCCTGCTTAGGCCTGTGAGTACCTTGAGACTGAAGCCTGGGAGGTCTGCTGGTTCTGGGTTTGGACTGAGAAGGCCTGGAAGAGGCAGGAAAAGACAATTCTTAGAAGGCCAGAGCCTACTAAATCTGGGAGGCTGTACTTGTAGGAAATCTTTAACAGTTTGCATAGATTTAGCTTTTTCCTCCATCTTTTTAAGTACTACTTCTGCTCTGTCACCAAACAGGTGGTCTTGGTTTAAGGGAGCATCCAGTAATTTAGCTTTAACATGACCTGGCAAAGATTGCTCCTTAAGCAAAGTATGCCTTCTAAGTACACACCCAGTGACAGCAGCCCTGCAAGATGCCTCTAATGAATCAAAACCATATTGCAAAGTATGTTTTCCAACTTGTTCAGAAGAATGCATTAAATCCTGTAATTCTTTATTTTCAGCACAGTCAGGAATCAACATCATTTTCTGTTTAAGCAATCCAATAATATGCTGCTGATACTTTAACATATGAAACTAGCAGTTTAAGGCTCTAATGGCCAAAGTTGCATAAGTGTATACCTTCTTACCCCATCTGTCCATGGCCCTGGAATCTCTATCAGAGGGGGTAGGGTTTTTGGCAGTAGCAGCCTTAATGCCTTTGGGTCCCTGTGAGATGGTCTCAGGATCCACAGTAGGATTCTTAAAGAGGAACTTGAGAGTCAGGTACTCTGTAATACTGGTCAGGTTTTCTGGGAGCCGGAGGTGAAGTGTCAGGGTCCAGGCTAGATTCCAAGAAGACATCATCTACAATGTCCAGTACAGGAGGGATAGCTAAAGGCCTATGTTTAGGTAGGCGTAAGAATTCCCTAAGCCTCTTTTTGGAGTCAGAGTAATCCTGGTTTTCCCAACGGATATGCTCCCTAAGAGTATGCAAAGTTTCACCAAAAGAGAAATCCTCTGGAGGGGAAGCAGAGCGAATGGAGTCCTCTGCATCAGAATCCTCATAGGTAGATAAGGGCAACTCCTGGTCATCACAGAAAACAGAAAATTCAGAATCCTGATCAGAAGAATCAGAAGGAAAATCAGTTCTAGGTCTCTTAAGAGGGATAAGGGTGGCTTCCCCTGATTAGAGTAATAAGGTCTTCAGCCATTCATATCATTTGTTTTTTAGGCATAGGGGCCTGACCATGCGGTCTGGGTGTTGGTTTTCTAGGTGTGGATCTAGTTTTAGGCCTTGAAGAAGAAGATGGCGTTGGTTTAATATGCAAGTCAGTAGGCCTGAATACACCCTCAGAAGCCGTTGCCTGCACATCGGCTCCGAACCCATCCAAGGTAGAGACATTCGCATGTTCCACAGTCGAAGAAGCATCTCGCGGCATACCGGACTCCGAATTGGTCTCACTAGAGTCCTGCAAATCTGAAGTAGCAGGTGCTGCGAAAGCGCCTCACTGAGCACCGGCAAACTGGCGACTAGCTTAGGAGAAGGGTCATCGGCAGCTTTGGACCTGTGCCGTCTGTCTCTGTCTTTATCTTTGCGTTTTTTCGGAATGTCGGTAGTCGGGTGGCTTACCGAAGCCATTTCTGGATAATTGAACAAAGTACCAAAGTATTTAGATGCGAAAATGAATCGACGACAAATAGTTCGAGGTTTGAATAAGGCTCAAAACAGACAGCGAGGAACGTTGTGGGCTGGGCCTAAGCAAGGAATGCAGTACGAATGAAAATCTTTATGAGGTATTTGCTTTCCACAACAAATACAATTGTTAACTTTTACTAACATCGGTTTAGAGCAAGAAAAAGGATCCGCAATGGGGTACTTAGCCTAGCTGAAGACTTCGGATCTGAAACTTGAAAACTAAAATTTCAGGAGTCGGCAGGCAAGCACTTGCACAAGTACAGTTGTGTACACTTACCATAAATGTAGATGTTCGAGTGTATTCACTGTTGCAGTCATTACATTTGGGTAATCTGCTAGCAGGTTGCCCTCAGTCGGACTGATTAACAAAGTCTTGGGTCCTGCATCAGTTGTTGTCCCTTCTTCCATGACGTCAGGTCGTCAGGGGTATAAAACATGCAGCCGATGACATTACATCAGTTTTTCTTGCCCCAGATGTCAGGTGCCCCCCCAAATGGGGAGCAAAATATATAAGTAATTAAAAACACAAAAATATACCTCCAAACAAAAACAAATACACCAAACAGGCTTTTAAGCATAGTAAAACAAAGTAGAGGTATAGTAAGAGAAAAACAGGGGGCTGGAGGGAGGGTAACCAGGACTGCAACAATGAATACACTCGAACATCTACATTTATGGTAAGTGTACACAACTTTACTATGTTCTTAGTGTTTCACTGTTGCAGTCATTACATTTGGGTAGATTCCCAAAGCTATGGTTGGGAGGATGGATTTATACCGCATTAGGACCAGATATAAGGCCCTGCAAAACAGAAGTGGCAAAGCCAGCTCTGAATTTAGAGAAAATTGGTAAGTGATAATGCTTGGTAAAAGTATGAATTGAACTCCAGGTAATAGCTTCTAGAATATCCCTGGTAGGAACACCTCAAGGCTGTAGAAGTAGATGCAGCCCTGGTGGAATGAGATCTGATCCCCTGCGGGATAGGTTTTCCATGGTGCTTATAAGAGAAATTAATACAATGGCTTATCCATTTAGAAATGCTTTGTTTTGAAATAGCCTTGCCCTCTGCTCCTGCAGCAAATGCTACCAGCAGTTGTTCAGATTTTGTTCGAGATTTAGTCCTGTCCAAGTAGAATCTAAGTTGTCTGTGTACATCCAATGAATGCAGAATCCGCTCTCCCTTGTTCTGGGAAATGGGAAAGAAAGTTGGCAAATGAACGGGCTGATTAAGAGCCACATTGGATACCACCTTGGGTATGAAGGATGGATTGGTCCTGAGTGACACCCTGTCCGCATGAAAGATGATGAAAGGCTCCACTGCCATAAGGGCCTGTAATTCAGATATCCTTCTGGCTGAAGTGATTGATAAAAGGAAGTCTGTTTTCCAGGAAAGAAATTTTAAGTCTGCAGTAGCAGCTGGTTCGAAAGGAGGTAGAGTTAGTTTCTCCAATACAAAGTTAAGGTCCCAGGCAGGGGTTGGAGCTCTCCTGGGTGGTCTCAAGTTTTTGGCCCCTCTGAGATGCTGCTTTAACAGAGGATGAAAGAAGAGGGGGGGTCTGTGTTGTGATGAGCTAAAATGGCTGAGGCGTGGATTTTTATGGAGGAAAAAGACAGGCCCTTGTGAAGCATCTCAGTTAAGTATTGCAAAATCTGAGGTAAATTGGGCACTGCTGTGCTCATCTCTTGAGACTGATTCCAGGCACAGAATCTTTTCCATTTGTCAGCATAAGATTTTCTAGTACTAGGTCTTCTCGCCTCCAAAATGACATCCATCACAGGTTTGCAGGATGCTAAGGGGGGATTTAAATGATTAGCCAAGCTGCAAGATTCAATGTTTGGAGCTGAGGGTGTAGAATTTGGTTCTCCTGCTGAGACAGTAAGGAAGGTGTCTGAGGCAGGTGCCTTGGAGAAATTTGTGACACACTGCGCAGGAGTGGGTACCAGTGTTGGCGAGGCCAGTCTGGAGCAATCAAAATCATTTTTGGTTTGTCCTGTTTGACTTTTAGCATAACTTTGGAGAGCAGAGGCAGAGGAGGAAAGGCATAGACTCATAGTTTTTTCCAGCTGAAGGACACAGCATCCACTTTCCAGGCTTTTTTTGAGGAGTTCTTGTGCAAAATTTGTCCAACTGGTAGTTTTGGGGTGAGGCAAAAAGATCTATCTCTGGGCTCCCCCATTTGCATACATTTGCATATCAACAAGTTGAAAATCTGTGGTTCCAGTATCCATTCGTGTGGGTCCATGAGATTTCTGCTTAGTTCGTCTGTCAGAATATTCAGCTTTCCTGGTAGGAATTGAGATTGTAGTTGTACTGGGTAGCTCAAGGCCGTATTCCACAATGCCATGGCTAGTCTGCAGAGGTGGTAGGAATGTGTACCCCCCCTGCTTGTTTATGTACCACATAACTGGGGTGTTGTCAGTCTTTACCATTAGTTGTCCTGGATGAAGGTAGTCCTTGAAGGCTGTCAGTGCATTCTGTACAGCTAGCATTTCTTTTTGATGGAAATGAAGGTGGATTTGATTTGGGCTCCATTTGCCCTGAATGCACTTCCCTGCCAGATGAGACCCCATGCATAGTCTGATACATCTGTAGTTAGGGTTTGGGAGGCAGGGGGTGGTGTGAATGGCAGTCCCTTGTTTTGGTCGCAGGCCTCTGCCCACCATAGGAATTCTAGGCGCACGCAAGGTATGATAGGAATCATTGTTTCCAGGCTGTGACAATGTTGACTCCATAAACATTTTAAGTACCACTGAAGTTTCCTCATATGCAGTCTTGCATATGGAATTAGAAGAGTGCAGGAGGCCATGAACCCCAACACTTGCAGTATTTTTCTTGCAGATAGCAGGGTTTTTGTGGCCACCTGTTTGAAATAAGTCAACAAATGAATTTGCTTTTCTGGCGTAAGAACAGCCATCTGGGCAGTTGTATTCAAGCTTGCACCCAGGAATTAATTTTTTGAGAGGGTACCAGTTGTGGTTTATGGTGTACCGTAGACAAGTTAGAACTCTTTTTAAAAACGCCAGATGTTTTAAAAGAATGGCCTGGTTTTCTGCCTGAATTAGACAATCGTCCAGGTATGGATATATTTGAATATTTCTTTGCCTGCAAAATGCAATTACTGGAGCCAGCCACTTTGTGAATACCCTGGGCGCAGTAGACAAGACAAAGGGCAGTGCAGAAAAAGTACAGTTGTGTACACTTACCATAAATGTAGATGTTCGAGTGTCTTCACTGTTGCAGTCATCACTGTAGGGTTCTCCCCTGCCGGCAGGCAGTCCTCGGTCGGCCAGAATTCCAAAGTCTGGGTCCAGCGTCGGCTGCTCAGCCATGCTCCCTGACGTCAGTGCGCCAGGAGTACAAAGCTGGCAGCCGATGCCATGTTCTCCAGTTTTTCTTGCCCCAGGTGTCCAAAAATGTGTATAACCCCATACCCTTTGCAAAAACACCTCAGAAGAAGGGTGAAGTAGGGAACCACACAAAAGAAAAAATAAGAGGGGACAGGAGGGAGGGTAACCCAGACTGCAACACTGAAGACACTCGAACATCTACATTTATGGTAAGTGTACACAACCGTACTATGTTCATCGTGTTTCACTGTTGCCGTCATCACTGTAGGGTTGAATCCCAAAGCAGAAGAAAAGGGAGGTGGTCATAAAGTAGAGGGGGCGGCTAGAAGGCCCTGCAAAACTGCAGAAGCAAAGCCTGCCCTAGACTTAGAGTAGAGGGGTAGATTGTAGTACTTAGAAAAAGTATGCACCGAACTCCAAGTTGCAGCTTCCAAAATGTCTTTGGTAGGTACTCCCCTGAGGAAGGCAGCTGAAGTAGCAGCAGCCCTGGTAGAGTGAGTCCTAATACTTCCTGGGATTTGCTTTCCATGGTGAGAGTAACAAAATCTGATTCCATGAGCGATCCATTTAGAAATGGTCTGTTTTGAAATGGCTTTGCCTTGGGAACTTGAAGCATAAGAAACAAACAATTGCTCTGTTTTCCTGCTGTTCTTGGTTCTATCCAGGTAAAAAAGAAGTTGTCTGTGTACATCCAAGGAATGCAAGATCCTTCCCCCCCTATTTTGAGGATTGGAGAAAAATGTTGGCAGGTGAATAGTTTGATTTAAAGCCACTTTGGAAACCACCTTAGGCATGAAAGTAGGATTAGTCCGTAAAGACACCCTGTCTTGGTGAAAAATAATATAAGGTTCCACAGCCATGAGTGCTTGCAACTCCGAAACTCTCCTGGCTGAGGTCAAGGCTAACAGGATGGCTGTCTTCCATGATAAAAACTTGATGTCAGATGTGGCAGCAGGCTCCAAAGGAGGTAGAGTGAGTTTTTCCAAAACATAGTTGAGATCCCAGGCAGGAATGGGTGGTGATCTAGGGGGCCATAAATTCTTAGCTCCTCTGAGAAACTGTCTCATGAGTTGGTGGGAAAAGATTGGAGGGTCTGTATTATAATGAGCAGAGATAGCAGAGGCATGTATCTTAATGGAAGAGAAGGAGATACCCTTATGTAATAGGTCTGTCAGGTATAGTAAAATCAGAGGAATATTAGGAGTAAGAGGATCCGAATCCTGGTCATGCATCCAGGTGCAAAATCTTTTCCATTTTCCTGCATAAGATTATCTAGTGCTAGGGTGTCTGGCTTCTAAAATGACATCCATAACCTGCTTGGGAAGGAGAGGATTAATCATAGACCCTGAATTAGTCAGGCTGCCAGGCTGAGAGTTTTGACATGAGAGTGCAGAACCTGACCCTGGTGTTGGGACAAAAGATTTGGAGTCTGAGGTAAAACCCAAGGGGGCTCCTGTGAAAGATTCATCAGTATTGGGTACCAAAACTGTCGAGGCCAATTTGGGGCCAGTAAAATTATCATCTTGGGCTTGTCCTGCTTGATCTTTAATGACACCCGTGGAAGAAGAGGTAGAGGTGGGAAGGCATATCCCGAGAGGTTTCTCCAACTGAATGATAGTGCATCCACTTTCAATGCTAGCTCGTGGAATGTCCTTGTGCAAAAAATCCGTAGTTGATGGTTGAGGGGGGGATGCAAAAAGATCAATGTGCGGGCAGCCCCAGACTGCTGTAATCATCTTGAATATTTCGGTGTCCAGCATCCATTCGTGTGGGTCTGACAGGTTCCTGCTCAAGACTGTCTGCCAGAATGTTTTGATTCCCTGGTAGGAACGGAGCTTGTAGGTCCACTTTGCAAGCTTGACCTGTGATCCATAGAGTCATGGCTAGTCTGCAAAGGGGGTAGGAGTGTGAACCCCCCTTGCTTGTTTATGTACCACATAACTGTGGTGTTGTCTGTCTGTATCAGTAGTTGTCCAGGTTGTAGAAGATCCCTGAAGGCCAAGAGAGCATTCTGAACAGCTAACATTTCCTTTAAATTGATATGCAGGTGCTTCTGATCCTTTGTCCAAAAGCCTTGCAGACATTTTCCCTGCAAATGGGCTCCCCATGCGTAATCTGAGGCGTCCGTGGTTAGTATCTGGCTGGCTGGAGGCAGACTGAAGGTTTTCCCTTTGTTGTGAATACATGCCTTGGTCCACCAAAGGAATTCCTTTTGTAGACAAGGCAGGACGGTGATCTGTGTGTCTAGACTGTAGCAATGTTGGGACCATACACTTTTTAGGTACCACTGTATTTTCCTCATATGCAGTCTTGCATATGGTATGAGAATGATGCAGGAGGCCATGTAACCCAAAGCCTGCAGGAATTTCCTTGCAGATAGCTGAGTTAATGATGCCAAGGTTTTGAAAGTTGAAGCCAGCTGTAATTGTTTTTTGGATGTCAGAAATGCCATCTGGGTTGTTGTGTTTAGAAGAGCACCCAGAAAAGTTATCTGTTGTGAGGGTGTCAAATTTGACTTTTTTATGTTCACAGTGAATCCCAGGAACTTGAGAAGATTCTGAACAAATTCTAGATGCTGGAGTAAGACATCCTTGCTGTCTGCTTGAATAAGACAGTCGTCCAGATAAGGGTAAATTTGAATTCCCTTGAGTCTGCAGTAAGCTACTACTGGTGCCAGGCATTTGGTGAAGACCCTGGGTGCAGTACACAAGCCAAAAGGCAGCGCAGAGAATTGGTAATGCCTCGAGCCGGCCTTGAACCTGAGGTATTTTCTGCACTCCTGTCTGATAGGGATGTGTAAGTAAGCCTCCTTTAAATCCAAAGTTACCATCCATGCATTTTTGCTCAACATTGGCAGTAGCTGCTGTAGAGTAAGCATCTTGAATTTTGGTATCTCCAGGAAAGTGTTCAAGACTGACAGATCCAGGATGGGTCTCCATGAATTTTGCTTTCTGGGGACTAGAAAGAGCCTTGAGTAAAAACCTTGCCCCATTTCTGAAAGTGGAACCGATTCTATGGCCCTCATAGCCATGAGGGATTCCACCTGGTTTAAGGCCCCTGACCACTGATGTTTTGGCAGGTCCGGCCATCCGTTTGGTCTTGGTAGGGTATGAAAGTGGAATTTGTAACCTCTTGAAACCACATCCAGAACCCACTTGTCTTGGGTTATGTAAGTCCAATTTAGGTGAAAAAGAGAGAGTTTTCCTCCGAGAGGGCCTTCCAGGAAAGAAGTTCCTGCAGCCCAGCAGGGGGAGTCATTGAGCCTGTTTTCTATGAGTTTGAGGCCTGTCCTCTCCACCCTTGGGGTGGAAGCAGTCCACTGTCTTGGTCTGTAGGAGGTCTGTGTTTGGGGCCTTCCTCTGGAGCGTCTATATCTACCCCTCTGAGGCCTGTCTGAATAGGGAAAGGACCAATTTTTAGTTCGCCAATTCCTACTAAATCTGGGGGGCTGTACTTGTAAGAAGTCCTTAACCGTTTGCATGGATTTAGCCTTATCCTCCATCTTCTTTATCACCTCTTCAGCCTTAGATCCAAACAAAACATTATGCTGAACAGGTGCATCCAGTAACTTAGCTTTTACTTGATCAGGCAAGTTTTGTTCCTTTAACCAAGCATGTCTTCTAATGACTGTGCCAGAGGCAGCAGCCCTACAAGAAGCCTCCAAGGCATCAAAACCACAATGTAAACCATGCTTCCCTAACATGTTCAGTGGCATGCATCAAATCATGTAATTCCTTATTATCTGCACATGCGGAAATGGAAGCTAGCTTTTGTCTCATAATAGACAGTAGAAATTGCTGGTATTTTTGCATATGAAATTGACAGTTTAAAGCCCTAATAGATAAAGTTGCAGAAGTGTAAACTTTTTTGCCCCATCTCTCTAAAGCTCTGGAATCCTTATCTGTCGGAATGGCGTTTTTAGTAGAATCGGCCTTAACCCCCTTAAGGCCCTGAGAAATGGTTTCAGGATCAGCAGTAGGATTCTTGAATAGGAACTGGTGAGAATCAGGGACCCTATAATAACTGTCTGGCTTAGCAGGTGCTGGAGGAAAAGAGTCAGGAGTTAAGTTAGCCTCAGAGAAGGCATCATCCACAATATCCACAACAGGAGGGATAGCCAGGGGTCTATGTTGGGGAAGAAGAAGAAAATCCCTAAGTCTTCTCTTAGATTCCGAGTACTCCTGTCCTTCCCAGTGAAAATGTTCCCTCATTTCATGTAAAGTTTCCCCAAATTAAAAATCCTCAGGGGGAGAAGCTGAAGGAATGGATTCCTCAGCATCATAATCCTCATAAGGAGGGAAAGAATAATCCTGGTCAGAGGAAGACACTGAAGAAATAGATGCCTGATCAGAAGGGTGATAATCTAATTCCTGCCTTGGCCTTTTATCTGGAGGGGGATGTGAACCCTAATCATGGTAAGTCCTCCACCATCTTTTGTAACTGTTTTTGGGATTTGGGTCCCAGATCAGAAGAGGCCTGGGCTGAAGTCTTAGATTTGGAAGGAGTCTTTGCCTTTGTCTTTGCCTTTATCAGAAGCTGTGTAGGCCTAAAAACCCCCTCGGAATCCGGTACCTGCACTGCAGCTCCGGACCCATCTGAGGGAGCATTGTCTGAAGGTCCTGCAGCTCAAAGGTCTAGTTGGCTCCTCGTGGGAGTCCGTTTCGGCAATCGGTTCCAAAATGGCCGATGACAGGGGCTGCGAAAGCGCCTCACTGACAACGGCCGAACCTGAAGCTGGCTCTGCTTGTAAAACGTCATCTGTTTTGGACCTCGGAGGCCTGTCTTTATCCTTGCGTCGTTTGTGAACTCCGGTAGTCGGAAGCGTGTCCGACGCCATTTTGTCATTAAATCGCTTACCAAAATAATGAAATGCAAAATCGTACCTACGCTTAATCGTACATCGGTTAAATCTAGCACAAAACCGAAAACTAGCTACGTCGTGGTCAGGGCCTAAACAAGGAATACAGTAAGAATGGAAATCCTTATGAGGTATTTGCTTCCCACAAGAAATTCAATTATTAACTTTTTCTGACATCGGACTGGAGCAAGAAAAAAGTAAGTCTTCAGACTGAAGTACGAAAAATTGTCAGGAGTCAGCCGACCGGCACTTGCAAACTGCTTTCTCCGCACGGCAAGAAAGACTGGAAAAAATGGCGTCGGCTGCCAGCTTTGTACTCCTGGTGCACTGACGTCAGGGAGCATGGCTGAGCAGCAGACGCCGGACCCAGACTTTGGGATTCTGGCCGACCGAGGACTGCCTGCCGGCAGGGGAGAACTCTACAGTGATGACTGCAACAGTGAAACACGATGAACATCTGATAATGCAAGTAGCCTGCTTTGAAGCATAGGTATCTTCTGCAAGATTCCCTGGTTGGGATATGCAGGTAAGCCTCTTTTAAAACTAGAGTTGCCAACCAGGTATCCTTGCCTAGCATAGGAAGTAACTGGTGAAGAGTCAGCATCTTGAATTTTGGAATGTCCAGAAAGGTGTTTAGAGTGGACAGTTCCAGAATTGGACGCCATGATTTGTCTTTTCTGGGTACCAGGAAAAGTCTGAAATAGAAACCTTGTCCTTTTTCCTCTTCTGGTACTTGTTGAATAGCCCCATATTTAGGAAGGAAAGTACTTGTTTCTGAGCCTCTGCCCACTGATTTGGGGGCAGGTCTGGCCACCCGTCTGGAGTTGGCAACATGTAGAAATGAAATCTGTATCCATGGGACACTGTATTTAAAACCAATTTGTCCTGGGTTATAAGTTGCCAGTTTTTTGCATGAAGAGCCAGTTTCCCCCCCAAAGGGGCGGCTGAGAGGTAAGTGTTTGGTAATCTTAAAGGAAAGTCATTGAGAGTGTTTACCATAGGGTGGTGTCTTGTTATTTCCAGATTTGGAAATGGAAGCACCCCATTGCTTAGTTCTGAAAGTCCCTTGGGACTGAAACCTGGTGCTTTTGGAGTGCCTGGGTTTGGCTTGAGTGGTTCTGGAAGGAGCTGGAAAGGACCAGTTTCTTAGTAGGCCAGTGCTACTACATCTTGGAGGTTGAACTTGTAAGAAATCTTTCACAGTTTGCATAGATTTAGCTTTATCTTCCATCTTTTTTAGAACTTCTTCAGCCTTATTGCCAAATAGACGGTCCTGCTGCAAAGGAGCATCCAACAGTTTTGCTTTAACATGATCAAGCAGAGATTGCTCCTTAAGCCAAGCATGCCTTCTAAGCACAGACCCAGTAACAGCAGCCCTGCAAGAGGCCTCTAAAGAATCAAAACCACATTGCAAAGTATGTTTTCCAACTTGTTCAGCTGAATGCAATAAATCCTGTAAATTTTCCACACAGTCAGAAATCAACATCATTTTCTGTTTAAGCAGCCCCATGATATGCTGTTGACATTTTAGCATATGGAATTGACAGTTTAAAGCCCTGATTGCCAAGGTTGCTGAAGTATAAACCTTTTTATCCCATCTATCCAGCGCCCTGGAGTCTATATCAGAAGGGGTAGGATTTTTAGCAGTAGAAGCCTTAATGCCCTTGGGCCCCTGAGAAAGTACAGTTGTATACACTTACCATAAATGTAGATGTTCGAGTGTATTCACTGTTACAGTCATTACATTTGGGTAATCCTGCTGGCAGGTTGCCCTCAGTCGGCCTGAATTCCAAAGTCTTGGGTCCTGCGTCGGCTGCTGTCACCCCTTCCCTGACGTCAGGTCGTCAGGATTATAAAAGATGCGGCGGACGCCATTTTCTTTAGTTTTTCTTGCCCCAGATGTCAGGTGCCCCCTAAAAGGGTAGCCAAAATTTATATATATATATATATATATATATATATATATATATATATATATATATATATATAAAAATACATGCACCAATATAAACTTTACCTTCATCTACAAGCAAATACATCACATAGGTTGTATATATCAGAGAAGGAAAGATAGGTTCCAACAGAAGAATGGGGGACGGCGGGTGGGTAACCTGGACTCCAACAGTGAATACACTCGAACATCTACATTTATGGTAAGTGTATACAGCTGTACTATGTTCTTCGTGTTTCACTGCTGCAGTCATTACATTTGGGTAGAGTCCCAAAGCTATGGATGGGAGGCTGGAGCTAAACAGCATTAGGAGCGGCTATGAGGCCCTGCAGAACTGCAGTGGCAAAGCCTGCCCTGGACTTGGAGTAGAGTGGCAGATGATAGTGCTTTGTAAAGGTGTGCACTGAACTCCAAGTAGCAGCCTCTAAAATGTCCTTGGTTGGTACTCCTCTGAGAGAGGCTGCTGAAGTGGCTGCAGCTCTGGTTGAATGTGGCCTAATACCCTTAGGCACTGGCTTGCCATGGCGTAAGTAGCATAAACGAATGCAGTGGCTTATCCACTTTGAAATAGTCTGCTTTGAGATAAACTTTCCTTGTGATCCTGCAGCATATGCCACTAGTAACTGCTCTTGTCTTTTGAAAACTTTGGTTCTGTCCTCGGCCATTTTAAGCATCTATTTCTTTGGCATGGATGACTGTCCAGGTGAATGCTGTACTTGTTTCTTTGTCTTTATAGGTGTTTTAGACTTTGCCTTGGATAGTAAGCTGTGTAGGTCTGAAAACACCCTCAGAAGCCGATGCCTGCTCAGCGGCTCCAGACCCATCTGAGGGAATAGTTTCCGTAGGCCCAATACCTTGAGTTTCCAGAGGCCTAGTTGTCTCCACGTGGGAGTCGGAAGCGGCCTGTGGCTCTGAGGTAGCGGATGTCAGGGGCTACGAAAGCGCCTCACTGAGAAGCGGCAAACTGGCGACTGGCCTAGAAGAGGCTTCGTCGTCGGTTTTGGACCTTGGATGCCTGTCTTTTTCTATGTCCTTGCGCATTTTATGAACTCCGGTCGTCGGTTGTTCCAACGGCATTATATAGTTAAACCTTCGGCCAAATTAATGTAAAGAATAATCGAACTGACGCTTAATAGTGCGTTGGTAGAATCTAGCGCAAAACAGACAACTAGCAACGTCGTGGTCGGGGCCTACGCAAGGAATACAGTAAGAATGAAAATCCTTATGAGGTATTTGCTTCCCACAAGAAATACAATTGTTAACTTTTATTGACATCGGTCTGGAGCAAGAAAAAGTTTCCCCAATGGGGTACTTAGCTTTATTGAAGACTTCAGATCTGAAATTCAATTTCGAAAATCTCAGGAGTCGGCCGACCGGCACTTGCAAACTGCTTTTGCTTCGGGCACCGCGCAGCAAGAAAGACTGAAAAAAATGGCGTCGGCTGCATCTTTTATACCCCTGGTGCACTGACATCAGGGAAGGAGTGACAGCAGCCAACGCAGGACCAAAGACTTTGGAATTCAGGCCGACTGAGGGCAACCTGCCAGCAGGATTACCCAAATGTAATGACTGCAACAGTGAAACACGAAGAAAGTACAGTTGTGTACACTTACCATAAATGTAGATGCTCGAGTGTGTTCACTGTTGCAGTCATTACATTTGGGTAATCCTGCTGGCACGTTGCCCTCAGTCAGCCTGAATTCCAAAGTCTTGGGTCCTGCATCGGCCGCTGTCGCCCCTTCCCTGACATCAGGTTGTCAAGGGTATAAAAGAAGAAGCTGACGCCATTTTCTTCAGTTTTTCTTGCTCCAGATGTCAGGAGCCCCCTAAAAGGGTAGCCAAAATTTATATATATAAAAATACATGCACCAATATAAACTCTACCTTCATCTACAAGCAAATACACCACATAAGTTGTATAAATCAGAGAAGGAAAGACAAGTTCCAGCAGAAAAAAGGGAGATGGTGGGTGGGTAACCTGGACTGCAACAGTGAATACACTCAAACATCTACATTTATGATAAGTGTACACATAGTACAGTTGTGTACCTACCATAAATGTAGATGTTAGAGTGTATTCATTGTTGCAGTCATTACACTTGGGTTATCCTGCTGGCAGGCTACCCGCAGTCGGCCTGAATTCCAAAGTGCTGGTCCGGCGTCGGTTGCTGTCGCCTCTTCCCTGACGTCAGTGCGCCAGGGGTATAAAAGATGCAGCTGACGCCATTTTCTTCAGTCTTTCTGTATGTACCAGATGTCAGGTGCCCCCAAAAAGGTAGGCTAAAAATTCTGCTCATAAAAAAGCATGCACTAACATAAACATTACCTTCATCTACAAGCAAATACGCCACATAGGTTGTATAGAATAGAGAAGTACAGATAAGTCCAAGCAGTGAAAGGGGGATGGAGGGAGGGTAACCTGGACTGCAACAGTGAATACACTCGAACATCTACATTTATGGTAGGTACACAACTGTACTATGTTCATCGTGTTTCACTGTTGCAGTCATTACACTTGGGTTGAATCCCAAAGCTGAGGTTGCGTGGCTGGGCCTAGATAGAATTAGGAGGGGCTATGAGGCCCTGCAGAACTGCAGTGGCGAAGCCTGCTCTGGATTTAGAGTAAAGAGTTAAGTGGTAGTGCTTTGTAAAAGTGTGCACTGAAGTCCAAGTTGCAGCCTCCAAAATGTCCTTGGTTGGTACTCCTCTGAGGAAGGCTGCTGAAGTGGCTGCTGCTCTGGTTGAATGTGGCCTAATGCCCTTAGGCACTGATTTGCCATGTTGTGAATAGCAGAAACGAATGCAGTGGCCTATCCATTTTGAAATAGTCTGCTTTGAAATAGCTTTTCCTTGCGATCCTGCAGCATATGTTACTAAGAGTTGTTCAGTCTTTCTGTAGGCTTTAGTTTTGTCCAAGTAGAAGCGTAGCTGTCTGTGTATGTCCATAGAATGCATTAGTCTCACCCCTTTATTCTGTGGGTTTGGATAAAAGGTAGGCAAATGAATGGTTTGGTTAAGAGCCACACTGGACACCACCTTAGGCATAAATGTTGGGTTTGTCCTTAGAGAAACCCTGTCCGGATGGAAAATAATAAAAGGTTCCACAGCCATTACTGCCTGTAACTCTGAGTCTCTTCTTGTTGATGTTATTGCTAGGAGCAGAGCCGTTTTCCATGATGAGTATTTTATCTCAGCTGTACTGGCTGGCTCAAAAGGAGGCAGTGTGAGCTTTTCCAAGACAAGATTGAGGTCCCATGCAGGTGTTGGAGCTCTCCTTGGAGGTCTTATGTTTTTGGCCCCTCTGAGGTACTGCCTTAGCAGTGGATGTGAAAAAATAGGTGGATCCACATTGTAATGAGCTGAAATGGCAGAGGCATGGATCTTAATTGATGAGAAGGATAGGCCTTTGTCCAGCATCTCAGTTAGGTATTGTAAAATCTGAGGAATATTTGGTACAAGCATGTCCATTCCTCGTGCCTGGTTCCAAGCACAGAATCTCTTCCATTTTTCTGTATAAGATTTTCTGGTGCTGGGCCTCCTGGCCTCCAAAATAACATCCATAACTGCTTTAGAGAGAGGTGTGTTCTGAATGGTTACATTATCAGCCATGCAGCCAGACTTAGGGTTCTGAGTTGGCTGTGCATGATCTGATTGTTTTGTTGGGTCAGCAAATGAGGAATTTGGGGTAATGTCCAGGCTAGGCCTTGAGACAAGCTCTTTAGGATTGGGTACCAGTGCTGGCGTGGCCAGTCTGGGGCAATCAGTATCATTTTTGGCTTCTCTTGTCTAACCTTTAGGAGTACCTTGGGGAGGAGAGGCAGTGGAGGAAAGGCTTACACTGTAAGGGTTTTCCAGCTGAATGATAAGGCATCCACTTTCCATGCTTGTTTGTGATAAGTCCTTGTGCAGAATCTCTGTAGTTGGCAGTTGTGTGGGGAGGCAACTAGATCTACGTCTGGGCATCCCCATTTCCTTGTTATCATGCTGAAGATTTGTGGATCTAGTTTCCACTCGTGAGAATCCTTGAGATTTCTGCTTAGTTTGTCTTTCCTGGCAGGAATTCTGCTTGCAGGTGTACTTGATAAGTCAATGCTGTGTTCCACAAAGTCATGGCTTGTCTGCAGAGGGGGTAGGAATGTGTGCCTCCCTGCTTGTTAATGTACCACATAACTGTAGTATTGTCCGTCTTTGCCAGCAGGTGTCCTGGATGAAGTAGATCCTTGAAGGCTGTCAGGGCATTCTGAACAGCTAGCATCTCTTTTTGATTGATATGAAGATGCATTTGGTTTGCTGGCCATGCTCACTGAATACATTTTCCTGCCACGTGGGCTCCCCAGGCATAATCTGATGCATCTGTTGTTAGTGTCTACCTGGCCGTGGGTAGAGTGAATGGCTGTCCCTTGTTGTGGTGACAAGCCTGTGCCCACCATCGAAACTCCTGTTGCAGGCAGGGAATGAGGGTAACTAATGTTTCCAGGCTACAGCAATGTTCAGTCCAAACACTTTTTAGATACCATTGTAGTTTCCACATATGCAGTCTTGCATATGGAATTAGTAGAATGCAGGATGCCATGAAGCCCCAAAGCCTGCAGAATTTCTCTTGCAGATAACTGGGTCTTTGTTGCCAACATTTTGAAGTAAGAAGTCAGTTGCCTTTGTTTGTCTGGCGTGAGATAAGCCATCTGGGCAGTTGTATTTAAGCTTGCACCCAGGAATATTATCTCTTGAGAGGGTACTAGTTTTGATTTCTTTTCGTTTACAGTGTACCCTAGGCAAATTAGTAATCTTTTTACAAATGCCAGATGCCTCAGTAGAATGTCTTTGTTCACTGCTTGAATAAGGCTATCATCCAAGTAAGGGTATATTTGAATTCCCCTTTGTCTGCAGAAAGCAATTACTGGTGCCAGGCATCTTGTGAAGACCCTGGGCGCAGTAGATAAGCCAAAGGGCAGTGCAGAGAATTGGTAGTGCATTGATCCAGCTATGAATCTGAGGTATCGTCTGCAAGACTGTCTGATTGGGACATGCAGGTATGCCTATTTTAGGTCCAAAGTTACAAGCCAAGCCTTCTTGCCCAGCATGGGCATAAGCTGCTGCAGAGTCAACATTTTGAATTTTGGAACATCTAGAAAAGTGTTTAGAATAGACAGGTCCAGTATTGGTCTCCAGGATTTGTCCTTTCTGGGTACCAGGAATAGTCTTGAGTAAAATCCTTGTCCCTGCTCTTGCTGTGGTACTCGCTGAATGGCCCTCATGTCCATGAGGGATGTAACTTGCTTTTGTGCCTCTGCCCATTGATTTTGTGGCAGGTCTGGCATACCTTTTGCCTTTGGCATGGTGTGAAAGTGGAACCTGTAGCCCTGGGACACTATATTCAAGACCCATTTGTCCTGGGTGATTATATGCCAATTTTGTGAAAAAAGTGCTAATATTTCCCCCTAAGGGGGCTGCCAAAAGATAAGTGCTTGGTATTGGCAGAGGAAAGTCATTGGGACTGTTTTCTATATGGCTGTGATTTGTCTTCTCCGCTTTTGGAGGTAGAAGCACCCCATTGTTTAGGCCTGTATGAGCCTTGGGGCTGGGATCTGCCTCTAGGGCATCTGTATCTGTCTCTTTGTGGCCTGTCTGACACTGGAAAGGACCAATTCTTTGAAGGCCAGTTCCTGCCAAATCTGGGTGGTTGTACCTGTATGAAATCCTTAACTGTCTGCATAGATTTCGCTTTCTCCTCCATTTTCTTCAACACCTCTTCTGCCTTAACACCAAACAAAGTATCATGCTGTAAAGGAGCATCCAATAATTTTGCTTTAACATGATCAAGCAGATTTTGTTCCTTTAACCAAGCATGCCTTCTAATTACAGTATCCGTAACAGCGGCCCTGCAAGAGGCCTCCAGTGAATCAAAACCACATTGCAAAGTATGCTTTCCCACTTGTTCTGCTGCATGTAATAAATCCGGCATTTCCTTGTTATTATTTTATTTATTTTTATTTTATTTTACATTTGTTGACTGGGCTAGTCTAGCTGGATACATGTCCATTTTCAGTAGAGGCCCGGGGAGATAAGCTCCAATACAGATAAATGAAAAACTTAGTAATCAATACACAAGATAAGACTAAATAAAAATATTCATATTAAACAAGCAGATTTCAGGTACATCAAAAAAAAAAAAAAATGACTAAATAGCAGCATTAGTTGTAAACAATGAATATTACAGGTTACAACATAAAATTCTGTTAGGACAAAAAAAAAAAACGTAGTGCATACACACACTATTATCTATATATATATATATATATATATATACGGACATTCAGAATTTGTCAACATTTTCTGTTTTAACAGTGACATTAAATATTGCTGATATTTAAGCATATGAAACTGACAATTTAAAGCCATTACAGCCAAGGTAGCAGAAGTGTAAACTTTTCTCCCCATCTGTCCAGTGCCCTAGAATCCCTATCAGAGGGGACAAGGTTTTTCGCAGTGGATAGCCTTTCCTTGTGATCCTGCAGCATATGCCACTAGTAATTGCTGTCTTCCTGAAAGCTTTGGTTCTGTCCAAGTAGAATCTAAGCTGTCTGTGAACATCCAAGGAATGCAGAATTCTCTCCCCTTTGTTCTGTGGATTTCGATAAAATGTTGGCAGATGAATAGTTTGGTTAAGAGCCACACTGGACACCACTTTAGGCAAAAATTTCGGGTTTGTCCTCAGAGAAACCCTGTCTGGATAAAACATGATAAAAGGGTCCACAGCCATGAGTGCCTGTAGCTCTGAAACTCGTCTTGCAGAAGTTACTGCTAGGAGCAGAGCTGTTTTCCAAGATAAAAACTTTATATCAGCAGTAGCAGCTGGCTCAAAAGGAGGCAGGGTTAGTTTTTCCAAGAAATAGTTGAGGTCCCATGCAGGTATTGGTGAACTTCTTGGAGGCCTTAAATGTTTGGCTCCTCTGAGGTACTGCTTTAATAAAGGATGAGAAAAGATTGGTGGCTCTGCATTGTAATGAGCCGAAATGGCAGAGGCATGAATTTTAATTGATGAAAAAGATAGGCCTTTATCCTGCATCTCAGTTAAGTATTGCAAAATCTGAGGAATATTTGTTACAGTTGTATCAGTTCCTTGTGCCTGGTTCCAAGCACAGAATATTTTCCATTTTCCAGCATAAGATTTTCTAGTACTAGGCCTTCTGGCTTCCAAAATGACATCCATCACAGCTTTACTGAGCGGTGTGTTTTGTATGATTACATTATCTGCCATGCTGCCAGGTTTAAAGTCCTGAGTTGGCTGTGCAGGATTTGATTGTTTTGCTGGGACAGTAGATGGGGAATTTGAGGTAAGGTCCAAGCTGGGCATTGAGACAAATTCCTTAGGATTGGATACCAGTACTGGCGGAGCCAGTCTGGGGCAATCAGTATCATCTTTGGCTTCTCCTGTCTGACCGTTAGGAGTACCTTGGGGAGGAGTGGCAGTGGAGGAAAGGCATATACTGATAGGTTTTTCCAGCTGAAAGATAGGGCTTCCATTTTCCATGCTTGTCTGTGATAAGTCCTTGTGCAAAATCTTTTAGTTGGTAGTTGTGAGGGGAGCAAATAGATCTATATCCAGGGATCACCATTTCCTTGTTATCATGCTGAAGACTTGTGGATCCAGCTGCCACTCATGGGGATCCATGAGGTTTCTGCTTAGTTCATCTTCCAGAGTGTTTTCCTTTCCCGGTAGGAATTGTGCCTGCAGATGTACTTGGTAAGTCAATGCTGTGTCCCACAAAGTCATGGCTAGTCTGCAAAGGGGGTAAGAATGTGTGCCCCCCCTGCTTGTTTATATACCACATGACTGTGGTGTTGTCTGTCTAGCAGTAGTTGTCCCGGATGAAGTAGGTCCTTGAAGACTGTCAGGGCATTTTGAATAGCTAGCATCTCTTTCTGATTGATATGTAGATGCACTTGGTTTGAGGACCATGTGCCCTGAATGCATCTTCCTGCCATGTGGGCCCCCAGGCATAATCTGATACATCCGTTGTTAGTGTCTGCCTGGCTGGGGGTAATGTGGCTGTCCCTTGTTGTGGTGACAAGCCTTTGCCCACCATTGAAACTCCTGTTGTAGGCAGGGAATAAGAGTAATCATTGTCTCCAGGCTGTGGCAATGTTGAGTCCAAACACTTTTTAGGTACCATTGAAGTTTCCTCATATGCAGTCTTGCATATGGAATTAGTAGGATGCATGATGCCATGAAGCCCAAAGCCTGCAGAATTTTTTCTTGCAGATAACTGGGCCTTTGTTGCCAACATCTTGAAATAGGTAGTCAGTTGCCTTTGTTTGTCTGGCGTGAGATAAGTCATCTGGGCAGTTGTATTTAAGCTTGCACCCAAGAATATTATCTCTTAAGAGGGTACTAGTTTTGATTTATTTTCGTTGACTGTGTACCTTAGGCATGTTAGTAGTCTTTTCACAAACGCCAGATGCTGTAAAAAATGTCCTTGTTGTCTGCTTGAATTAGACATTCATCCAAGTAAGGATATATTTGTATTCCTCTTTGTCTGCAGAATGCGATTACTGGTGCCAGGCACTTTGTAAAGACCCTGGGCGCAGTAGATAAGCCAAAGGGCAGTGCAGAGAATTGGTAATGCATTGAGCCAACTTTGAATCTGAGGTATCTTCTGCATGATTGTCTGATTGGGGCATGCAGGTATGCCTCTTTTAGGTCTAAAGTCACAAGCCAAGCATTCTTGCCCAGCATGGGCAGAAGCTGCTGCAAAGATAACATTTTGAATTTTGGTATATCCAGGAATGTGTTCAGAATAGATAGGTCCAGTATTGGTCGCCAGGCCTTCTCCTTTCCGGGTACCAAGAAGAGTCTTGAGAAAAATCCTTGTCCCTGCTCTTGCTCTGGTACTTGTTGAATGGCCCCCATGTCCTTGAGGGATGAGACTTGTTTTTGTGCCTCTGCCCATTGATTTTTTGGCAGATCTGGCCAACCGTTTGCCTTTGGCAGGGTATGGAAATGGAACTTGTAGCCTTGTGACACTATGTTTAGAACCCACTTGTCCTGGGTTATAATGTGCCAATTTTGAGAAAAAAGTGCTAATTTTCCCCCGTAAGGGTGCTGCCAGGAGATAAGTGCTTGGTGCAGGCAGGGGGAAGTCATTGGGACTGTTTCCTGTAAGGTTGTGATTTGTCTTCTCCAACTTTGGAGGTAGAAGCACCCCATTGCTTTGACCTGTACGAACCTTGCACCTGGGATCTGCCTCTAGGATGTCTGGGATCTGCCCCTTTGAGGTCTGTCTGACACAGGAAAGGACCCATTTTTTGTAGGCCAGTGTCTACTAAACCTAGGTGGCTGTACTTGTAAAAAATCTTTGACAGTTTGCATAGATTTAGCATTGTCCTCCATTTTCTTTAAGACCTCTTCTGCCTTAACACCAAACAAAGTATCATGCTGTAAAGGTGCATCTAATAATTTAACTTTCACATGATCAGGCAGACTTTGTTCCTTTAACCAAGCATGCCTCCTAATTACAGAACCCGTAACTGCGGTCCTGCAGGAGGCCTCCAAAGAATCAAAAACACATTGCAAAGTATGTTTTCCAACTTGTTCAGCTGCATGCAATAAATCCTGCATTTCCTTGTTTTCTGCACATTCAGAGTTTAGCATTTTCTGTTTAAGCAATGCCATGACATGTTGCTGATATTTGAGCATATGAAACTGACAGTTTAAGGCCCTTATAGCCAAGGTAGCAGATGTGTAGACCTTTTTTCCCCCATCTATCTAGTGCCCTAGAATCTCTGTCAGAGGGGGTAGGGTTTTTTGCAGCGGAAGACTGAACTCCTTTGGGACCCTGTGAAATAGTCTCTGGGTCTACAGGAGGGTTTTTAAAAAGGAATTTATGAGAGTCAGGAACCCTGTAATATCTATCAGGCTAAACAGGAACTGGAGGTAAGGAGTCAGGGGTAAGACTAGACTCTGAAAACATATCATCTACAATATCTAACACAGGTGGAATGGCTAGAGGCCTGTGTTGAGGAAGTAAAAGGAAATCTCTGAACCTCTTTTTAGATTCTGAAAAATCTTGGCTCTCCCAGTGGAAATACTCCCTAATGGTATGCAAGGTTTCCCCAAAAGAATAGTCCTCTGGAGGAGAAGCCGAGATTCTTCAGCATCAGAATCCTCATAGGGGGGAAGAGAATATTCCTTATCAGAAGAGGAATTAGAAGAAATAGAAACCTGATCTGAAGATTCATAGTCAGTCTCTAGCCTAGGCCTCTTATCTGGAGGGGGATGGGAACCCCTGATCAAGGTAATCAAGTCTTCGGCCATTTTGAGCATCTGTTTTTTGGGCATAGAGGCCTGTCCACGTGGCTCTGGAGTTTCTTTGCTTTAGAAGGTGCTTTAGTCTTTGCCTTTGAAGCTGAAGTCGGTTTAATGTAAAGATGTTTAGGTCTGAAAACATCCTCAGAAGCCAGTGCCTGCTCAGTGGCTCCGGACCCATCTGAGGAAATAGTATCCAAGCCTCCAATACTTTGAGTTTCCAGCAGCATGGCCGACTCCCCGTGGGAGTCGGTAGCGGCCTGCGACTCTAAAGTAGCGGGTGTCAGGGGCTGCGAAAGCGCCTCATTGAGAACCGGCGACTGGCTTAGGAGAAGCTTCATTGTCAGTTTTGGGCCTCGGTTGTTTCTCTCTCTCCTTTTCTTTGCATTTTTTGTGAACTCCAGTAGTCGGATGGCTATCCAACGACATTTCTGGATAATTAAACCGATGTCCAAAATAGTTTAAAGTAAAATCATACTGATGTTTAATAGTGCGTTGGTTAAATCTAGCACAAAACCGACAACCAGAAATGTTGTGATCAGGGCCTAGGCAAGGAATACAGTAAAAATGAAAGTCCTTATGAGGTATTTGCTTTCCACAAGAAATACAATTTACTTTTTCTGACATTGGTCTGCAGCAAGGAAAAAGTTTCCCCAACGGGGTACTTAGCTTTACTGAAGACTTCGGATCTGAAATCCGAACACGAAAATCTCAGGAGAAGGCCGACTGGCACTTGTGAACTGCTTCTGCTTCGGGCACCGTGTGGCAAGAAAGACTGAAGAAAATGGCGTCGGCTCCTTCTTTTATACCCCTGACGACCTGACGACAGGGAAGGGGCGACAGCGGCCGACGCAGGACCCAAGACTTTGAAATTCAGGCCAACTGAGGGCAACCTGCCAGCAGGATTACCCAAATGTAATGACTGCAACAGTGAAACACGAAGAACATCATATGGTTTCAGGGTCCACAACAGGGTTTTTGAAAAGGAATTTGTGGGACTCAGGAACCATGTAGTATCTGACTGGTTTACTAGGGGTCATGCTGGAATCTGAAAACACATCAACAATGTCTAGTACAGGAGGTATAGCCAAAGGCCTATGCTGAGGAAGAAGAAGAAAATCCTTAAGCCTCTTTTTGGATTCGGAAAAATCCTGACTTTCCAGTGGAAATGCTCCCTTATGGTATGTAAAGTTTCTCCAAAAGAAAAATCCTCAGAAGGAGAAGCAGAGGGAATGGAATCCTCTGCATCAGAGTCCTCATAAGTAGGTATGGACAAATCCAGGTCATTACAAGAGTCAGAAGAAACAGAATCCTGTTCAGAAGATTCATAGTCATGTTCAGCCCTAGGCCTCTTAGAAGGGGGGGGGGGGGGGGTTGACTATCCCTGATTAGAGTAATTAAATCTTCAGGCATTTTGATCATTTGTTTTTTAAGCATAGGGGCCTGAACATGTGGCCTGGCCATCGGTTTTTTAGCCATAGATTGAGATTTAGCCCTTAGTATTGAAGGTGGAGTCGGTTTATTATGCAAATCTGTAAGCCTGAATACACCCTCAGAAGCCGGTGCCTGCACAGCGGCTCCGGACCCATCCAAGGTACAGACATCCGCGGGTTCCTTAGGTGAAGCATATCGCAGCATACCAGGCTCCGAATGGGTCTCAGAAGAGGCCTGCGAATCGGAAGTAGCGGGTATCAGGGGCTGCAAAAGTGCCTCACTGAGTACTGGCAAACTGCCGACTGGCTTAGGAGAAGCGTCGTCGGCAGTTTTGGACCTCAACGGCCTGTTTCTGTCTTTTTCTTTGCATGTTTTCGGTATTCCGGTAGTCGGATGGCTAACCAATGTCATTTATGGATAATTAAACCAAGAAACGAAATATTTAGAAGCAAAAATGTACCGACGATGGATAGTGTGCAGATTAAATAAAGCAAAAATTCGACAGCAAGGTACGTCGTGGTCAGGGCCTAAGCAAGGAATACAGTGCAAATGAAAATCCTTATGAGGTATTTGCCTCCCACAAGTAATACAATTATTAACTTTTACTGACATCAGTAAGGAGCAAGAAAAAGTTTCCCCAAAGGGGTACTTAGCTTTTAGTTGAAGACTTTGTTTCTGAAACTCGAAAACGAAAATTTCAGGAGTCAGCCGACCGGCACTTGCGAACTGCTTCTGCTTTGGGCACCGCGCAGCAAGAAAAACTGATGTAATGGCGTCGGCTGCATGTTTTATAACCATGACGACCTGACGTCATGGAAGAAGGGACAGCAACCGACGCAGGACCCGAGACTTAGTTAATCAGGCCGACTGAGGGGAACCTGCCAGCAGATTACCTAAATGTAATGACTGCAACAGTGAAACACGAAGAACATCTGCTTCTGCTTCAGGCACCGCATGACAAGAAATACTGATGTAATGGCATCAGCTGTATGCTTTATACCCCTGACTACCTGACGTCATGGGGGGTGAGACAGCAACCGATGCAGGACCCAAGACTTTGATAATCAGACCGACTGAGGGCTATCTGCAAGCAGATAACCCAAATGTAATGACTGCAACAGGGAAACACGAAGAACATCCTGATTTGAGTCTGGACCTGTTGCAACTTTAGGCATGAGAACACTGCTCTCAAGGACACATTGCCTTTGTGGAATACTAGGTAAGGAGGGTGAACAGACAACACTTGCAATTCAGAGGTTTTCTTGGCCAATGTGACCAGGAACAGAGGTTTTCATTACACAAGCCTGAGATCTGTAGTTTTAGAAGCCAAGTTAGGTCTTCTAGCACAAAATAAAATGCTCCAAAAATAACAGGGTCTTTACTGGTGGATGTAAATTAAAGATTCCTTTAAGAACTGTCTTGCTTACTTTTAATGAATCCGGTGATAAAACGTTGGTACAGATAAATGCACTTTAACTGAAGAATAGTGGAGACCCAGATCAATAACATGAGACAATACTCTAAAAGACAGAACCATAACAGTGAAAGGCTATACCCTGGGCAAAGCCTGAAATGAGAAGAAGAAAAAAAAAATGAGCCCATCTACTTCTGTATGTTTTCAATGGTGTTAGTCTCTCTCTGGAGAGGGCAGGAGCTGGACCACACTCTATAGGCAAGAACAGTCATTGGTCATAAAAGGAAGTAGAGAAAAGCAAGCAGTTAAACACAGGAAATTAAGGTCTGTGTGAGGCTTGCCAAAAGGGTGTGACAGAACAGAGGGACTTGTCCAGAAAGTGAGGCCACAGCAGGAGAACCAGAACTATCAGGGCCAGAAGGAATTCAGAGGGACGATACTGAACTTCTGCAGAAATCTGAGTACAAGGAGAAATGGGGAAAAAGTTATTGAGAAGACCCTGGAGCAACATCTGGACAAATGCACCCTTGGGACATCCTCCCTAAGGAGGAATAAGGGAATAGATGTTGCTGCATTTAGTACTTGAAAGAAATGAAAGGTCTAGCAGTACTTCCTTTATGGTCATGGAGGGAGACCACTCATGTTCATCAAATTCTGAGACAATGGACTGAACTAAGAGAACTCTGTCAGAAGGAAGAAATGCTCAACAAGCCAGTGAGTCCATCTTGCATCCAAAGAACACAATGGACTGTCGTTTGCTGCATTTACTGTTATTCCTAAGGACTGGAACATGGACAAGAGATGCTCCCTTAAAACTATACATCTTTCCATGAAGGGAGCCACAGACAGCCAGTCATATAGAAATGGAAAAGCCTTGTTTTTCTCTGCAGATTGAAATGCTCTTCCATCCATATCATTAACAACATGCTGGAGGCTGAGTTAACAGTAAATGGAAGAGCTAGAAATTGAAAATGACAGTCTTCTAAGCAAAACCGTAGGAACCTCCGAGACTCCTTTGCAATCTTAATATGCAAGCAAGCATCCCGGAGACTCAAAGAGAACATCCAATCTCCTCCTTGTAGACTTGGAAAGATGGCTTGCATTATCCTGAAACAGTTCTTTTACTATAGAATAAACTGGTTTAATCCATTACCTCAGAATTTGATAATCATGAGTGGTCTCTTCTTTTCCATTCTGTTGAAATTTGCTTTTGGAACTGCTATAGAGGATATTCTTCTCTGAACCAGAACAGACTGCAACCTCTACAAACTGTCGAAGCTTAGATCGAAGACCAGGGTGCTTAGGAAGTGTCTAAGGGAGTTCCTGCTCACTGATGACGCAGCTATTGCTGCTCACGTTTAGCAGGAACTTCAGTCTGGGAAGGCAGCCCACATAGAAGATCAACTCTGATTTAAAACCTCTTGCTGCAATACTTAGTCTTGGTGAAGGCTTCAAGTGTAAACCTTGAGGAATATTCCAGAAATGAAGCCCCTAAGGCAGTTTGAGGTTCTACTCGACCTCACTCTGGTAGCTGCTGCGACAACACTGATGCCAAGACGTACTGGCCTTGCCATCCTATTGGACTACTTCAATGGAGTGCAGAGGTAGAAACCTGCTGCTAGGCATCAGATGTTTCTTCAAAATTCAATTGGCCAGGCCTGAGCCCTGGACAGAACACTCCAGCATCACTTGCTGAGTGGTGACACAACACGGGAAGCAGCAGTTACTGGTAATAAGCCACACTGCACTCAGCGCAGGCATAGAATGAAGTGCCAGTGGCTGCTTCCGACACTGGGAGAGATAGTGCAGTTGTGTACACTTGCCATAAATGTAGATGTTCTAGTGTATTCACTGTCGCAATCACATTTGGGTTATCCCTGCCAGGGTAGCCCTCAGTTGGCCCGAATACCAGAGGCTTATTATTTCTGCGTTGGTTTCTGTCGCTTCAGGACTGACGTCAGGTTGTCAGTAGTATAAAGTAAGGCAGCCAATGGCATTACATCAGTTTTTCTTGCCCTAACTGTCAGGAGCCCCAAGTGGAAGCCAGGATATGGTGGAAGAACCCCACCAGTAGAAAGTAAATACCAAAAAGTTCCTTGTAATGAGTGAGAGAGAGAGAAAAGGGGGATGGAGGGAGGGAAACCAGGACTGCAACAGTGAATACACTCGAACATCTACATTTATGGTAAGTGTACACAACTGTACTATGTTCTTCGTGTTTCACTGTTGCAGTCATCATATTTGGGTTGATTCCCAAAGCTGAGGAAAAGGGTGGAGGCATTCAAGAAGACTGGGGGCTGGCTAAGATGCCCTGCAAGACTGCAGTGGCAACTCCTGCCCTGGATTTGGAGAAGAAAAGCAGGTGGTAATGCTTGGTGAAGGTATGAACAGATGTCCATGTTGGAGCCTCCAGGATGTCCCTGGTGGGGACTCCTCTGAGGAAACCTGTAGAGATGGACGTTGCTCTGGTAGAGTGAGTCCTGACCCCCTTAGGGGGAGGTTTCCTGTGTTGCTTGTAGCAGAAATGGATGGAGTGTGCTATCCATTTGGAAATGGTTTGTTTGGATATGGCTTTGCCCTCTGCTCCTGCAGCAAAGCTGATTAACAACTGATCAGTCTTTCTGAATGATTTAGTCCTGTCTGGATAGAATATGAGCTGTCTGCGCACATCTAGAGAGTGCAGTATTCTTTCCCCCTTGTTTTGTGGGTTAGGGGAAAAGGTGGGCAAATGAATGGATTGGTTTAGAGCCACACTGGACACCACTTTTGGCATGAAGGATGGGTTAGTTCAGAGGGAGACCCTGTCAGCATGGAAAATGATGAAGGGCTCTACAGCCATTAGTGCTTGTAGCTCGGATACTCTTCTTGCTGAAGTGATGGCTAGAAGCAAGGCTGTCTTCCATGAGAGAAACTTTAACTCTGCTGAAGCTGCTGATGCAAAGGGGTGGCAGGATGAGTTTATCCAACACAAAGTTTAGGTCCCAAACTTGGATAGGTGCTCTTCTGGGTGGCCTCAATTTGCTAGCCCCTCTTTGGAACTGTTTGATGAGAGGGTGTGAGAAAAGAGGTTGCTCAGTGCTGAAATGAGCAGAGGCATAAATTTTAATAGAGGAAAGGACAGACCACTGTGTAGTAGGTCAGCTAGGTAATCCAGGATAAGAGTTAGGGAGGGCTGTGCTGTATCGACTCCCTTAGCCTGGATCCAGGTGGAGAACCTTTTCCATTTGTCAGCAAAAGACTTTCTAGTGCTAGGGCGTCTGGCCTCACGTATAACACCTAGAACCTGTTTACTGAGATTGGCAGCTTGTACAGTGGTCAAGGAATAAGCCAGGCTGCCAAACTGAGGGTCTGTAAATGCGGATGCATGAATTCTCCTTCCCTCTGGGTCACGAGTATTGAAATCTGACAGATGCCATGGAGGCAGAGGGGATTGTCAGCAAAAGACTTTCTAGTGCTAGGGCATCTGGCCTCATGTAGAACATCTAGAACCTGTTTACTGAGATTGGAAGCTTGTACAGTGGTAAGGGAATAAGCCAGGCTGCCAAATTGAGGGTCTGCAAATGGGTATGCATGAATTCTCCTTCCCTCTGGGTCAGGAGTGCTGGGATCTGAGGGAGATTCCATGGTGGCAGAGGAGACAGGCTGCGCAGCAGTGGGTACCAGTGCAGGCGTGGGCAGTCTGGGGCAATAAGGACTGTCCTCGGTTTTTCCTCCCTTATTCTGAGCAGTACCCTGGTAGTGGGGGAAATGCAGAGACCGAGAGGTTGACCCACTGGAAGGATAGAGCATCCATTTTCCAGGCCCTGCAGTGAGGCTCCCTGGTACAGAACTTACTGAGCTGATGGTTGGAGTGGGAAGCAAAGAGGTCAACCTTCGGGGTGCCCCATTTCTGAGTTATAAGGGTGAAGGTTCTTTGGTTTAGCTGCCACTCGTGTGGGTCCAGAAGATTTCTGCTTAAGTTGTCTGCCACAGAGTTTAAAGAGCCTGGCAGGAATTGTGCTAACAGGTGTAGTTACGTGGCTAAGGCTGTGTACCAAATGGTCATGGCAAGCCTGCATAGAGGGTAGGAGCGAGTCCCTCCCTGCTTGTTGATATACCACATCACTGTGGTGTTGTCTGTTTTGATCAGTAGAGCCACTTGGGAGAGAAGGGGTCTGAAAGCTGTCAATATGAGCTGGACAGCTAACATCTCTTTTTGGTTGATGTATTTGATGTGGGCTCCATTGGCCCTGTATGCACCTGCCGTTCAGGTGTGCACCTCAGGCATAGTCTGATGCATCTGTGGTGAGGGTTGGGGCGGCGTGGGGTGGTGAGAAGGTTAGTCCCTTGTTGTAGCATGCTGCTGCCCACAAAAGAAAATCTTTCCTTAGACACGGTATCATTGGTATAAGAGCTACCAGGTCTTGAGAGTGTTGACTCCAAAGGGTTTTTAGGTACCAGTGAAGTTTCCTCATATGCAGTCTGGCATATGGAAGGAGTAGAATGCAAGAAGCCATGAACCCCAGATCTTGCAGGATTTTCCTTGCGGATTACTGGGGTCTGGTGGCTAGTTGAGAGACATAGGCTGTCAGGTAAGTTTGCTTTTCTGGTGTAAGGAATGCCATCTGGGATGCTGTGTCCAGGCTTGCTCCCAGGAATATAATTTTTTGGGTGCGTACTAGTTTGGATTTCGTTTCATTGATAGTGTACCCTAGGGAGGTCAGTAGGTTCTTCACAAAGGCCAGGTCCTTGAGCAGTGTTTCCTGTCTGCCTGAATTAGGCAGTTGTCTAAGTATGGGTAAATATGAATATTTCTTTGCCTGCAAAAAGCAATGACATTTTGCGAAAACTCTGGGAGCAGTAGATAAGCCAAAGGGAAGCACAGAGAAAGTACAGTTTTGTACCTACCATAAATGTAGATGTCCGAACTGGATAGCATCTGCAGTCATAACATGTGGGGTTGTCCTGTCGTCAGGCAGCCCTGCAGTCGGCCGGATTCCAAAGTCCGGGTCCGGCTTCGGCTGATGTCGCACTCCACCCGACGTCATCTCTGTTGGTCTTCGGGTATAAAAGCATCAGCCGACGCCATTTTCCTCAGTGTTTCTTGCCCCAGATGCCAGTAGCCCTCTTGCAGGGTAAAATTTGGATAGATGCCAATGTTTCCAAATAGATAGAGGTAAACACCACAATAAGCATATATGTACATATATACAAACAAATACACCATAAAAGACTCCCCCCCAACAGCTAGCTATTAGGAGGGTAAACACCCTAGGAGTACCACAGAGGGAAGGAGGGAGGTAATCCTGACTGCAGATGCTATCCAATTCGGACATCTACATTTATGGTAGGTACAAAACTGTACTATGTCCTTCATGGATGCATCTGCAGTCATAACATGTGGGTAGAATACCATAGCCAACTAGGGGAGGAGGATAAAAGTAGATTATGGTGTGTTTAGGATCCCTTGCAGTACAGCAGTGGCAAACCCTGCTCGGGATCTGGAATATAGAGGCAAATTATAATGCTTGGCAAATGTATGCACGGAGGTCCAAGTAGCCGCCTCAATAATGTCTTTGGTTGCCACTCCTCGTAAGAAGGCTGTGGTAGTGGCTGTTGCCCTTGTAGAATGAGGTCTTATGTTCTGTGGAATTGGTTTTCCATGGAAGGAGTAACAGTATCATATGCAATTTCCTATCCATTTGGAGATTGTCTGTTTGGAAATTGCTTTTCCTTCCCTTCCTGTTGCATAGGCTACAAAAAGTTGGTCAGTCTTTCTGCTATTTTTTGTTCTGTCCAAGTAGTAGCGTAGCTGTCTATGTACATCCAAGGTATGCAGTATTCTTTCCCCTCTGTTTTGTGGGTTGGGAAAGAAGGTAGGTAGGTGGATTGCCTGGTTTAAAGATACTCTGGATACCACCTTAGGCATAAATGTAGGATTAGTCCTCAAGGACACTCTATCTTGGTGGAAGATTAGGAAGGGTTGCACTGCCATTAAGGCCTGTAGTTCTGAAACCCTCCTTGCTGAAGTAATTGCCAGTAGGAAAGCAGTTTTCCATGACAGGTGTTGTAGGTCTGCTGTTGCTGCTGGTTCAAAGGGTGATAGTGTCAACTTTTCTAGCACAAAGTTTAAATCCCAAGCTGGTAATGGTGGTTTCCTTGGAGGTTTTACATTCTTGATTCCTCTGAGGAACTGCCTGAGCAAAGGTGCGAAAAACAGGTGGATCAAAGCTGTATTCTGCTGAAATAGCTGATGCATGTATCTTGATGGAGGAGTAGGACAGGCCTGAATGAAGAAGTTCGCCAGATACTCCAGAATGTTAGGCATATCTATGTTTGACACATCTTTTCCTCTTCGGTACTCCAAATGACAAACCTTTTCCATTTTCCAGCATAGTTCTTTCTTGTTGAAGGTCTGCGTGCTTCAAGAATAATGTCTTTAACTCTTTGGGAAAGTTCTGGATTAGCTGCTGCTATGTGATGTTCCATGCAGTCAGTTGCAGCGTTTTTAGGTTTGGATGTATGATGCTGTAGTTGTTCTGAGTTAACATCAAAGGCATCAGGGTATTGGCCACATATTGTTCGAGACATGCTCTTCAGTAGTGGGTACCAGTGTTGTCTTGGCCAGTTTGGGGCTATCAGGATTATCCTTGGACGTTCTTCCTTGATTTTTAGTAGTACCTTGTGTATCAAAGGAAGAGGTGGGAATGCATATGCTGTTAGGCCTTTCCAGTTGAAGGAGAGTGAGTCCACTTTCCATGCTAGTGGGTGGAATGTCCTTGTGCAGAATTTTTGAGCTGGTGATTGAGAGGTGATGCGAATAGGTCTATCTGTGGCATTCCCCATTTCTTTGAGATGGTCTTGAAGATGTCCGGGTGCAGCTTCCATTCGTGGGCATCAAGTGGTTCTGCTTAGTATGTCTGCTAGAGTATTGTCTTTCCCGGTACAAATATTGCCTGTAACTGAATGTTGTAGCTGAGTGCCAGGGTCCACAGCTCCAAGGTCATTCTGCATAGGGGTATGAATGAGTGCCTCCCTGTTTGTTGATGTACCACATGACTGTGGTGTTGTCTGTCCTTATCATCAACTGGCCCTCTTTGAGGAATGGTTTGAACTTTTGGATTGCCAGTTTTACTGCCAGCATTTCTTTTAGATTGATGTGCAGGAGAAGTTGATCCTGTGTCCACAATCCTTGCACGCATTTGTCCAGCATGTGGGCCCCCCATCCTAGGTCTGAAGCGTCTGTTGTGATGGTCTGGCTTGGTTGACATCTGCGGAAGGGTAGGCCTGGGTTTGACTGGCATGCCTGAGCCCACCATAGGAACTCCTGTTTTAAGCATGGAATTAGTGGGATTTCTGTTTCTAGACTGTGTCTGTGTTGGGACCATAAATTCTTTAGGTACCACTGTAGTTTCCTCATATGTAGTCTGGCAAATGGGACCAAGATTATGCATGATGCCATGAAGCCCAAGGCCTGCAGAAATTTTCTTGCTGTTAACTTGTTCAGTTTTGTTAGTGCCAAGAAGTAAAGAGGAAGTTCTTTTGTTTTTCTGTAGTCAGGAATGCCATTTGTTGTACTGTGTCCAATTCAGCCCAAGAATGTCCTTGTTTGGGATGGTATCAGCCTTGACTTTTGTAAATTGACTGTGTATCCCAGTCCTTGTAGCAAGTAAATGACCCTTTGTAAATCTGTTGTCAGCTTGCTTTTGTTGTCCCCTTGTAGCAGGCAGTCGTCCAGGTATGGGTAAATTTGAATTCCTGTAGTCTGCAATGGCGATTACTGATGCCAGGCATTTTGTGAATACTCTGGGCAGTAGATAAGCCAAAGGGCAATGCTGAGAATTGATAGTGCTCTGATCCTGCAAGAAATCTGAGGTATCTTCTGCAGATTGGTCGAATGGGGACGTGCAGGTATGCCTCCTTGAGATCTAGAGTTACCAGCCAAGACTCCTTGCCCAGCATGGGAAGAAGTTGCTGTAAGGTCAGCATTTTGAATTTTGGGACAATGATGTATGTATTTAAGGTGGACAGGTCGAGAATTGGTCTCCAACTTTTTTCCTTTCTTGGAACTAGGAATAGTCTGGAATAGAACCCCTTTCCTTGTTCTGCTGTTGGCACTCTTTCCACAGCTCTCATGTTTACTAACTCCATTATCTGGCGTAGAGCCTCTGTTTTTTGATTTGGAGGTAGATTTGGCATTCCTCTTTTGACTGGTAAAGTGTGGAAATGAAACCGGTAACCTTGATCTATGGTTTGTAAAATCCACTTGTCTTTTGTTATGTAGTGCCAGTTCTTTGAGAATAAGGTTAACTTTCCGCCTAGAGGAGCTGCTATTTGTTCCCTGGTAGGCGGAGTTAGGATTAAGTCACTGTGGTTGTGCTGATGTAGTGGCAGTGGCTGTGTCTGTGCCTCTGTTGCTACCTTGCCACTGTCGTCCTCTGTAGGCACCTCCTCTGGATTGGTTTCTGCCTCTGGAACGTCTATTCCTGCCCCTTTGAAATTTTGTGGAGTCAGGAAAGGACCAATTTTGGCAGGCCAGTTCCTGCTAAACCTTGGGGGTTGAACCTGCAAGAAATCTTTAACAGTTTGAACAGATTTTGCCTTTTCTTCCATTTTCTTCATAACCTGCTGGGCAGGTGTACCAAACAAATTTGTCTTGTCCATAGGAGCATCTAGTAACTTAGCTTTAACATGATCCGGTAAAGCTTGTTCCTTTAGCCATGCATGCCTTCTTATCACTGTGCCTGTCATGGCTGATCTAAATGAAGCCTCCAGTGCATCATAGCCACATTTTAAGGAATGGTTGCTAACCTGTTGTATGTTATTTACCATCTCTAATACATATTTCTTATCAAGAGATTCATCAGTGGTTAGTTTTTTAGTTAACTGATGAAGCATAAACTCTTGGTATTGTATCATGTGAAACTGACAGTTTAAAGCTCTAGCTGAGAGAGTAGCTGAAGTGTAGACCTTTTTACCCCATCTGTCTAATGACCTTGCTTCCCTTTCAGAAGGAATAGGGTTTTAGCTGTGGTCGGCTACTGCCTTGGGACCCTGGGATATAGTTTCTGGGTCTGCAAGTGGGGCCTTGTAAAGGTGGTGATGAGTATCTGGCACCCTGTAAAATCTGTCCGGTTTGGCAGGGGCTGGGGGTAAAGAATCTGGAGCGGAGCAAACATCATTGAAAGCATCATCCACCACAGAGAGAACAGGAGGTATAGCTAAGGGCCTGTGCTGTGGGAGGTGCAGAAAGGTCCTAAGTCTTTTCTGGAGTCTGAAAAATCCTGTTGCTGCCATTGGAACTGTTCTCATGGCATGCAAGGTTTCCCCAAAGGAGAATTCTTCTGGTGGGGAAGCAGCTGGAATGGATTCTTCAGCATCAGAATCTTCAAAATTGGAGAAGGAGCCTCTGGCTGGTCAGTTATGTCTGATTCATCAGCAGAATCATCAGAAGACACTGGCTCAGGGGCTCTGCCCTAGGTCTCTTCTCTGGGGCTGAGAGGCCCTGTCTGGGTGAGATTGAGATCCTCTAATTAAAGAAATTAAATCTTCTGCCAAAGAAAGCATTTGAGAACTAGAAGAGGGCCTGGATGAGGGGGGTTTAACAGGCACTGATTTAGTAGTCTTGGCTGCTTTAGCCCTGGCGAAGGCCTTAATGGACATGGCTGCTGGAGGCCTAGCAGCACCACGTGCTGGGGTAGAGACATCCAAGGGGATGGTGTCTGATAAGTCAACCACCGTAGTGGGTAAAATTTCTGAGGTCGATTCAAGAGTTGAAGCAGGGGCCTCAGTTGTAAGAATAGGTTCAGCTGTGCTTTGATCAGTTTTCGGTTTGGCGAAACCGAGACACTCGCGGTTTGCTTTGCCGTGGTTTCGGCCGAAACCGCGGACCGCGAGTGTCGGTCTTTATCTTTGCGTTTTTTGGAAGATTGGGAAGTCGGAGGATCCGACGGCATAATGTACGCAAAATCAGTACCGAAAACTGTTCTGCAAACTCCGACCGGCGCCTAAGCGTTTCGGTTGAAAGAGCACAGGCGAACAGGCTGCTACGTCGTGGGCTGGGCCTAAACAAGGCAGTCAGTAAGAGTGGAAATCTTTATGAGGTATTTGTTTCCCACAGGTTAAACAATTGTTAACTTTTACTGACATCGGCTGAGGCAAGAAAGAGTCCCCAACGGGGTACTTAGCTTTAGAAGTCTTCGAAGTAGTATTCGGTAGAAGTAATCTCTGGATCCGACCGACCGGCACTTGCGAACAGCTTCTGCTTGGCCACGCGGCAAGAAAGACTGAGGAAAATGGCGTCGGCTGATGCTTTTATACCTGAAGACCAACAGAGATGACGTCGGGTGGAGTGCAACATCAGCCGAAGCCGGACCCGGACTTTGGAATCCGGCCGACTGCAGGGCTGCCTGACGACAGGACAACCCCACATGTTATGACTGCAGATGCATCCATGAAGGACATCTGAAAGTGCAGAGATCCTGCCCTGAAACGTAGATATTTCCTGCATGATTCCCTGATTGGAATGTGTAGGTAGGCCTCTTTTAGGTCTAGGGTAGCTAGCCAAACATCCTTGGAAAGCATAGGTAGTAGTTGCTGGAGGGTGAGCATTTTGAATTTTAGTATCACCAGGAAGGTGTTTAGAATGGATAGATCGAGGATGGGGTGCCAGGTGCCCTCTTCTCTGGGTACCAGGGAGAGCCTGGAGTAGAAGCCTTTTTCTGCAGGAACGTGCTCTATTGCCCTCATGGACAGCAGAGAAAGGACTTGCTTTTTGGCCTCTGTCCACTGGTTTGGAGATAGATCTGGGAACCCTTTTGGGGTTGGTAGAGTGTGGAAAGAAAATCTGTATCCCTGGGACATTATTTTGAGGACCCAGTGGTCATTGGTAATGGTAGCCCAGGTGCTTGCGTAGAAGGAGAATTTTCCTCCTGGGGCAAGTGCAGGTGGGCAGAGGGAGGGGGTGGAAGTGGAGAGTCATTGTGAGTTCTTACCATGAGGGGGTGGCTTTGCACTCCCTGGTTTAGAAGTGGAGGTATTCTATTGCTTTGATCTCTGCATTCACAGTGGTTGTTGTCTGGGGGGTCTGCTTCCCCAGGGTCTGAGCTGAACTGACCTGGAGGGGGCAGGAAAGCACCAGTGCTTGGAGGGGCAATCCCTACTGAACCTGGGTGGCTGGACCTGCAGGTTATCCTTAACTATCTGCATAGATTTAGCTTTTTCTTCCATCTTTTTTAAGACCTCCTCTGCCTTGGTGCCAAATAAGTTATCTTTGTGCAAGGGTGCATCCAATAGTTTAGATTTGACATGGTCTGGCAAGGGCTGTTCCTTAAGCCAAGCGTGCCTTCTAAGGACAGAACCGGTGACTGCTGCCCTGCAAGATGCTTCTAGGCCATCAAAACCACAGTATAAGGTGTGCTTAGTTACTTGACTTGCAGAATGCATTAAAGTCTTGCAACTCTATTTTCTGCGCAAGCAGGAAACGTTGAAATTTTTTCTTTGAGGAGCTCCATGGTATGCTGTTGAAATTTTAGCAGATGGAACTGACAACTTAGTGCTCTAATAGCAAGAGTAGCACAGGTGTATACTTTTTTACCCCATCTGTCTAATGCTTGGGAATCCCTATCTGAGGGGGTGGAATTCTTAGCAGAAGTTGCTTTAATTCCTTTAGGCCCTTGGGAGATAACCTCAGGGTAAGCAGTAAGATTTTTGAAAAGAAATTTGTGAGAGTCAGGGACTCTGTAATACCTGTCAGGTTTCCTGGGAGCAGGAGGGAGGGTGTCAGGAGTTGAACTAGATTCCACGAAAAAGTAGTTTTGTACCTACCATAAATGTAGATGTTCGAACTGCTGCAGTCATTACACTTGGGGTATCCTGCTGTTAGGCGGTTCCCCAGTCGGCCTGAGTTTCAAGGTCTTGGTCCGGCGTAGGTTGCTGTCGCCTCCTCCCTGACGTCAGTGCGACAGGGGTATATAAGATGCAGCCGACGCCATTTTCTTCAGTTTTTCTTGCCCCAGATGTCAGGTGCCCCCAAATAGGTAGGCAATTCAAATTGCTAATAAAACATACATAAGAAAAGCAAACAACAACTTTCAGCTACCAGCAAACACTCCCCATAGGTAGTAAAGGGAAGAAGACATAGGTACGTACTAGCAAGTAAGAGGGGAAGGAGGGAGGGTAACCTGGACTGCAGCAGTGTATACACTCGAGCATCTACATTTATGGTAGGTACAAAACTGTACTATGTTCATAGTGTTACACTGCTGCAGTCATTACACTTGGGTAGAATCCCAAAGCTGAGGTAGGGTGGCTGGTTCTATAAGGCATTAGGGGTGGCTATAAGGCCCTGCAGTGGCGAAGCCAGCTCTGGATTTAGAGTATAGAGGCAGATGGTAATGCTTGGTGAAGGTATGTACAGAACTCCAAGTTGCTGCTTCCAAAATATCCTTGGTAGGTACTCCTCTGAGGTAGGCAGTTGAAGTGGCTGTTGCCCTGGTGGAGTGAGATCTAATGCTGCTAGGTACAGGTTTCCCATGGTGTGTATAGCAGAAACGTATACAATGTTCTACCCATTTTGAAATAGTCTGTTTTGAAATGGCTTTTCCCTGTGCTCCTGCAGCATATGCTACCAATAATTGCTCAGATTTTCTGAAAGCTTTGGTTTTGTCCAAGTAGAAGTGTAACTGCCTGTGAATGTCCAAAGAATGCAGTAGTCTCTCCCCTTTATTGTGTGGTTTTGGATAAAAAGTTGGCAAGTGAATAGTTTGGTTTAGAGCCACACTGGATACCACCTTTGGCATATACGTAGGGTTAGTTCTTAAAGACACCCTGTCCTGGTGGAAAATGAGGAAAGGTTCCACTGCCATTAGTGCCTGTAATTCTGAAACTCTTCGTGCTGATGTTATTGCTAGGAGCAGAGCAGTTTTCCAAGAGATAAATTTTAATTTGGCTGTGTTAGCTGGCTCAAAAGGAGGTAAAGTTAATTTTACCAAAACAAAGTTGAGGTCCCAAGTTGGAGGAGGTGCTCTATGGTCTTATGTTTTTAGCCCCTCTGAAGTACTGTCTTAGCAAAGGATTAGAGAAAATTGGTGGATCCGTGTTGTAATGAGCAGAGATGGCAGAGGCGTGGATCTTGATGGATGAGAAGGAGAGGCCTTTGTCCAGCATCTCAGTTAAATACTGTAGTATCTGAGGAATGTTTGGGACAAGATGGTCAAGGCTGTGAGCTTGGTTCCAGGCACAGAATCTCTTCCATTTATCCGAATAGGCTTTCCTGGTACTAGGCCTTCTGGCCTCTAGAATGACATCCATAACAGCTTTGGAGAGAGGCATTGCTTGCTTGACTAAGGAATCTTCCATGCAGCTAGGTTTAAGGTCTTTAGCTGGTTGTGTAGTATCTGATTGTGGTGCTGAGTCAGCAGATGTGTGATTTGAGGCAAAATCCAGGGTGGTCGTTGTGCTAAGTTCTTTAAGATTGGGTACCAGTGCTGGCGTAGCCAGTCTGGTGAAATCAGGATCATCTTTGGCTATTCTTGTTTGGCTTTTATGAGTACCTTTGGCAGGAGAGGTAGTGGTGGGAAAGCGTAAGTTTTTCCAGCTGAATGAAAGGGCATCCACTTTCCATGCTTGTGCAGAATTTCTGTAGCTGGCAGTTCATTGGGGATGCAAACAGATCTATGTCCGGACTCCACCATTTCTGTGTTATCATTCTGAATATTTGTGGATTCAATTCCCATTCATGGGGTTCCATGATGTTTCTGTTTAAGTCGTATGCCAGTGTGTTTTTCTCTCCTGGCAGGAATTGTGCTTGCAGATGAACTTGATAGTTTAGAGCTGTGTTCAACAAGGTCATGGCTTGTCTGCAGAGTGGGTAAGAGTGAGTGCCCCCTTGCTTGTTTATGTACCACATAACTGTGGTGTTGTCTTGTCTTTGGTAGTAGTTGTCCTGGATGCAGCAGGTCCTTGAAAGCTATAAGGGCATTTTGTACAGCTAGCATCTCTTTTTGATTGATGTGAAGATACCTTTGTTCTGCGGGTCACTTGCCCTGAATACATTTGCCTGCCATGTGTGCTCCCCAAGCGTAATCCGATGCAATTGTTGTCAGTGTTTGCCTGGCTGTGGGTTGAGTAAAAGGCTGTCCCTTGTTGAGGTGACAAGCTTAAGCCCACCATTGAAACTGCTGTTGAAGGCAAGGAATTAGTTGTATAACTGTTTCCAAACTTTGAAAGTGTTGAGACCATACATTTTGACAGTCTGGCATATGGAATTAGTAGTATGCAAGATGCCATGTAACCTAAGGCCTGCAGAATTTTTCTTGCAGGGAGCTGGGTCTTTGTTGCCATCAATTTAAAGTATTGAGTCAGTTGTCCTTGCTTGTCTGTCGGGAGATAAGCCATCTGGGCCGTTGTGTTCAAGCTGGCACCCAGGAATATTATCTCTTGTGAGGGCACTAGTTTTGATTTCTTTTCGTTTACTGTGTACCCCAGGCAACTTAACTTTTTTTACAAACACCAGATGCTTTAGAAGAATGTACTTGCTTCTCTGCTTGAATCAGGCAGTCATCCAGGTACGGATAAATTTGAATTCCTTTCTGTCTGCAAAATGCAATTACTGGTGTCAGGCAATTTGCGAAGACCCTGGGCGCAGTAGATAAGCCAAAGGACAGTGCAGAGAATTGATAGTGCATTGAACCAGCTACAAATCTGAGGTATCTTCTGCAGTTTTGTCTGATAAGGACATGCAGGTATGCCTCCTTGAGGTCCAAGGTCATGAGTCAAGCTTTCTTGCCCAGCATGGGAAGAAGCTGCTGTAGTGTCAACATTTTGAATTTCGGAACATCCAGGTAAGTGTTTAGAGAAGAAAGATCCAGAATGGGCCTCCAGGCTTTGTCCTTTCTAGGAACCAGAAACAGTCTTGAGTAAAATCCTTGTCCTTGCTCCTGTGGTGGTACCTTTTGAATAGCTCTCATATCCATGAGTGCTGTAATTTGTTTTTGAGCCTCTGCCCACTGATTTGGTGGCAGATTTGGCATTCCTTTTAACCTTGGCAGAGTGTGAAAGTGGAACCTGTAACCTTGAGATACAGTGTTGAGACCCCATTTGTCTTTGGTGATCATATGCCAATTGTGATAGAAAAGTGCCAGTTTTCCTCCCACGGGGGCTGCCAAGAGAGAGTTGTTTGGCAGCTGTAGTGGGAAGTCATTGGGGCTGCTTTTTATATGGTTGTGGCCCGTCTTCCCCTTCTTTCTGGCCTGATGCAACCCATTGTCGAGGCCTGTAAGGACCGTGTGGTTGATCTCTACCTCTTGGACGTCTGTAACTGCTGGAAAGGACCAATTCTTAGTTGGCCAATTTCTGTTAAACCTAGGAGGCTGAACCTGTAAGAAATCCTTCACCGTTTGCATAGATTTTGCCTTATCCTCCATTTTCTTTAATACCTCTTTCTGCCTTAACTCCAAATAACACATCCTGATGCAAAGGTGTATCCAATAATTTTGCTTTAACATGATCTAGTAACTTATGTTCTTTTAACCAAGCATGTCTTCTAATGACAGAGCCTGTAACTGCTGCTCTACGGGAGGCCTCTAAAGAATCAAAACCAGATTGCAAAGTATGTTTTCCCACTTGTTCAGCTGCATGCAATAAATCCTGCATTTCTTTAAAATTAGGAGGATCTGAAGCTGGAAGCATTTTTTTTTTGTTTCAACTGATACAGTAAAAATTGCTGATATTTTAGCATGTGAAACTGGCAATTTAAGGCTCGCATTGCTAAAGCTGCAGACGTATATACTTTCTTTCCCCATCTGTCTAATGCTCTGGAATCCCTGTCAGAGGGAACTGGATTCTTGGCTGATGAGGCCTTAACCCCTTTGGGTCCCTAAGAAATAGTTTCAGGGTCAGCAACAGGGTTTTTATACAGAAATTTGTGAGAGTGAGGGACTCTGTAGTATATGTCAGGTTTGAATGGAGCTGGAGGTAAGGAATCAGGATTTAAGCTGGATTCAGTATACACATCAACCACAGTATCTAACACTGGCGGAATAGCAAGGAGTCTGTGTTGAGGTAATAAAAGGAAGTCTCTGAGCCTTTTCTTGGATTCTGAGTAATCCTGGCCTTCCCAATGGAAATGCTCCCTCATGGTATGTAAGGTTTCCCCAAAGGAGTAGTCCTCAGGCGGAGAGGCTGATGGAATTGACTCCTCAGCATCAGAATCCTCATAAGGGGGTAAAGAATATCCCAGGTCTGAGGATGAATCTGAAGAGATGGACACTTGGTCGGATGAGTCATAGTCTGCATCCTGTCTAGGCCTTTTATCAGGAGGGGGATGGGACCCCCCTGATCAGAGTGATTAGGTCTTCGGCCATTTTGAGCAATTGTTTCTTAGGCATGGAGGCCTGTCCTGGAGAATGCTGTATTTGTTTCTTTGTTTTTAAAGGAGGCTTAGACTTAGCTAAGGGTTTAATGCTTAACTGAGTAGATCTGAAAACACCCTCTGAAGCTGCGCGTAGCTCAGCTACTCCAGATCCCTCTGAAAGGTTAGTTTCAGTAGGCTGAATAACTTATGCGTCTGAAGGCCCAGCCATCTCCACGTGGGAGTCAGAGGCGGCCTGTGATTCTACAGAAGCGGTAGTCAGGGGCTGCGAAGGCGCCTCGCTGAAAACCGGAGAACCGGCGACTGGCCTAGAAGAGGCTTCGTTGTCAGTTTTGGGCCTCGGATGCCTATCCTTATTCTTTGCGCTTTTTATGTATTCCAGTCGTCGGAAGTTCCGATGGCATGGTATAATTGAACTTTCTACCAAAATAATGTCAGGCAAAATCAAACCGACGTTTAATAGTGCGCTTGTTAAACCTAGCACAAAACCGACAACCAGTGACGTTGTGGTCTGGGCCTAGGCATGGGATACAATAAGAATGGAAATCCTTATGAGGTATTTGCTTCAGACAAGAAATACAGTTATTAACTTTTACTGACATTGGTCTGAGGCAAGAAAAAGTTTCCCCAACAGGGTACTTAGCTTTGTAGAAGACTTCAGTTCTGGATTCGGAATGAAAATCTCAGGAGACGGCCGACTGGCACTTGCGAACTGCTTTTGCTTTGGGCACCGCGCGGCAAGAAAGACTGAAGAAAATGCCGTCGGCTGCATCTTATATACCCTTGTCGCACTAACGTCAGGGAGGAGGCGACAACAACCGACGCCAGACCAAGACTTTGGAACTCAGGCCGACTGGGGAACCGTCTGATGGCAGGATAACCCAAGTGTAATGACTGCAGCAGTGTAACACGATGAACATCATCATCCACAACATTCAGGACAGGAGGAATGGCCAAGGGTCTGTGATGTGGAAGATCTAAAAATTCCCTCTTTTTAGACTGAGGGTAGTCCTGACATTCCCATTGGAAATGCTCCCTTAAAGTATGAAGGGTTTCCCCAAAGGAAAAATCTTCAGGTGGTGAAACTGATAGAATGGATTCCTCTGCATCAGAATCCTCATAAGCAGAGAGGATTTGCATATCTTCATATTCAGAAGCATCAGAGTCATCAGACTCCTGTTCAGAGGAGACTACTGGGGACAAATCTCTTTCTTTTGGAAGGGGTAGCTTGGGTTCCCCTGATCAGCATTATAAGGTCTTTCGCCATTTTAAGCATTTGAGACTGAGGCAAGGACGCAGGTGCCTGAGATGGAGTCGTCAGTTTCTTGAGTGTGGCTCATACCCTGGGCCTTAGAAACTCAGTAGTTTTTGAAACAACAGTACACGCGAAAGAAGTCATCGGTTTGTGTCGAGAATCTGTAGTGCAAAGTACTTCCTTGGAAGCTGGTGCCTGCTCAGCGGCTCTGGACCCATCCAAGTTAGAGACAACCGCAAGATCCTTAGTCAATGAAGAGTTTTGCAGCATACTGGACTCCGAAAGGGTCTTGGTAGCAGCCTGCAAATCCACAGAAGCGGGCATCAGGAGGTGCGAAAGCGCCTCACTGAAAACCAGAGAACTGACGACTAACTTAACGGAAGCATCATCGGTGGTTTGGACCTGTGCACATTCTCTCTCTTTATCGTTACGTTTTTTTCGGAAGAGCTGCTGTCAGATGGCTTACCAAAGCCGTATCGGCAATGGAGGACTGAGAGCAAAAATACCTAGCTACGATAAGGGCCCGATGACATATAGTTCTGGTGTTGAACAAAGCACAAAAGTGACAGCGGGGGACGTCGTGGTCTGGGCCTAAGCAAGTGACGCAGTAAGAATGAAAGTCTTGGTGTGGTATTTGCTTTCCACAGGCGAGACAATTGTTAACTTTTTCTGACATCGGTTAGAGCAAGAAAAAAGGATCCCCAATAGGGTACTTAGCTTTAGAAGGCTTCAGCTTCAATTTGGAAAACGAAACTCAGGTAGTGGCCAACCGGCACTCGTGTGAACTGCTTCTGTTTCGGATTCCTCGGCAAGAAAGACTGATGTAATGGCGTCAGCTGCCTTACTTTATACTACTGACAACACATCAGTCCTGAAGTGACAGCAACCAACGCAGAAATACTAAGCCTCTGGTATTCGGGCCGACTGAGGGCAACCCTGGCAGGGATAATCCAAATATGATGACTGCAACAGTGAAACACGAAGAACATCTTTTGATCTCACTGGGCAGCTACCACCCAATTTAAGTTGCACCCCCCCCCCCCAGCCAAATAGATACTGCCAAGCCATGGTCCTCTTGCTACACTGGGTGTGTGGGGCTTAGGTAACCCCAACAGGTGGATCGCTAATCATACACCTGGAAAAACAAAAAAGCAACAAAATAAACCAGCCTTTAGGCTGGGCACATGGAATGTAATGATGATGACTCCAGGCCTTGTGGAAGATCTACAGAGCATCAGTGATACTAGGAAAACAGCAGTCATTAACAATAAGCTGAGAAGTTTGCAGATGGACAGTGTGGCTCTCCAGGAAAAAAGGCTGTCATCCACTGGATGTCTCAGGGAGAAAGACTTTATTTTTCTGGCACTAGAAGCTTCCAGAGGAGACAGGGGAACATGGTGTTAGTTTTGAAATTAGAAACAACCTCAGTGGTTTAATCATTCATCCAAATATGGGAAATGAGAGACTGCTGAAAATTCAGCTACTAACACCAGTGGCCATGGTCAACATTTTCAGTGTGTATACACTTAAAGTGAGACTCCTCCCCCAATGAGCCATTATTCATTCTTGGCAACTTGAATGCCAGAGTTGGCAGTGACAATCACAGCTGGCCTTCTTGTCTGGGACCATTTGGAACAGGAAAGATGAATGAAAATGGACAGCATCTCCTTGAACTTTGTTCCCAATATGACCTCTGCATAACCAACACCTTCTTTGATGTCAAGTCTTAACACAAAGTTTTATGGCGACACCCAAGATTGAAATGTTGGCACCAGCTTGACCTCATCCTCACTAAATGCAGCAGCTTAGGTAGTGTCAGGGAACACACAGTTACCATAGCATGGACTGTGATACCAACAACTGATTTGCCTGTAGTAAGGTGAACATTCAGCTGCAAAAATTCTTTCACTCTAAAAAGGAGGGGAAGCCAAGCATTGACACAGGCAAGACTTGTGACTCTTCAAAATTATGCAAGTTGGTTCAAGCACTTAAAGAGGCCTTGCTCCACCCGAATGGCTAATGGTTCATGGGGGGGGGGGGGGGGGGTCAGGACATGTGAAAGAGCGAGAGAGAAAAAGAGAGAGTCTTTTCCTCCTTTCCTATTCATCAGTTTTATTTGTCTTGGTCACTACAAAATAACTGTCACTTTTGGAACTGCCCCATTTTTTTTTGTACTGCTACTGGTAACCCCTTATCTATTTTCAAAATGGGGTAATTTCTAGAGTATCTTTGGGGTGTAAAAAAAAGGATCCCTATTAGAAAAGCTAAACTTGCGTCCCTGCTGGACAGTGGGAAACAGGTGCTGACTTTGAGGGAACATGGGTGAAATTCTTGACTAGGCTTACAAGGGCCTCAGGCCAACAGCCTAGTATCATCCTATGAACTTATAAACCAATAAATGCGAGTCCTGCAACTCGGGGGGGGGGGGGGTGCAATCTCAACAGAAATGCAGTAAATCTGAAAACTCAAAGTAAAAACCATTACAATGTAAGTGCATCTCCCCATGCGTTCTCCACATCCCTGGTTCTTCCAAGATCAATACACTTCAAAAGAAGGGTAAATACAATGAGGTAATAAAACCACATGCAGAGTCCCCATATTCTCACTTTTCATTCTTGCTATTCAAAGGACAGTAAAGTACAGCTGTGTACTCTTACCATAAATGTAGATGTTCGAGTGTATTCACTATTGCAGTCATCACATTTGGGCTATCTGTTTGCAGCAGCCCTCAGACGGCCTGATTATCAAAGTCTTGGGTCCTGCATCAGTTGCTGTCTCATCTTCCATGATGTCAGGTAGTCAGGGGTATAAAGCATGCAGCCGACACCATTACATCAGGTTTTCTTGCCCCAGATGTCAGGTGCCCCCATAATGGGAAGCAATTATATACAAGGTTACACCTCCAACAAGAAAACAAATGCACCAAAAAGCTTTAAGCACAGTAAACTAAGAATAGAGGTATAGTCAATAGAAGTCAGGGGGCTGGAGGGAGGCTAAAGTACAGTTTTGTACCTACCATAAATCTAGATGTTCGAGTGCTAATACAGCTGCAGTCATAACAGATGGGTTATCCTGACGTCAGGCGGGTCCTCGGTCGGCCGAATTCCAAAGTCTAGGTCCGGCGTTGGTGGTCGTCGCTTCCTCCCTGACGTCAGTGCGGCAGGGGTATAAAAGAGGCAGCCGACGCCATTTTCTTCAGTTTTTCTTGCCCCAGATGTCAGGTGCCCCCAGAAGGAAGGCAAAAGTACAGTTTTGTACCTACCATAAATGTAGATGTCCGAACAGGATAGCATCTGCAGTCCTTACAAATGGGTTGTCCTGTCGTCAGGCAGCCCTTTGGTCGGCCGGATTCCAAAGTCTGGGTCTGGCCTCGGCTGGTGTCGCACTTCACCCGACGTCATCACTGCAGGTCTAAGGGTATAAAGGCATCAGCCGACGCCATTTTCCTCAGTGTTTCTTGCCCCAGATGCCAGTTGCCCTCTTGGATAGCTAAATTTTTGGATAAATGCCAATGTTTCCAAAAAAAGTAGAAGGCAAACACAAAAAATAAGCATGTATGTACATATATACAAACAAATACACCATAAGAGATCCCCCCAGCTAGCTATTAGGTGGGCAAATACCCTAGGAGTACCACAGAGGGGAAGGAGGGTGGGTAATCCTGACTGCAGATGCTATCCTGTTCGGACATCTACATTTATGGTAGGTACAAAACTGTACTATGTCCTTCAAGGATGCATCTGCAGTCCTTACAAATGGGTAGAATACCATAGCCAAACTAGGGGAGGAGGAAGAAGAAATTATGGTGTAGTTAGGATCCCTTGCAAAACAGCAGTGGCAAACCCTGCTTGGGATCTAGAGTATAGAGGTAAGTTATAATGCTTGGCAAATGTATGCACGGAGGTCCAAGTAGCAGCCTCTATAATGTCCTTGGTAGCCACTCCTCGTAAGAAAGCTGTGGTAGTGGCTGTAGCCCTTGTAGAATGAGGCCTTATGTTCTGTGGAATTTGCTTTCCATGGTAGGAGTAACAGAATCTTATGCAATTTCCTATCCACTTGGAGATTGTCTGTTTGGAAATTGCTTTTCCTTCCCTTCCTGTTGCATATGCTACTAGAAGCTGGTCAGTTTTTCTATTGCCCTTGGTTCTGTCCAGGTAGTAGCGCAACTGTCTATGTACATCCAAGGTATGCAGCAGTCTTTCCCCCCTGTTCTGTGGATTGGGAAAGGTAGGTGGATTGCCTGGTTTAGAGACACTCTGGATACCACCTTAGGCATAAATGTAGGATTAGTTCTCATGGACACTCTACCTTGATGGAAGATTAGGAAGGGTTGTACTGCCATTAAAGCCTGTAGTTCCGAAACCCTTCTTGCTGAAGTAATTGCCAGTAGGAAAGCAGTTTTCCAGGATAGGTGTTGAAGATCTGCTGTTGCTGCTGGTTCGAATGGAGGGAGTGTCAATTTTTCTAGCACAAAGTTCAAGTCCCATGCTGGTAATGGTGGTTTCCTAGGAGGTTTTGCATTCTTAATTCCTCTCAGAAACTGCCTGAGTAGAGGATGTGAGAAGACATGGGGATCGAAGCTGTATTCTGCAGAAATAGCTGATGCATGTATCTTGATGGAGGAATAGGACAGGCCTGTATGGAGAAGCTCTGCCAAATACTCCAGGATGTTGGCCATATCTACCTTTGACACATCTTTCCCTCTTTCAGAACTCCAAATGACAAACCTTTTCCATTTTCCTGCATAGTTCCTTCTTGTTGAAGGTCTGCGGGCCTCAAGGATAATGTCTTTAACCCTTTGGGATAAATTTGGGTTAGTTGCTCTTATGTAATGTTCCAGGCAGTCAGTTGCAGAGTTTTCAGGTTTGGATGCAGGATGTTGTAGTCGCTCTGAGTTAACATCAAAGGAATCAGGGGTAGTGTCCACGTTTCCCCCCCCGAGACATGCTCCTCAGTAATGGATACCAATGTTGTCTTGGCCAATTTGGAGCTATCAGAATTATCCTTGGACGTTCCTCTTTGATTTTCAGTAGTACCTTGTGCATCAAAGGAAGAGGTGGGAATGCATATGCTGTCAGGCCTTTCCAACTGAAGGATAGAGAGTCCACCTTCCAAGCAAGTGGGTGGTATGTCCTTGTGCAGAATTTCTTGAGCTGGTGATTGAGTGGGGATGCGAATAGGTCTATTTGTGGCATTCCCCATTTCTTTGTGATGGCCTTGAAGATGTCCGGGTGTAGCATCCATTCGTGAGCATCCGTAGTTCTGCTTAACATGTCTGCTAGGATGTTTTCTTTTCCCGGTACAAATATTGCCTGTAACTGAATGTTGTAACTCAGAGCCATATTCCATAGGTCCAGAGCCATTCGGCATAGGGGGTATGAATGAGTGCCTCCCTGTTTGTTGATGTACCACATGACTGTGGTGTTGTCTGTCCTTATCATCAATTGGCCTTCTTTGAGGAATGGTCTGAAATTCTGGATTGCTAGTTTTACTGCCAGCATTTCTTTTTGATTTATGTTCAGGTGCAGTTGATCTGGAGTCCATAAGCCTTGAATGCACTTGTCCAGCATGTGGGCCCCCCAACCGAGGTCTGAGGCATCCGTTGTGATGGTTTGGCTTGTTTGAATGCTGTGGAAGGACAAACCTGGGTTTGACTGGCATGCTTGAGCCCACCATAGGAACTCTTGTTTCAGGCATGGGATTAGTGGTATTTCGGTTTCTAAGCTGTGCCTGTGTTGAGACCATAAATTCTTTAGGTACCACTGTAGCTTTCTCATATGCAGTCTGACATGGGGGACCAGGATTATGCAGGATGCCATGAAGCCCAAGGCCTGCAGTACTTTCCTTGCTGTTAGTTTGTTCTGCTTTGTTAATGCCAAGAAGTAAAGAGGAAGTTGTTCTTGTTTTTCTGCAGTTAGGAATGCCATCTGTTTTACTGTGTCCAATTCTGCACCCAAGAATGTTCTTGTTTGGGATGGTATCAGTCTTGACTTTTTTAAATTGACTGTGTATCCCAGGGCTTGTAGTAAGCAAATGACTCTTTGTAAGTCTTGTGTCAGCTTGTTTTTGTTGTCCGCTTGTATCAGGCAGCCGTCCAGGTATGGATAAATTTGGATTCCCTGAAGCCTGCAGTGAGCGATTACTGATGCCAGGCATTTCGTGAACACTCTGGGCGCAGTAGATAAGCCAAAGGGCAATGCTGAGAATTGATAATGCTCTGATCCTGCAAGAAATCTGAGGTATCTTCTGCAATGTGGTCGTATGGGGACATGCAGGTATGCCTCCTTGAGATCTAGAGTTACCAGCCAATACTCCTTGCCCAGCATGGGAAGAAGTTGCTGTAGAGTCAGCATTTTGAATTTTGGAACAATGATGAATGTGTTTAAAGCGGACATGTCGAGAATAGGTCTCCAACTTTTCTCTTTTCTTGGTACTAGGAAGAGTCTGGAGTAAAATCCCTTGCCCTGTTCTGTAGGTGGTACCCTTTCCACAGCTCTCATCTTTGTTAATTGAGCTATTTGTTTTAGAGCTTCTGTCTTTTGATTTGGTGGTAGGTTTGGCATTCCTCTTTTTACTGGTAAAGTGTGGAAATGAAACCTGTAGCCTTGGTCTATAGTTTGCAAAATCCACTTGTCTCTTGTGATATAGTGCCAGTTTTTGAAAATAAGGCTAACTTTCCGCCTAAGGGTGCTGCTATTTGTTCCCTGGTAGGCGGTGTCAGAGCCAAGTCACTGTGATTGTCCTGTTGCCGTGGTAGTGGTTGTATCTGTGCCTCGTTGGTTATTGCCTTGCCACTGGCGTCCCCTGTAGGCACCTCCTCTGGATTGATTTCTGCCCCTGGAACGTCTATTCCTGCCTCTCTGAGTTTTAGAGGAGTCTGGAAAGGACCAATTTTTGGAAGGCCAGTTCCTGCTAAACCTTGGGGGCTGAACCTGTAAGAAATCTTTAACTGTTTGTACAGATTTTGCCTTCTCTTCCATTTTCTTCATGACCTGTTGGGCAGGAGAACCAAATAGACTGACCTTATCCATAGGAGCATCTAATAGCTTTGCTTTAACATGATCCGCAAGACCTGTTCTTTCAACCATGCATGCCTTCTTATAACTGTGCCAGTCATGGCTGATCTAAATGAAGCCTCCAGTGCATCATAGCCACATTTTAAAGAATGGTTACTAACCTGCTGAATGTTATTCACCATTTCTAGAACATATTTCTTATCTAAGGAATCATCAGAGGACAGTTTCTTAGTTAACTGATCAAGCATAAACTCTTGGTATTGGATCATATGAAACTGACAGTTCAAAGCTCTAGCTGAGAGAGTAGCAGAGGTATATACTTTTTACCCCATCTCTAAGGACCTGGATTCCCTTTCAGAAGGGAGAGGGTTTTCGCTGAGGTCGGCTACTGCCTTAGGCCCCTGGGAGATAGTCTCAGGATCTGCAAAAGGAGCCTTGTATAAGTGGTGATGAGTGTCCGTACCCTGTAAAACCTATCGGGCTTAGCAGGGGCTGGAGGTAAAGTATCAGGAGCAGTGCAAGCATCATTAAATGCATCATCCACAACAGGAAGAACTGGAGGTATAGCTAAGGGCCTATGTTGCGGTAAGTGTAAAAGGTCCTAAGCCTTTTCTTGAATCTGAGAAATCTTGTCCCTGCCATTGGAATTGCTCTCTCATGGCATGTAAGGTTTCCCCAAAGGAAAATTCCTCTGGTGGAGAGGCAGAAGGAATCGATTCTTCAGCATCGGAATCTTCATAAGTAGAAAAAGGAGCCTCTGGATGGTCTGTATTGTCTGTATCATCAGAAGAGTCATCTGAGGACACTGGCTCAGAGGGCTCTGCTCTAGGTCTCTTTTCTGGAGGTTGAGAGGCCCTGTCTGGGTTAGATTGGGATCCCCTTATTAAAGAGATGAGATCCTCTGCCAGAGTAAGCATTTGGGAACTGGAACTGGGCCTGTGACAGGGGGGCTTAACAGGCACAGACTTAGCAGTTTTGGCTGCTTTAGCCCTGGCAAAGGCCTTTATAGACATGGCTGCAGGAGGCCTAGCAGCACCACGTGCTGGGGTAGAGACATCCAAAGGAATGGTGTCCGATAATTCTTGAGAAACCACAGTAGTAGGCAAAACTTCAGAGGTCGATTCAACTAGGGTAGAAGGGGCCTCGGTAGTAGTCATGGATTCGGCTGAAGATTGACCCGTTTGCTCGGTTTCGGCCGAAACCGAGACACTCGCGGTTTGCTTAACCGTGGTTTCGGCCGAAACCGCGGACCGCTGTCGGTCCTTTTCTTTGCGTTTTAACAATTTGAGTAGTCGGAGGATCCGACGGCATAATGTACGCAAAATCTGAGCGAAAAACTGTTCAGCAAACTCCGACCGACGCCTAAGCGTCGTCGGTTGAAGGAAGCACAGGCTAAACAAGCTGCTACGTCGTGGTCTGGGCCTAAACAAGGTAAGCAGTAAGAGTGGAAATCTTTATGAGGTATTTGTTTCCCACAAGTTAAACAGTTATTCACTTTTTCTGACATCGGCTGAGGCAAGAAAGAGTCCCCAACGGGGTACTTAGCTTTTTAGAAGTCTTCGAAGTAGTATTCGGTAGTAATAATCTCTGGATCTGACCGACCGGCACTTGCGAACAGCTTCTGCTTCGGGCGCCACGCGGCAAGAAAGACTGAGGAAAATGGCGTCGGCTGATGCCTTTATACCCGAAGACCTGCAGTGATGACGTCGGGTGAAGTGTGACACCAGCAGAGGCCAGACCCAGACTTTGGAATCCGGCCGACCGAAGGGCTGCCTGACGACAGGACAACCCATTTGTAAGGACTGCAGATGCATCCTTGATGGACATCATAATGTTATGCAAAAATGCAATGTAGATAAATCAAAAACAGTAGTTGCAAGCAAATACACCATAAAAGAGTACCCCAAAAGGTTATATGAAAAAGGTTTGTCATAAGGCCTGTCCTAAGAGGGGTTGGAGGGAGGGAAACCTGGACTGCAGCTGTATTAGCACTCGAACATCTACATTTATGGTAGGTACAAAACTGTACTATGTTCATCGTGCATACAGCTGCAGTCATAACAGATGGGTAGAATCCCAAAGCTAAGTAAGGGTGGTAGGCACTAAGTGGAACTAGGAGGGGCTAGGATGCCCTGCAGGACTGGTGTGGTAAAGCCCGCTCTAGATTTAGAGTATAGTGGGAGGTGATAGTGCTTGGAGAAAGTGTGCACTGAACTCCAGGTGGCTGCTTCCAAAATATACTTGGTAGGGACCTCTCTGAGGAAGGCTGCAGAGGTAGCTGTGGCTCTGGTGGAGTGGGATCTGATGCATGCAGGCACAGTTTTTCCATGAAATGAGTAACAAAAGCGTATGCAGTGGGCTATCCATTTTGAAATTGTCTGTTTGGAAATAGCCTTTCCTTGAGCACCTGCAGCATAGGACACAAAGAGTTGCTCAGATTTCCTGAATGGCTTCATCCTGTCCAAATAATAACGAAGTTGTCTGTGAATGTCCAAGGAATGTAGTAGTCTTTCCCCTTTATTTTGTGGATTAGGATAAAAGGTAGGTAAGTGGCTAGTCTGATTCAAAGCTACACTGGATACTACCTTTGGCATAAAGGTAGGGTTGGTTTGTAAGGAAACTCTGTCTTGATGGAAAATGATGAATGGTTGCACAGCCATGAGGGCCTGTAGCTCCGAAACCCTGCGAGCTGAGGTGATAGCCAGAAGAAAGGCTGTTTTCCATGACAAGTACTGTAAAACTCTGATGAAGAAGCTGGCTCGAAGGGAGGAAGGGTCAGCTTTTCCAACACGAAGTTGAGGTCCCAAGCAGGGACTGGTAGTTTCCTTGGGGGTTTTATATTCTTTGCCCCTCTGAGGAACTGCCTTAAGAGAGGATGAGAGAATAAAGGAGGATCTGTGTTGTATTGTGCAGAAATGGCTGAAGCGCGGATCTTGACGGAGGAAAAGGAAAGTCCATTGTTTAACATCATAGCTAGGTACTGTAAAATTTGAGGTATATTTATTACCCAAGGATTCTGTCCCTTCTTTTGATTCCAGGCACAAAATCGTTTCCATTTGGCGGAGTAGGCCTTTCTAGTAGAAGGTCTTCTGGCCTCCAAGATGACATCCTGCACCTCCTTGGAGAGGAGAAACTGTTGGGAAATCAAGGAATTCTCCATGCAGCTAGATTTAGGGTTTTGAGATGGCTGTGAAGAGTTTTGTAGTTGTGCTGGGACAACAGAAGAGGGACTAGAGGTAGGATCCATGGTAGGGAATGTGTCCGGCTCTTCAGGAGAGGATACCAGTGTTGCCTTGGCCAGTCTGGAGCAATGAGAATCATTTTCGGCCTCTCTGCTCTGGCTTTTAATAGAACTTTGGGCAGCAGAGGAAGAGGCGGGAAGGCATAGACGGTCAATGTTGCCCAATTGATGGAAAGTGCGTCCACTTTCCAGGCCTGTGGATGATAGGTCCTTGAACAAAAGTTTTTCAACTGGCAATTTCTGTGGGTAGCAAAGAGATCTATGTCTGGCTGTCCCAATGCCTGAGTTATCTTTGTGAAAATTTGGGGATGCAACTTCCATTCGTGTGGATCTGTCATAATTCTGCTCCTGGGTGGTCTTATGTTTTTGGCCCCTCTGAGGAATTGCTTCAGCAGTGGATGAGAGAAGAGGGGTGGTTCTGTATTCTAATGACCTGAAATGACTGAGGCATGAATTTTGATTGAGGAAAAGGAAAGTGCCTTTTGAAGCATCTCAGTTAAGTATTGAAGAATATGACGTAAATTGGCCGCTGCTGTGGCCATCCCCTGAATTTGGACCCAGGAACAGAATATTTTCCATTTTTCAGCATAGGATTTTCTAGTACTAGGCCTCCTTGTCTCCAGAAGGACATCCATCCCTTGCTTACTGAGGGGATGGTAATGGAGAGATCAGGTAATTAGCCAGGCTGCCAGGTTCAGGGTTTGAAGCTGTGCAGAATCTGGCCCTCCTGCTTGGACAGCAGGGCAGGGGTCTGAGGCAAGTGCCATGGTGCCAGCAGTGATGACACACTGTGCAAGAGGGGGGTACTAGTGTTGGCATGGCCAGTCTGGTGCAATCAGTATTATCCTTGGTTTGTCCTGTTTGGTCTTTAGTAGTACCCTGGAGAGGCGAGGCAGAGGGGGAAAAGCATAAACTGATAGTTCTTTCCAGGTGAAGGACATGGCATCAACTTTCCAAGCTTGTTTATGGGGGATCCTTGTGCAGAATTTGTCCAATTGCTAGTTCTGGGGGGAGGCAAACAGGTCCATCTCTGGGGTCCCCCATTTGTTTCTCAACATGTTGAATATCTTTGGTTCCATTTTCCACTCGTGTGGGTCCATGAGATTTCTGCCTAGGTCGTCTGCCAGTAATATTTAGCCTTCCTGGCAGGAACTGAGCCTATAGGTGCACTTGGCAGCTCAAGGCTGTATTCCACCGAGCCATGGCTAGCCTGCAGAGAGGGTATAAGTGGGTTCCCACCTGCTTGTTTATGTACCACACAACAGTGGTGTTGTCCGTCTTTACCAATAACTGTCCTGGAAGAATGTGGTCCTTGAAGACTGTCAGAACATTTTGTACAGCTAACATTTCTTTCTGATTGATATGCAGGTGCATATCAATCTTGGGTTCCGTTTGCCCTGAATGCACTTGCCCTGCCAAGTGAGCTCCCCATGCATAGTCTGATGCGTCTGCTGTTAGGGTTTGGGTGGCAGGGGGTAGAGTGAATGGCAGTCCCTTGTTTTAGTGACAGGCGTTTGCCCACCAAAGGAACTCTATCTGTTGACAAGGAATGATAGGAATCATTGCTTCTAGATCCTGAGAATGTTGACACCATAGGCTTTTTAGATACCATTGTAGTTTCCTCAGATGCAGTCTTGCATATGGAATTAGTAGAATGCAAGAGGCCATGAACCCAGGGCTTTCAGTATTTTCCCTGCAGATTAGCTGGGTCTTTGTGGCCAGTAGTTTGAAGTAGGCTGTCAAATGAACTTGTTTCTCTGGTGTGAGGTAGGCCATCTGGGAAGCTGTATTCAAGCTTGCTCCCAGGAACACAATTTGTTGGCAGGGTACAAGATGTGATTTTTTTTTTATCATTTATGGTGTACCCCAGAGAAGTTAACAATTTCTTTACAAATGCCAGATGATTTAATAGTATGTCCTGGCTTTCTGCCCGAATTAGACAATCATCCAAGTCTGGGTATATTTGAATATTTCTTTGCCTGCATAATGCAATGACTGGAGCTAGGCACTTTGTGAATACCCAGTAGATAAGCCAAAGAGCAGTGCAGAAAAATGATAGTGCATGTAGCCTGCTCTGAAGCGTAGGTATCTTCTGCAAGATTCCCTTATTGGGATGGGCAGGTAGGCTTCCTTTAAATCCAGTGTTGCCAACCAGGCATCTTTGCCTAGCATGGAAAGCAGCTGATGAAGGGTTAGCATCTTGAATTTTGGGATTACCAAAAATGTGTTTAGGATAGTCAGGTCCAGGATAGGACGCCCAGAATTGTCTTTTCTGGGTGCCAGGAAAAGTCCTGAGTAGAAACCTTGCCCCCATTCTTCTTCTGGGACAGGGTGAATAGCCCTGATGCTTAAAAGATAGAGAACTTGCTTTTGAGCCTCTGCCCACTGATTTGGGGGTAGGTCTGGCCAACCGTTTGGGGTTGGTAAAGAGTGGAAGTGAAATCTGTATCCTTGGGAAACTATATTTAAAACCCATTTGTCCTGGGTAATGAGTTCCCAATTTTTTGCATGCAGAGCAATCTTTCCCCCTAAAGGAACAGTCAGTTGAGCAGGGCTTGGAAGGTTTAAAGTTAAGTCATTGAGACAGTTTACCATAGGGGGAGTCTTACTACTCCCTGCTTTGAAGTGGGAGCCCCCCCACTGCTTAGGCCTGTGAGTACCTTGGGACTGAAGCCTGGGTGTTCTGCTGGTTCTGGGTTTGGACTGAGTAGGTCTGGAAGAGGCATGAAAGGACAAACTCTTAGAAGACCATTGCCTACTAAATCTCGGAGCTTGTACTTGTAAAAAATCTTTAACGGTTTGCATAGATTTAGCTTTTTCCTCCATCTGTTTAAGAACTTCTTCTGCCTTGTTCACAAACAGGTGGTCCTGATTTAAGGGAGCATCCAGTAATTTTGCTTTAACATAATCTGGCAAGGATTGCTCCTTAAGCCAAGCATGCCTTCTAAGTACAGACCCAGTTACAGCAGCCCTGCAAGATGCCTCTAGTGAATCAAAACCATACTGCAACGTATGTTTATCAACTTGTTCAGCAGAATGCATTAAATCCTGTAAATCCTTATTTTCAGCACAATCAGGAGTCAACATCATTTTCTGGTTAAGCAATCCAGTAATATGCTGCTGATACTTTAACATATGAAACTGGCAATTCAAGGTCCTAATGGTCAAAGTTGCAGAAGTGTATAACTTCTTACCCCATCTATCCAGCGCCCTGGAGTCTCTGTGAAATGGTTTCAGGATCAGCAGTAGGATTTTTGAAAAGGAACTTGTGAGAGCCAGGAACCCTGCAATATCTATCAGGTTTTCTGGGAACAGAATGAAAAGATTCAGGGGCCATGCTGGATTCCGAAAAGGCATCATCAACAATGTCTAGTATAGGAGGTATAGCTAAAGGCCTGTGCTGGGGCAGGAGTAAGAAATCCTTAAGCCTCTTTAGATTCAGAGAAATCCTGACTTTGCCAACGGAAATGCTTCCCGAGAGTATGCAAAGTTTCAGCAAAAGAGAAATCCTCTGGGGGGCAGAGGGAATAGAGTCCTCAGCATCAGAATCCTCATAGATAGATAAGGGTAAATCCTGGTCATCAGAGGAAACAGAAATTTCAGAATCCTGGTCAGGAGTATCATAAGCAAACTCAGTCCTAGGTCTCTTAGAGGGGGAGGGTGGGCTTCCCCTGAATAAAGTAATAAGGTCTTCAGTCATTCTTATCACTTGTTTTTAAGGCATAGAGGCCTGACCATGTGGTCTGGGCATCAGTTTTCTAGGCAAAGTTCGAGATTTAGGCCTTGATGAGGAAGATGGCGTATGTTTAATATGCAAGTCCGTATGCCTGAATACACCCTCAGAAGCCGGTGCCTGCACAGCGGCTCTGCACCCATCCAAGGTAGAGACATCCGCAGGTTCCACAGTTGAAGCATCTATCTCTGTCTTTAGCTTTGCATTTTTTCAGAATGTCGGTAGTTGGATGGCTTACCGAAGACATATAGTACAGTTTTGTACCTACCATAAATGTAGATGTTCGAGTGCTAATACAGCTGCAGTCATAACAGATGGGTTTTCCTGCCGTTAGGCAGGTCCTCGGTCGGCCGAATTCCAAAGTCTAGGTCCGGCGTCGGATGTCGTCACTTCTTCCCTGACGTCAGTGCGACAGGGATATAAAAGAACCAGCCAACGCCATTTTCTTCAGATTTTCTTGCCCCAGATGTCAGATGCCCCCAGAAGGAAGGCAAAACATAAATTTATGTAATAATGCAATGCAATATAATCAAAAAACAGTAGTTGCAAGCAAATACACCATAAAAGAATACCCCAATCAGGTTGTATGAGGAGGTGTTAGCCATTAGGCCTGTCCCAAGAGGGGAAGGAGGGAGGGAAACCTGGACTGCAGCTGTATTAGCACTCGAACATCTACATTTATGGTAGGTACAAAACTGTACTATGTTCATCGTGCATACAGCTGCAGTCATAACAGATGGGTAGAATCCCAAAGCTAAAAAAGGGGTGGTAGGCACTAAGTGGAACTAGGAGGAGCTAGAATGCCCTGCAAGACTGCAGTGACGAAGGCCGCTCTAGATTTGGAGTATAATGGTAGGTGATAGCGCTTGGAGCAAGTGGCTGCTTCCAAAATATCTTTGGTAGGTACCCCCCTGAGGAAAGCTGCAGAGGTAGCTGTGGCCCTTGTGGAGTGAGATCTGATGCCTGTAGGCACAGTTTTACCATGAAAAGAGTAACAAAAGCGTATGCAGTGGGCTATCCATTTTGAGATTGTCTGTTTGGAAATAGGCTTCCCTTGAGCACCTGTAGCATAGGACACAAAGAGTTGCTCTGATTTTCTGAAAGGCTTTGTTCTGTCCAAATAATAACGGAGCTGTCTGTGAATGTCCAAGGAATGTAGTAGTTTCTCCCCTTTGTTTTATGGATTAGGGTAAAAGGTAGGTAAAGTGGATAGCCTGATTCAAGGCTACCCTGGATACTACCTTTGGCATAAAGGAAGGGTTGGTTCGTAAGGAAACTCTGTCGTGATGGAAAATGATGAAAGGTTGCACAGCCATGAGGGCTTGTAGTTCCGAAACCCTGCGTGCTGAGGTGATAGCCAGAAGGAAGGCTGTTTTCCATGACAAATATTGCAGTTCTGTTGAAGCAGCTGGCTCAAAAGGAGGCAGGGTCAGTTTTAGGTCCCAAGCAGGTACTGGTTGCTTCCTTGGGGGTTTTATATTCGTAGCCCTTCTGAGGAACTGTCTTAAGAGAGGGTGAGAGAATAAAGGAGGATCAGTGTTGTATTCTGCAGAAATGGCTGAGGCATGGATTTTGATGGAGGAGAATGAAAGTCCACTGCTTAGCATCTCAGCTAGGTACTGTAATATTTGAGGTAAATTCAGTATTCCAGGATTCTGACCCTTTTTCTGATTCCAGGCACGAAAACGTTTCCATTTTGCGGAGTAGGCTTTTCTAGTAGAAGGCCTTCTGGCCTCCAAAATGACATCCTGCACCTCCTTGGAGAGTAGGGTCTGTTGTGAATTTAAGGAATCCTCCATGCGGCTAGATTGAGTGTTTTCAGCTGACTGTGAAGAGTTTTGAAGTTGTGCTGAGTCAGTAGAAGAGGCATTAGAGGCAGGATCCATGGTGGGGAATGCGTCAGGCTCCTCAGGAGTGGGTACCACTGTTGTCTTGGCCAGTCTGGAGCAATGAGAATCATCTTTGGTCTGTCTGCTCTGGCTTTTAATAGAACTTTGGGCAGCAGAGGAAGAGGTGGAAAGGCATAGACTGTCATTGTTGTCCAACTGAAAGAGAGTGCGTCCACTTTCCAGGCCTGTGGATGGAAGGTCCTTGAGCAGAAATTTGTCAATTGGTAATTTCTGTGGGTGGCCTTCCCCATGCTTGAATTATCTTTGTAAAAACTTGAGGATGCAACTTCCATTCGTGTGGATCTGTCATATTTCTGCTTAGGTTGTCTGCCAGCGTGTTTTCCTTGCCTGGCAGGAACTGTGCTTGAAGTTGGATTTATAATTCCAGAGCCATGTTCCAAAGAGACATGGCTAGCCTGCATAGGGGATATGAATGGGTTCCTCCCTGTTTGTTTATGTACCACATCACTGTGGTGTTGTCTGTCCTTATCAATAGCTGGCCTGGATGCAGTAGGTCTTTGAAAGCCATAATAGCATTTATTACTGCTAGCATTTCCTTTTGATTGATGTGTAGGTGCATTTCTTTTTGGGACCATTTGCCCTGAATGCACCGATCTGTCATGTGCGCCCCCCAGGCGTAGTCCGAGGCGTCTGTTGTGATGACTTGATTTGCTTGAGGCTTGCAGAATGGGAGACCTATGTTTCTTTGGCATGCTTGAGCCCACCACAGAAATTCCTTTTGAAGACATGGAATCAGTGGTATAATTGTTTCCAAACTGTGGCTGTGTTGAGACCATAAGTTTTTTAGGTGCCATTGAAGTTTCCTCATATGCAGCTTTGCACATGGGATTAGCAGGATGCAAGATGCCATGAATCCCAGAGCCTGCAGGATTTTCCTTGCAGTCAGCCTGGTGAAGGTTGCCAGTTTTCTGAAGTATTGAGTTAGTTGCCCTTGTTTCTCTGGCGTGAGGTAGGCCATCTGGGTGTTTGTATTCAAGTTGGCACCCAGGAAAATTATTGTTTGAGAGGGTAATAGTCTTGATTTCTTTTTGTTGACTGTGTATCCCAGAGAGCTCAACAACAGTATTACAAACGCCAGGTGTTTCAGAAGTATGTGTTTGCTGTCCGCTTGGATCAGGCAGTCGTCCAAATATGGGTATATTTGTATCCCTTGAAGTCTGCAGAAGGCAATTACTGATGCCAGGCATTTTGTGAACACTCTGGGCGCAGTAGATAAGCCAAAGGGCAATGCAAAGAATTGATAATGGGTTGAACCTGCAAGAAATCTGAGGTATCTTCTGCAATCTTGTCTGATTGGGACGTGCAGGTATGCCTCCTTGAGGTCCAATGTTACCAGCCAAGACTCCTTGCCCAGCATGGGAAGAAGCTGCTGTAATGTGAGCATCTTGAATTTTGGTACGAGTAAATATGTGTATAGGATGGATAGGTCCAAAATAGGTTTCCAATCTTTGCCCTACCTTGGTACCAGGAATAGTCTGGAATAAAAACCTTGACCCTGTTCTTGTGCAGGTACCTCTTGAATAGCTTTCATGTCCATGAAATCTGAAATTTGTTTTTGTGCCTCTGCCCTATGATTGTGTGGCAGGTTTGGCATGTCTCTCATTTTTGGAAGGGTGTGAAAGTGGAATCTGTAGCCTCTGTCTATAATGTCCAGGATCCATTTGTCTTTTGTGACAATATACCAATTTTTCGAAAATAATGCCAGTTTTCTGCCTATAAGTGCTGCCATTTGAGCCTTGTTTGGCATGCAAAGGGGAATGTCATTGGTTCTGCTTTCTGAATGGCTGTGAGCTATCCTCACCACCTCTTGGGGTTGGTGCCTGCCATTGTCTGCCTCTAAATGATCCTTGGGATTGCCCTCTACCCCTCGGGTGCCTGTATCTACCTCTTTGAGGTCTGTCCGTGGCTGGAAAGGACCAATTTTTTGAAGGCCAATTTCTACTGAAACGTGGAGGTTGTACCTGAAGGAAACCTTTCACTGTTTGCATTGATTTTGCCTTTTCCTCCATTTTCTTTAATACCTCCTCAGCTTTAACACCAAACAATACATCTTTTTGAAGAGGTGCATCTAGTAATTTAGCTTTGACATGATCTGGTAAGGTTTGCTCTTTGAGCCAAGCATGTCTATGTATGACTGATCCTGTAACAGCAGCTCTACATGAGGCCTCTAAAGCATCAAAAAAAAATTGCAAGGTATGTTTACCCACGTGCTCTGCACTATGCAACAAATCCTGCAACTCCTTCAAGTCTGGTTGTTCAGGTTGTGACATTTTGCTTTTCAACTGAGATAACAAAAACTGTTGATACTTTAACATATGGAACTGACAGTTTAATGCCCTCATGGTTAAGGTGGCCGAGGTGTACACCCTTTTTCTCCCACCTTTCTAAAGCTCTGGAATCTCTCTCTGAAGGTAACGGATTTTTGGCAGTGGAGACCTTAATTCCCTTGGGACCCTGTGAAATAGTTTCTGGGTCAGCCGCATGGCTTTTGTATAGGAATTGGTGTGAATCAGGAACCCGGTAATACCTGTCAGGCTTGACTGGAGCTGGAGGTAAAGAATCTGGGTTAAGGCTGGCCTCTGAATACACATCATCTAGTATGTCTAAGACAGGAGGGATAGCCAGAGGCCTGTGCTGAGGGAGCAAGAGGAAATCCCTGAGCCTTTTCTTGGAGTCTGAGTAATCTTGGCCTTCCCAGTGGAAGTGTTCCCTCAAGGTATGCAAGGTTTCCCCAAAAGAGTAGTCCCTCGGGGGGGGAGAGACCGAGGGAATGGACTCCTCTGCATCAGAATCTTCAAAATGGGAGTATGAATGTTCCTGGTCTTCAGAATGTTCTGAAGTAATGGAGGCCTGATCCGAGGAAGGGTATTCTTCCTCAACTCTGGGCCTTTTGTCCGAGGAGGGTTGAGAACCCCTGATAAGAGTAATCAAATCCTCAGCCATTTTGAGCATCTGCTTTTTAGGCATGGGGCCTTGAGAGGGGCCTTGTGGAGCTTGTCTTTTAGAATGCATGGCTGCTTTAGATTTAGTGAAAGCCTTAATGGAAAAAGAAGAAGGCCTGAAGACACCTTGAGAGGTGGCAGGCCTGTCTAAACTCTGAGTTTCCCCGCCAAGAGTGGCTTCGGTATCTGTAGTCGGGGTGTGGGCCGAAGAGCCTGCGACCTCGGGGACAGAAGACACCGCTAATGAAGTGTCATCGGTAGTCAGGGGCTGCGTAGGCGCCTCACTGAGAACCGGAGCACCTGTAGTAGGCTTTAGCGTGGTGTCGGCAGAAGTCGCGGACCTCGTATGATGGTCCTTATCTTTGTGTCTTTTACTCAAAACTGGAGTCGGAGTATCTGACGACATAATGTAATTAAACTTTTTGCCAAAATAGTGTTGGGCGAACTCCGCCCGACGCTTAATAGTGCGTCTGTTGAATGTAACACAAAAACGACAGGCCGAGACGTCGTAGTCTGGGCCTTAAGCAAGGAATGCAGAGGGAATGGAAATCCTTATGCGGTATTTGCTTCCCACATGAAATGCAATTATTAACTTTGTCTGACATCAGTCTGAGGCAAGAAAAGTTTCCCCAACGGGGTACTTAGCTTTCAAGAAGACTTCGGTTGAAAAATATTCGTAATCTCAGGAGCTGGCTGATCGGCACTTGCGAACTGCTTCTGCTTCGGGCACCGCGCGGCAAGAAAGACTGAAGAAAATGGCGTCGGCTGGTTCTTTTATACCCCTGTCACACTGACGTCAGGGAAGAAGCGACGACATCCGACGCCGGACCTAGACTTTGGAATTCGGCCGATCGAGGACCCGCCTGACGGCAGGAAAACCCATCTGTTATGACTGCAGCTGTATGCACGATGAACATTGGGATAATTAAACCAAGCACCAAAATATTTATTAATGAAAAAATACCGACGACGGATAGTTCGTGGTTTAAATAAGGCACAAAACCGACAGTGAGGTAACATCATGGTCAGGACCTAGGCAAGGAATACAGTATGAATGAAAATCTTTATGAGGTATTTGCTTTCCACGAGAAATGCAATTATTTACTTTTACTGACATTGGATTAGAGCAAGAAAAAGTTTCCCCAACGGGGTGCTTAGCTTTTATTTGCAGACTTCGATTCTGAAACTTGAAAATGAAAATTTCAGGAGTTGGACGACCGGCACTTGCGAACTGCTTCTGCTTCAGGCACCGCACGGCAAGAAAGACCGATGTAATGATGTCGGCTGCATGTTTTATACCCTTGACGACCTGATGTCACGGAAGAGGAGACAGCAACGAAGTAGGACCCAAGACTTTGTCAATCAGGCCGACTGAGGGCTACTGCAAGCAGATATAACCCAGATGACTGCAACAGTGAAACATGAAGAACATCTGGTAGATTCACTGAAGTACAGTCGTGTAAATTGCACTTACCCATTAAACAAGATATTCAAATTCCTGACTGCTGCGGTAGCCTTTACGATACATGGGTTGTGTCTTGCCCAAAACACAACAATCGGCCAGCTTTCAGAGCTCTGGCTCCCTCCCACATGAACTGCTAATTGCTCAGCCCTGAGTAGAGAAAATCAGCAGAAAGGAAAATTTTAGGACTTTCTAACTTTAAAGTTAAAATGTCACTTACACATTCTGAACAAAACAAACAATAAATAAGTGGGTGTGGCCACTGCAGCGGTGAGAAATTCGGACATCAACTGTTTTGGGTAAGTACAACTCGCACAACTGTACTATGTTTATCATTCCAACTGCTGCAATAGCCTTTAGGCTATTTATGGGTTGATTACCTGCTGCACTAGCCTATCCAGCCGGGGTGGAAGATGGATATAGATCCAGGAGCTCCTGGAGAATGGCCCTAGGAAAATGAGTCCTGGATCTAGACAAAAGTATTAATTAATTCGGTATATAATGTTTTGTAGAGGTATATACAAAAGACCATGTAGCTGTCTCTAGAAAGCTTCTAGAATCCACACCTTTATAATATGCCATTAAAGAAGATAAAGCTCTTGGACAGTGTGCCCTAATACTGCCTGGACGTGGTTTATCATGGTGGGTAAAACAAAAGGCACTAGCTGAGTTCAGCCAAACTGGAAATAGTCTGTTTGACATGGGCTGTCCTTTCCTACTCCCAACATAAGAAATAAAGAACCATTTGGCTTTTCTAAATAAACTGATTCTGTCAAGACAGTACCTGAGCTGCTTATGCTAGTTTATAGTATGGGTAATCCTTTCTCCATGATTCGGAGAGTTAGGATAGAACACTGGGATGTGGATGGCCTGATACAGAGAGATCTGAAACAACACTGTGAATGAGTGAGGGATTTGTTTTTCCTAGGTTCATACTAGGCTATCGGTCCTAGGGCCTATACAGGCCTAGCCATAACAATTCCCTGGATATTTCTTCCCACAATATTTACTTCCCTGGACCCCTGTCTAGCAGAGCGACTGGCATGATCCCTAGAGTGAATTTCCTATCTCACACCCAATCATCAAGGTTCCTTTTGAAAAGGGCCAAGGAAGCATTCTGATTGACATGTATGGGCAGTCTATTCCAGAGTCTGGGGAGTCTCTGGGTCAGGAACCTTTCCCTCCAGCATGTTTTGTTCACTGTGATGACAAGGTTTAGATCCCTGGAGCGTGAGGCTCTGAGGGATTGGGAGTTCCTTAACTGGAGCATGTCCAACAGCTCAGGGTTCAGCCTTGTTATGAACTCATCAGCACAGCACAAGCAGAGTGTCTGACTAAGCATACGAAACACAGCGCTGTTATATCCAGCTGATGTCCATTACCATTAGGGTGACTGTAAAATATCCCAACTAACAAACTAAAACAAACAGTGAGAAGGTCACACAGAAAAAACAATCAGTAAAAACTAAATGAAAACTCTAGCCAAGCTAGAACTTCCTTAGTCAAACACCGTACTTGTGCTGTGCTGATGAGGTCATAAGGCCAAAATATGCATATCCACAGCTAGTGGGGTTTGGCTTTACTGGCCTGAAATTGTCCACTGAAATTACTTAAAAAGAAGTAAGTCATGGGCATTCAGAATTGCCATATAGCTGAAACACCTGATATTCACAAGGGTCATTTGCATATATCCCATGTGCCTCTGATGCAAGAGGTTTGAGAGGTTACTCAGTGGAAGTTCTAGCTTGGCTAGAGTTTTCATTTAATTTTTACTGATTTTTTTCTGTGTGACCTTCTCACTCTGTTACAATTTAAAAGTAAGAAAAAAATATTTTTTTTAAACTAAAACCTAAGCGCTGTAGCGCTCTGTGCAGACAGGGTGTAAACTGTATTACTACATTTGTAGCAAGCAGTTTGCTAAAGTTTAAAAAAATATATTTTTTAAAACCTAAAACATGAACACCATAACACTCAGTGCAGGCAGGGTATGAACTGAAGGGAGGGGGCATGTTGTGTATCTGCCCATCTAGTTGGTGTACCAGTAGAGCTGGAGGGTGTGGATCTAATGGAATAAGCTGATCGCTACAAATTGGTTATCAGCTTATTACAGCAAATTGCTTTTTTTTCTTCTTCAATGGAACAGCTCGGCAGCATGGATCTAACTAACAAGCCAATCGCTACAAAAGTGCCTTTACTGAGGAGTTGTGGTGCTGGCTCACAGTACCAGCACAGGGCATTGATTGCAACAGCTACGCTTCTGGTGTGTCCAAACAAAGCCCAGCACATCATGCTCCAATGTTGGAAAAAAGTTGTTAAAAGACTACAGAGAAACTGGAAATCACCTCAAAATGTCTCCAAAAATAAACTCAGCAATCCACAACCATTCTGGTAATAGAACATCAGAAAAATACACCCATTCATAAAATCATCTGTAAAACAGCTGCAAAGCACAGGATCTAATATCTAAAAAGCACAGGTTTCAACACCACAAAAAACATATTTCATAAAACATATATTAGTGTTAAATGCTACAAAATGTAGCAATATGGAAAATAATAATAAATGAGGAAACTTTGTGTGTGTGGAAGATCTAAGATTCCCTAGAGTTCAAGCACCTAATAAAAACATACTGTGACTATCCAACCTAATAACAGGTGGTAGAAATTTCAAACACTTGATCAAGTAGACCTTACTGAACTTGGGAGACATCATCAATACTTTCGAAAAACAAGAACTTATGTGGCAATTAAGGCAGAACTCTTTTAGAAAGCCTGGACTAAACTATTATTGCTCACTGAAAAGTGTACCTTAGCTAAGAAAGTTGTCCCACTGTTTACAAGACTGAAGGTGTGAAATAGAAGTTATGTTCTTACCATAACGTTCCATGTTAGTTGTCTTCTTCTCGCCTTCTTTCTTGCTGGATGGGTTCGGAGCCGACCTCGGCTCCGACTCGGCCACTCTAAAAGCTCGAGAGTTGGTTCCACCGGCTCGAGGCTCCCCTTATATCCCACAATGCTAGGCGTGAGTTACCTCAGATCTCGTTTGTGAGCTAGGCCCAGCTAATAATACAACCAGAAAAACTGGAAAGAGAGTCCACCTCTATAGACAAAGGGGAAGAGAAAAGGTGACCTAAAACCTGATCCAGGAAAATATGCACAGCAGAGCATATACCTATAGCAAAGAGGTGGTAGAAAGAGAGGTCACAATCAAACTCCTCTAGGTCTGTCCAGGCTAGGGGGAAGGAGGGTGGGACACAAGAAAGAAGGCGAGAAGAAGACAACTAACATGGAACGTTATGGTAAGAACATAACTTCTATATGTTAAGTTGTCTATCTCGCCTTCATTCTTGCTGGATGGGACCGCGTCCCTAGCACCTTGTCCCGGGTGGACTAACGGAACAGACTCTTGAGAACAGTGGTACCAAAGTTAGCTCTATGTCTGGAAGCTAAATCCAACTTATAATGTGAAATGAAAGTGTGAGGAGTAGCCCAAGTAGCTGCTGCACAAATGGTGTCAATAGGCAGTCTGTCTTGGAAAGCTATAGAAGTAGCCAAAGCTCTGGTGGAATGGGCCTTAGGTTTATTAGGCAGCTTTTGGTGTCTAATTTCATAAACAATGGAAATCAGAGATGTTAGCCATCTAGATAGTGATACCTTGGAAACAGAAAGTCCCTTTCTGCCTTCTGCATAAGAAACAAACAGCTGGTCAGTTTTTCTGAATTGTTTGGTCCTATCCAAATAGTACCTTAACTGACGATGAACATCTAGCCAATGCAATTTTTGTTCAGACCTATTAGAATACCCTGGAAAAAACACAGGGAGGTCAATGCTTTGATTTAGGTTAGATGCAGTGGCCACTTTAGGTAAATAGGACGGGTTGGTTCGTAAGGATACCCTGTCTTTATGGAACAACAGATAAGGAGGTCGACAGCTGAGTGCATGAAGTTCTGAAACTCTTCTAGCTGAAGTAATAGCTACGAGAAAGAGAGTCTTCCATGATAGCAATTTTAATGAACAGGAAGCTGCAGGTTCGAAAGGGGGGAGAATCAAAGAAATGAGAACTAAATTAAGGTCCCAAGGAGGAGGAGGATTTCTTATAGGAGGTCTGAGTAGAAAATCTCCCTTCAAAAAGGCTTTGCAAAGCTTGTGGGACATGATGGCAGACTCTGAAATTCCCACATGAAAGTTAGATATAGCTGCCAATTGAACTTTGAGAGTAGAAGGAGATGAACCTGCATGAAAGAGTTCAGCTAGAAAATCAAGAACCATATGGATGGGAGCAATGAAAGGATCTAAGTCCCTTCCTTGAGCCCAATAGGCAAAACGTTTCCACTTACTAAGATAAATTTTTCGAGTGGAAGATTTATGTGAAGCTATTAAAATATCTCGAACAGTGTGAGATATTTGAGGAAGCCTGGCTAGGGTAGGAACTGGAGGAACCAAGCAGTGAGGTTCAGAGAGGGGAGGGAGCGATGTAACTGACCCGACTGATGGATCAAAAGATCTGGAACTAGGTCCAGATGCCAAGGTTGCTCCAACAGAAATTGATGTAGAAAGGGGAACCAAACTTGTCGAGGCCAATAAGGAGCAATGAGGATCAATGAAGCCTTCTGAGCGATAGCTTTCTGTATCACTTGTGAGATGAGTGGGAAGGGAGGAAATGCATATAGAAGTCCCCGGGGCCAAACTTGGACTAGAGAGTCTCTGCTGGACTGGCCTGGCAACAGAAATAGGGTGAAATAATCTCTGCACTTGCTGTTTTGGGGAGTAGCAAAAAGGTCGCAGCAAGGCTGACCCCACTTGAGAAAAATTTTTCTCGCAATAGAATCTTTCAGAGACCACTCGTGAGGCATGAGGATAGCTCTGCTCAACTTGTCCGCGATTTGATTGGACTTCCCGGGGATGTGCGTTGCTATCAGAAACCGCTGAGAAGAAATTGCCCATTGCCACAGTCTGAGTGCTTCTCGACATAGGGGATAGGACCTGGTTCCGCCTTGTTTGTTGATATACCACACTACAGACATATTGTCCATCTGGATTGCTATTGTTCCCAAGGGAAGAGAGTCTTGAAGGGCTTGCAACGCTAAAAGCACTGCTCTCATCTCTAGAACATTTATGTGCAAGTGGCATTCGTCTGGTCGCCATATGCCCTGGACAGTTCTGCCCTGATAATGCCCCCCCCACCCGATCAGGGAGGCGCCCGTTGTCAGAGTAGCAACCGGAGGGGAAGGAACAAAGGGTCTTCCCAAGAGGAGCTGAGGGGAAGACATCCACCACAGAAGATGATTCTTGCATGTTTGCGTAATCATAATGGTGTGAGACATCGGAAGTTGTTGGTATGACCATTGTGTGAAGAACATCCATTGAAGGATTCTCATGTGGAATCTGGCTAATGGAAGCAGAGGTATGGCAGCCGCCATAATCCCTAATACTTTCAGAACTAACCTGGCTTTGACTCTGTTGTTGCTAAAGAGAAGCGAGACCAGTTTGCGTATGTCTGTTATTCTCTGATCTGTTAGTCTCGCAGACATGTTGACTGTGTCTAGATTTGCGCCTATGAAGGTAATAGCACGACAAGGCGACAAAACAGACTTTTTGCAATTTATTGAGATGCCTAACTTTTGACAAATGCGAAAGGTGTAGTCTCTGGCCATTAGAAGAAGATGCTTGGTGGGAGCTGTGAGGAGCCAGTCGTCCAAATATGGAAACACCTGGAATCCTTGACGTCTCAGGTGAGAAGCTACCACTGCCATGCATTTGGTAAACACCGGGGGCAGTGGTGAGTCCAAAGGGCAGGGCTCTGAATTGAAAATGACTGGTTCCCAGCCTGAAGCGGAGGAATCTTCTGGAGCGTCTGTTCATTTTATATGATAGTATGCGTCCTGAAGATCTATAGAGCACATCCAGTCTTCCTTTCCCAACAGGGGAAGGATGGACTGTAGCGTGACCATCCGAAATCTTGTCTTCTTGACAGAATTGTTCAAGATACTGAGATCAAAATTGGTCTCCAGTCCCCTGTTTTCTTTGGAACTAAAAGAACCTGGAGTAGATTCGGATCCTTGCTGGTCTGCTGGAACTGGCTGAATTGCTCTTTTGCAAGCAGCTTTGAAATTTCCAAAGCTGCAAGATCCCTTTGAGCGGTGGAACATCTGGCAGGGATTTTTTGATTGGTTTGGAATGCGAGCGAAGGGAATGGAATAGCCTTGAAATGATGGACTGTACCCACTTGTCTTGAGTTAGGGATAGCCAGGCTTCTGGGTACAGTGACAATCTTCCCGACTGCCTCGAAGGTGGACAGTCGGGCAACACCTCAGGGATGCTGAAAGGGCTTATCGGAAAAGGTTTCTCGATTGCCCTGGTTCTGCGGACCCCTCTGCCTCTGGGGCGTCTACCATTATTGTTCCCTCCTCTGCCTCTGGAGGGAACCGACTCTGTGCATCAGGCAAATTCCCTTGAGATTGTTTACGGAACCACATTTTTCCACTTTTCTGGCCTTTGGGGTAAGGTCTAGAAGGAGTAGAAAAGCGGACTCCGACGGCAGACAAAGTTTTGCCATCCGTCTCGCACCTAGTCAAGGTTTCTTTCACTTGAGGACCAAAGAGATGATCCATCAAGCGGAGAATTAGTGAAAGGCGTTTTAAAGGGTCCGCAAATTGCATAGTCGCATCCAGGCATGCCGCGTAAGGCTACAACTGTCCCTGCGGCTCTACTCGCTCCATCAGCCGCATATGAAAGGAGGCGCATGGAGGAGTTAGCTATAGAATTCAGGGTAGTCAGCTGGGCGTTCATCTTGTCCTGAAAACCTGCAGCTGTAGGATCCTTCAACATCTCACTCGCTTCCTTGATCAAGTCTCTCTGGAGACGAGTGAAATGGCACAAGTAGTTCAGCGAGCGCATTGCAATGGTCGCTCGCGAAAACATCCGCTTCCCGTACCTGTCCATAGACCTAGATTCCTTGTTAGGGGGATGGACAGGCACTGAAGGATCAGCTAGTTCCTTCTTGGTGGCAGCAGCTACCACCATAGCATCCACAGTAACTCCTTTGGTCAGAAATTGTTTATCAGTGGGTGCTGTTATAAACTTAGAAGGTCTCCTGGGGGTAGGGTCCACTGAGTCAGGAGCCGTCCAGGCTTTCTTTGCTACCACCTGCATGAGGGGGTCAAAGGGGGGGACACCCAGGA